>NC_066617.1:85679213-86321993 GCF_025201925.1 Gopherus flavomarginatus
AGCACTGTTTATACTCACATTAGCTTAATGAGAGCTAATGCATGAACGTGTACATGAGCTGGGGAATCACTCCCCTAGCATCGTAATATAGATGCAGCCTAAACTGAGGCTCATACCTATAAGTATTCTTTCACGTACACCATGGTGTGTATTTAGATCTATCATTAAAATTCTTTTAAATATCTAGCAAAGAGGATAATAAATGAGGTTACAGTAACTGAATCTACCATGTTATTCCCATCACCATGAATGACGCTTTAAATATCTAGGCCTTACAATGTTTAGTCTGACCTCCATGAACAACCATAATATTGCCATGGATTCCTCTGATAGAGAAGAAAAATAGGAGTTGTTTGACAATTGCAGTGAATGGGAGAAAGTCATTGAGGAGTTGGAAATATAGTTGTAGGTATCATATTTTATTACCAGTTTTTTAATGTTTGGGGGCTATTTGCTGTGAAAGGTATGTTCATGGTCATTGTAAAAGCTAGCCAATGCAATGTAAATCTGTTTTGACTTTGTAGCAAGCTTTTGCATAATGTATGGAAGGATATTGTGTTATAAAGGTCTGTTCACTACTGAACTGAGAACATCAAAATCTCTTTACTATGGAGACATAGAATAGAGAGTCCAGGAGGCAAATATCTATTGTGATAGTCACTAAACTGCCAGATGTGGTACATTTTAGAAGAAAAGAAAGATTGACTGATGTATTATGCTTTCCACTGGGGTCTGTCTGAAAGTAACCTTTAGCTTGTTAATCATTGCAGGCTTCTATTACATATTGTTGTATAATTTTATAACAGCAGTGAGACTGTAAGAGCCTGTACAGGTTCTAACTCAGGAGTTGGTTGGGAAACGTGGCTTAGTGGTCAGGCTGTATTCTGTGACCAGCAGGTGGGGTTGTTGGTAGGGGAGCCCAGGCCCCCTATCATACCACTTAACTGCATTTGGCTGGGTCTTTTTGGTCAGGTCGATCAGTGGGGCAGTGATTTGGCTGTAGTGTGGTACAAATCGCCTGTAGTATCCGGCCAAGCCTAAGAAGGATTGGACCTGCTTTTTGGACCGTGGGACAGGCCACTTTTGGATAGCATCCACCTTGGCCTGTAGGGGGTTTATGGTTCCTCGACCCACCTGGTGCCCCAGGTAAGTCACTCTGTTTTGGCCTATTTGACACTTTTTGGCCTTAACAGTTAGTCCAGCCTGCCTGATGCGCTCAAAGACCTTTTCCAGGTGTAGTAGGTGTTCGGGCCAGGAGTCTGAAAAAATGGCCACATCATCGAGGTAGGCAACTGCAAATTCTCCCAGTTCAGCTAGTAGACCATCTACCAGCCTCTGGAAGGTGGCGGGTGCATTTCGAAGGCCGAAAGGAAGGACATTGAATTCATACACCCCCGCATGGGTGACGAATGCTGACCTCTCCTTGGCAGGTTTATCTAGCGGTACTTGCCAGTACCCCTTGGTTAAGTCTATTGTAGAGATGAACTGGGCACGTCCCAACTTCTTCAATAGCTCATCGGTGCGTGGCATTGGATAGTTGTCCGGACGAGTTACCTCATTTAGCTTACGGTAGTCCACGCAAAAGCGTATTTCCCCATCTGGTTTGGGTACCAGAACCACTGGAGATGCCCATGCACTGGTAGATGAGCGGATTATACCCATCTGTAGCATGTTCTGGATCTCCCGTTCTATAGCAGCTTGGGCATGAGGAGACACCTGGTAGGGTGGGGTTCTGATTGGGTGAGCATTACCTGTATTAATGGAGTGGTATGCCCGTTCAGTCCATCCTGGGGTGGCTGAGAACAATGGGGCGAAGCTAGTGCACAGCTCCTTGATTTGTTGCCGCTGTAGACGTTCCAGGGTGGTTGAGAGGTTCACCTCTTCCATGCCACCGTCTTTTTTCCCTTCGTAGTAGACACCGTCAGGCCACTCAGCATCATCTCCCTGGACTGTAAACTGACAAACCTGTAAGTCTCTGGAATAGAAAGGCTTGAGAGAATTAACATGGTAAACTCTAGGTTTTAGTGAGGAATTGGGAAATGCTATGAGGTAGTTTACAGTTCCCAGGCGCTCTTGGACCGTGAATGGCCCTTCCCATGATGCTTCCATCTTATGGGCCTGTTGCGCCTTCAAGACCATAACCTGGTCTCCTACCTTGAAGGAACGTTCTCTGGCATGTCTGTCATACCAGGCCTTTTGCTCTTCCTGAGCATCCTTTAGGTTCTCTCTAGCAAGGGCTAAAGAGTGTCGGAGGGTGCTTTGTAGGTTGCTTACAAAGTCCAGAATGTTAGTTCCTGGAGAAGGCGTAAACCCCTCCCATTGCTGCTTCACCAACTGTAATGGCCCCTTAACCTCGTGACCATACACAAGCTCAAATGGTGAAAACCCTAAACTGGGATGTGGTATAGCCCTGTAGGCAAACAGCAACTGCTGCAACACTAGGTCTCAATTATTGGAGAATTCGTTGATGAATTTTCATATCATGGCCCCCAAAGTTCCATTGAACCTTTCCACCAGGCCATTGGTTTGATGGTGGTATGGGGTGGCAACCAAGTGATTCACCCCATGAGTTTCCCACAGTTTTTCCATGGTCCCTGCCAGGAAATTAGACCCTGAATCTGTAAGGATGTCGGAGGGCCAACCTACCCTGGCAAAGATGTCTGTTAGGGCCAGGCACACAGTGTTAGCCCTGGTGTTGCCTAGAGCTACTGCTTCCGGCCATCGGGTAGCAAAGTCCACTAAAGTCAGTACATACTGCTTTCCTCTGGGCGTCTTTTTTTGGGAAAGGGCCCAGAATATCCACAGCTACTCGCTGAAATGGGACCTCAATTATGGGGAGTGGCTGGAGAGGGGCCTTGACCTGGTCTTGAGGCTTTCCCACTCTTTGGCATACCTCACAAGACCGGACATAGTTGGCAACGTCCTTGCCCATCCCCTCCCAGTGGAAGGACTTCCCCAACCGGTCCTTGGTTCTGTTCACCCCAGCATGGCCACTGGGATGATCATGGGCTAAGCTTAAGAGCTTCCCCCGGTACATAGTTGGAACCACCAACTGTTTTTGCGGCTGCCATTCTTCCCGGTGTCCACCAGAAAGAATTTCCTTGTATAAAAGTCCTTGGTCTATAACAAACCAGGATCGATTAGAAGAGCTGAGAGGTGGTGGGGTGCTCCGTGCCGCTGCCCAAGCTTTCTGAAGGCTGTCATCTGCTTCCTGCTCAGTCTGGAACTGTTCCCTTGAGGCTGGGGTCACCAGTTCTTCCTCAGACTGTGGACTTGGGCTTGGTCCCTCTGGAAGCGATGTAGATGATGAGGTTGTTTCCGTTGCTGGTGAACCGCTCTCCGCTGGTGCACCTGAGGGTATTTCAGGCTGTGGCTGAGCCTTTTGGGTATGGCTGTCTGTTGTTTCTGCCAGTTCTGGCTCGCTGGCGCCCTCTGGCGTTGAGTTTGAAGATGGGGTTGCAATTGCTAGTGCTGGTTGCTGTTCCAGTTCCGGGCCTGGGACTGGAGGTGCTGTGGCTGTTTCAGTGGTTGGCATGGAATCCGGGTCCACTACCTCTGTCTGGGTCTCTGGTAACACAGACGGGGCCTCTGTGGACGGCTCAGGAACAGGAATGGGTCTGGAAGCTTGCCTGGTTTGGCTACGTGTAACCATTCCCACTCTCTTGGCCCGCTTCACCTGGTTGGCCAAGTCTTCCCCCAGTAGCATGGGGATAGGATAATTGTCATAGACTGCAAAAGTCCACATTCCTGACCAGCCTTTGTACTGGACAGGCAGTTGAGCTGTAGGCAAGTCTACAGCTTGTGACATGAAGGGGTAAATTGTAACTTTGGCCTTTGGGTTGATGAATTTGGGGTCAACGAAGGATTGGTGGATAGCTGACACTTATGCCCCCGTGTCTCTCCACGCAGTAACCTTCTTTCCACCCACTCTCAAATTTTTCCTTCGCTCCAAGGGTATTTGAGAGGCATCTGGGCCTGGGGATCTTTGGGGTGATGGTGGTGTAATGAATTGCACTCGCATGGTGTTTTTTGGACAGTTGGCCTTGATATGTTCCAGTTCATTACACTTAAAGCATCTTCCATCTGATGGGTCACTGGGCCGAGGTGAGTTACTGGAGACTGGTGAGGTGGACGAATAGGGCGTCTGTGGCTTGACTTGGGTTGTATGTGGGGTCTTTGGCTGTCCTCGGTTGTAGGGTTTATGGTCGGTGTGCCCCCTGGGGTATTTGTTTCCCTTGACAGTAGCTTTCTTGCTTTTTGCCACTTCCATCCATCTGGCTCCAATCTCCCCCGCCTCAGCGAGATCTTTGGGTTTTCCATCTTGTATGTACCGTGTGATGTCTTCAGGAACATCATCCAAGAACTGCTCCATTTGTATGAGGAGGTGCAGTTCTTCCAAGGTTTTAACATTGTGTCCTGATATCCAGGCCTCATAATTTTTTGCAACGTAGTAGGCGTGTTTGGGAAATGACACATCTGGTTTCCACTTTTGGGTTCTGGAGCGCCGACGGGCATGATCTGGGGTTATCCCCATTCTGTATCTGGCCTTGGTTTGAAAAAGTTTATAGTTATTCATTTGCTGCTTAGGCATTTCAGCTGCCACCTCTGCTAAAGGTCCACTGAGCTGTGACCTCAATTCTACCATGTACTGGTCTTCAGGGATGCTGTACCCAAGACAGGCTCTTTCAAAATTTTCCACGAAGGCCTCGGTGTCATCACCTGCCTTGTATGTGGGAAATTTCCTGTGCTGTGGAGCAATAATTGGCGATGGGTTGTTAGGATTGGCTGGAGTCTGTTGCTTAGCCTTTTCTAATTCCATGGCCTGTTGGTGGGCTTCCCTCTGGAGTTCTATCTGTCTTCTGTGGGTTGCCTCTTCTTCTTCTAGTTTTCTTTTGTGTGCTGCCTCTTTGGCTGCCTGTTCTCTTTGGTAGGCTGCCAGTTTGATGCTTTCTTCCTTTTCTTTCAGCTCCACCTCTTTTTGTCTTTTTTCCAGTTGTCGCCTGTGTTCAGCTTCTTTGATTTGTTCTTCGGCCTCCATTTTTGTCTTGGTAGACATGGTTTCTGTTTTCTTGTGTTGGGGTGCCCTCCGGTGTTTATCTTCAGAACTGCAGGTTCTCTGTTGCCTCCTGAAGTCTGCCTAGCAACAGTGCTTATTTCCTTTTCTTCCTCTAGCGTAAACTAGAAAAACCACTTTATTTGCATGTATATAGTGCTGGTATTTGACTCCTAATGGGAGTGCTATTGCATGACAAAAGACCTGTAACAGCTCCTTAATGGCTTCTTGCTTAATATGCAAGCCACAAACTGCCAGAGAGAGCAGAAAAAAAATTCTCTCTGGTTTCTTTGAAAACCAAACCCTCTCTGCTAAAAAGTCCCTAGCAGAGAAAAGAAAAATATAATATTCCTACTGGCTTCTGGATTCTATCTCACCACTGCACACCATAACATACCTTTAGTCCCAGATCTGGACCTTAGCGTCCAAAATATGGGGGTTAGCATGAAAATCTCCAAGCTTAGTTATCAGCTTGGACCTGGTACTTGCTGCCACCACCCAAAAAATTAGAGTGTTTTGGGGCACTCTGGTCCCCCTGAAAAACCTTCCCTGGGGACCCCAAGACCCAAATCCCTTGAGTCTCATAACAAAGGGAAATAATCCTTTTTCCCTTCCCCCCTCACAAGCTCTGTGAATCCAAACAGAGTGACTCCCCCTCTCCGTTCCCAGTCCTGGAAACAAAAGCACTTTTCTCTTCACCCAGAGGGAATGCAAAATCAGGCTAGCAAATCCAACACACACAGATCTCCCCCTGATTTCTTCCTCCCACCAATTCCCTGGTGAGTACAGACTCAATTTCCCTGAAATTTCCCAGTAAAGAAAACTTTAACAGGTTTTAAAAAAGAAAGCTTTATATAAAAAAGAAAGAAAAATACATACAAATGGTCTCTCTGTATTAAGGTGACAATACAGGGTTAATTGCTTAAAAGAAATATGAATAAACAGCCTTATTCAAAAAGAATACAAATCAAAGCACTCCAGCACTTATATTCATGCAAATACCAAAGAAAAGAAATCATATAACTTACTATCTGATCTCTTTGTCCTTACACTTAGAAACAGAAGATTAGAAAGCAGAAACTACTTCTCCAAAGCTCAGAGAAAGCAGGCAGACAGAAAACAAAGACCTCAGACACAAAATTCCCTCCACCCAAAGTTGAAAAAATCCAGTTTCCTGATTGGTCCTCTGGTCAGGTGCTTCAGGTGAAAGAGACATTAACCCTTAGCTATCTGTTTATGACACCCCCCCACTCCACCAGGCTACAATTCAGGGCCCTTTGGGCTACCAGTGGTATGGTAACCAAGGCTGCTTAAGGCTATCCTCCCTGGGCCACTTCCTGTCTCCCCCCCTACCCACTTAAGAATGGTCCAAGGCTTTCTTGTGCTGGGGAAGTCCAATCAAGAAAATAAGAAAATAAGTGGTTTGTAGTCAGACATTGCCGTCTACTGTGTAACTCAAGAGCATGAAAATTGATCGAAAAGCCTTCAAAATCAGGACTGGAGCGAGAGGTGAATATATTTCATGTTGATGTAGGCATTCAGTATTACAGAAACCTCTGTGTGACCATCATGTGCTTGGGATACTACAAGGTTTTGGGTGGATGGCCAGGCTGAGTCCCTTACAAAAGAGCCCAATTTTCATGGTGCCCTCAAAGTTAGAAAGATGAGTTAGTTCAGTCCCTAGCCTGAGATTTGGGAGATTCTTGTTCAATTCTCTGCTCTTTCACAGATACCCTGAGTGACTTTGAGTCACTTAGGGTATGTCTACACTACAAAATTAGGTCTATTTTATAGAAGTCGATTTTTAGAAAGTGATTTTATATAGTAAATTGCGTATGTCCACACCAAGCACATTGTCAGCGGAATGCATCCTCACTACCATGGCTAGCATCGACTTACGGAGCGGTGCACTGTGGGTAGCTATCCCACAGTTCCTGCAGTCTCTGCTGCCCATTGGAATTCTGGGTTAAGCTCCCAGTGCCTGATGGGGCAAAAACATTGTCACAGGTGGTTTTGGGTACATGTCATTAGTCACCCCTCCATCTATGAAAGCAACGGCAGACAACTGTTTTGTGCCAGACACCAGGGCAATTAGAAGAGCACAGGTAGGTGTGCTGCACATCAGAGATGCTTTGAAAACCAGTTTCATGACTGGCCAGGTTTCGTTGCCCCATTTGTCGATTTAAGCCTACCACCCTCCCCACATCGAAATAAAGTAACTATTGTTTTGAAACCGTTCATTCTTTCTTAATTAATTTTTTTTAAAAAAAGAGATAACGGACAAGGTAGCCTGGGTGGGATGGGGGAGGAGGAAAGGACAAGGCCACATTGCTTATTGTAGCCACACTAAAAATCAAACTGTTTGAATGACAGCTTTCTGTTGCTTGGGCCATCCTCTGCAGTGGAGTCCCTGGGTGCCTGAAGCCTCTTCTTCCCCCCCTCCCCTGCTTTCTTGGGCGTCTGGGTGAGGAGGCTATGGAACATGGGAAGGAGGGTAGGCAGTTATACAGGGGATGTAGCAGGGGTCTGTGCTCTTGTTGGCTTTCCTGCAGCTCCAAAAGATGCTTCATCATGTTCGTTTGCTCCCCCATTAGCCTCAGCATCACGTCCTGCCTCTGCTCTTTTCACTTATTAATTCTTTCCTGGCCTCTGCCACTGAATGCCTCCATGCATTAAGCTCTGCCCAATCAGTGCAGGAGGACTGCATGAGCTCGGAAAACATATCATTGCGAGTGCATTTTTTTTGCCTTCTAATCTGCTATAACCTCAGAGATGGAGCTGATGGGGGGGCTTACAAACTTTCTACGCTCTACAGTTCTGGGGAGACTGCATGGTCACCTGTGCTGCTGAGTTCACCACGCTGACCAAACAGGAAATGAAATTCAAAAGTTCCTGTGGCTTTTCCTGTGTACCTGCCTAGTGCATCAGAGTTCAAAGTGCTGTCCAGAGCAGTCACAATGGAGCACTCTGGGATAGCTCCCAGAGGTCAATACTGTCAATTTGCATCTGCACTACCCCAAATTCGACCCAACAAAGTCAATTTTAGTGCTACTCCCCTCACCGGGGAGGAGTACAGAAGTCGATTTTAAGAAGATTGTGTGGTTGCATTCATTTTTAAATTAACCTAATGCAGCTAATTTTGACATAACCCCATAGTGTAGACCAGGCCTTAGTCTCTCTGTGCCTCTGTTCCCCATCTGTAACATGGAGATAATAATACTTCTCTACCTTGCACAGGTCCTGTAAAGATGTATATATTAATGATCATAAGATGCTTAGATAATATGGTAATGGAGGCTATGTAAGCATCTAAGATTGGTAGAAGGTCAGTGTTGAATTATATCATTACCTCCTGCTCTGTATAATTAACCTCTCCATGGGAGGGGTAGTAACATGCACCCACAATGCAGGATCCAACAATAGCATGGCATGTAACATGGCCATGTGCTCAGGGATAAAGCTGGAATGTGTTGTGATGGGGCTTAGATCAGTAGCCATCACTTGAAGTAAATCCCCAGGCATTACAGCCATGTTCTTTGTCTTTTCCATGAGTTTGATATCTTGGCCTCAGTGAGGGGCTGTGATGTGGCTGTGAAAACCTCAAGTTTTCAGTATGCAGTTTCTAACTTGCCCGAATTTCCCCTTGTGAGAAAAATCCTAACTTTGGTAGTTTTCCAATGGTCTATTGCATTGGCCTTGGTTTTAGTGTTTCAAATAAGCTGTTAACAAATTATTGGCTACTCATGAAAATTAGATGAAGCAAATACTGGAAGCTATACAAATATAAATTTACAATATATTGAATAGTTTCCTTACTCTCAAATTCCCCATCATGTACATGTTTTTCCTGTCCCCTTTCACGTGTTACTGTTTCTTGTTTAACTAGTATAATAAATGGGCATATATAATTACAGACCAATAAAGGACAGTGGGCAAGGTTGCAAAAGTGACTAGTGATTTGAGGTGCCTTCGATTTTGAGTGGCCAACTTGAGACCCTGTATAAAGGGGCCTGATTTCCAGAGTGTGGGTGCTCAGCACTTTCTGAAACCTGGGGTCCTTTAATATGTCTGAGCTTGGGCAACCAAACTACAAAGAACTCAAAATCACAGTCACTTCTGAAAATTTTGACCACAGTCCCTGTTCCTAAGTGCTTAAATTAAGATACAAAGATGGGAAACAGTAACAAACACAAGGGGCTTGCAGGGAGGTAGAGGGAAGAGAACCAAGTATAAAGATCTGGTGAATGCTTTTATTAGCATTAAGTCTATCCCAAGAGCTTTATTTAAAAAAAAAAGATGCTGTTGACAGTATTTTAACAATTAATACTGTTAGAGACTGTTAAATACTCGTTAGGGTTTTACTCCAGGCCCTAGCTTTAGCATTTTATTTTCCAGTATATCATAATCCATGCCTAATCAAATAAACAAGTTAAGAAAAGTGATGTCAACAGAGGACAACAACATCTCTTTGAGCTCAGGGGTAGGCAAGCTCAGGACCCAAATGTACATGCATTTGAGAGGCTAAAATTTCTGGAGAACTGGGAGTACCTTAAGAACTACTGCTCAGAGGGAAAAATGGCTTACTTTTACATTTCTGCATGAGTAAGGGCCTAGTAAGCATCAAACATGCTACAAAGCTCATTACTAGCAAAACCAGGAGCTAGCTCACTATCCTCATGGATTACAACACAGTTAAGCATATGCACAGATACAAAATCTTCAAGAGATGTCATTGATTCCTACCCCTGCTACTCTCAGATGGAACTGGAGCTTTCTACTGTAGGACATTCTTCTGGGTTAACACAGTACAGAAAAGAAAAAGTCATTGTGTACCTATCCACTGTCAAGAAAGTGCTCACCCTCTATATGAAGTATTCAGCATGGCTGAATGTGCTTCATTATGGAAATACTTGGCTGTCCATCTGCCTTCTCTGCTCTGTGCTCTTCACCATGGTGACTTCACAAAAGTTCCATGATCTGACACTGAGTTCCATGCCAGGGACTGAGAATGGAATTTGTCTTGGCTGGCTAGTTTTAACTAACCTGCTATGTGAATCTTGTTGTAAATCTGTTACCTCAATTTGCCTTCATGCTTTAAGCAATCCGCACTTGGTTGCTGTCATTGTCAATATTGAAGCAAACCCGTCCACGGTAAATTCTTTGAGTCTGGTTATTAAAATATCAGGTATATAAGTGTATATGCAAATATTTATGTAATCATTATTTTTATTACCACAATAGTACCTAGGATCCCTGATCATGGACCAGGACCCTACTGTGCTGGGCACAGTGTAAACACACAACAAAAAGACAGCCCTTGCCTCAAGAGACGTACAATCTAAGATTAAGATGAGACAACAGATTGACACAGACAGATAGGGGAGTATAAGTGACAGAGGACAGAACACAAGCTGGAAAAGGGAAAAAATAAGTTAAAGATTTTTTATGTAAATTAGATGTACTCAAGTCAGCAGGGCCTAATGAAATTCACCCTTGGGTACTTAAGGAATCTTAGAACTTTTTGCCTTTGAGAATTTGTGGAGGATGGAGAGCTCTTGGAACTGCATAAGAACAAACATAGTATTTGTGTTCAACAAGAGGAACAAAGAGAAGCTGGGGGACTATGGAAAAGTCAGCCTAACTTTGATACATGGAAAGATACTGAAACAAAATATTAAAGAATCAATTTGTAAGCCTTTGGAGGATAATAAGTAATAACCAGCATGGGCTGATCAAGAACAAATCAAGAGAAACCAATCTAATTTCTTTCTGTGACAGGGTGACTGGCTTAGTGGATAGGGGAAGCAGCAGATGTGATATGTCTTGATTTTTAGTAGGCTTTTGAGAGATTTCCACATGACATTGTTCATAAGTTCATTACTATGAGGTACATGCACAAATGGTTGAAAGACCATACTCAAAAAGTAGTTAACAATGATTCTCTTTCAAACTGGGAGGACGTAACTAGTAGGTTCCCTGGGGGTCTGTCCTGGGTCTGGTAGTGATTGTCCAGCAGATACATTCCTAGGGGTTAAAGCAAAGAAACAGTGAAAGTATATGGCAATAAAGATTGTCTCCTTTATGTCTTAAGCCAGGCATTGCTCCCTGGGAAAGGGAGGTGGGAGGATGCCATAACTTATACTGACATATGCCAACCTTTTATAAACTCAAGGTTGGATCTGTGGGAAGAACGTCTCCCTACAGAAGAAACTAACACAGTAGGAACAGGGATTCTTTGTTCAATCAGCAACTCTCAATAAGACACAATTATTTAGTTCTTAGCTCCAACACCTGGCAATTTACTGACTAGTCTTATTTTAGCAAAACAAGATTAGCTGTTTACCTTAGCTTTCTCTTAGCTGATCACTATTTGCTAGGCCTCTGGTCTCTTGACCATACTCTGGAACTTGAGTCTGGAAAAGAGCTGGCACAATCCATATACCAGGTTGTTATATAAAATGCACATGGATTTTAATCCTTCAGCAGACAATTATGAAGAGAACCCCTCAAGCATGACAGGCAGCATGGGTACTTGGCTGCAAATTTAACAAGTAGGCAATGGAGGCTGGCATCATGGGCTCATTGGAGATGAGCATCAATTATTTAAAAGTGAATGATAGACCATGGTTATGATGTGGAATGACTATAAATACCAGCTACTTATGTTTTATGTGATAGAGAAGGGGGAGCTAGTGGAGGGATGCAAAGGGAGCAGCGACATGGCCAAAATGACAGGCTTGGAAAATGATCTTTGCAGCAGTATGCTGAATGCATATAAGCAGGTCAAGATTGCATTTGTCAAGGTCAGGGAGGAGAATGTTGCAGTAATTGAGACACAAGATGATGAAAGCCTGGATAAGAACATAATAGATAAGAATGATCATACTGGGTCAGACCAATGATCCATGTAGCCCAGTATCCTGTCTTCCAATAGTAGCCAAGATGCCTCAGAGGGAATGAACAGAACAGGCAATCATTGAATTATCCATCCCATGTTGTACACTCCTAGCTTCTGGCAACCAGAGGCTAGAGACACACAGAATATGGGGTTGGATACCTGACTGTCTTGGCCAATAGCCATTCATGGACCTATCCTCCATGAACATATCTAATTCTTTTTTAGCCCATCTGTCACCCTGACATTTCATCTTGGGAGGTATGCTGCCTGCCGAGGGCCTGTATCCGAAATGTTACAGAGGCATTGTAGAGGATTATCCAGCCTTCTGACTACTACCCCATGCTACTCATCCATGTGGGCACAAATGATACTGTGAGGTGCGACGCTGAGTGGATCAAGAGTGACTACAGGGCTCTGGGAGTACGAGTGAAGGAGTTTGGAGCGCAGGTGGTATTCTCTTTGATTCTTCCTGTCAAAGGTAGAGGCCCAGGCAGAGACAGATGCAACATGGAGGTGAATGCCTGGCTGCGAAGATGGTGTGGCCAGGAGGGCTTTGGCTTCCTCGACCATGGGATGCTATTTGAGGAAGGACTGCTAGGCAGAGATGGCGTTCACCTTTCAAGGAGGGGAAAGACCCTATTTGCACACAGACTGGCTAACCTAGTGAGGAGGGCTTTAAACTAGGTTTGATGGGGACAGGTGAGCAAAGCCCACAGGTAAGTGGGGAACATGAAGACTTGGAAGATGGGTTGGAAACAAAAGGGAGCGTGGGCTGTAATGGCAGAGAGAAAGGAGTGTCAGGGCAAAACTGGGAGGCAAGATCAAACCAGTATCTTAGATGCCTATATACAAATGTGAGAAGTATGGGTAATAAGCAGGAAGAACTGGAAGTGCTAATAAATAAATACAACTATGACATTATTGGCATCACTGAAACTTAGTGGGATAATACACATGATTGGAATGCTGGTATGGATGGGTATAGTTTGCTCAGGAAGGATACACAGGGGAAAAAGGGAGGAGGTGTTGCCTTATGTATTAAAAATGTACACACTTGGACTGAGGTGGAGATGGACATAGGAGACGGAAGTGTTGAGAGTCTCTGGGTTAGGATAAAAGAGGTAAAAAACAAGGGTGATGTCGTGCTAGGAGTCTACTACAGGCCACCTAACCAGGTGGAAGAGGTGGATGAGGCTTTTTTTTAAACTAACAAAATCATCCAAAGCCCAAGATTTGGTGGTGATGGGGGACTTCAACTATCCAGATATATGTTGGGAAAATAACACCACGGGGCACAGACTATCCAATAAGTTTCTGGACTGCATTGCAGACAACTTTTTATTTCAGAAGGTTGAAAAAGCTACTGGGGGGAAGCTGTTCTAGACTTGATTTTAACAAATAGGGAGGAACTCGTTGAGAATTTGAAAGTAGAAGGAAGCTTGGGTGAAAGTGATTATGAAATCATAGAGTTTGCAATTCTAAGGAAGGGTAGAAGAGAGTACAGCAAAATAGAGACAATGGATTTCAGGAAGGCGGATTTTGGTAAGCTCAGAGAGCTGATAGGTAAGGTCCCATGGGAATCAAGACTGAGGGGAAAAACAACTGAGGAGAGTTAGCAGTTTTTCAAAAGGACACTATTAAGGGCCCAAAAGCAAGCTATTCTGATGGTTAGAAAAGATAGAAAATGTGGCAAAAGACCACCTTGGCTTAACCACGAGATCTTGCATGACCTACAAAATAAAAAGGAGTCATATAAAAAATGGAAACTAGGTCAGATTACAAAGGATGAATATAGGCAAATAACACAGGAATGCAGGGGCAAGATTAGAAAGGCAAAGGCACAAAATGAGGTCAAACTAGCAATGGGAATAAAAGGAAACAAGAGTTTTTATCAATACATTAGAAGAAAGAGGAAGACCAAGGACAGGGTAGGCCCACTGCTCAGTGAGGAGGGAGAAACAGTAACAGGAAACTTGGAAATGGCAGAGATGCTTAATGACTTCTTTGTTTCAGCCTTCACTGAGAAGTCTGATGAAATGTCTAACATAGTGAATGCTTATGGGAAGGGGGTAGGTTTAGAAGATAAAATAAAAAAAAAAGTTAAAAATCACTTAGAAAAGTTAGATACCTGAAAGTCACCAGAGTCTGCTGAAATACACCCTAGAATACTCAAGGAGTTAGTAGAGGAGGTATCTGAGCCTCTAGCTATTATCTTTGGAAAGTCATGGGAGACAAGAGAGATTCCAGAAGACTGGAAGGGGGCAAATATAGTGCCCATCTATAAAAAGGGAAATAAAAACAACCCAGGAAACTACAGACCAGTTAGTTTAACTTCTGCGCCAGTGAAGATAATGGAGCAAGTAATTAAAGAAATTATCTGCAAACACTTGGAAGGTGGTAAGGTGATAGGGAATAACCAGCATGGATTTGTAAATAACAAATCGTGTCAAACCAATCTGATAGCTTTCTTCGATAGGATAACAAGTCTTGTGGATAAGGGAGAAGCGGTGGATGTGGTATACCTAGACTTTAGTAAGGCATTTGATATGGTCTCGCATGATATCCTTATCGATAAACTAGGCAAATACAATTTAGATGGGGCTACTATAAGGTGGGTACATAAATGGCTGGATAACCATACTCAGAGAGTAGTTATTAATGGCTCCCAATCCTGCTGGAAAGTTATAACAAGTGGGGTTCCGCAGGGGTCTGTTTTGGGACCGGCTTTGTTCAATATCTTCATCAACGACTTAGATGGTGGCATAGAAAGTATGCTTATTAAGTTTGCAGATGATACCAAACTGGGAGGGACTGCAACTGCTTTGGAGGACAGGGTCAAATTCAAAATGGTCTGGACAAATTGGAGAAATGGTCTGAGGTAAACCGGATAAAGTTCAATAAAGACAAATGCAAAGTGCTCCACTTAGGAAGGAACAATCAGTTTCACACATACAGAATGGGAAGAGATTGTCTAGGAAGGAGTATGGCAGAAAGAGATCTAGGGGTCCTAGTGGACCACAAGCTAAATATGAGTCAACAGTGTGATACTGTTGCAAGAAAAGCAAACATGATTCTGGGATGCATTAACAGGTGTGTTGTAAACAAGGCACGAGAAGTCATTCTTCCAATCTACTCCACGCTGGTTAGGCCTCAGCTGGAGTATTGTGTCCAGTTCTGGGCACTGCATTTCAAGAAAGATGTGGAGAAATTGGAGAGGGTCCAGAGAAGAGCAACAAGAATGACTAAAGGTCTTGAGAACATGACTTATGAAGGAAGGCTGAAAGAATTGGGTTTGTTTAGTTTGGAAAAGAGAAGACTGAGAGGGGACATGATAGCAGTTTTCAGGTATCTAAAAGGGTGTCATTAGGAGGAGGGAGAAAACTTGTTCACCTTAGCCTCTAATGATAGAACAAGAAGCAATGGGCAAGAAACTGCAGCAAGGGAGATTTAGGTTGGACATTAGGAAAAAGTTCCTAACTGTCAGAGTAGTTAAACACTAGAATAAATTGCCTAGGGAGGTTGTGGAATCTCTATCTCTGGAGATATTTAAGAGTAGGTTAGATAAATGTCTATCAGGGATGGTCTAGACAGTATTTGGTCCTGCCATGAGGGCAGGAGACTGGACTCGATGACCTCTCGAGGTCCCTTCCAGTCCTAGAGTCTATGAATCTATGAATCATTTTGTATATGTAGTTAGAATTATGTTTTCCAACATGTTACTTTGCATTTACCAACATTTATCATCAGCCATTTTGTTGCCCCATCAGCAAGTTTTGTGAGATCCCTTTGTAACTCTTCGCAGTCTGCTTTGGACTTAACTATCTTGAGTAAATGAGAACTTTTAGTGTGGATGGATAATAAAGGCCTAATCTTAGAGATATTATGGAGAAGGAATTGGCAAGATTTAAACATAGCCTAGATGTGAAGATCAATAGACAGAATTAGTACCTTCATCTCCCATGACTGCACATACACATTGGGTATTGATACATGCATGTGGATAGTATGATACATAATTTCAGCACAGATATAAATGAATCCCTTAGAGGCAAGGCTGGAGAATCAGGGTCCATGCAAACATTTAAAAAAAAAAGACATAGATCATGTAAATCCAGCCCTTCCTCTATCTTCTTCTCTACTGCTTGTGTTATATTTTACATAGGATTGATAATATAAATCTTTTTTGGGGAAACTAGTAGCTAGTAAAATCACACTGCAAAATATAGGATTAAAACCCATAGCCACATTAGCCACAGTTTTCAAAAGATTGGCTCCTATGTGACTTAAGAGCAGAAGTCCTCTTGAATGTCAGTGATCTGGTGCTCATAAGTCATTAGGTGCTTTTCAAAATTCCACTCTGAGGTCCTTTGAAAATCCATATTTAGGTGCCTAAATAAAACTGGCTTTATTTTCAGATGTGCTGAATAAACACAAATTCCTATTAAAGTTAATGAGCCCTGCTGCTATTTTTAGAATTTAGGACCCTAACTTTAGGCATCTTGATCTCAAAATGCTAGCCCTCCAATTTATTTTGTTGGCCTTAAAAATATTTATGAGCCCATGGGACTTTATTACATCATCCCACAAAATGGTCCCAATAATATGAATATGAAGTCCAGTAAACATTGTTTATCAAATCTGGAAAGCAGCCGGTAGAGCTAGATGGGTTACAGATGTGCAGGACGTGATCATGGAAAATTCATAAAGGAGGCATGTTTTCAAAAGTTCGCATTTGGTCTTCCTTATCTTAATGAGAACTCAATACTGAAATTGCTTATAAGTTATAAAATTTGCAAAAATTCTATCTGCAGTCTTATTAGTTTTCCAACTAAATCATTATCTTCAGTAAAGAAGAGTTCCTGCAAGCAGTATTAAATATAATAGAAAAATGCCACTGTTATTTTGAGGTAGCCAAGACTGGACATGTGCAGGCTGATAAGTATAATGGTGCCTCCATTTCCATCTTTGCTTACCCTTGCACTCCTTCAAATTCAAGGAAACATCAGAGTTGTTCTTCTGCATGGTGTAACTATCGGTATATTTGAAAATTATTGAAAATGGTTTGTCTGAGTCAGCTTGATGTGTATTTGACTGAATATAATGTTGTGATCCATTGTTATTTTAATTGTCCCCCAGCCATGGTTCTCCCTCTCCCCCAAGTGTTTTCATATTTGTATTGTGAATCTGAGAGTCTATGGTTTTCTCTCAACTTTGCAGTCACCTTCTTTTCAGGTAAAAAAGACTGAATGGTGCTGTCGTTGGAGCATATCAGTATCACTCCTCCATATAATATGTCCTTCTGGGCAAGGGAGTTGCCTTCTGGGCAGAGGTCCTCAGGCTTTAAGAGATTGGGGTCAAGAAAGACTTTTGGGGGTCAGCGGACTATCCAGGAGAATATGTCCAAATTGAAGAATGTTCAATTACTTCATCTAGGAAACAGTCTGCACTCCCAGAGTGCAGACATTAATTGCTCCAGAAAACATCACAGGGAAAGTCAGAGTAATACATTTATCTTAATGGGTGCAATGTTAGCGATCTAAGGAGCCAATAGAGGACACGCAGTAAACACTCAGAATCTGGGCAGACCACCCTAAATGGTTTTATTTAAACTAATTATGGCTAAGAACCTGAAAGTAGAAATCTGTAGATAAGAAAGGGTTGGATAAACAATTCAACTGCACAGAAACTAACACGTAAAACCCTGCGGTCCAGCTATCCTGCCCCATCCAAAACACCCCCACCAAAGCTGTCCCTCTTATATAAAGACAAAATCCAAACACACATTCCATGTTAGGATGCTGAGAAATGAGTTGCAAACCCCTCCCACCACCCCATATTAAGTACACAAATGTTGGCTGCCTTATTGGTAATATGGCCTTTTATCTTGCAGAAGGGGCTCCAATAATGGGATAGGAGAGAGGCTCCCCCAAAGGATGTAAAAGGTTGGAGGTCTCACAGGAACCATGGAATCTCTGGCCAAGATTTTCAAAAACAGGCATCTAAAGTTATCAAAAGCCATATTTAGGCAGCTCCATAAGTGGCCTGATCAAAAAGTATGCTGTAGTTCCCTCTGGCCTCCCAAACTTCATTGTACTCTCTCCCCCTTGGGGAAAAATAACTAGATTTTTCTTTCATTCACAAGAATCAAGTGATTTTTTGCCAACCTCCATTAGCAATTTTTAGAAAATGGGAGCTCTTTTTGTTATAGCAATTGGAGACAAAACCAATAATCAACTCGGAAGGCTTTGGGGAGAGTTCTTTTTCCTAGAGTCACTATTGCAAGTGGGTTTGATGGGAAAGGTGGGGAGAGTTCACAAACAAAGAGTCTCTACTGATTAATATTATGCAACATGTTCCTTATGACTTTCATCCCAAAAAGTTTTAGAAACTATAGATCAAAGGATCATCTACTTGGGTTATTCTCACTCATGGAATAGGAAACTCCATCAGTCTGGACATTATTCTTTATGGGAGTGTGGGTTTTTCCTCTCCACAGAAAGAGAAGGGTATTAGAACCCCAGAGCATGAAGCTCTCCTGAAAGCCAGAAGCCAGGGGCATTAGCACCATGTTTCTGTCTCCCTCTTTCCTGTATTTGTCCTCTAAGGACAGCAGCCAGTCAGTACACATCACACTGCAGGGCAGTGGGGAAAGAGCGCTACTGATGCTTGTATGATCAGTATGACAGGGTTCTTTAATACTCGTGCATTCCATATAGGATCTTGCCTTTTAAACATACAGAAGACCCATATGCAGTAAACTGTTGACAACTTTAGCTCAGAAGGATGAAGGGGTGAGTCTGTCCTGCCATGATTTAGATGCTTGTGGTTTGAGGCAGTCTAAATATTTCAAGTATGATGCTGCAAGCATGAAATGATCCCTTCCAGAACAGTTAGCCAAAGGGGCTGTTGTTACCGAGTAGCACATTCATTTTCTTCTGTCACTGAAATTGAGTACACCACCTCTCCAGAAATCCATCTCCTTGCTATCTTGGAGAACAAGACTGTAACAGGAACTTCCCCAGGGCTGCCTGGTTGTTCCTTCAAATGGTCTCCAGTAGATTCTGAGTTTGCTATGGATTTTTGTTTGCTGGTTTTGTCTGAGAGAGACGATAGAAAAGATTTCAGAATACAGATACTATATCACAGACATTGTGTAAGGCAAAAGTGTATGTGCTAATTCAGTTATTCTCTATGGTACATTTTCCAGGCTTTGGGTAATGTTTTCAAAAGAGTTCAAAGGTCAGATTTGTAAAGGTATTTAAGTACCTAAGGTGCAGATAGGCACTTAACGGGATTTTCGAAAGACCCCCTCTGCATCTTTAGGCAGCTAAATACTTTTAAATATCTGGCCTTAAATACTATTTTCAAAAACATGACATAACTCCTTAGGCCCAGATTTTTAAAGGTTACAGTAAAAGCTTTTTTAGCCAGCATGTTGAGGGAATAGGAGGTGCTAGTAAGTGGAAAAATTCCAGTTACCTAAGAGGAAGGGAGTTTGGGGGCCGGTGAGGGTTTGGAGCAGAGGCACGGGAGGGTGTGTGGGGTGCCAGATCCAGGGGGTGCTCACCTTGGGTGGCTCCCCACAAGCAGCGACCTGTCTCTGCTGCTCCTAGGTGGAGGCATGGCTAGGCAGCTCTGCACGCTGCCCCCAGCCTGCCCTGAGCACTAGCTCTGCAGCTCTCATTAGCGAGGAATGGTGCCTGCAGTTTCACTCCTAAATTAGTTAGACATTTCAGTGCTGAGCACAGCAACGCCTATATACCTTTTAAAAATCTGGGCTTACGCGGCTAGCTTCACAAAGGGGACCTAGGTACTGCAGCACTTTTCATCCTGCTTCAGGACGATATCAAATTTCAAAATCTCAGAATTGCCCACAAAGTGAAAATCAAACTTTTTGACTATCTCTGTTAAAACTACACACTGAGGTTACAAACCATGGACCATATTTGAGATCCTTATTCAGATTTAATTCAGTCCTGAAGCAAAATTTTATTCACTTCAGGAATTTGCTTGAATGAAAATTGTGTAAGGACCTTCAGGATTTGGTCCCACACATTAAATAAATAAACAATAAAGCTGTTACAAATAATATCCTATGCTATGACAGACATTTAAAAAGTAAATATAAAAGTATTCTTCACTATTTATAAAGGGCCAGATCCTCAGCTTGTATTTAGTCAGTGTCACTCCATTTACTTCAGCTGAGATGCACTGTTTTACACCAATTGCTATCTTGCCTGCTGTCTGTATACTTGCTGCTGCATTTTTCTCAGCTTGATCTATTGATGCTATACAACTTAATACAGAGATTGAAGCTATAAAACTATTGTAATATGGCAAATCTTTGCTCATAAAGAAAAAGTAACGTCCTGTGACTTTTCCTTGCTTTTTTATGAAAATAGTTTGACAGCTTTCTCCCCTTTTTATCCTGCGATAAAGCAGCTATAGTTCATGGGAATGAAAAAGCAACACATTTCAGGATGTCAAAGAAAATAAAGAGTAAATTCCACGTGAAACCGCTAGGGTTTTTTTGGAGTGGTGCTGGCAAGGTGAGGGAGGATTCATCTGACCTGCTGAGATTCACGAAGAGGAGCATTCAAATGGACGTTGAGTAGGTTTCTTCTCAGTAACACCTCTGAGATTACACATAAAAAATTAATTACTTTTTCTTTGTAAAACAAACATAATGTTTTAACTCTGTATCTCTCTAAGCATGGCTTGAGAGGAAATGTGGGTTGGGGAAAATTAGTTCTCTTATTTCCTTGGGGGATTGATAGAACCTACACCAAAATAAAAAGAAGAAAAAGAGGTCAGGGGCCACTTTCTGAATATAAAATCCCTTTAAGGTGACCTAAGTTGGATACCCCAAAATCGAAACTCAGTATGGGTTTAATGTGATTTAATATGGAATTTAATGTAGTTTCAGATTTCCTTTGAAAAGTTTGCACTGCTCTAATCAGTGTTATGACTAAATGTGCTAAAGGATTTTTCCTATTGCACTAACCAGTTCCTATGTGACATACACTGACAAGGCTACTTCAGAATTGCTGTGCGCCGTGTTAAGTTACCAGCTGGCTTTAAAAAATAAAGTTTGTTTCACTTTCAATAACTGATGGTGTGATTAAACCAGCATCAGTTTTTGCCTCTAGTTAAATGTGCTCTGTACATTTTCAACCAGACCATTTTCTCCAAAGGCCCCACAACAAAATTGCTTAAATGAACAGTTTTGTTCAGTATTGGACTCATACAAGCTTTCTGTACTGCATACAGAATTATGCTAAGTAGAAATAAAGATTAATGACAGAGCTGTAAATATACCCTGGAGGGATACGTGGCAAAATATTTATAGCTTTATTATCAACCTCTTCAATTTTCTATCATCGCAACAACAATTGTTGCCAGCTGGAGTGTGTTTGCTTAAGCATTTTATACTCAGGTATAGATCTTTGCTGAGTACATTCTAAACACTCCTTTTCCAAAGGATTTGGGTTACATTGAGTAGTAACCTATTCCTTTCTCTTTGGGTAAAACTGAGCAGGTAAGCACTGGAAGTGAAAAAATGTAGATGAAATGTTTACTGCTTTGTATTTGAGGGGCTCTATAACATTTTGCAATATAGTTTCCAAAAATTCAGGCAGAGCAGATAGATTCATCTCCTTCTTCCATTTCTCTTTGAGGTAAAGGGTCAACAGACAACACTGAGCTACCTGAGACATATATTTCCCACAAAAAAAAATGTGTTGACATAAATATCTTGTGGATATGGTTTTCTAATAGAAAACCTGCCACAGATAACTGCAAATTGGTCAACACCCCACAAAACTACAAACAAAAGTTACATACTCACTGTAGAGTCAAAAAGGTACCATAAGAAGAAAGGTAATTCCAAAATAACAATATATGTACTCCAACCTAAATCTTCTTCATAGGCTTGACTAATGATGCAATTCTTTTCCCCATCCTAAATCTTCTCCCCACACACCTGCTCCTTCCACCAGAAGACTATTCTCACTTCTTTAATATTCAGAGTGGAGTCCAAAGAACCATGCTGGCTAAAGTGAGTCAGCAGTAGTTAACAGGCAGCTCCCTGCACAATTCCAAACCCCACTGAGATGGTGAAGCGAAAGGAAAATGTTGCCATCTTTGTTATATGGCTTAATCCAAGGTTCACTGATGTCAGCTGAAAAACCCTGTGTTGACTCTGGTAGTCTTTAGATTTGCCCATAATGATCAAGATATCTGTGTGGGACTTTGTGCATATCAGATGGAAAAATATGCGGCATGATCATAACTATCTGAGATACACAATGTCTTGTGGAACTTCCAGGGAGCACAGCCATTGAACCACCCTTAGATAGTATAGACATTATTTCCCATCATGATCTGCCCAGTTCCTCTGGTTAGTGCAAAGGAAAAGCAGGGCCATGGCCCCTTCTGCTCTCTGCTCCTTTTTGAATGCTTGTAGTTGGTGCTAGCTTTGGGTACTCCTATTGTCCCACTAAGCCTTTTTCCTTACTTTGCACCCGCTGTTCGTGGACTGGATAAATCTGGCCTGTATTGTGTCTTTATTCCTATAAAATATAAATAACTAGAGTATCTGTCCTTAAAGGCAAAGGGAATCTGTTTTATTAAACAGAAGCAGAAACAAGCTGTGCATTTGGAGCTTTGCCTCATTGAAATGATTCCATTCTCTTAATGCTGCCCTCTTAAAGGGAGCATCAAAAAAGTGCAAATTGATTAAAAATATGTGTATTTTTAAATGTGATCCATTTTCAATGACTGAAAATATGTATATAGGGTCTATTTACATAGAAAATGAAATTCTGGACTGAGGTCAGGCTTGCCAAAATTTGTCTATGGAGCTATTACAATACATTGAATATACAAGTTGGTAACGATAATGGAAATGTTATTTCGGTCTTGACTACTGCTACTGGAAACAATGGCAGTGGATGCTGATAATATTCTTTATCTTTAAAACAACTGTGGGTAATTCTTCCTAATCCATAAGTATCTGGATAGCTAGAGAAAGCTACTGTGTACCAGATGTGTGTTAACTGCTAATCTTTTACAGCAATGATCACAGGCCAGTTTGCTACACTTATGGTGCCTTAAATAGGAAAATCCATTGGCTACAGAGCTGAGCCTATGTGATAGCCTGGCCTTGTGCTCTATTTAGTCCTACCTCTGACAAAACCAGGACAGAAAGGAGAACTGCCATTTTTGATGGTGTGGCTTAGCCATTTAATATCAAACTTTTATATAACAAGATCCAGAGAGAAATTAAATTTTATTCAGCTATGGACTGCCCAGTACATCTTTTGCTTTGTAAACACTTTATTATGATGGGAGGGAATCAAGATATTTAGGGACTATAAGCTCTCCACTGAGAACTTAAGCAAAACCTGTGCACTCGAGAGACAGATCCCATGTATTGTCATATTTCTTTTGAATAGTTTAGTGGTAAATGCTGGCATTTGAAAATCAGTGGGACTTGGACCCCTCCCTCCCTCCAAAAATCACAACCTAATAGATACATGCCAATTTAGATCCAAAATTGAGCTTCTGTACAAACAGGTTTTAACAACTAATATCAATAGAAATATTCCTTAAACAGCCACATTTCAATTGAAAGTTTAAATTTAATGAATTATATTCCCCTGCATTGTGCATCACCGAAGCACTGCACATTACCAAACCTGCCATTACCTTTTGCAGGCCTGCCTGTTTCATGTATCCACCTCTTGTCTCATCTTATATTTTGATTGTAAGATCATTGATGTAGTGGCTATCTTTGTGCTGTGTCTGCCAGCTGCATAGGGGAAGATAAAATTGTATTCTACAAAATGGTATAGTGGAGAGCATGAAAGCTTTCTGCTCCCAGTTTGCCTTTGGGATTGTCATGGGTAGTGTCTATAAGGTAAATCTAGCCCTGTATGAAAATATATTTTATATTAAGAAATACTTTTGTTTTAAATGATAGTTTGATGGTCAATCACATTTCCCTCTGTGAAAGGCTGGATGAAATTGATGAAAATCAGTTCCTGAAATTCCATATGCAAATTTTCACCAGTTAATGTTGTGTATTTCCGGAACCCTTGTAATGTTGCTCTTCACGAAATTGAGTGCCCACATTTTTTGCATATCGTCTCTCAAAATCCACGTCTTTCAAAATGTCTTCATTGTGCAAACTCACACACATGAAATTCCACCCTGAAATGTGATAGCAAACATTGTTGGCAATTTTGACTGGTGAAGAGTAGAGAAGGACAGAAATAGTAAGCAACATACAAACAGCCACACATACATCTATCATATATTTTATTCAGTCATATATACATACACATCACAGCAGGTCAGATGGAGACAGGGAGGTATCTACTGTGGGTCAGCATTCAGAAGTAGCATGTAGGTTTGTCTTGCATCCTCAAGGTCAACAAACCCATCATCCAGCCAGAGTGGACGGGCCAACCTCAAGTGACAAGTTTTCTAAGGTTTTCTTCAGCTATTAAATGTTCCCAAACGCAGACATTCTACCTTAATGTCTGGAAAGTATTGACTTATATGGAAGGCCTAGTTTTCGTAATATGAAGGTCAGGGACAGTACATATTTATATTTGCCTGCTTTTGCATCACGTGTGCAAATTGGGGAGCTACATGTGCAAAATGGATATTTAGGTCTATTTGCATATGCAAAAGAAGGCACATAAATGCACATGGACCTTGGCTCCTCACTCTGTGAAAATCAGGAGCAGAATGTGAAAACAAGAGGGCGGATAGTTCCTTTTTCTTTCACTAGTTGCAGGGACTCTGATTGTGTCAAATTTTCTGAGTGAGAGGTGAGTACTGGTTCTGCATCATCATCCTTACCCCCTTGGGACCCCCTGGGAAGCTTTGTACTGGAGATCTGCAGGACTGTGCTCTATGAAGCTTAGGGAGTAAACAGTAAGGTAAGTACCCAATGTCCACAGCCACCTTCTCTGCTATGATGGTTATTATCTGTTTCTCATTTCAGAGGTGGAAAGGAGGCTATTCTCCAGTGGTTGTGGGGATTCATAAGTGCTATATTGCCTTAGTTCGATGGAGGGGTGCCCTCTACCCCTCAGTACCCTGTAATGATGCCAGACATTCACAGTGGTAGATAACTAATCAAATATGGAAAATCATAATAGGAGAAAGAGCCAGTGTAACTCACTGTTCAGTGTATGTTACAGGTCCTTCTCAGTGCCCAGTCCGCAGAGGATATGAGTCTTAGATCTCTGACCTACAGGGAATTGTCACTTTACTTAAGCTGTAAAGCCTCATTCTTTTAGCCCTAGAGGTCCTGTGTCAATCAAGATGGTGGTCATCACAAAAGTATAGTAGAAATAGTTGAAATCATCAGTCAACACAGGAGGCATCAAAACCATAACATATACCAATTCAACTCCTACACAAAGGGACCATGTTGTCAATTCTCAAAATTTTATTGTGACTTCTGCAATATTTGGTGTTTTTGTAAAGTCCCAGCTGCTGGAGTCCTGTGATTACGTGAGAAATGCAGATTTAATTTTTTTTCAGTAAGTTTCTAGCCCTCAGTGTTGTGGAGAAAAGCTTGACATCACAAACATCAAAGGCTCTTAAAAAAAAGGCAAATAAAAAAACCATTATTTTGTAATTCATGATTTTGAGTACCTGTTGCATGCTCTTGGAAGTTTAGGGTTGGCATTACTCAGGGGATATCTCTTTGGGTGGTGGTGGTGGTGGTGGAGTCAATGATTCTACCATAAAAAATTAAGGTAGTTCTTATTTAAGGGCTTTATAATCAAGGAGTCAAAAGGCAGATAGTATCCATGGGACAGTACCTGTTTACAAGCAAGCTGTCATAATAGCTTTTAGTTAATGCCAAGTCTATTTTAGTGTATGTTCCAAGACACACATTACTTTGACTTCCCATTCCCAGGTAGCATGCACTAGTTTCTTTGTATCAGAAGGGATTGACACTGACTTACACTTACTGTCCATGACATCTGATACATTTCATTTTCATGTTCACAAAATTCATAAATACATTTCAAATGATTGCTTAACAGTTCATTATAGCAGACATGCTTCACCTGGCAGTTCTCAGTGCACAAGGCCTGGACAAAATGGTAAACACAAGTGCTAATGGATATAATTGGATGATATGTTTGAAAACATTTTGAAACTACAAAGTACAGAAAACAGTTTATTTAACCTTACAATAAATTCAGCAAAATATAATACCTTAGAATTTTCTGTTTTAACCTGAACTTCCTTTTCAAGTTTATAAAAGACTGCAACATATTTGACAATGATATGGACACAACAGAACTATTTGCTATGTTTTATTTTCTACAGTCTGGTTAAACGTAGCATGCAAGTAATTGAATAAAAATGCTTGTATATATGATTTACTGTGAAATAACAATTCTACTGGTAGCGGACAAAAACCTCTCAATGAAAGTATATAGGTAAGTGACAAAAACAACAACAAACAATTTAAAAATCCTGAAAAATGTTCTTGTTTCTTCATAATCATTCATGTCTCATTAATGTCATATTCAAATTGGCTCTGAAAATATATTTTCGTACACATTTTATCATATTTATATTGCTAAATTGTATTATGCTGTTCTTTTGCAAATTCTAAAAATATATCAAAGGCTTGAATAATTTAGAATATTAAAGTTGACCAGGGTGAATAGTGTACATACACACTTCAGCCCTAAATTACCATTCAGTACTCTACCAAAATCACACCTGACTTCCATGAGAACCTGAGCAAAACTGCATACACCAATGTTTGTGTGCATGTGTGTGAATGCACATAGATTTCTACAATCGTGATCATATTCCTCCAACTTGGAAGCCAGATTTGGATGGGGGGGGGTGAATAGGGTCCTTTTGTGTTTCCAGAAACAAACAATTGAAACTATTTGTAAAACTATGCACAAACATGTTTTGTTAGGCTCACCAGGTTCATGCTAAATATTAACAAACAGAATAGATAATATGCAAATTGACTTTTGTTAAGACATCCTAATTTTAAAGAGTTATGCTGGTGTAAATCTGCAGTATAGTTATGACCGTTATAAGGAAATCGGAGGCATTTCACTCCAGTGAGACATCAGCAGCTACACGGAGACAGTTGTACATTTCCTGTGGCAGGTCAGATCGAGTGAGATTATTTCCATCCAAACGCAAATGTTTGACCCTGGAATAGGTTAGTGGTCCAACAACCTTACAAAAGCTGCTCAGTGGGAACTCTGAAACACAAAATAATGATGATAATTAATCATAATAGTCTACTTGACACAATCATCTGAGACTATGACTAATGCCAGGAGATATCTGTGGCCATGAACACAATGGACTATATATTTAGCTGGAGTAAAGTGATAGCTCCCTTGACTTCAGTGGAGCTCCATGGATTTACATTAGATGAGGAGCTCACACTTAATTGCTGAGTTTTCAAAGGAGCTCAGAGCAAGATTTTTCTAGTATTCAGCATCTGTGATTGGTACCAGATTTTAAAAAGAGTCCAGCTCCCATTTAGACACTTAAATAAATGGCCAGATTTTCAAAAGAGCTCAGCACCCAGTTGGCAGGCATGTTGGGACGAAGGCATGGCCATACTGAATAAATTGGGAGAGAGGTATAAAGCAAATGCTGCATGGCATACATATGAAGAGAGAAAGAAATGTGCAGGTGAAAACAGACTAGGGGTATGCTGGCAGATGGATGCAGGCCAATGGGCCTCTGTGTTGGAGATTATCTTTTAAATATCTTATTTTTTATTTAGTATATCTCAATGTGAAATTCATTTCTTTTGAAAATTCCACCCTAACCCTCATTTCAGGCTGACTAACACTGTCTTCCCTTAAGTCACCTAGGAAAATTGCTGCACCTTGTAAATAAAAAAAAAACTTTTTCCTGAAGGAGTATTAAAGAAGACAGAGAAAGATCTGAAAGCTATGGTAGGTGATATCCCCATTTGGGCTTCAAGGGGACTCCTTGTTCATGCTTATTAGAATCTTCCATTGTCATTGGCAAAATATGGCCCCTATGAACCAAACATGTAAGTTCTGCACCTACATGATTTTGGAGTCTCTTCAAAACATGGAAACTTAGGTCATTTCTAAGAAATGGAGACGTAAAATTGGAGAGTGGGTGAAGCTTTGTGGGGGATTCACAAAATAAAGGTTTTTTTGTTTGTTTTTTGTTGGTTTTTAAATTACTTTTAGAAAGTGGGGCCTACCTCAGCAGTTCCATTTCATTCTGCCTTACTCTGACACTGGCAATTTCCCTGTTGTTATATATTGTACAGCCTTCTCTTTGAAGGGGGAGAGATAATAGATATTCTTATGTGACTAAAGGTGTTCCATACTGGAGTATTGGAAAAAAGTAGAAAGTAGGTCAGATTTTGAAGGATGAATATCAGAAAACAATTCAAGTATGTAGGGACATAATTAGAAAGGCCAACCACAAAGTGAGATTAAACTAGCTAGAAACATAAAAGATAACACGAAAACATTCTACAAGTACATTAGAAGCAAGAGGAAGATCAAGGACAGTGTGGGCCCATTATTCAATGAGGAAGGAAAGACAATAACAGAAAATGTGGAAAGGGGGAAGTGCTAATTGCCTTTTTCATTTCAATTTTTACTGAAAAGCTTAGTAGCAATTGGAAGTCTAACATAGTGAATACCAGAGAAAATGAGGTAGTATCTTAGGCTAAAATAGGGAAAGAAAAAGTTAAAAATTACTTAGACAAGTTAGATGTCTTCAAGTCAACAGGGTCTGATGAAATGCATCCTAGAATACTCAAGGAGCTAACAGAGGAGATAATTGAGCCATTAGCGATTATCTTTGAAAATTCAAGGCAGATAGGAAAGATACCTGTCATACACAGATAGCTAAGGGTTACTATCTCTTTCACCTGGAAAGGGGTAACAAACAACACCTGACCAGAGGACCAATCAGGAAACAAGACTTTTTCAAATCTGGGTGGAGGGAAGTTTTGAGTGTGAGTCCTTTGTTCTTGGTCTGTTCTCTTTCTGGGCTCTGAGAGTGACCACAGGAATCTCCAAGCTTTCTAATCTTCTGTTTCCAAGTTGTAAGTACAAGGATAGTAAGACAATAGATGTATATTGTTTTTTTATATTTACATGTGTGTAGTTGCTGGAATGTTTTAAATTGTATTCTTTTTGGATAAGGCTGTTTATTCATTTTTTCTTTTAAGCAATTGACCCTGTATATTGTCACCTTGATACAGAGACCATTTTATGTCTTTTTCTTTCTCTTTATATAAAGCTTTCTTTTTAAGACCTGTTGGATTTTTCTTTTGTGGGGGCTCAAGGGGATTGGGTCTGCAGCTCACCAGGGAATTGGTGGGAGGAAGAAGACAGGAGGGAAGAGAGAATCTCTTTGTGTTAGATTTACTAAGCCTGAATTTGCATAACCTCTGGGTGAGGGGAGAGAAATATTTGATTTCTCGGTGCGGTGTTTCAAGGACTTGAAGCAGGGAATCTCCTAGAGTACCCAGGGCGGGGAAATCTGGGAGGAGGTAAAGAGGGGGAAGGGAAGTGGGTTATTTCCCTTTGTGGTCAGACTCAGGGCATCTGAGTCTTGGGGTTCCCCAGGTAAGGTTTTGGGGAAACCAGAGTGAGCCAGACACTGGAATTCTGGCTGGTGGCAGCGATATCAGATCCAAGCTGGTAATTAAGTTTGGAGGTTTCATGCTAACTTCTCATGTTCTGAACTCTAAGGTTCAGATCTGAGTAAGAAAGTTATGACAATACCAGAGGACTAGAAGAGGGCAAATGTAGTGCCCATGTATAAAAAGGGAAATAAGGACAACCCAGTCAGTTTAACTTCAGTACTCAAAAGATAATGGAGGAAATAATCAAGCAATCAATTTGTCAACACCTAGAAGATCATAAGTAATAGTCAACAGGAATTTTTCAAGAACAAATCATATGAAATCAACCTAATAGCTTTCTTTGACTGGGTAATAAGCCTTGTGGATAGGGAGGAAGTGGTAGATGTGGCAGATCTTAACTTTAGTAGGGCTTTTGATACTGTCTCACATGACCTTCTCATAAACAAACTAGGAAAATATAACCTATATGGAGCTATTATAAGGTGGGTGTATAACTGGTTGGAGAGAAGTTATCAGTGATTCATGGTCAAGCTTGAAGGTTGTATTGAGTGGGTTCCAGCAGGGATCAGTCCTGGATCTGGTTCTCTTCAATATCTTCATTAGTGATTTAGATAATGGCATAGAGAACACCCTTGTAAAGTTTGCAGATGATACCAAGCTGGAAGTGGTTGCAAGTGCTTTGGAGGATAGGATTAAAATTCAAAATGATCTGGACAAACTGGAGAAATAGTCTGAAGTAAATAGGATCAAATTCAACAAGGACAAATGCAGAGTACTACCATAGGAAGAAATAATCAATTGCACACATACAAAATGGGAAATGACTGCCTAGGAAGGAGTACTGCGGAAAGAGATCTGGGAATCATAGTGGATCACAAGCTAAATATGAATCAACAGTGTAACACTGTTGCAAAAAAAGCAAACATCATTCTGGTATGTATCAGTAGGAGTGTTGTAAGCAAGACACAAGAAGTAATTCTTCCACTCTACTCCATGTTGATAAGGCCTCAACAGGAGTAATGTGTCCAGAAAAGATGTGGAAAAATTGGAGAAGGTCCAGAGACGAGCAACAAAAATGATTAAAGATCTAAAAAACATACATGACCTCTGAGGAGAGATTTTAAAAATTGGGTTTGTTTAGTCTGGAGAAGAAAAGTCTGAGGTAGTGACATAACATTTTTCAAATACATAAAAAGTTGTTACAAGGAGGATGGTGAAAAAATGTTGTCCTTAACCTTTGAGGATAGGACAAGCAGCAATGGGCTTAAATTGCAGCAAAGGAGGTTTAGAAAAAAAAAATCTTAACCATCAGGATAGTTAAGCACTAGATTGCCTAGATAGATTATAGAATCTCTGTCATTGGAGATTTTTAAGAACAAGTTAGACGAAGACCTGTCAAGATTGGTCCAGTTATTACTTAGTCCTGCCTTCAGTGCAGGGCACTGGACTGCCCTACTGAGGTCCCTTCCAGTTCTATGCTTCTGTGATTTTACAGGCTGATTCTGATATTCTTCCAGATATGAGATACTAACTGACATCAATAGGCCTATTTGCATAAGTAAGAATAATTTGCATGAGTGATATTTGTAGAATTGGGTCTATGTAATTGTTACTAAATTTGACACTAAATAAACTATGGAAACAGTAGGTATCACTTCGATTTTTCATGCTGCTGTGACTGCAGTTAAATACATGTCAGGACTCCAACGGGGCAATCGAAACCATGGGGCAAATCCAGCCACTTCCTCCATTGCTAAGAAGGAACCTTTGTCTGTGGAATCAGTGCAGTTCACTGGGAGTATAAAAATCTATTTTCTGACCAGTTTTGGCTAGCCGAGTTTCCAGGCAGGATTGCTTCTGTATTCCACTGAAATGGTGTCTGAACCAATCTTGCACAGGCCTCTGTGCAAAATCATTTTGGGGGCAGGCCTGGAATGGACCAGGGGAAGATCAGTGTGTACACAAAATGAAGTGGCCCCAGAACTCACTCCATGCAGAACCAACAGAACAGGGCTGTGCTTATTAATTCAGCCCATAGAATTAAAGGACTGGGGCAGAGGTTGATTTTCCTGCACTGCACCCACATATAGTCTGGTCACTAGAGCTTTAGTTAATCTCAGTGTTTTTCAAATGAAAAATGGCACATGGAAATTTTGTCTGTGGTCTAAATTATTGTACCACTGAACTACTTTGGCTGCTGCACAAATGGAGTCTCAAAGACACTTTTGCTAGATACTCAAGGTTACCTTTGGCATATGAGAATCCACAGTGATTTGGGTCCAGCATTTTCAGCTCTTCATCACCACCCTTTGTAGCCCCCAAGTGAAGGGAGTATACTGGGGACCTGGCTGGTGAAAAAGAGGCTGAAAAGATGTTGATCTTAGGGCTGATGTTGATCTCAGGGATACTCTACCATGTGTCAGGGCCTGGAATGGCTCTGGCCAGCTGTAACACTGGGGAAAGTTGGTAGGGGCCATAAAGATGAAAAATAGTCATATCTGCCCACTTCTTGCTTTCCAAGGTATTGCACCAAGTGGAATTGGGAAGGATCTAGCCCTATAACTGTACTTAACTTGATTTAATTGATTTATTGTATTTTGTTTACTGAATACATTTTGTATTTGAAAAAATATATATATTTCTTTTTCTGCACTCACACAAAGAAATGTGAAATGCTTCCAGGTTGTTTCTACTCAAACCGAAGCTCCAGTGACTAACTCAAAAACCCGATGGCATAGCAAAGTCTGGGTTCAAACTGTGACCTAGGTTAAATAGGAAAATCCACACTGGAGCAACCCTGCTAAAAATAGGATATTTAAACTAAGAAGACTCAATCCTTAGCTGCACTGAATATAAGAACTGGAGGGGACAAAGGTGCCTATAAGCCTCCAATGAGCCTATGTTAGCTGGGACACCTAGCAATTAACTTACACCAGCTCAAATGGCCATGTAGGGCTTTTTCCATTGTCCTGGGATCAGTGGAATATTTGCACTCAATTGTCATCCCAGAGTGCCTCACTCCTGGCCTATAGGTGGCCCCAGCATGCTCCATGTAGTGGGGTAGGGACAGGATTAGCTACTCTGTTTTGATACCAGTTTAGGATTCCCTTATACCAGGCCAATTCTTATATACTTTGAGGCCATTTTCTGCAGCAGGCAGTGCAATCTGACCTGAGGAAGGCCTGAAGACACTAATATTGAGAAATGTTTTGTTTTCTTTCTAGTAATGTAGCAAGAATTTGCATTCAAAATTATTCTCTCACTCTCTCTCTCTCTCTCTCTCTCTCTCTCTCTAGCAGCTCACTTTCCATGTCTAATCTTGGTATCAAATCACAATCATTTAGTGGAAATTGTTATTCAGTGTTTAGAAGGTAAAAAAGCATGGTTTAATTGTTACGTATCATTAGTATTATTTTTACTCTGTCACATCTAGTATTATGGTTTCACGTTAGGGCTAAGGTCAATTGCATGGAACAGATGAGCTCTGAGACAAAGCGACATGCAATACAAACATTGCCTGATAATTGCTAAATATGACTCCGAAAATGAAGGACACAAGAAAGAGTGCCTTAACATAAATAGTTTTGTGTTGGGTCTCAATATAAGTGATATTTTTTAAAAAAACCTAAGTATAGTTTGAAATGCAGTCCATCAGTTTTTAAATACTGCTTTTTTCTATCTAAAACTTTTGGGGTAGATCATCAATAGCCCTTTAGCCCTTTACCCTGTTCAAGGCTCTCTTACACTATCTACCTGTATCATGGGCTGCAGGGTGAAAGGGAAGCTGACTCTGAAAGGTCCAATTTTTCAAGGTGAATACACAACTCTCATTGTCTTCAATGGGAGCTCTGAGTGCTCAGCATTCCTGAAAATCAGATCTCTTTGCTTTGGATACCCAAACACTGTAGGCCCAACTTTCTGAAGAATTGAACACTGGTTAGGCTTCATGGACTGAGAACTGCAGGTGCTTAGCACATCTGAACGCTGGTCCTGCTTGGATTTAGGTGCTCAACTATAGATGCAAATCTTTGAAAATATTGGCCTTAATTTCTTAATTAGTAATTCATAGTAAATGCACAATTGTCTGCCAAAATGGAGACCTGATTATGAAAATTATACACAGAGATGTCTACATGAAACTGAAGAAAGCCTACAGCAGTCGCTCTGAGCAGTGTAAACTCAATGAGGTGTTAACTCAGATACCCAATAATGACAATTTAAATGTCAACATTTGTTAACTATTTGACATAAGAAAGGAGAGAGAAAATTCCAGATCTCCAGAATTTACTGTGAATGAGATTTCATTTTGATGTCACAAAAGGATGGTATTTGGATGAGTTCTCCCCGCACCCCACGCCCCGCACTCTCTCAGTTAAGAAAGACCCAAGCTCAATGAACCTAGCAGACTCCAAGGACATACTGAAGCTCCAGTGAGGGGATCCAAGCTCTAGGAACACATTGAAGCTCAGGGAGCACAATCCAATATGAGTAGTGTCTATTTGAGTGACTCAAATGGATTGAGTCTATTTTGTAGGTGGCCCCCAGGAGAGTATCACCACCTTCCCCCCTTCCCCATCTGAACCCTTCTTTCAGTGCTTAAAATGACTGCTGGCATGATACATTAATTTCAGCTCAGTTCAAAACAAAGTTAACCTCCCCCCCAAACCCCCATCCTCCAAAAAATTGGGTTTCAAAATGGAAAAATACAAAACTGATAAGTAAAAGTAGGTAAGTAAAAACTGGTAAACATGGGGCGAGAACATGCCCAGCTTTGATAGAAGTGTCACTATCTATGGATCTCTTGTGGTCTAGGCAGGGAGTGGCATTAATTGTATTATTCATTACAATAAAATATGCAGATGTTACTCACTGTTAATTTGGTTGACTTGGAGGTAGAAGTTTTCTAGGTTCTCATTGACTGTTGGAATGCTCTTCAGCATGTTAAAGGAGAGATCCAACTCAACTAGGGAGGAGATATTGAAAACATTGCCTGGTATTCCACCATCTGTCAACCGATTGTGAGACAGATGTAAATATTGCAGGGCCTTAAGACCTTGGAAGTACTCATCAGGAATGTTGGTGATCTGGTTGTTGTTAAAATACAGCATGAGTAAAGCAGGAGGCAGTCCTTTTGGTAGTTTTGTAAGTTGATTGAAGCTCAAGTCAAGATATAAAAGTGACTTCAGTCCTTTCAAAGCCCCGGAAACAGAGTCTGTTTTCAGCTGGTTATTCTGTAGGTGAAGGACAGTCAGGTTCACCAGCCCCTCCAGTACATTGGCGGTGACTTTTGTGATCTTATTGTGACTAAGTTGCAGGTCATCCATGGTATTGGCAAGTGGTCCAACAGCTTCAGTCAAATTGTTATAATTTATATGCAATTTCTTTAAACTCTTTAGTTTGGAGAAGACTCTTCCCTTAATTTTTGAATTTTCCAAATGGTTGTGATCTAAGATCAGCCACTCCAGGTCTGTTACATTTTCAAATGCATTTTCTTCAATGCCCTCAATCATATTGTTTCGGAGATAAAGGTATTTTATTCCAGCAGGTACAATTGGGATGCTTTTTAATTTGAGGTCATCACAATACATTGCGGATGGATAGGTTTCAGGACAATTACATTCTGGGGCACAGACTGCTGTAGATGGCCCCATCATTGGATGAACATAAGGGTAATCTGGGTCTGGAAAATATCCCATATCATAGTCGTATTGGCAGAAAATGCCACTGATCAATACCAGTAAGAAAGGTAGAGAGCTTAGATGCATCTTTGAAATGTGTCTTGTCCCTATATGGGGTGAGAGTTATAATTTTGTATTAATTTTCCTTGATATTACTTTTAATTTTACCATATAAAATTATGCATAAAAACTGAAAAGGAAGATTGAATTAATTAAAGTTAATTTATAAAAGTGCCAATTAGGTTTGTGACTAGGAAACTTGTGTGCAAATCCACATCATATTTGGAAGGCCTAGAAGAAGATCTGGCTCTGAAAATCTCTCTCTCTAATATCTACATAGACTGAATAAATTGGTCATATACTTATGTAAATGACCCTGCAGATTCCCACAGTAAAACTTATTTTAAGCAGCCATTCAAGGGGTCATTAAGCCACTTGCTTAACACAGGTGGTTTTCTAATCCAAGTGAAGCAAAATTGTTCTCAGTGCACTTGGGATGCCATCTTGAGACAGAAAATTGCTTAATAAGGGTGGTTAGTGTTTTAAAATATTTATATAAGCATATATATACACATACAGTCCCACTACCAATTCACACAGTGGGTCAGACCCATATCTGGTGTAAATCAGTATAGCACCCCTGAAGTCAGCAAACCTAGGCTGAGTCACACCAGCTGAAGACCCAGCCCAGTGTTTTAACTACAGTTCAGAATGTGATGAAAAGCAATAAAAAACAATAAAAAAAATCAATTGTCCTCTTGTTCCTAAGCAATTTCAGAGCATATCCATATGCAACTTGGTATGCATAGTAGCATCCGACATGGATCTAAGATCCATGGAAAACTCCAGCAGAATACGATGTTATTTTTATTATTTATCTGGTGACAATATACTCTGAGCTACACAAACAATTGAAAGCTCCTGTGGTGCTTGCAATTTAGTTAAGAACAGCACATATGCCTTAAGTTTGTTCCCTTGCTTTTTTTGCTCACTAAAAGCCATGTTATATTCTAGTGGGCAAATAATCCTTGAATTAAAATATCTCCAAGCAGGTCCTGTTAATCTACCCTCCAACAGAATGTAAGAGTTTTTAAAGTGGTGTTATGGTATCTCTGATCAATGAATTTAAGTTTCTCTGCTCTGCCTTAGTATGCTAAGCTTTGATTGAGGAGATCTATTCAATATCTTTAATTAGGCACTTAGCCAATCAAATATTACCTAATTAGATAAAGTAGGGTAGAGATGCCATTGGGGAGATTTTCAAATGTGAGTTACAAGTATGGTTTTATTTGTCTGTTAGCCACTATTGTCTAAGAACATACTAAATCAAATGCAAAACATGGCACAGGTCCCCAGCCAGTGTAAATAGGCACAGCTTTACTGAAGTCAATGGAACTTCACTGATTTACATCAGCTGAAAATCTGGCTGGTCCCCTCTATGTAAACACATTCAGGATGGGAGGTCTTACTATTTCCCTACAAAAGTGGAAAGTCAGAGCTATGGCCAACAATCTGGACTGGCACTCTTTGGCCATACAGTAATATTCTCTGACATGTTTGCATTGTTTTTGGCAAAAGTAAAGGCCTACTAATATAGGAGAATGAATAGTCTGCTTTAACTGTATATTTCATTGCTTTTCTGGTTTTAATTTGTAGTTTTAATGGTTCTTAGTTTTTTTTTTCCCCTTAATTCCATATACAGGAGACTTGCTTCAAAGAACATGCAATATTCAATATGATGCAAAACACTAGAAATAATGTCAAGATTTAAACTAAATTTATATAGATTAGTGTAATCAACTAAATGTTAAAAATGAGATGGCATATGATTCATATGAATGTGTTTTTAAATCTGTATAAAATATAGCATGGTGCGTGTGTGTGTGTGTATAAACACACACACACACACACACACACACACACATACATAAAGTATAAATACTTTACCACCATAAAGTAAATATTATGTAGAACAATTATCTTGCTTGTTGCCAGATTCTTAATAAGTGGATCTAAAAAAGTCTATCAAAAATATTAAAAAAGTGCTCATTATATATACTCAAAATATTACCCTGGACCATATGATTCTGAATTATTAGGTTGGAGTGTGTTCAGACATGCCAGTCTTGATCTGGAAACATTTTTTGATGAAATTATTGTTTGTTGTTTTACAAGTTTCATTGTAAAATACCTGAGCACACAGTAGGGAAGGTGCACAGCAAATGCAGACAATGATAAATTGCATTGCCACAAACTTCAAAAAACCTCACCAAAATGGAATAGAGACAGTGGCAAAAACTCTTTAAATTTTTTTGAAAATTGACTACATTCATTATAATGTAATTTAATTATCATGAAAACAATAAATATCTTCAATATTAAAAATATTGTGATTCGGCAATATCAGTTTCACTCTGCTGGCTATGGTGTATAACAGGAAATTAAAATATTTAATTGGGTATTCAACAAAGTTAAATGACAACTTAATGACAATTTCAAACTGTCTAGCATTTTACCTTTCATCAACAGCCAAACTAATTATTTAAATGTTTCTATTTTGCATCCTCCTATTTAAATAGTACAATAATGATTTAACACATCAAGAAGACTGATAAATCATTGTTACTAACAGACCACTGGAGGGCTAATTGAAATGAGTAGTATTTTTAAATTTTCCTTTTACTGTGTATGAAGTTTCCCTTCTCAAATATTGTACAAAAAGTTCACCACTAATGCATGCAATACAAGGTTATTGTAAGCAAACTGTGAAATTAAATACACTAAAACTACTGATTTGTGTTCAATTTACAAATTGGCAAACTTGTTCTGACATTTTTCATTTCCCTATTACAGCTACATTTAAATAGCTGAACATTATAGTTAAAACATGCAACAGCACTTACCTTACTGCCTTGAAGCTGCTTTCTTTAATTCCCAGAGCAGATGCAATAAAGGACTGAATCGACCAATATATGCTGTAAACAGTGTCAGGAGGTAACTGGTTGCCAGATCCTCTGTGATACAAGAGCTAAAAAAAAACAAAACAAAAAACAACCCCAAAAAAAAACCCAAACCAAAAAAACACTAGTCACGCTGTTCTCTGAAGCTGCTATGTCATTTTGATGATCTTGTGGTATGGCATGTACAAATGCTCTCTAATGAAGTGCAGGTGGATACTGTATACTCTACAAGGACAACCCATCTGCAGTCCTTATGGAATACGGAAAAGATAAGTGTTTCACAAACCTGAAAAAGTTCAGACTCCGAACCACAGCCCTACACAAGGAATTTTAGTATTCTAGAGGAAAAAATGCTTTAAATAAAATACAAATTACATACAGACCTTTTCTGTTTCCCAGTTTATTTTATACCACTAGCCATGATCTAACAAATAACATTCAAACCTCAATGTAGTTTTATATATCTTAAGCCAAGTCATTTACTCATTTGTCTTGTTTTTCTTTCTATCACATTATTTCCATAATAATGTAATTAAAAAATTAACTGAGGAGAAGAATCAAAGATGAAAATACACTAGGATTTTTGTTAGAGTGCTATGCTATAAATCTTTCTCCAACACATTGCAAGCAAATATTGACTCCCATGCTTTTTTTTTTCCATTATACATATAGTAATTTACTAGGTTTGGGAATTTTCTTTGATGATCCAATTTATCTAATACATGTATGTTTCATAATAAAAATGTCCCATAAAGACTTTTCTGCAGTTGTAAATTCACTTTGGACATTTGTTCCTTTTTAGTTCTCAAAATACTCTTCTATCCTCCAGAATCTGGAACCACTCAGCTATGTATTCTGTTTCTTATTTCATGGATATCATTCAAGAATGCATCCTAAAGCTTGGATGAGAATGTTGGTTTTAGTTGGACAATCCCAAAAGATAATATATTAAAGAAAATCATTGGCAGAACCATAACTGTTCATTCTGGGTCTTAATATTTCCATAAGAAAACTCGCAGATACCTAAATTGTGAGTGTCTTGATGTGTTTATGGGATGCAAACCCTTTTCAAAGAGTTGTGTGAAGGAGGTAAAAAAGCAAATGTGTCTGTGGATAGTATAGACAAGGCATCTTGAAAGATTCTGTGATAGAAGGTTTCATGCTAGTCAGAGATGAAGCAATAAATACATCTGAATTTTATCCCAGAAGAGGTAATTATGTTGCTTGCTGTCATTTGTAAGGGATAAGTGATTTTTGTTCAGAATTTTAATCTGCCATTCATGGGCTGTCATCGGTGTTCAGTCCAAAACCGGCCTACATGCCAGTGCAGGGGAGTAAGGAAGCTACCCATATTACAGGTCGTAAAACAGGGTCAGGGCAGTGGTGGGGTTGAGTTTAACACTGTTGGAGCCGTTACTCTCCATTTTATACAAGAGGTGGATGGGGCCCTGGGTCTCTCCCAGCCATGCTCACCTGCATGTCTGAGCCTCTATGGTAGTGAAAGTAATCTGTACCAGGAAAAGGGCTGGTACAGGAAAACAGGAACTGATTGCGAGTCTCTGAGCCACAACTCAGTCACTGCTTTTGCTCCTGGGACAATATAACAGTGTAGTTAAGCTGATCAAAGCCCTGGAATAGACGCTGCTAGGTCAACAAAGAATTTTTCCATCAACCTAGTTACTGCCTCTTTAGGTGGTGCATTTACTACATGACAGAAAACCCCCTTCCATCACTGTAGCAAGAGTCTACACTTCAGTGCTATGGCCGCATAGCAGCAGCGCCACAGCTGTGCTGCTGCAGCACTTGTAATGTAGACATACCTTTAGACCAGGGATGGGCAAACTACGGCCCGCATGCTGTTTTAAGCTGGCCCGCGCTCCAGCTGGTGCACTGCGTCAGGGCTGCACCACGCAGCTCAGCCCTGCTCTGGCCAGGGTGCAAGGTTGGGGCCGCACCACATGGCTCAGCCCCGCTCCAGCACTCCAGATGGGGCTCAGGGTCAGGACTGTACCATGTGGCTCAAGGAAGCCACAGCATGACCCCGCTCTGGCTCCTATGCGCTCCAATGGGAGCTGCAGGGGTGGGGCCTGCGGATGGGACGGCGTGCAGAGCTGCCTGACCACTCCTTCGTGTAGGAGCCAGGGAAAGGAAATGACACTGCTTCTGGGAGCCACTTGAGGTAAGACCACTCGGAGCCTGTACCTCCTGAGCCTCTCCCCACACCCCAACCCCCTGTCCCAGCCCTGATTCCCCTCTCGCTCTCCAAACCCCTTGATCCCAGCCCAGAGCACCATCCTGCACCCCAAACCCCTCATCCCCAGCCCCACTCCAGAGCCTGAACCCCCATCTGGAACCTGCACCCCTTCCCGCACCCTTGCCCAAGCCCTGATCCCCCTCCCTCTGTCCGAACCCCTTGGTTCCAGCCCAGAACATCCTCCTACACGCCAAACTCCTACAGTCCAAACTCCTCATTCCCATTCCCAGCTCCATCTCAGAGCCCGCACCCCCTCCTGCACCTCAACCCCAATTTTGTGACCATTCTTGGCCCCCATACAATTTCCATTCCCCGATGTGGCCTTTGGGCCAAAAAGTTTGCCCAGCCCTGCCTTAGACTGTGAACTTTTTGAGGCAAAATTTTTAGTTCATGAGAACAATGGGTAAAATACTCTTTGTCTAATATACTTTGTCCTTAACATTGTAAGTATGTACACATTTTCACTTCTCTTTCTCTAACAAAGTCTCCCTCCCTGTCATGCCTTGTCTTTCTGGTTGAGGATGGCTTCTGGGAATCCCATGGAGCATCTCAGTGAAATCTGAGAACTGAAGTCAGGGGAGCTCTCTTCATCTTCCATTCTGCCTGTCTCCTTTTCACATTTCCCTTCATCATACCTCCTTCCATACTGCCCCAGTGTATACTGTCATTTGTGTCTTGTAAAAATAAGAGCATATTATCAGCACTCAGTAACAATCATTTCTGCACTGGCAGAAGGAATCACTGTGGCATTCCCATTTAGAGGTAGCATATGGTGTACTCATAAGTAGGGCTCAGTGTCTGCCACGGAGGTCATGGACTTTCTGGGACCTCCATGACTTCTGCAGGGGCCAGTGCTTAGGTGACCCCGGGGCAGCCACAGCAGCCCCTGCTCCAGCAGCCCCAGGCAGCAGTCCATAGCTGGCTGGCCGGAGCAGCCCCTGCTCCAGTGTCTGCAGGCAGTGGTCCCTGGCCAGCTGGCCAGAGCTGCTGCGATCTGCTGGCCCAGGCAGTTGGTGCTGCTGGCCTTGGGAACCCACCCCCCAGCAGCTCCCCTTCCCCCAGAGACCCTCCCAGCCACACACCCACACCCAATTTAATCACAGGTATTTTTAATATAAATCAAGGACAGGTCACAGGCCATGAATTTTTGTTTATTACCCGTGATCTGTCCACGACTTTTACTAAAAACACCCGTGACTAAAATGTAGCCTTAGTCATAAAAATTAAACACACTATCTCTTCTGAGTCTTTTGCCTTTGCTCTTGCCCAGTTAGAGAGACTAGACCTAGGAACAGAACTCACGTGCTTCAGTTAGATGTGTGGAGCTCTACATAAAAGGGCAATGGAAACTTTAGCATTGCTACCTAAAATGTGTGGATTGAGTATGCATTTTTCACGCATCTTGAATTAAATACTGTGGGCCAAGTTTCTGTGTTTTGCTATGCAGATGCAACTTCCACTGAACGTTGCTTGATTTGATTGCTCTGCTACTTTCGCTGAAGCAGAGAGAAATGAAATCTCCATTAAAATCCACTGGCCGTGTCACAGGCACAGGCAACTTAATCTAAGTTGCTTTTGTAGTGCATGTTGTAAGTTACTGAAAAGGCACGAGGTTTTCTTAGCCTCCAGTATATGGTGAATGAAGAAAAATAAGGCATTAGCTCCAGCCTTCAATAATAATTGAATGGTTTTTTTTCCTTAAGCCCTGCAACGTTTTAAAAATATTAGTTAATGCTGACTCATATCAAATCAGTTCCACTAAAAACAACTCAGCTCCAGATCCTTGGTGGTGCAGGCACTCATTATTTTTCAACTGAAAGCTTTCATCCTATCCTTTTGCTTGTCCAATATTTACCCTGCACTTACATTCAAATGGAAAATATTGGGGTGCATATTATGAGCATTACACGGTTTGTGGTAATCCAAATTGTTTTTTTCCCTTTCCTCTAAAAAGGAAATAGCAGCTTTGGAGTTTTACAAAAATAGTAGTATTGGTGGTGCACCCTGTTAACAGACCACAAGTTATTTTTTATTTGAGTCTGAATCTTTGTTTCTGAGGTTCAGAAAAATGAATCACTGCTTTGTGTTGCTTCATACTTGACAGTATTTAGAAGTTGGTAACATTTACTTCTTTCAGTGGAAGGGAGACAAAGTAGGATCTCCCCATTGTCTGAGTCTGCACATACTGACTCTGCAAGACGCATACTTTATAGTTCAGCAATTCAAGAGCAATTTGAGGTCTGATTCTTAGTATTGAAAGCCTTAAATGATATAGGACCTATTGGCCTGAAGGACTTCTGTGTCTCTATGGTCCATGGTGATAGTAGGGTTGAAACTTCTGACCATCTATGTACAGTTTTGAAAGTCTGAGAAAGCACGACCTTTACATATGAGAGGCAATTTAATGGTGAAGCTCAAGATTCCTTTTTTTCCTATTTATTTTCCTATGTCTTTTGTTGTATAATGGTGTGGGATGCTGTGTGTGTCTGTGCCCACATTCTAATTTATAAGGTACATTCCTTAATTTGCCATAAATCATGTTCTTAGTTACTCTTTTCTAAGATGCTCCAAATTCTTTGGTCATGGGTATTGAAAAATCTGAATTTATTATATAGATATTGACCAGAACTGATACCAATATAGCATCACTCATTGTCATGCTCCTAAGATGCAGCAAATAGAATACTCTCTTACCTGAAAACCATGGAAAACTAAGACAGGCTATGGGGAAGTGGTCCGGGGAAATGTAAAGCAGCAATTAGTAAAAGAACATAGCATGTTCTGCTATATTTAAAGGATCTGTGAGTTTGGACACAGAGCAGGAGGTGGGACCGGGTCCCTCCATCCAGCTGTTGGAAGAAGTGGCTATGCCCTAAGGAAAGGAATTAGAACTGTCACACTCTAAGGGAGAGGACCGCACTGGGACTGAATCAGCAGGGAGTTGTGGTCAGCAAACTGAATCCAAGAAGGCTGGGGTCACTGAGGACTCAAGTAGAGGCAAGGAGTCACCAGGGAGGAAGCCCTCAGGGTGCTGGCCGATTCCAGAATAGGAACCTTACTGAACCAAGCCAGGGTATTGTGATGGGCCCTGTTGGACTGTTAAAGGACTGAGCCCGGGGAGGGCTGTGGGACATTGAGGACATTTTGAATTGTGCACCCTGGAAGGGGTTTGTTTGTTTCGCATATGGACAGTGTGACTTGGCCAGAGGGCTGAGTCACCAAAGACCTGCCTGATAAACACAGCGGCTAACAGGGGGCACTATGAGCTGAGGAAATCAAGACAACAGATGCACCTGACCAGAAGAGGGCATTCATGAGAGGTGGATGCCACTCTGTTACAGGGCCACAAGAGGCACAGAGGTGACGTGGCTTACCCAAAGTTACACAGCAGGTTGGCAGAGCCAGAAATAGAACCCAGAAGTGATATTCTGTGCTGCTCCTCTAAGAGGAGTATTTGTAACAGTGATTGAATAGGGAGAAAGCTCCTTCTAATATATTTTATCTCTGCAATGAGAGATGGGTTTACTGGAAGTAAGGGTCTCTTTTTGGTTTTTGCATCTCATACACAGGTATAAAAAGGAAGTGATGAAGTTAACTGGTAGAGTGATGAAGGAGAGAACAGAACTATGAAAATTGTTTTAATCTTGGTTAACGTCACCAGTTGCAGCTCTGCTGAACTAAGAGAGAAATTATTTTCATGAAGTCAAGAAGCTTCACACTGAAGAACTTTTCAGTGCAGCCTTAACCATGGATTAGGAGGTTTTGTCGGTAATAATATGTAGGTACAGTTAATGCAGGCAGATAAGTACCTGAAGTGTGAGTACAATCAAGTGCTTCATTGGAGCATTAATGGAGACATTAATTGAACCCACAAATAAGTGTAGGCACAAGAGCTCTCACAGTTTGTGGGCACAGTGGGAGAGGTAAGCTTCTAAACTGTTTCCTGATGTCATTAGCTGCAACAGTAAATATAGGGAATCATATCCTCACTTTGTTTAGATTGTCTTCGCTCCAATTACTTCAGTGGCGCTATGCCAGTATATGTCAGCTGAGTGTCTAGCTCAGTGTCTGAAAGGAAGTAGCATAGAAACAGTACCAGACCAAGTATGAAAAAACAAATAAAACTGACATTATTACTCAGTAAAATATGTTACATTTGTTCTCTTTTAATAAAAAACAAAGTATAAATAGATTTTTTTAAAGGTCAGATTAAAATGTAGAGGCCAATTTTTTGCTCTCCTTGGATCAAATCCTGACATCTTCACTCTGTTTTTACACTGTACTTACTCAAGCAAAATTTCATAGCCTTCAATATGAGTTTGTCTTCAAGAAGAATAGAGGACAACTGGAGGACTTCAAGATTTGCATCACAAGCTTTACTGGAATAATTGGTATACCTGAGAACACACTCAGAGCCAGATTGCCCTCTCCTCTTCATAACTGTACAAAGAGGGACAAGCTGCACACAGATCTCTCTGACCACATGGAAAAAGGGAATCAACCATTTGCGGCATTGTCTTCCACCTGCCTATGGACCTCACAGCACCCTTTCTGAAGGAGAGCTATCCACATGAGGTGGGAAAAATTGGGTGATCTGGGAGCAGTGCGGTAGGTCAGGGGTGGAAGCAGATGGATGCACATCAGTTCTCCTTTAGTCCTACAGAGATTTCCCAGAAAAGGCCATGCATCTTGTGGCTTTCCAACCAAGGACCTCATTCCAATGTCATTGAAATCATTGAGAAGACTCCCATTGACTTCAGTGAACATTGGATCAGGTCCAGATTGTTACACACACACACACTAATATATATATATATATATAAAATAATGATCTAGCAGGTCTTCCTAAAACCTGGGTGGGGATTACAAAAGGTAGAAGAATCCTTTGAGAAAACCCCACCTTTGAGCTCATCATGTAGATCGAATTTGCCTATATAATTCTTAGATACTATGGTGATGGACACTGTAGAAAATCTTAAAATAAAGACTGTACTGTGATGACATTGTCACAGGTTCATGAAATGCTCCTTATACATTTCAGCAACCAGCAGTGTTTTCACAAGATAAATCCTTCTGGTTACTTTATTACATTATTTTCACCTGTCTACCAACTGGTTGCAGATTTTGGAGGCTTGCAGGCTGGTTTTCCATTGGAGGAGAAATCACTGATGCTGTGCTGGGTATTTTCTTAGTGTAACTAATATTTTGCTCTATATCCACCAGTCTTTGAAGAGAGGTGGTCAAACACTATGCAGGTAAAACCTTTTTTTCAAGAATCTCAACCAAAACTTCAGTCCCTAGCTGTCAGGGAGCAACTTTGCCTCAAGAGTTTCTTTTATTTAGAGAGATTAAGGCAGGCAGCAAACTTTCACCCTGCAAAAGAAACTGCCACCCGACCCTAATAATACAGCATTTCTTCCAAGACTCTACAGTGGTTGCAGAGGGGGAGGGTCCCAGAGCCCAGGATCCAGTCCAAGCCCAACCATCTAAACAGCAAATTTTAACTCTGCAGCTGGAGCCCCCCATGCCTGAGTCAGCAGACCCAGGCCAACTGGGGGTATTTAATTGCTGTGTAGATGTACCCTCTAATCTACCTTATTTATTGGAACTTCACATTTAAACAAATTATTTAAGAAAGAAATCAACCTGAATTGTGCCTATTCTGACTCCCTATGCTGAATTGGTGTGAGTGAGAAACCCACTGTTCCCACACAAAACACTCATAGCTTGACAACACTAGTGATCCAATTTTCGTTTCTTTTTCTTGCATCCATTTCCATTTGCTGTGCTCCTACATACATTGGTGTATTTTCATGCTTGTTCTTCATTCTGTATGTTACATTGTCCTGTTTTATTATTTTTAATCTCTGAACAGAACTAAGCACAAAGTTTTCTTTTAAAAAGTAATAAAAGAATAATGAATACAAAAGCAATGGATTTTTGCTTAAATGATTGAGACACTGATCTTACTAATTATATTTATTATAGTCACTCCAAAAAGTCATGCTTGGGATGTGGCCCCATTGTGCCAGATGTGGTTCAAAGATACAGAAGGACACCATCACTGCCATGAAAAGCTTAGGATCTAAGATACTAGAGCTGGTGCTGAGAAGCAGGGAGGGAAGATAAGGGTAATTAGCAATACATGGTTACATAGACTAATATGATGTAAAACTTGAGTCACACTCTTTTTGTTGTTTTTAAGTTATAGGATAGAAACAAACAAATGAATAGAATAGACTTCCCTCCAGCTCTGGACTATATTTCTAGAGCAATGACCAAGGAATTGGATTTACCGCTTCCAATATTTGTTGAGCCAATATTTAATATTTCTGAACTGAGATATCATATTCCAGATTTTAACATAGGGCTAATTTTCAAATGAAAAATGATGGTTTTTTCCAAATAAATGCTGATAAAACTAAAGCAGCACGAATGTGAGGCACTATTATCTAACTCACAATTGATTGCCTAGAGCTGATAATGTTAACAGGATGACCCAAGTAACATTGGTTAGCCAGTGCTGGGATAATAAAATCCCTTATGCATATCTCACAAGAGCACATTGGTTCTTTCTCACTCTGCAGCTAGTCTTTGCATTCTTGAGATTGTTTTGCTTGTCAACTTGATTTTGTTTTTATTGGGAGATAACAGTTAACACGTGGCATTTGCTAAGGAGTTTTTGGCATGCTGGGGATCTAATATTCCTGGGCATAGCTGTTTTTACCATCAGTGGCCAGATTGGAATTCACTTGGTCTCTCTGTGAAGGGATTCCTCCGGTATGGCTGTTCCTTTCCTGTGCAGAAGGGGCTGCTCTTCCTCTCCTCTGCAGCTTTGTTCCTCCCCCGTCCTGGGACCTGGCAGAGGCTTTCCCTGAGACTGAAGTCACATGTTGGGGGAAGGAGCGGGCAAGAATTGCGTGTGCACTTGTGAAGCCCACTCTCATGCACACAGCGCAAACATCAGAGGAAAGTTGATAGTACCAGAAACTGTACTCTTTTGCAAGGAGCCACCTCTGCACTAGAGCCCCCTGGGAGTGTGTGATTATGCTGCACCAGTGGAGTGGTGTTGCCAGGCAGTATATATGTGTAGTGGCGGGCCACATCACATCAGTGGAGTCATTTTGACCCAAAGTTTGTTGGAGGTGGGACAAGCAGCTGGCTTCACAGATGAGTGCAATCCTCACCTCCTGAAAGCCCCTGCTTTACACCATGTCCTATATTTACCCCATCAAAGTGTGTGTGCTTCAGGCCATGGAGCCCTTTGAAAATTTTACTCCATGCCCATATGAGTCTGTACATGTTTATAGAGCTCTCTGTGTCCCAGCCTAACCACATGTTGTGCCTGTCTTCTCAACAGGAGGGTCTCTCTCCCCACCTAGCAATATCTTCTTTCCCTCCATTGGGTGGAGGAGTGGGCAGCTGTTCTCTGCCTCCTCCCACAAGCCCCAGGACTGTGGTGAAGGGACTCATTCCCTCCTTCCCCCTTCCCTCATGCCCCATTTAGAGTAACCAGATGTCCCTATTTCATAGGGAGAATCCCGATTTGGGGGTCTTTTCCTTATGTAGGCTCCTACTACCCCCCATCTCATCCCGATTTTTCACACACACTGTCTGGTCACCCTGTCCCCATTACTTGTGAGCGCTACAAGCAGGAGGGAAACTGGGTTCTTCTCTCTGATTCCCCCTGCTGGCTGGGTCTGGTGCTGCTGCTGCCTTTCAGCTAGTGAGTGGAGCTATTTTCTTGTCATCTTTCCAGCAGCTTCACAGAAGGGGGAAATCTCCTGCTGCTCACTGCATACACAGCAGCACTTCTAAAGCTGCAACTGGCCTTCCCTTTCCTCCTTGGCTCTCCGCTGCTTAGTCTCAGTTGTGGGGAGAAGGAGGAAGATATTGTCCCTCTGCCTGAACGTTTTGGGGCTGTCTACTCCCTATTTGCCGATAACCAAACATAGAGGGCCAGGGTCTCAGACACAGTGGCCTACTGGGGTGAGTGCTTGAGCCTTAATTAAGCAGATTGTAAATAGTTGGTAATTTGTCTTCCTCATTAAAGAGGATGCTAGTTTATGGCAGTTGGCTGTAGAAATGGAATTGCAGAAAAAGTGTAACTAATGCCAGTGTAACCAGTGCTCACAATTTTATCAAAAGTCTCATAATATTTGGTGTTTTTTTTTCTTAAAGTATCAGCTTCTGAATTCCTGTGATTATGTGAGAATCTCAGATTTATTTATTGTATTTTTAAAATAAGTTTCTATTCTTCATGTTTGCAGAAAAAGAATTGTAAAAGTGAACCCTAAGGGTTCAGAAGGCAAATAAAAAGATCAAAAATATATTTTTTTAAAAAACAAAACACTTATGATTTTTAAGCCAATCTTTTTGTTTTAGAGTTCCCGAGATGATTTTTGAATGTTTGCAGTTGGGAATATTGTAAATGAGATATTATAATTTGCAATTTATCAATCTATCATGTGCTCAGGCACTTTATGACATGCCATATTAAATCCTTAGAGAGTGACTGAACACAAAAATACCAATTTTCTTGTATGAATACTTTTAGAAAAGCTTCCAGATTTTTTGCATCACACCTGAGCTAAACCCAGTTTCTGAATTATTTGATTTTTACCACAAAAGTATTGGCTGACTTAAAATAATCTAAACCTGTTGTGCAATTCTATTTGTCCTCGGTGTCAACAAAACATGTCAACTTAAAAGCTGAACAAAATCATCCTCTCAGTGTCGTGCTTCAGAGTTCTACAGTGTGAATTCAAGTGGAAAATATTGCCTTTACCAGTAATATATTCCTTTTACTGAAAAAAGATGAAATCAGTGTGTAGAAAGTAATAAGGGCCCTTCCCATTTAATCCCTTACAACCTACTCCGTGGTACATATATCCACTGAAGGAGAATTCACATGACCTTAAGCATACTGAACAGGATACACTTTACATCCTAGTATGAATTCTGTGGGTCATTAAAAATGGTTGGCATGATTTTAAAAGTTCTAAGTGTGAGCAGTGAGGGATTGGAGGGAAAGGACACCCAATGGGCTGACACTTTTGCTTAATTTTGGTGAGGCTACGATGTGATGTTAAATTGCCTTGAGATTTGGGTTCTGTGAAACCCTTTCCGTTAGCAGAAAGATCAATGGCACTGCTATGTTTTGAGATCTCATTACACCATACTGACTTCTCCCTACACATTAGAAAGATGTGCACTGACAAACTGAGTGATTAAATATTTTCAGGAGTGAGCCTTCTGAAACAAGACAGTTCTCTCAAGTTCCCTACCCAGATAAGCAATATTCAACATGATTCCCTTTTCCCTTTTGATGTAGACCCATGCTTGAGTGGTTTTTAAACCCCATCTTTTTCCTTTATGCTCTGGAATTCAGCTTATCCAGGATAATCTTTTGGTTCCTCAAAGAAAGCTTTACTCTAAAATTAAAAGAAGATAAAAGGAATCATCAACAGAACACTATATAATTAGCTTAATTGGTTCTTCTGAGTGTTGTCCTGTTAAAAGTACCTTCACAATACATGATAGCATTTAGTAGCAGACACATATGGTCCCTATTTTCAGTGCTTATTTGGATTTGCTGGAATTTGAACCTTTTTTAAAGGACAGAGCATGGAAAGGCACTAGTCTAATTGGTTTCACTAAAACTTTCCATATGGAAGCAATAATCCAACTTATCCAAAGTTGATTTTTGTCAAAATAGTAGCAAAATCCTTAGTTTTCATCTTTAATTCTCTTAAAAATACATTTAGTTGATTTGAAAATGAATATCTATTTGGACTAAATATGAAATAGAAAGATAAGATTTTAATAATGGGAAATCAATAATGCAGGAAGAGCTGAACAAAAGCATTAGTATTTAGCTTGGTTTATTGTCACTTGTGAAAGCACACTCTTTGAGAATGTGAAAATTAGTACAAAGGAGAAAAAATCATGCTTTCTGCCATTTCCACCAACTTCTCATGACAAAAAAAAAGTATCCTAGACCAATTTTTTTAACCAAATAAGATCTCACCCATTTCACGACAAAACTGGTATCATTTCCTCTCTGCTTTCTTCTCCTACCTTGGCCCTGTCCTGATCCAAAGTAATAAGTCAATGAAAGAACTCCCATTGACTTCAACAGGCTTTTAATCGTGCCTGAGCGAAGATATAGCCTTTTTTTCCCCCTTCAAAAGCTGCATTTAGTTTTTGACAAGGAAAATAATGGGTGGGTTTGTTTCTGCAATTCTGAATGCACAGTAGTAATTTTGAACACACTGAATAGTCTAATTGAAATCAATGAAGCTAGGCACATGCAGAAGTGTTTGTAGGTTTGAGCCTAAGTAAGGGGTTTTTTTGTAGTTCTGTTAAAAAGTTTAATCTGATCACTTGCAATGGTATTTTGTTTTGCTTTGTGTAGCTCTAAATATGGATTTCAGAAACTGAATGTCCCTTTTTCTTGTCTGCATATACTCCTTGGTTTTGTTATTGTAATACTATATTTTTAATATTTATGATACTGTATAACGTCTATTGTTGTATTATATTAGCAAAAATATTTGTAATGACAATACAATAAACAGGGGCAGGAATTGCCTTTGCTAAACCCTCCAAATCCCTCTTCCAGTTCACTTGCATCACTTCTATCTTCTGTTGAATAAACTTCAGACAGCTCAGGTTCATTCATCCAAGTCCTAGTCTTGGCTAGGGACTGAGAAATTGCTAATAGTGCAGTATCTGGGTTTGCTGAATTCTGAGACATAAAGCTAAGGGGCATCCATATATTACTAGCACCACATTCCTATCATCTGAGTATGTCCCCCTGTAAGCCGGTTGTGTCGGGGCTCGTCCCCCTCAGGCGCGGCGGGGAGCCAGGACGCCTCCTTATGCGCTGCAGTCCAGGTAGGCTTAGCCCTCGGCAGGTGTTGAGCGGGGTACAGGGTCTGTAAACAGGGTAGAGCCCCGGCCCTCTAGCCGGGGTCGGGGCTCTCAAAGTCTATAAGCCCCGGCCCTTGGACAGGGCGGGCAGCAATAGTTCAGGCTCAGGCCTCTAGCGGGGCTGAGCAAACATAGTATCAGCCCAGGCCCTTGGACAGGCCGGACAATAATAGTTCAGGCTCAGGCCCCTAGCAGGGGCTGAGCAAACACAGTATCAGCCCGGGCCCTTGGCTCGGGCGGGGCACCAACCACAAGTCTAGTTTAGCTCTGGCCCTCTGGGTCAGGGCAGAGCAGTGGCAAAGTCAATGGGGCCCAGCCCTTGGTTCGGGCAGGGCACCAAACACAAGTCTGATTTAGCTCTGGCCCTCTGGGTCAGGGCAGAGCAGTGGCAAAGTCAAAGGGGCCCAGCCCTTGGATCGGGCAGGACACCAAACACAAGTCTAATTGGCTCTGGCCCTCTGGGTCAGGGCAGAGCAGTGGCAATAGGCGGGAAGAGGGGGAGTCTGCCACCCGGCTATGGGTGGCAGGGGGAACGCAGGCCCTCCCACTCCACTGTGTTCCAGCCCGGGGCCCTAGCAGCGGTCAAGACCCGCTGCGGTCAGTGGAGATCCTGGCCGCAACACACTGACATGGGTTCGGGCTCTTCCGGAGCCAAACCAGGGTCGGCTATCCCGGGACTACTTCCAACCTCCCCCTCTCTGGGTACCTGGTTCTTGCTGGTGTCGTCTGGTGGGTCCCAGACCATAGGTTCCTCCAGGTACCGGTCGTGGGGAAGCTCAGGCCACTCCTCGGGGTATCGGGCACACGGCAGGTCAGGCCGACGTTCCTCTGGGTGCCGGGTCTGAGGCAAGTCCAGCCAGCGTTCCTCTGGGTAGTGGGCGCGAGGCAGGTCAGGCCAGCGCTCCTCTGGGTAGTGGGCGCAAGGCAGGTCCGGGCAGCACTCCTCCGGGTAGTGGGCGCGGGGCAGGTCAGGCCAGCGCTCCTCTGGGTAGTGGGCACGGGGCAGGTCAGGCCAGCGCTCCTCTGGGTAGTGGGCGCGGGGCAAGTCCAGCCCGGCGGGAGCTCGGGCACCAGCGTCTGTCTTCTCCGGCAGCCTGCGCCCAACTGAGTGCTGGGGCCGGGCTTTTATACTTCCTGTCCCGCCCCTTGACTTCCGGGGGACGGGGACAGGCCGTGCTGACTCCACCCACTGAGGCACCTGCTCTGGCTCGTCCCCCTCAGGCGCGGCGGGGAGCCAGGGTGCCTCCTTACACCCCCAGTGGCCTTATATGTTGAATAAGAGAAATGACAAGGCAGCTTTGAATAACCTCACACAAAAGTCCTCCAGAACCACCCTTTGAAACCTCTCGGACACAGAAGAGTGGGGCTTGTGAGGGGAACCAGTGTAGAGCTACAATAAGCAGTTCTACACTGCACCTACCCCAAGATTGCTCCTCAACCCCTTCCTGTGCATTAATAGGCCTTATAAAGTGCTCAAGCCGTGGCGGGGGGGGGGCGGGGCGAGAAAGAGGATAAGATCTGTCCCATGGCATGAAACCAACTACTTGTTTTCCTTTTTAAAACAGGTTCTAAAACTGTGGTTGGCATTCTCCAGAGCCAGTGGGGTAGCACACGGTCCTCTGACTCTGTTCCATTTGATCCTGTGGGATGATGGGGATGTCTTCCATTCACGATTACACAACTTAATGGCTCATGCTTCTCAACTAGTTTTGCTTCTCCTTCTGTGTAAAAATGTTTGTTCATAAAGAGGGTGCACTTAATGTACACTGTCCTAATGCCACACTTCCCCTGGTTAAATGCTCTGCTGGCCTTTCAGTTATGTGACTACTTTAATTTCTCTTTGCTTATTATTGGATAGCTAGGAGGGAGCAAGTTAGAGCCAGCTAATGCACTTGTTCATCCTTTAAAATGGGAAGGAGAGGCTGAAATCATTTCTCATTGACCATTGTATAAATATGGCTGCTAATGTTCAGTGAAATGACGGACAGCATAATTCATCCCTGCTTTCAGAGCATAGATTGCAGTGCAAATTTCTTTGTGCAAATCACATTATAAAAGAGAAAAATCCTGAGTGACAAAAAAGAGCATAGAGCTCAAGGGTCACATTTTGAATATCTGAACATAGGTGTTGAGAAGGTGTTGGGTGTTTCCTAGCTGTGCTTTCTGATTACAGTGTCAACACAGAGTGAACAGAATAAGTATGTTAATTTGTGCCACTGCTGCCTTTTTTTTCCTTTCGCTCAGCCCTTTTTTTTTTATTTATTTGTTTTAATTTTTTAAATTTTTTTCTGGCTTAACAGTAGGTGAAGTAGAGTAAGAAAAAAAATTGTGCAACACTCACTGTCAGTAGATGGCACCTCGGAATAGTTGTGTGTCATGAGCCCTTTGGGAATCTTTCATGGCTGTTTTAATGATATTACAGTGGTAAAGAGTTAACATTAATCTGAAATAGAGGGTTAGTTCTTTATCCCTCTGTTACTTTGTGTCTAATAAGCACGTCTGAACTAGGTAAAATTATCTGTGAAAAGAAACAAAGCATAAACGCAGGAAGGCTATGACAGAGAAGGTTCACCGGCAGGTCAGAACATGCAGGGTTTGGGACTAGGATCAGCTGCCAGACTCTGAGATTGGAAGATTCTGGACACAGACTAACAATCAAAGGGGAACTAAAGAAAGTCTTCAGAAGCTGGAAATTGGAACAGCATGGTCTGTGTAGTATCTTGATTTGACTTCAGGGAATTTGGAGTTGATCCTTTCCTGAGACTCCGAGACTAGAACTGTCGATATTGTTTATATATCAGTCTGGAAGTTTATATCATCTGCAGATGACCTGGTGCACTTTAAGAGAAAATAGTCAGCTCTGCAACTGATCATAATGGCCATTTTTGGCTTTATGATCTACAAACTGTGTATCTTTAACTGGTTATTTTTCTTTTCAGTTACTCTCCACTTACTATGGTAGACATTCAAAGTGCAACACTCTCTGTGGATATTTGGTGTTGATAAGAAAGAATGTGTGTGTATTTTCTGAAAATCCTAAACCTATGAGGCATAGTTAAAAATTACTGGAAGTAAATTACAGAAGCAATGGAACAGATTTACAGTATTGTCACCAGAGACTGAAATAAGCATTTGGGAAGATGCAAGAACATTAGAAACCGATAGCAATTTTCTTATTTCTAGTCTTTCACTGCCGATTCAGTATGAAGAAAAGGGAGAAGGTTTCCCTCTGCAATCTCTTACATAGATTTTTTCATTAACTGTTATGCAGGAATTTATGAATGGAGATGAATTCATATATATTTGCACCATGATTGCAAAAGTTAGAAGGAAACATTGGCCTTGATTTTTCAGAGCACTTCAGCATGTGCTCACAATTAGGTGTGTGCCTATGAGCTTTGCTGAATCACTACCATTGTTAGATTCTGATAATACAAAAGGCTTGCTTTATCTCTAACTCATATTATTACAACTTTTTTATTGCAAGATTCTAGGGAGCTTTTCAATATAGCTATTCCTTTAATGAGAGAAAGAGAGTGAGAGAGAATGTGAAACAAAGGCTAGCAAGGACAATGAGGTTAGTATAGATTTTTGTGGCCAGATTTTATATAATAAAACTTTTGAACAAACTAAGCAGCTGGTGTAGATTGGTGTAGTTCTTTTGACTTCAATGGAGCTACACTGATTTCCACCAGCTGAAGATCTGGCTCTAAACTTTTTCCCCTCAGTATTGCTGTTTCTCCCAGCCTGAAGTGGCAAATGAAAGCAATTGTAAGCATATAGTTCCATTGTTGATTCTCTAAAAATGTCCTCCACTGTGCAGGTCTGCCCAAGGAGAAGATCATAGTGTTTCCTTATAATCCACTTCTCCATGGAATACAGTTGCCAGGAAGGGCAGACATGCTTTGTGACTGCATCATGGAGCTACGGATTTTCTTCCCTTACTGGTGGGCTTGAATCCCAGAGGTTGTCTATGGGTTACCTTACCTTTTCACAACCCGGGGGGAAGGTGGGGGTGAGAGGAGATTATATTTTCCTACCTAGTCAGAAGGCATTCTGCTCTTGCCCATCTCTCTCACTCATTTCTGCCTGTTTAATATATGTTTTTTCTTTCTTTTAATTTCCTCTAATGTGAGGCAACCTGGTTTTGATTTGTATGGAAAAACAGTGCTTCAATAGTGCTGGGCTTCCCAATGGTTTGGGGTCAGGAGAGAATTTTTCCTCATTGCAGGCTGACAACCACAGTGTGCTGGGGGTTATTTTCAGCTTGTTCTAGGCACTGTAGGGCCATTGACCAGTGAAGTAGAATGGTTTGGGGATGTTCATGTATTTGATGATACACTAGTCAAGTGTTGTCTCGTTTTGGACCAGCTTTAATTTGGCATGAGCCCACTAGAATGTGGGTGTATTATCATGGCCGTTATATATTCCAACATAAAGAACAGGTCTGAGAGGCAGTGAGGCCACATTATATTAGCAGTGGTTGGATCATACGAGGGATGTAGTCTTTGGGGACAACATTTGCTTTAACATTGATCATACATTCATCTTGTAAGGACCCAGTTCCTTGTATGCAAAGGGGAAGTATGGACTGAATCCCACAGATGTGGTAGATAACAGAATCTCAGCCAAATGAGACATACAATCACAGCATGAAAGAAAGGTACTGGATTGGACTAGTTCTACTGCCAGGTAGGGAGGGATGGAATGTTTTGGTTATATACAGATCTAAATGTTTAGGTAATACATTAACAAAAGTTGCGGCCATTTATTTAAACAATGTACATATTAGTTATGTGGAGTCTTTATGGCTGTTGACGATCCTTGTATCCTTTTGCTGAAATGCTATTTTTGTAGTTTTCTGCACCACTTCTCCCCAGTGAATTATGTCAAATATCCCAAAAGCTCCTATAGAAAAAAATACACTTTGGTGGCTGACATCCTGCCAAGTAAAGATTCTGATCTTAAACTCCCAGATACCCAGAACTAAATAAGGAGATCATTTGTCTGAAAGCACGGAAAAGACATGAAATAAGTATGCAATTAACTTCTGTCCCCATCTTTTATGAATATTATGGGTCTTTATCATTTCTGCTAGTTACAGTAGTGACAGCTACAAAAAGAACATTTTGTTTCTCAGGAAAAGAAATTTGTAGAAGACTGCTGTAGAGGAAAGTGGGTTTTGTTTTGTTTTATTTTCTAATTTCTTTGGGGAATAAGAGACAATTTGTGCTTATTTTAGCTGTCACTGAGTATAGAAGTTTTTATTTTTGTGGACCTATGCAGGATTATAATTCTGACAATTTGTCTGTTTTGATTACATAAACTACATAATAAAGACGAGGAATTGGGAGTTTGCCTGTATTACAGCATTCTTTAATATAAAAGCCATACAAGTTTTACAAATTGAAAAGATTGACTTGGAGAATTAAGTGGCCTTGGAAGGTTCTTTTAACATGACAATTGGAATGAGTATAAAAAGAACTTTGTAGACAATGGAAGTAGAAATGTGCAGCCTTTCTTTGCCATGTCTATTACCCTTTCATACCAACTGGAGAACCCAAATACATGGATTGCTTTCAAACTACTCTTAGAAGAAGACGGGATTTCCAAGAATGATGTCCCGGTTCTGGCCAGTGATTTATTCTCATTCCCACAAGTATGAATTAGCTGATATTCCAAGTCCCATGAATACCTCCATTTCTTCAGATAGGCAGGCTGCATATGTCTACTTGACTTTTAAAAAAAATAGTTAAAAACTGAAAACAGTGAAGAGAGTCGACTAGTGTACAATACAGAATCAGTGAAGAAGGTTGAAGTTTTTAGTTTTTCTATCTATAAGTGGATTAATATAGAAGGCTAAACCATAATTACCTCACTCTCACAAGTAGGCCCAGTGAAGACAATAAGACTGCTCATGTGATTAAGGTGTGCTGGATTCGCCCCAAATAATGGTAGTCATCATGATCCAAAAGTAGTGAAGAACAGGAATACATGACAAATGTCTTGTACTGCAAATTATTTATTTTTTTTAGGCCAACAAAACTCTTATTTGCTAACCTTGACTAGAATTGCTCAGGTAGATTTGTAAACACTTAGAAAAGGAAATATGTATACAATATGAGTTTGTTTTATTTATTTTTTTTTGTTTAACCAAAATAATGACATTAGCAACAATTTATATTGCCTTTGCTAAATAGATACATTCAGAATTAGGCTTTAAACATGTTATAGCAGATATTTTTAAACCACCAGGGCTTGATTTAAGTTTAAAGGGGCTAACTGTGCCCAAGAATAAAAAATAGAGTCTCATCTCTTTTTTACTCTACCAATTTCCATGAGTGGCTATAAAAACAAAAAACCAAAAAAACCCAACAACCCTCAATCATTATCATTTGTTTTTAATATCAAAAGATTTGACAAATATTTACCCCGAATCTCATATACAATGGAATGTGAAAGCCTGTAGTGTTCAGCTAACTGAAAGATACCACAAAAAGCTTTATGACAAAATGATGGCTGAAATAAATCTAAATAGAGTACAGCTGGCAATTCTTTTGATGGTGTGTTTTGTCTTATACACTTTTAAAGAATCACTTATTTTACATCAATGGCTGATATCCACTCAGTGAAGTTTCCAGTATTTGGCTTTAATTGTTAACAATTTTTAAACAGGCTTATGACAACAGGTATTTGTAGCTGAAATACAACCGAGCCCCATCTCTATGGTTCTATTTGTAATTTCCAAGCTGTATTGCAGAACGTTCATAGACACATCGGAAAGTAGATGGCTGGATTTCCCAGTATTGTACAGGGTTGCTGAAAAGACTCACACCTGAATAGGAAGCCTTTTTGGTGTTGTATCCAGGAGGGCAAAAGTCGCTGGGGCCAACAGAAGCAATTTTATTGTTATGAAGGTAGACTACCTGAAATATATACAATTGTATACGTGAGAAATCAGACTAATCTGCCAAAGTACGGAACTAATCTGGATATCCCAGAACACCAGTAAACATTGTACAGTACATCACAGCATAGTAATCTATCTGCTCCTCTAAATACATTTGCATTTGATACTTTATGCTCATTGTCTTGAGCTACTAAAAATGTAACTGAACTTTGCCATAGCTAATAACCAAGGATCCTAGTTTTCTGTGATTAAAGAAAAAATCTCTGATTAAAAAAAACATAAAAAGACACCTTTTTCCACACTTGAAATGAAATACTGAACTTTAGTTTCCCTAGGTACAATATATATTGAACGCAATGTTTTATTGATAGAGTGGAACCCTGTTTATCTGAACTAATTGGGACCAGGAGCAGCGCCAGGGTTTTTGGCGCCCTAGGCAGCAGTCCTTCCGCACTCCTGGTTGTTGGTGGCAATTCTGCAGCAGGGGGGGTCCTTCCGCACTCCCGGTCTTCGGGGCACTTCAGCGGCAGGTCCCAGAGCCAGTGAAGGACCCGCCGCAGAATTGCCACCGAAGACCCAGAGCGCGGAAGGACCCCCTGCCATCGAATTGCCACCAAGGGCGGCAAAATGCTGCCCTTCAAAATCCTAGTGCCCTAGGTGACTGCCTAGGGCTCCTAAATGGAAGCACCGGCCCTGATTGGGACTGGGGCCAGATCAGGTCATCAAAAATTTGGATAATCTGGAGAGATTCAGCCCTGCTACACGGGGCTGACAGCCTGATACCTGCCGCCCAGGGTTGACAGCCCCTCTTCAGTTAATAAAGAGAGCTGCATAATAGAGGCTCGGATAAATGGGTTTCTACTATATATGTTTTTTTTTCAAAAATTGTAAAAACTAAAGATTCTCTGTAAAAATGCAAAGTCTGCGCTTTTTCCACATTTTTCCGTGGCAAATGGATTTGTAGGATCCCTGCTAATAACTTTTCAAGACTGGTCAAATAAAGCTGTGTCACTTCTAGTCGAATGGCCCAATTAGAAAGGTACTTAAGCACATGTCATACTTCAAGCAAGTATTTGGGACTGCTCATGTGCTTAAAGTTAGGCATGTGCTTAAGTAGCTAGCTGAATAAGAGACTACAACCCAAAAACTAAAGCAAAACTATGTCACTGTGATATAAACGTTATTGATTGTAAAAAATTTGTAATCATAATAATTCCTTTGGCCAACATATTTGTTACACAAGTGGATAGGCACAGACGGGGAGAGGGAGTGTGTGTTTGTTGTTTTTTCAAAGTGAACAGAGACTGTTTTCTATTTGGTCTTTTGCTTCAGTATAGGGAATATCATCAATATTGTGATAATTTTAACTCCTTGCCAAGAGCAACTACAAAGATTTTAAGGTTGACTACAGCACGGGCACTATTTTTCCACCAATGATTGCAATGTATAATTCCATTATTTGTGACAGATTACGGTTATCAGATAACTGTGAAAAAAATGGGAAAAAGTCCCAAAAACCAGGACTGTCCCTTTTAAAAAGGGACCTCTGGTCACCCTATGACAGATGTTATATGCTTTAGTCAAGCTTGATGATATTTTTCTCTTGTACAAGATATACAGAGCTGGGGTTCAAAATGATAACTCACTTGGATATGGAGGGACAAAATACCTGAGGGTGTTAGTTTGGTATCTGTATTTTTATTAGCATTATTTTCAGAATTGAGTTATTTATTTATAAAGCAATTATTATATAGGTCATCCCAAAAAAGTGTGCAAAGAGCAGAAAAATGTGCATGATAAATTTATCAAATGTATTATCTCCATTGTGCACACATTTATGGGTTTATGGACCTCCGCACTAAGGGGACTATGTACCTCCACGTCCATATACTCAAAATTAGAATTGAAATGTCAACCCTCAAATATGCTATACTTTCTTTTACATATCAACATATATTCAGTGGTGTAATCCAATGGTTCTGAAACTGTGGGAGTCGCCAGGGCTGTCTTAGACTTGCTGGGGTCCAGGGCTTCAGTCCTGGGCGGTGGGTCTCAGGTTACAGGCTTCCTGCCTGAGGCTGAAGCTCTTGGAATTTGGTTTTGGCCTGCGGACCTGGGGCACTGAGACTTGGGCTTTGGCCCCTGCACCCAAGGCAGTAGGGCTCAGTCGGGTTCAGGCTTCAGTCCCCCCTCCTGGGGTTGTGTGGTAATTTTTGTTGTCAGAAGAGGGTTGTGGCGCAATGAAGTTTGAGAACCCCTGGTGTAGTCAATTACTAACAGACAGTGGATATGAGGTTTGCCTCAAGTCACAGTTTGGGGGCACAAATGAAAAAGATAGGATGGCCAGTACTCTGTATTGTTCAAAGATCAATAGTAGTGGATCTGTTTTTCAGTCCCTTTCAATTATTGCACAACTGAGTCCATAAGATATACTTTACCTGGATGTATTTGTGTTCAGCCAGCCCACCAGGCACTTTGACAAGTTCATTGTTATCCAAGTGGAGTTCTTTTAGATGAGGTATATTGGCAAGAGAGCCATTATCAACAGCACTGATACTGTTGAAACTGAGACCCAATCTGCAAGAGGAAATGACACTAGGTAAACATTAGCAAAATAACACATTTTCACAGGTGGTTGCCATTTCAGTTCTTGACAAAGTACGTGTTTTTTCACATTTATCACACAATGGGGCAGGATGGCCCTGTGGATTGCTAATGGGATACAGAATCACAAAGCCACAATACATTTGGATAAGCAGAAAATTCCATGACTTGAGCTACCAGAATTATCATTGCATAATTCAATTTGTTTCCACTTCACCCTGTATTTCTGAATTACTTGCTTACTATTGCTACAGCATGTATTTGTGTATACACTCACATCTACAGTAGGCACCAGGCTATTAAAACTGATTTCTTAAAATTCACCTTACGATCTTCTTGCAATACAGGTGGAATATTGAGGCTCCAGACTATAAATTTCTCTTTCTATTTATGTAACCTATTAATGTGTATCTGAGCATCTCACAAACATGCATCAGTTTATCCTGACAGCATCCCTGGGAGATGAGGATGTATTTGTATCTATTTTACATATGGGGAACTAAAGTATAGAAAGATTTAATGACCTGCCTAGCAAAACACAGGAATTGTGTGAGAGCTAGGGTATGAACCCAGAGCTCCTGAGTTGCAGCCAAGGGCTCTAATCACATAACCATCCTTCCTTTTAATATTATGTACATTCTGGATTTATTAGCACAATTTGTGTCCAGCCTGGAAAATCTGGTCCTATGTGTATTTGCATATTGTTGACCTTCAGGTCTGAAATCACTAAAATTCATGAGTTTCTTTCTTTAAAGGATCTGGTAATCCAAGTTAAAATAGTCTGTTCTTCACAGGAATGCAATCCTGTAAAATAAACTGTTGTAATATACCCAGTAGGGAGCAGACGGCTTTATCCTTTAACTAAAGCATTGCTTTTTAATTTTCAGGAAAATATATTTTTTGTGGGACTTCTTAACTATACAACTCCAAGAAACAGCCCAAGAATTGTATAGATGTAAATCAGAACCTCTAGCAACAGTACAACTTAGTATAGATGAAGACTACTAGAGAAAGGCAGTTTCACGACAATCTGCTATGGCAATGCTGTATAGTTTATACCAGGTACAGAAGTCAGATTCTGGAACTAATATGTAACCACACAACACAACTGAACACATCTGATTAGTCTTCACAGCCATAAAGAAGTTCCCAGAATTGATGCCAGTCAAGAGTAGAACCCTTTGTGCAGAGTGTCTTTAATAAAATAAACATGCAAAGAAAGAGTAATTCTAACAACTAGTGCAACTCACTATATTTAAACTACAAACAAAACAATTATAACTCTACAAAACTATTAAAGATCTGGCAAAGGCCTATTGAAGCCTCCCACTAACATCAGTGGGCTTTGGATTAAGCCCTAAATAACTGATATGACAGTAACATTACTCCTATAAGAATCAACCTTAATGTAGTTCAAAAGATCCCTTACCTTTACTAGAAACTTGGAATGTGTCAGATCCTAAGGACTTCACTTAAGTTCTTACTTAAACAAAGTTCCCAAAGATTACAGTGCATAAAAACTAAGTAAAGATTTCAGGATTTCATTTCATGTAATTAGCTTGGCCTGAAGAGCAAATAACGTATTGGAATTGTTTAGAAAACTTTGGCAATGTGTATCACACAGGATGTTTGGGGACCTGTCAAAAATACGGTCATTTTGGCAAAACGTTGTACAAAATCTTAATGAACACATATCTAAAACATAATTTGGATACAAATACAAGTTTCTAAGCAGACGTGTCTAAGATAAAGAGCATTCCATGGGAACAGCAGAATTGGCTTTTATTTTTGTATACTGACAGAGATGAAAAAGTGGCATACAATAATTTTAGAGTGTTAGAACAGAGTATGGTTTTCATCTTCTTTCTTTTTTTTCTGTAGTGATAGAAGGGGAGGAAGTTGGGTAATGGTTCTTAATATAATAGCTTTTTATATTTGTAAATGTTTTACAGATGTTTTAGCTGTATTAGTCTCATCACTGAATAACTTGTGAAAACTAAGAAAGAAACAATATGTAAAAATAGAAATGAACATTTATATTGTAATTCAAAAGGATGTGTTCAGCTTCTTTAGTCTCTAACCCAGGGATGGCCAACCTGAGCCTGAGAAGGAGCCAGAATTTATCAATGTACATTGTCAAAGAGCCACAATAATACATTAGCAGCCATCCATCAGCTACACCCCTCCCCGCTCCCAGCCCCTCCGGCCCACCGGCAGCCCCGCTGATCAGCACCTCCCCACACCTCCTGATCAGCTGTTTCGTGGCATGCAGGAGGCTCTGAGGGGAAGGGAGGGAGAGCAAGGACACAGAAGGCTCAGGGGACGGGGATGGAAAGGTGTGGAGTGGGGGCAGGGCCTGTTGAGCAGTGAACTCCCCCCCCTGGCACTTTGGGAAGTTGGCACCTGTAGCTCCAGCCCTGGAGTCAGTGCCTATACAAGGAGCCGCATATTAACTTCTGAAGAGCTGCATGTGGCTCTGGAGCCACAGGTTGGCCCTCCCTGCTCTAACCCCTCTTCTGGCTCTTTCCTATGTCGCTGTCATATGGTCTACACAAACACCACAAATCTGAAAATTAGCATTTAGGCCCAGATACAACTTCCACTGTATGCAATGGGAGGCTTCTCATTGACTTTTAATGGGAGATGCATTAGGTACATGACTGTACTAAAGGCTATGCACTCTCCTGTGGAACTCCATACTATATACAATCTACAGAATCATTTGTCAAGTTAGAGGGGGGGTTTTGCTGTAGCTTTGTGTGAACTGTGTTTTAGGAGACTTAAAAGTAAACTTTAAAAAAATATTGCTTGTCTGCTAGTAGTCAAAGATTCACCGCAGCGTAAACAGTAGAACTAAGAAGAGTCATCATGCTGAACAGTTGCCATACCAAAATGTCCTAACACAGACATACACTAAACTGGCCTGTGTCTGAAATGTTAACTGCAACTTAAGGAAGCTATTAAACTGTTTAACCATGACATGTTCCAGCAGACGTGAAATCAAATTCTAGCCTAACTGGGTGGCTACAATAAAGTACCTACAGTTTTATTTAGGCACTTAAATAAAAGTAGCTCAATATTTTTTCTGGTTGTTTTTTTGGCTCTTGTATTTTATTCAACATATCCGTGGGGATGCTTTCCCAATGGCCCTAGCTTTCCCTCCTCTTTCTTCAGCCTTCCTCTCTCTGCCCAATCCCCACTAATCTAATCCATGATTAATCTAAATTTAAAACCAGATTGATTGAGCTTCATGGTTTGATAATCCTGCAGCATACTGTAGTATGAATCTGGCACCACCCTCTTCCCAAGCCAGTAGCTTTAATCTAGAGCCACAGAAAAAAACTGATTGTCTTTCTGAAGACCTCTACCCTCTACAAGAGCTCCGGCTGTCTGATTAAAGAAGTGGTGGTGGCCTCTTCTCCACTTCTTTCTTTGGCCAAAACCATAATCATACCCATCAGAAGCAAATGGGTGAAAAGGAGGTAAAATGGTAGTTCTTCAGAATGAGGAATTTGGAACGTGTAGTTCCTCTTCTGGACTAGATTTGGTTGGAAATATTTGGAAAGTTCAATGGTGGTGGGGAAGAAAGCAGAATGCCAAGACCCACACTTCAAAGTAAAATATTAGGATTTTTGTTTTGGTGGTTTTGGAAGGGTTTTTTTCCTTAATTTCTATGAAGGTTGTTACACAAACCACTAACTTTAGACTAAATGGTTGCAGTTAAAAGTATTGCTTTTTGGTCCTTAATTCATAAGTAGTTGTATTTTTCTCATACGCTTACAAAAAATTCAGGAGTCTTCCAATAAGTGTATGGCTCTCTGGGTGAAGGTGTATCTGTGATAATACACGGTGACAAAATGAGACATACAGCGGAGGACTGAACATTTTCATTACTGAAATGTTCTGTTTGGATTTTACAAGCTCCCAAAAGATTTCCAAGAGACTGACTCCAAGAAAGAATAAAGGAACTATCCACATTTAAAATATCCAAGAACCTTCATTTCAACCAGTTATATTTACTTCAGTGCATTTAATTCCAAGCCAAATTAATGTAAATAGAGGGACAAATTCAGCTCCTCTTAGCTTCTAGTACGTTTTCCAACTGTCTCTCCTCTCTGCCTTCATTCAGTCAATCAGATGAATGATAGACATATAAGTTATCTCAATGACAAAAAAGGCCTTGATAAATTAAATATTTGTCTTCGTAAAGCAATATAAAGTATCATAATCTTATAAATTCTAAAGCCCCTGTTTGATAAGTAACACATTACTGGGTCCATATTACTCTCTGATGGGATGGTTACTGAGAGGTAACCCATGAATAATTCTATTGGTTTATTAGCATCCTCGACTGAAGTACTAGATATCACCCTACATTTTCCTGCATCTAAAGGAACCCCAAAATACCATTATTCAGAAGAAGAAAACACACCTTCCTGCACAGAGTATGATTCTTTTGCATTGTGCTGTTGATCCAGAGTAGTGTAAGATTTACCTCACAAACCCTGTAGTCTGCATCAGTATGAGAGTCACAGGGCCTGATGCTCATGGCTTTGTATAGTCATTTACACCAGTGAAGTGAGTGAAGAGTTGATGTAAAGTGTTACTAAACCATAAGTACAGTATTTTACACATACTTTGCATGCAGTCTGTACTGATGTATATGAGTACACAATGCAGTGAGAATCATATGCACAATGCTTATTCAAAATCTTGCACATGATATTTTCAAACAGTTCACTGAGTCATTGTCCTGACATGCATTTTGCCACATCTACCTACTGTCAGATTCTTCTTACACCTCCCTCTGAAGCATCTGCTGCTGGCCACTGTTAGAGACAGGATACTGGCCTTGATAGACAATGGGTTTGATCCAGAATGGTAATTCCTATGTGTCCCTGTCTATTTCTCTCATCCTACATTGATGTACAGGTGTAAGTGCTTTGCTGAATCATAGCAATAGTCCCTACTGGACAGCTTTGCACAGCATATCATAAACATTGGCGTTCCTAAATTTCTAAAGTTTCCTTTTTTTTAATCCTCAAAATTTGACAGCATTTTCCAAAACAGGTTTTTGCTAGGTCTGTTCAACATTCATTCCAGGGTAACAATATTTTTGCCTGGAAAATTCCTTAGATTTGAAAAAAGTTGTTTGAGTTGCTCAGTGGCAAAGTCCCTGTGTTCTCACTAAGCCTTGTCTACATGGTGGGTAATATACATCATGGCCATGTGATTTCTAAAGTTCACTCACGTGTTCCATATTAATTCGCCCATGTCGACCTTGCTGGTGCATACTAATGGTTCCCGATTGCGCTCTGACTTGGTACTCTTTCAAACAGCACTAAGTTAAAGTATACTAGGGAACTTTGAGTGCGCACCAACAGGGTCCATATGAGCCAATTAACACACAACACATTATTGTGCTTAGGGCCGGTGCAAGGATGTTTCATGCCCTAGGTGAAATGTCCACCTTGCGCCCTCCCCTTTCCCCGAGCCCCCACCCTGAGGTGCCCCCCCCCCCGCAGCAGCTCTCCTCCTCTACCCTGAGGCACCTCCCCTGCGGCAACTCTCCACCCTCCACCCTAAGGCACCCCCCTGCCCCAGCTCACCCCTGCTCCACCTCCCCCCCCGAGCACGCTGTCACTTTTTCACTTCTCCTGCCTCCCAGGCTTGCGGCGCTTAAGCTGATTGGTGCCACAAGCCTGGGAATTGGGAGAAGTGAAGCAGCTCATCCCTGCTCTGCCTCCTCCCCAAGCAGACCGTGGCTGCTTCACTTCTCCCGCCTCCTAGGCTTGCGGCGCCAATCAGCTTAGGCACCGCAAGCCTGGGACGTGGGAGAAGTGAAGCAGCCACGGTGTGCTCTTGGAGGAGATGAGGCAGGGGTGAGCTGGGGCGGAGAGATCCTCTGCTTGCCATCCCCCCCTTCCTTGCTGCAGGCGGCCCTCCCCGCGCTTCCCTGCCCCAGCTCCCTCCACCTAAATGCCAGCGAAGACCGGGGCGGCCGAAGATCTGGCCGCCGCAGTCGCTGCCAAAGAAAATGCCATCCCCTAAATCTTAGCACAGTAGGCAACCACCTAGGTCACCTAAATGGTTGCACTGGCCCTGATTGTGCTTTAGAAATCTCACTCCCTTAATGGGCATTGCCATACCATGAACACAAGCTCTAACTTTTCCTGCTAAATGGGTTGGCACATCTCATGCTAAAAGATTATCACCTTTCTTAACTACAGAGTGATTTGTTCCTATTGTGGTATTGCAGCTATTGTTTTTACATAATACTTGTAAGTTATGTGAAAATGTTATTACTTAGCCAAGTTGGCGAGTCCAGATAGACTTTCAGAATCAATTTTGGTGATCTTGTTGCCGTCAAGATGAAGCTCCGTAAGTGATGGAGGAAGGCCTGAAATAGAAGGTATCCCAAAAAAGTTTTCAATATAACTCAAACATAAAAAATGGGCCTGATTCTCAATTCTATTACGTGTCTTTTATATTGCTAGAGTGGTGTGAAAGGGCCTTAGCATAAGTGAGCTCAGGCCCATTGATTTTGGAGCATGAACACATCAGAGAAGAATCAGGAATCTTGCAACTTGCACTTTGAAAAGTATTTGTTTGAAACATTAAAGAAGAACTTTTACAATGAGGAGAACTTGAAAACAGAGGATTTTCAAATACACTTCACTCAAAGTGAACTGCTAACCCTGTCTTGGGGGCCTGCATTCACCGACTAAATCCTACATCAATCTTCAAAACAGCTTAAAGGGGACTCTGCACAGAGGCGAATTTCAGCCTGCACACATTTACACATGCAGGTGTTAAATCTGGACCCAGATGTCTTTGATAGTTAACAACAGTGGCAAAAGAATTAATCTGAAAATGAAAAATACTGTTGTTCTTTTTACTTTTGTATAGAGCATATTGAAATATGAATCTTAGTCTGCAAATCCCATTTATTACAGAACACAATACTTTGACTATTTTAGGCACTCTGTACAGAAGAACAGCCATAACGAAAGTGAGAGGGAGAACAATAAAAAACTTCTGGTATTAACTTTCTGAAATTGTGTGCATTTTTGCAACAGTTTACTGGACAAAACATTAATATAGCTACCATCATTTCCTGCAGTTTGGAACCGTTCTGTATATTTTTAATCCTTTTTGCATAGGTTACATTAGAGATCTTTTATTATAATATACAATGAATTATTCAAAAAATTGCAAAAGTTTTCATTTTGCAGATGAATGTTTCTTTGACCCTGAAGATTACATTCACTCACAGTCACGGGGGCTGATCCTCATTTCATTTATATTGGTTTTACACCAATCTAATGCCACTGAGTTCAACGGAGTTACTTCTGATTTACACAAGTGCAATTTCAATCAGAATCAGGCCCACAAACAGTTTTCCCACTTTCTCTCTGAGCTGGAAGAAAGCCAAAATAAACTGGTTTACCTTTGTAACTGAAACTCATGCAGAGCTCCATTAAAGGAATATCAAATTGAACAACTCTTGTACTAGCCCAGTCAAGATTTGGAAGTGCCCAGATTTAACTCAAAAGGCTCTGATTGTCTTCCGGTGAAATTTGACCATGGCCTTGAAGTCTTACCGATCAGTGTATTTCACATGCCTGAATCTTTTAAAATCTCATAGCTGTTCTTACCTCTAGGGATACTAGTAATGTTGGTATCTGAAATACGGATATAGGAGAGCTTCTTCATCCCTTGAAAGGCTCCATTTTCAACTCCTGAGCTCTTGAGTGGGTTGGTGCCCAGTTCTGCAAACAAAACATGTTTGTGAACTGTCCGGTAGTTTACATTTATAAGTATTAAACAAAAGAGCAGTTTTTCCTTCAGTGAATCATGGATAATTTGGCCAATTGCTGTAGACTATCAAGACACTTCTTGGCTTACCCATGTCAAAATTATTTCAGGTACAGTGGGTTAAGAGTAATATCTAGAAAATATATACTGCATCAAGTTACTTTAGCAAAAATCTCTTATGATGCATACCTACGACAATCATACTATTCAGTCCATTAAAGACAACTTTCCTCAGCTTAGTGATCTCGTTCTCATGGGCACGGAGCTCCTGAAGGCTTTTAGGCATGTTTTCTGGAAGTTCCTTCAGGTTATTCTTGGAAAGGTAAAGTCTCTCCAGTTTCTTCAGTGGAGCAAAGGCTGCAGGGCTGATCTTGCTTATCTTGTTGTTCACAAGGATCAATGCCTGTAAAATAATAAAGCAGGAGATTTTGTTACATCCACTGTGGGCATAAATTTAGGGTGAAGTTGCATTAAGACTGAAGAATTAAAAAAAACCCACTGATTCACTGTGTTAGCTGTGTTGAAATGCAATGAAGAATTTCAAAAAATCAGAACAAAACATATTAGTAAAAGATAAATAACTACAAAAATACCTATACAACTACTTATGGCCAAATCTTTGTGCATGTGTAGCTCCCATTGGTGTCTATAAGAATCATGTCTATCTCCAAGGACAAAATATAATCCTTTCATTTGACACCAGTGGAGAAGAGGCAACTCATATAAACATAACTGCATCATCACCTCAGTCTCTATAGTAATAATAACAATAGGCCAAATTGTGTCATTTAGAGCTCCCTGGGTGTGATGGGGATGGGAATAGGAGAGGGGAGTAATTTGCAATACATATTTTGGGTTGCAGTATTTTGCTCCTACCACCATGCAGCCAGCCAATTCTCCTCACATTCTACCCGGTCTCTCCAAGGAAGAAAATCTGTGATGACTGCATAAGGAAAGGGCACAATCTAGCCGACTAATACATATGACTTTATACCTATCCTTTGGGTCTTCCAGTCTGTACTTGTTAGTTTTTTGTCTGACTCAAATCACATAGGGTGGCCCTTAACGTCAATGGGATTACTCACATAAGTAAGGACAACTCACTTTAGTAACAATTGCAAGATCAACATTTTGGTCTGTAAATCCAATAGTTCAGGGATCATGTTCTAATTTGTAACCCTTACAGCACTGATCGCACTGTTATTGTTTAACAAACAGTAATGTAATAAATAGACAAGAAGATCCTATGCCAATCATTAATATGAGGACTGTAATAAATTTAAGATAAGAAGTGTTATATGTTACAGTGAATCCACATGAGGTTCCTTCCATCTTTCCACCCATTTATTTATGCACCTCACAGAGTGTTATGAAGCTAAGTGAATTTATGGTTGTACAACGCCTTGAGAGTACTGGATAGAAAGTGCTATGTACATGTAAAGTATCATTATTTTTATATTTATTACCAGAGCACAGTTCTAGGGCATTCTTGTTCACTTACTGCACCATATTATTTGTAGGAATGGAAAAAAAAAAGATGCCTTCACTCCACATGTTTTGATAGCCCACATATTTTGGTCCCATTCCAATATATTTCTCACCAATTCTTAATCCTTCCATAATTAAACTTCTGTCAGTTACCAGTATATCTAATGGGGAAAAGCTGAATGTTTGAATCTTTCATCAATCAGTTAGGCAATAAATAAGTGCCCGAAAGGACATAAGTGTCTGTGGCAGTAACTTCTTTTGAGTAAAAATGGAAAGGTGAGAGGAGAAAAGTGGAATGATAGTTTTGAACAGTGTGTATATGTATGTGTACTGTATATTTTTACCTAATGTATTCCCCTTTCAATTCACCCTAAATAAATCGAGTAGTCTATTTTACAGATGGCTCCACAACATACACACATAGCTGTTTATATCTGCTTTTAATTTTGTGTACTAGCCAGCAGCAACCAGATTGTTGGGAGGAGGTCACTCATAGTTCAACAGACAAGTTCACTGACAATAATCCTTTCCCAAAATAATTTTAATGGTCATATCGAAGATATGGTCATAATTCTTACTTACTCTCTTGACACTGATAAGTCATAAGAACTGCAAGTAGAACAGGCCAATGTTCTGTCTAATGCAAAGAACTTCCTCTGAAAATAACCAATGTCACAATTTTTGGAGGACGCTGTAAATCCCATCCCCAGCATAATACAGCTAATCACACAATATTAGCACAAAGGGGAACAACACTTCTTGACATCAGCTAGTGGTGAGTGTTATGCCCTGAATCATGATGATTTAATGCCCTTTATCATTTTTAATATAACCAGAAACAAAGAGTCCTGTGGCACCTTATAGACTAACAGACATATTGGAGCATAAGCTTTTGTGGGTGAATATCCACTTCGTCAGATGCATGCCATCATGCCATGTAACCAGAGTAACCACAAGGGTTATTGCGAGTAATGTATATTTTTTGTTGATTTTTACCAATGGTGATATTTGTATAAGTACCTAAGTGACGTAGGCACCTAAGTCCCATTGACATTCAGTGGAAATTAGGCTCCGAAGGCACACTAAAACTACATTTACACTACACACCCACTGGTACGTGTGTCTACATACTGCAGTGAAGAGCAGGCTGAGTACATGCTGTGGTGTGTAGTACATGCCAGTGAAAGACTTCAGCAGAGAGGAGGAAGCAGGGAATGGCTTCAGCAGCTCCCCACTGATGAATCTTTTCCCAGCTGACATCCTACTGCCAGAGCATTTCCCTGTGGCGGGGAAAGGCGCCAGCTGCGGGGAGCTGTTAGAATCCTTTCCAGTTGCCTCCCATCTGGCAGAGCCTTTCCCTATTGGGGGAATCTTTTCCTGAGGAGGGGAAAGGCTCCAGCAGTGAGGAGGCAGCAGGAGACTACACTGCTAAAAATAGTGTAGACAAGGAGGCAGAGCTTGGGCAAGTAGAGAGCCACGTAGGGTATGTATTTGAGTATATACCCAATCCAGTCAGGCATGTCTTTGCTGTACTTATTGAAGCTGTGCCTTACAGTCAACATTGCTGTTTAAATCCATGCAAGGGGGGCTATGCGGTGATGCACACCAGTGGTCTTCAAAGTAGGGTGTGCGCTCCCCAGGGTGTGCGCAAGAGGATCCTTCAGGGTGCACAGCAGGAGGAGCGCCGCCGGAGCAGCGCCACTTCGGCAGTTCAGGGGCCTTTTTTTTTTTGCTTCTGCAGTTCAGGCGGGACTCCGAGCAGCTTTTTTTAAAATTATTTTTGCTTGGGGCAGCAAAAATGGTAGAGCCTGCCCTGCGTGCATGCTCAAAAAATTTTTACTGAGAGGGTTGTGTGATCAAAAAAGTTTGGAGACCACTGATGTACACTACCTGTCACTGCAAGAAGGGTACAGTGGAGATGTACCCTAGGTGCTTTTTGAAAAGTTTATCCAAAGTCCTACCTTACATTAGTGAGTAACATGCATTAACTAAAAAATTCAAATATTTCTTTTAATTTGTTTTACGTTTGCTGCCCTTTACTGAAATTATATCCTTATCAGCTTCTTTAAAATTCCCTGTTAGTGTGTTGGAGGTAGTTTTGGCCAGAATTAGACAGGCACAGGTTTTACTATAATATTGAGTAACTCTATCCCAGATCTTATCTATCTAGTTGATATTAGCATAATCTGTAGAGCCCTTAAGAGCAGAACTGTTAGTAATGGCTCTAGTCAAAATTGCTTCGGCCGAACTGTGTTCTGCTTATGAAAATTATGTGCTGAGTATGGCAATGTTCTATTTGGGAAATTTCTGCAAACTTTCACAAAATCTTATCAGTTTTCAAATCAGGCTAGTTATAAAAAGGCCCTTTTTACAAAGATTTACTTTATGGGAAAGAAGATGGGTGTTGTGGAAGGTATATTCCATATGCCAGTAGTTCTTAACCTTTTCTCTACCATGACTCTGCCCCTCATCTCATAGACTCATACACTGTAAGGCCAGAAGAGACCATTGAGATCAGGTAGACTGATCTCCTTCACATTGCAGGCCACAGAACCTCACTCCCCTACTCCTGTAATAGACTCATAACCCCTGGCTGTTTTACTGGAGTCCTCAAATCATGATTTAAAGACTAGCTAGTACTCCCCATTTAACAATAAGGGAAGGGAAAAGTTGGGTGGTCACCTCCCCCTGACAGCCGGGTCAGCACCCCAGTTGAAGACCCCTACCTTTGGCATTTAACATACATTATTTTTTACTATGTAGTGCAGCACAGAATCTACAACACAAGCTTTGGCATGCCTCAGAGCAACAATGTCTGAGATTAAGATACCTGTATAGCACCTGGCAATGCCATAATCACATGTTCTTCTCCATGTCACAATAACTCTATTATATATGGTACTCAGAGAAAAAGAAGTAATTAGTCTTGGAGTGGTAATGTTGACTTTTCTCTGAATGTGGCTCATATGGTTTACTTGTAACAAAAGTTCAGAAAAAACCCTGACAACCTAGTGATAGTTTAGGGGTCAGTGAAAACATGAACTGAAGGAGAAAAGCCGAGGGAAAACATCTGCAGGCAGCGCTAATGGGGAGGGAGATGATATCCAAACACACACCACATGGGCCAACTAGCCTGAAAAAGAATCAACCTCACGATGGGGGATTATATTCATTTAGCTCAAAAACAATCACAAATGCACTCTGCTGTTTTGTGGAGAATCAAAAATGCTAGAAGGGAGATGGGTACGCTTCAGGTTTCGTGATAAGGTGCTGAAAATTTCTGACCCTGGTCTACTCTAGCCTAGCATGGAGCCACTTGGAAGGAAAAAGAAAGGTAACAGATTAGTGCAATGCTTGAACAAGTTTGAGGTATTGATGGTTATGTGAGATCTCTGTGAGACTCACTTTCTCTTACTGGTCTGAAAGAAAGATAAATATTAAACGTACACACACAAGTTAGAGAAAAAGTTGGTGCATACCATTACTTTCCCATAATGCCCAGTTTGAACAGTGGCTTGGCATGGACATTGAGATACCTAAGCACAGACCTTCAATAGTGCAGAAACGAGTCAGGAGGAGAGGAGAAAATAAAGAGGAACAACTAAACCTTGGTATCATAGACACTTCCAAGATAGAATTATCTTTCCTCAAAGGCTACTTAACTGTGGCTGACAATTTATAACAGTTCTCTATATATGTCATAGAAAGTGTGCTTCCATCACCATCTTCCTTGTAGAAGTCTCTTTTCCCTTTTAGTGGGCCATGGTATGTGCAGGAGATAGTTGTCTTTCACTGCAGGCACAGATTACTAACTAGGAAAGGAGGTAACATTACTTCAGGAGTGGATAACAAACAGGCACCTTTTTGAGTGCATTATTATCTTAGGGCCAAATTCTTATCCTGCCTTCACTTTATGTATGGGGATTTTCAGGAGCAAATAGGATAATAAGGTCAACAATTACTGAGTCTGTGTTATTTGCAAATTTTACATGAAAACAAAATGGAGGCTGGATGGTGACAATCCAGCTTTATTTATAATATGTAAAGTTTCTCATTGTTTCTTCTTTCTAATGCTCAGCTACAAACAGATTGATTTCTTGTCCAACAGCAGACTTCAATAGGAAGCAATGCTATTATCAATGGTGATATGGATGTCGTGAGTTGCAATGTCTGATACTGGATCAAAAAAACCACAATATTTTCAACATCTGTATGATGTTTCTCTAAATGTAGTTGCAGCTAAATGAATCATTCATAATGACCCTTTCCACTGAAACAAGAAAAAGAAAGCAAACCTAAAATGAGTCAAAACGGAGTATGTGCTTTCAATTGAACTGACATGTAAACCTGTAGCAGCTCCCATGACTTCATTGGAGTTTTGCTGGATTCTGACTTCAACCATTGAGAACAAGCAATCCCATAAAGTTTTTGTATTTTAAACTTCCATTTTCTTTGTTTTATGGGTGATAGTGTAAATTACATTTCTGCTCACTTTAGGGTCCCTGGACACTGCCACAGTGGGGTAACAACAACGAGGAGTCCAGTGGCACCTGAAAGATTAAGATTTATTTGGGCATAAGCTTCAGATGCATCTGCAGAAGTGGGTTTTTTTACCCACGAAAGCGTATGCCCAAATAAATCTGGTAGTCTTTAAGGTGCCACCGGACTCCTCGTTGTTTTTGTGGATACAGACTAACATGGTTACCACTCCGGAACATGGCACCATGCAAAGTGATGTAAAGGAGCTTAAGTATAAATGAGAATCAGTCCCTCCAACTTTTATAGCAAAGTTAATTTGTTCTGACTAAGCACAGAAGTACAACAAAGAGAATGACTCAGCTATCCTATCTATTAGCAATGTTATGGAAAGATGAATTTATTATTATTATTTTATTTTATTATTCTTTATTGGCACTACCATTGTGCTAGGTGGGTACAAAAACAGAACAAAAAGAGCATTATTCTCATTTGTAAATATATCTCAGGTCAGCGCATTGAGCAAAAATCACCATCTGAATGGGATAGATACAGGATGAAATGTTGGCCCCATAGAAATCAATAGGAGTTTTGCCACTGATGTCAACAGGGCTAGGATTTTTATTTTAAGAGTTTGCAGCTCCAGAGCAAGAAGGCAGTGGTTAAGATTTCAAAATATGGACCAGCAAACTGCACACATATGATGCAACAACAATGTAGAAACTACTACCTCAGAGACTTTCGTTGTTATTCACTAAAATTAGGAGTGGATTGTAAAAAGTTCTTCAAATTATAATCAGCCATAATAAATGATAATATAATATTATTCAGGGCTGTTTTTGCCAGCCGATGATGGTATCCTTATCTGATGTTAAATCTCTAACACATTCTTAGGGGACTTAAAAGTAAAAGTAGGTTTTTTTAATTGATGAAAGTTCTTTAATTTCATAAGCAATTTATTAGATTATTGAATTATGGTAGTGCCTAGCTGCAATGTTGTCAACTCCAAGCATACTAAACTCATGATTTAGGCACCAAAAAAATCATGAGATATGGCTTCAACATCATGAAGTTTTTAAAAAATTAATAATATTAGAGTTGTATTTATCTAACTTCTGTGTTTTAAGTCTTTAGGTCACACTCGGGTCACATTTTCAAACTTTTCTTCACAACCTTTTTTTGGATGAATGCTGAGATTCTCACCTAATCCCATCTCTCCAGGAGCTGAGGCTTTAAGAAAAACAACAAATATTCCTAGACTTGTGATAAAATTGCAAGAGTTGGCACCTCTGGAGCAGCCAACTGAGAACAGTGCCCCATTGTTTTAGGAACTGTACAATCAGAAAAGGAGACAGCCCTGCCGCAAACAACTTGCCATCTAAATAGAGGTGGTTGCCTCATGCAGTAGTCTGCATGGGATTGTGGCTTTGCTTAGGACTTGGAACAATGTAGTTTGTGACTGTAGTGTATATGGGTCCTTACTATATAGTAAATGAAGTGTACCAACACCATTTGAATACCACATTATAAAGTGTGAGACAAGAGCCAGTCAAATATCAGTATTTCCCAGGAATAACAGTTAGAGAAATAACTGTGCTATATAACTTATTGATGATCCACAAGCTGTACAGTGGTATGTCATCACCATAATCTCTGAGATACACTTCACCAGGTAGATAAGTGTGTTTTTTAATAAGACCTTTAGAAATATTTAATTGTAGCAGGTGAAAATCTATAACTAGAAAATCTAAATGGCCCAGCAAAGGTGAGGAGCAATGCCTACTGGGCGTAATGATGCTGACTACTCAAGAGGGCACAGTATATAACTAGTATGGTTTTTTTTTTCCAGCAAGGATAACAAAGTTCTCTCCCTTTTATATTAATAGCTAATTGTGAACATAAAAATAACTCAATTTAAGGTAATTTTTAGTATTAGTTTTATGCATTTCTTTTCTTTTGGTGCCCAAATGTGTTTTGGGGGCTCTCAGAATTAAAGGGAAGACATAACCTTTCCTTGAAGAGTTTACAAATTAAATTAGACATGCAGGAACAAGGGGGAAACAAGAAATAAAGATGGTTTTACAAAAAAACATGGGACATCAATAAGTTGATAGAAACAACGAGGAGTCCCTGTGTCACCTTAGAGACTAATAAATTTATTTGGGCATAAGCGTTCGTGGGCTAAAACCCACTTCATCAGATGCATGGAATGAAAAATTCAGTAGGCAGGTATAAATAGACAGCACATGAAAAGATGGGAGTTGCCTTACCAAGTGAGGGGTCAGTGCTAATGAGGCCAATTCAAGCAGGGTGGATGTGGCCCATTCCCAACAGTTGACAAGAAGGTGTGAGTATCAACAGAGGGAAAATTACTTTTTGTAGTGACCCAGAACTGCAGAGCTGGAATTAATTTGAAAACTTGACACCATCAAATTAGGCCTGAATAAAGACTGGGAATGGCTGGGTCACTACAAAAAGTAATTTTCTCTCGGTTGATATTCCTCATTATTTTTGCTGATACAGATTAACACGACTACCCCTCTGAAATAAGATGACAGAATTATTCACCGGGGATTAATGCACAGCATAATATTTAACAAAGATGGTCGGTGAAATCCTGACCCTATTGATGTCATTGGGGCCAAGATTTTATCGAGTGATTTTTTTCTCTTTATTAAATGGATATCTTCATTAGTTTATTTATGTAGGCATCATGGCAGAAGTGTAATAAAGAAGTAGTAAGAAAGAACTTTAATGACAAGACAGAGGGGGTCTTGTAGATCACTTCACTAAGGCCCTGATCCAGCAAAGCACATAAGCACATGTTTTGTGAGGAATATAAGCAGTCCCATAGATGGTGATGCGGACAAATGGAGATGGCATAGATGGGGAAGTGGACAAATAAGGCATCATGGCTGGCATTCTTAGCAAAGCAGAAGGGATGAAGAACAACAGGTGGAGAAAGAGTTACAAAGGTTCTTGAAGCTGATGACAAGAAACTCGAGCTTCATAGAATATCAGGGTTGGAAGGGAACTCAGGAGATCATCTAGTCCAACCCCCTGCTCAAAGCAGGGCCAATCCCCAGATGGATTTTTGCCCCAGATTATCTCCTCAGGTATTGAATTTACAACCTTGGATTTAACAGGCCAATGCTCAAACCACTGAGCTATCCCTCCTGTAGTGGAGAAGGAGGAGTCAGTCCAGTTATTCAAAGATGGGCAATGATGTGATCAGGAACAGAATATGATCTCAGCAGCAGCATTTCCTAACTATTGAATGGGAAGCAAAGTGGGTATTGCTGCTTGATTACACAGTATAAGTGTGAAGTATATAAGATACAGCGTTAACATGTCTCAAGTTTCTTTCTCTAAATTACAGCTCTAAAATGTATCATCTCCTCCTCCCATTTTCACCAACCGTCAATTCATTATTCACTTACATGGAGATCCTTTAAGTTCTTGAAATCCCCATCCTTTATTTCAGTGATTTTGTTGTTCTGTAAATCGAGCAGAGTTGTGTCTGAGGGAAGATCCCTTGGCACTTTATCCAGGCCTGTGGAGGGAGAAGAGGAGAAGCAATCAGCTCTAAAAGCATTAACCAGCTTTGAAGAAGGGCCAAGATTTTTCTTGGCAACATTTAATTTTTCAGTAAACCAACCCTCTCTAGGATTCATTTTCATAGGCAGCTTTAAGCAGATTTTTTCCTAGAGTTTTTCTGTTCCCATCCAGTCAAAAGGGGCCATGCTTTTAATTTTGTCATGTAATGTCAAAATACATTTATTCGCATTCCCACTCCACCATTTTAAAAGAATTTTTCAAAGCTATAATTCTATACAGTGTAAGGGACTCAAATTTCACAAACCCTTTCTAATCCAATGAATTGCCCTGGCTTTAGTAAATTGCTTGAAGAATCAGGTTAGCTGGATCAGGCCCTAGATTTCTGTTTGTTATTTTCACTGTATACATGGCTTCTATGAACAGAAACCATTCCTAACACTGAGATTATGCTAGATTTTTAGAGGTAAAACTATGCTTAATTACAGTTACTTCAAGTAAATGAAATCTCCAATAAATGTTAGATGGGCCCAATCCTGCCCCCTTTCAAGTAAAAGGCAAACACTACCCTAGATTTTAATGGGTGAAAAAATAAGAACTTAATTTCAGAAGCTGCTAGTTTGCATTTTTACCTCTATGACTCCTATATACAAACAAAATATCGAGGCTATTGAAGCTGAGAATGACTAAACAAACCTGCAGTAAAGTTGACAATATCTCAACTCCACCTTAAAAAAACAAAACAAAAAAGGAAATTTTTCTTTAAATTGAAGCTACATCCAAATTTTATGGAGAACAGATCTCTTGGTTTCAGTATGCCAAAATGTCAGAATGCAGGAATGCCAAAAGAACATCAGACAATTTAAATTAAAGACTCTCTTTGGGACCATTTTCTGAATAGCTGATTTGTAGCTCCGATGAAGTAATGGAAATAAAATTACTTAGTGTTTAATATTACAAGATTTACCCAATTTTCCTTTTATACTATGACTTAGTCTGATGAAAACCTCACAACAGATATAAAAGTTACCTATTTTCTTTCCTAACTATTATCTGGTTTTAACAAAATGCATAATATCGTACAAGAGAGGGCAGAGATAATTTATAAATACTAATAATGTCTATGTATGCACAACTAACAAGTAGAACTGTGGACTTGTTTAGAACAAATATTCTATTAGTAATACTGTAAACTAATATAAAATATATGTGAAATCTTCTCAATAAGGATTTGAACTTCTTAAATGGCTGTTTTTAGTTTGACCCAGTCCTGAGCTGTCTCTGAAAGGTCACTCTGTTGGTATGTCTCTGATATGGTGATAAATTCTGGTTATTATGTTGTTTGCAAGCTGATTTTCATGTTTTTTCTTTTAACATAAAAAAAATACTGTGCAACATTAAGCCCTGTCCTGTAAACACGTAAGCACGCGCTTAAAGTTAGTCATATGCATAAATGTTTGCAGGTTTGGAGCCTGTGTTTCTATTCTGAAATCCAGTTTCACGTGAAAAGTCTTGGGTTTTTTATGTATGAAGGAATGCCTCTTTTGAGAGAGAGAGAGATTACTTTGATGTGGCAAACTATCAGAAGAGGCATCCCTTTGGTAATATATTTAATTGAGCTTTATAACAATCACTGTTATTTTAAAATGTTTCTGTTTGCTAACTGCATGCATTTCCAGCACCACCTGCCAAACTTTGGATAATGAGTGGCCTGAAACCAAGGAGAGAGAGATAATTTATGTAACCATTGTGGAGACTTTATTCCAATACAGGGTAAATCTACACTTGTGTTGATGTGTAGAGTACACACATTGCACGCCCAGCTAGCATGGGCATAAATAGCAGTATAGATGGTGGTGCAGGGCATATGTGGGTAGAGTAGACTAGAGTGCCCTGCACACCTGAATCCTACAATGTACAACCTCATAGAATCGTAGCACTGGAAGGGACTTGCACTCATATCTAGACCAGCTCTGACAGGGGTTTGTCTAACCTGCTTTTAAAAATCTCCACTGATGGAGATTCCTCAATTTCCCTGGGCAATTTATTCCAGTGCTTAATAACTTTGACAGTTACAAAGTTTTTCCTAATGTCCAACCTCAACTATCCTTGCTGTAATTTAAGTACATTTCTTCTTTCTCAGAGGTTAAGGCAAATATTTTTTCTCCCTCTTTGTAACAATCTTATGTACTTGAAAACTGCTATCATGTCCTCTCTCAGTCTTTTCTTCTCCAGACTAAACAAGCCCATTTTTTTCAATCTTCCCTCCAGGTCATGTTTTAGACCGGGGTGAGCAAACTTTTTGGCCTGAGGGCCACATTGGGGTTGCCAAACTATATGGAGGGTTGGATAAGGAAGGCTATGCCTCCCCAGACAGCCTCGCCCCCTGCCCCCTATCTGCCCCCTCCCACTTCCTGCCCCCCTAAGAACCCCCAAACCATGCAACCCCCCCTGCTCCTTGTCCCCTGACCACCCGCTCCTGGAAACCCCGCCCCAACCCTTCCAGAACCCCACCCCCTATCTAACCCCCCCTGCTCCCTGTCCCCTGATTGCCCCGACCCCTGTCCACACCCTCATCCCCTGATGGGCCCCCCAGGGCTCCCATGCCCTATCCAACCCCTCCATTCCCCATCACCTGACCCCCCCCCGAACCCTAAACCATCCCACCCCCGCTGCTCCTTGTCCCCTGACCACCTCCTCCCGGAACTCCCATCCCAATCCCCCCAGGACTCCACCCCCTATCCAACCACCCCCTGCTCTCTGCCCCTGACTGCCCCGATCTCTATCCACACCCCCACCCCTAACTACCCCCGAGATTCCACCCCCTATCCAGCCCCTATCCACCCCTGCTACCTGACTACCCCCGGGACCACTTCCCCTTATCCAACCTCCCGCCTTACCACACTGCTCAGAGCAGCAGGAACCCACTGCCTGGCCAGAGCCAGCAATGCCACCCATGCTGAGGCTGTGGGGGAGGGGCCGGGCACAGCCTACCTATCTGGGAGCACAGGGGCTGGGTAGGATGATCCAACAGGCCAGATGTGGCCTGCAGGCCATAGTTTGCCCACCTCTGTTTTAGATCTTTAATCATGTATGTTGCTTTTCTCTAGACTTTCCCCAATTTGTCCACGTCTTTCCTGAAATGTGGCACCCAGAACTGGACACAGTACTCCAGTTGAGGACTTATCAGTGTGGAGTAAAGCGGAAGAATTACTTCTTATGTCTTGCTTACAACACTCCTGTTTGTTTGCTGTTCTTGCAACAGTGTCAAACTGTTGACTCGTATTTTGCTTGTGATCCACTATGACCCCCAGATCCCTTTCTGCAGTACTCCTTCCTGGGAAGTCATGTCCCATTTTTTATGTGTGCAAATGATTGTTTCTTCCTAAGTGGAGTACTTTGAATTTGTCCTATTGAATTTCATCCAGTTTTCTTCAGACCTTTTCTCCAGTTTGTCCAGATCATTTTGCATTTTAATCCTATCCTCCAAAGCACTTGCAACCCCTCCAAGTTTGCTATTGTCTGCAATCATTATAAGTGTACTCTCTATGCCATTATCTAAATCATTGATGAAGATAGTGAATAGAACCAGAACAAGAACTGATCCCCATGGGACCTCACTCAATATGCCCTTCCAGCTTGATTGTGAACCACTGATAACTACTTTCTGGGAACTAATATGCACCCACCTTATAGTAGCTCCTTCTAGGTTGTATTTCCCTAGTTTGTTTATGAGAAGGTTATTAGGGTGACCAGACAGCAAGTGTGAAAAATCGGAAAGGGGTGGGGGATAATATCTAATGTATATGTAGAATGTGTTCTTATTACCCTTTGTGTCTCTAGCTAGTTTAATCTCATTTTGTGCCTTGGCCTTTCTTATTTTGTGCCTTCATACTTGTATTCTTTGTTTATAGACATCCTTTGTAATTAGACCTAGTTTCCACTTTTTGTAGGACTCTTTTTTGAGTTTCAGATAATTGAAGAGCTCATGTGTTCTATGTTCCTCTTTTAACTCTTGAATTAAGGCTGTGCAGAATTTCCACATCAGCACTGGTGTGGGTTTGATGTATTCACAAATTTCAGTCCCAATGTGCATGGACCATGAGCTATGAATATTCAAATAGAGTGGCCACCATTGTAAAGACAATAGGTACCACAAATGGTGGTATCTGAGGTAGCACAGTTATTTCATTCAACTTAAAACAAGAAGTTTTCCCTATTTTTAGCCTAGGAAAATAAACTGTGGTTATGCCATTCTTATGTAATTGTGGATAAATATGCACTGTTAATGATGACCATTGTAGCCAACAAGAAGTGGGAATCCCTGATCCTGTGGATGTTCCAGTTAAAAGTAACTTTTTGTGTAACTTTTACTTCTTAACAAACAGGGTAGGGGTGTTTCACTTTCAGCCCCTATGAACCAAAATGTCACTTACTCTCACAAATCCAGCATGCCCCAGATCATGGAGGGGGGGTCACAAAGCTGTAAATCATCCTTGTACTATCATGAATGTTCCACACAGGACTAATTACAAACTTTAGGCAAGATTTTCAAAAATAGATGCCTGACATTGGGTTCTCAAACCCATATTTAGGGACATGAGTGGCCTGATTCTCAAAACTGTTGAGCACCTAGCAAGTCCCACTAACCTCCATGGCAGCTATTGGGTGCTCAGCAACTGTGGAAATCAGGCTAGTTATTTAGGTTTCTAAATATGGATTTAGGGGCCTAATTTTGGGCACCTATTTTTGTTAAGCCGGGGCTTCTTTTAAGTATACTATTTATAGAGATCCTGCATTATATATCAAGACATTGTTTGATCATTGCCAACCTGAAACATAAAACATCTGATCCAAAGTTTTCAGATTTGGGGTTTTTACCTTTAGGCCCTTAAATCCATCTGAAAGTTGCCTAATATTAGGCAACCAAGTTTAAATATTTTGACTCTGATATTTATCAAAACTAAGCATAACAAACATGTAATCAATGGATTTTTAATTATATTAATATCCAAAATCTTTTGTACAACAGAACCATCCTGCTTGAGATGAGCTATGAGTGCTAAGTCCTGAGAACAAGATGACTGGCTGTGATAGGGTGTAACTGGCTCTTTGAGGGCCCCTTCCACGCACCACCCCAGGAAAAGAGCAGTTAAGTTGAGCCCTCCAGGCTTGTCTAGAGAGACTGCATAGAAGCAGCCAATCATAGCCTAATAGACTCAGATAAAAGGAGTTGTAGGGGCTGTGCATGTCAGTCCCTGGCTGGGAGCAGAGAAGCAAGGAAGGGTGCCTGGCCCTGAAGTGTGTGATGGGCTGATTTACTGGCCCTGGGAATGAGAGAACCTAAGACATGTAACCTTAAATTAGTGGGTGAAAGGGATGGGGCTCTGTGGGAAAAGGCCCAGAAAATAGCAGCAGTGGTATGTGGCTGTTGTTGTAGAGGCAGTAGTATGTGGCTGCTGTATATAGGGTCTGTGGGTTGGGACTTGGAGTAGTGGATAGGCCTGGGTTCCCCCACTGGAAGTAGTGAAGTAGCCTAAGTGGCTCCTTTAGAAGTCTGATCAGAGAGCTGGATTTAAAGGCGCTGAGGAGGGGTTGAAGAGAGAAGGCACCTTCAGGAAGGAGGGGCTGAGTCTAGCTTGAGCTAGGGTTTGAAAGATTTTTGTTCTGGACTTCAATAACCTACAAGGGGTTCATCCATTTGACTATGTGATGTAGGCAGAGGGCTGAGCCACTGAAGATGTGCCTAGCAAGGTCAGCAACCTACAGAGGATGTGAGCAGCAAGTGAAAGAAGATTACAGCATCACACCCCAGCAACAAGAGGCACTGAGGAGGTGAGCACTCCCTGTCACACTGGCAAGAATCAAACTGGCCTCATATACTCTTCCATCTGTGTTCAGGGCATGGAACTGCCCAATACAGCATAAGCTTCTCCACGTTTCACTGCTAAAAACATTACCCCTAACATAGAGCTGGATCCCACTCCCATTAAAGTCAATGGCAAAAGTCCTATTGATTTCAAGGGTGCAGGATGAGGGTTTCAGTGAATTAACCATGTTATCTGGTTCAGATACAAATTTGCCTTCAGACAGAGGCATGGTAGTGACAATTCTGATGACTATGAACATATGCTAAAATAGCACTTTTCAGTTGAAACAATTTTGTCATAAGAGGGGTTTACTGTAAAACAAAGAACTTATCAGGTTTTTACACAAATATGAAAATGGTTAAATCATTTTGTATTCCTAGTAATATTGGTACCTTATAATTGCCAATAAAGGACTTCTATATATTTTTAAATAAAATTGTGTGTGCGATTTAAGCAGTTAATGTAGGGAGGTATGGCACACTAGAAACCATACAACTGTAATATTATCCAATGCCAGGGAACGTGCTCAGTAGGTATGCTTGTATTACCACTGAAGGGGTTACTTGCTAGAGACTAGACCTCAAGGTGTATTTACAGACTGAATACTTCAAGTTTCAAATATCGGTGATCTACATCTTCAAGCTTCATGTATGAATGAGAAATGAGAAATCTTTTTGGATTAATTAAAATGAATCATAAGTGACACGTGTGATGCAAACCTTGGTACAATCATCAAACATCTGTTTGTAATTTTGGCACTAGCAATATAAACATGAATTTGTAAATGTTTCCTATGCTTTTCTTTCAAATAGAGAAATTTACAATAACATCAAAAGTCTGTTTCATATATGTTATGGCATGGGGGAGATATCTCAGTGGTTTGAGCACTGGCCTGCTAAACCCAGGATTGCAAGTTCAATCCTTGAGGGGGCCACTTAGGGATCTGGGCAAAAATCAGTACTTGGTCCTGCTAGCAAAGGCAGGGGTTTGGATTCAGTCCTTGCCACTTCTATGAGATAGGTACCTCTCCACATATTATTGTCCTGGCATCATCATGAATTAAAGATTGTCATGTAATGAAATCTCCAAGAATACATCCAACCAAAACTGGCAACCCTAAGCAGTAAAAATCATAAAGTTCTATTACAACTGTAACTGAGCAATATGGTACATGATGTGTTTTATATTGTATGTATGCACTATAGCAAACAGAGATGAGCCTGAACCAAATCCCTGAATAAACTCTCTACAGCAAACTCTAGCAGAGGCCAAAATCCAAATACAGAGATGAATGTTGTGGCTTAGGTGTCAGTGTCACAATACTGTCACAACAGTCATCATTTAAGGTTCTTTTAAATGTTGCTCTAGATTGTAGACAGCTGAGGTATTTGGGCTGAGCCACTTGTGATTCCTAGCTGTGGTCATCAGAGGCTGCTCTCCTGATTGAGTAGGTCTCTGCAGCAGCTGCTTGTATTTCCCGTGCAGGCAACTCTGTGCTTTGAGAACATGCAGAGCCAGGAAGTGCCCCGGCAACAAAAGGGAGAGAATATGGAAGACTGCACCACTGAGCTAACCAGCACCTCACCTCCCCTTAATGATGCAGTAAATGGAGTCTGGAGGACCTAAGCATTTGAGATGGGGAATGGAGCAAGGAGAAGGGGAATGGAATGCCTAACTTGGGGGAAATAGTTGGACTTGGGGATTGCTTTTTTGGGGGTGGAAGTCTGCTTCATGATTTTTGAATTCTCAAAGTATGCATTTCAAAGTGTACTGAAAATATGTTCTGTACTGTATGGCAATTTATTATTTGCTTCCTGTGATACATGAAATTATTGCATCCAACAAAGTGGGTATTCACCCACGAAAGCTGATGATCCAATACGTCTGTTAGTTTATAAGGTGCCACAGGACTCTTTGCTGCTTGTACAGATCCAGACTAACACAGCTACCCCTCTAATACATGAAATGAGAAATCATTCTGAGGAATATCCAAAACTCCCCTCCCATACTTTTCCTCTGTAAAAATGTCACTTTCTGCTACTAAGTCACTTGTACTATTGGGTAACATCTGCAGAGGTGCTGAAGTGACTTCAGAGTCTAATTGTGTGTGGAAGGGTTATTTATTTTATTTTAAAGATTATCTATTGGTTTTGTTTTGTTTTACATGCAAAAAGCTGAAGTGCCCTTGAGAATATTAGAGTATTACCAGCAACTTCTTTGTAAAGGTGACCTGAAAATCTTTTTCAAGTGTGTTCATTTTTCAGTTTGTGAGACTTTTGGTCCATGAAGATCCACTTTGGCTTTATTTTTGCCCAAATCATTGTTTTCTGATTTGTTTTTTAAGATAAGAATAGAGGCTCTGAGCCTCCCCATGGAAAAAACATGTGCAACAGACTAAATGTCACCTTCTGCTAAAGCAGCTGTAAATAGCATTCTCTTCTTTTTTTGTCATACTGCATTTATTTATACATTGCTACTTCCCAACACAGACAATGACAAAGGTGAAACTGCATATGTCACAGTCAAATATAAAGTTCTCAGATACTGCAGTGATAAAAATTGATACAGGTGCTTGCACAGGCTCTGAATGAAGGGATCTCTCCTGGAGTGCTCTTTCTCACCTTCATGCACCTGTATGAGGGCATGACACATTCTGACCTTTTTCTCTGATAGTTAACTAACCAACATGGTATGCATTTCAGAATGTATATTTAATTGTAATTAGAGTAGTCACACTTCCAGTATTGCCAGCTGCAGTATTCAAAAAACATGAGTCAGGATCATGAAATTTGCTTAAAATTAAAAATCATAAGACTGCCAAAAAAAAAAGTTTGAGGTATTTTTCTTGTCTTTTGATTCTGTAGGGTCTCACTTGGGTCATGTTTTTCAAGTTTTCTCCAGAGCCAAGAAAGCTAGAAATTTACTTTACATGAGAATCTTAGATTTCATTAAATCATGTGTTTCCAGAAGCTAGGGATTTAAGTGAAAAGTCAAATATCATAAGACATATTAAATGTGCAAAAGCTGATGACTTACATAAAAAAATGGAGATATCCTATCTCCTAGAACTGGAAGGGACCTTGAAAGGTCATCAAGTCCAGCCCCCTGCCTTCACTAGCAGGACCAAGTACTGATTTTGCCCCAGATCCCTAAGTGGGCCCCCTCAAGGATTAAATTCACAACTCTGGGTTTAGCAGGCCCGATGTTCAAACCACTGAGCTATCCCTTCCCCTCCCCTCCCCTCTTCATTGTGGTTGGTGGTAGCTAGTGATCTAAATCATCCACTCAGGAAAAAATATCCCAGGATTCCTGTAACTAAGTAGGACAGTGTGCCTTTGAGTTTGACAACTGTTTATACAGTTGATGTCATTTCTGAGAATATTCATTTGTCAAAGGTAAAAATACCTTTCTCACAAGTGTTTACATTTAGTAAAGCATGAGCACTCCAGTGTTTGGGATGTGAGCACTGCCAAACTGAAATTAAAATTTGAATGAATAGCTGGGACAATATTTCCCAATCTTTTCTTAGCTCTTGTTTTAGGCATCTGGAAACAGATTGCTGTAAACTGTTTTGCAACTTTTACTACAGGCTCTGCCAGAGCTAGCAGGCATGAATTAACATTTTTAAGTTCTTCTCTGCTTTCTATCAAAGTGACTTTTGTCTGCTATGATCATGCTCCTCTGCACAGGACCAGTTTTATGATGGGGTAGGGGCTGTTGTGGGATGTCATTGGTAAGGTTTTTAGGGGCTCCCAAACTTAACTTGGCCATTGTTCATAAAATAGGAAGGATCCCTTGGGTATCACCAGCCCATTCTAATGCAAGAAAAATGGAAGCAAACTGCTGTGCTGGAATATTGGCATATTTACCAACACTTTCCTAAATGTCAAAAGACAGTTTTCCAAATAAAGTGAGGATGTAAGTGGCCACTAGGAACCTCTCATTTTCTGCTGAAGGGTTTTGTGCATGTTGTTGCGCTTTTTTTTTTAAGCTATTTTTAATGATAGATCTCCAGATTAGCTGTTGTTGTTTTCTCTGATATATAATATATATCAGAGAAAATGTGCACAATATCCATTGATGAGTCATTTCCCTAAGATGTGGTGTTCTCTGCTGCTGGAGGATCATCCTTACATTGGCATGATCCTCTTGGGACTCTGTAGCTACAGAGGTTCTGGGAAATGTAACTCAGTAACCAGAAAGTTGTTTCTTGGTTATTCCTATTTTCCATTTCCTTATCCTCTCTCCCTTCTTATCTCTGTCCTGTTTCATACATCTCCAGACCTTTCTTTCTTTCTTTCTTTCTTTCTTTCTTTCTGTTGGGTTTCTTTTTTTATTCTCCTCTCTCTCATCATCTTCCTTTGAAAAGCAGCATCTCCTCTCCTTTCCTTTCCTAGTCACATCATTTTATATTACCCACCCCTTTCTCTCTCTTATGTGCTGTGATCAGTTTCTCTTTGCTGCCTTTCTGTTGGCTTTGTCTCTTTTGCTGGCAACATTCTCATCTTTCTTTCTTTTATTGTCCCTCTGTGGTGCTACATCTTACCACTTCACAAACATTAACTGATTATGAATAATCATCACAACCCCCCTAGGAGATGAGTAAATCTGATTATCCCCATTTTAGGTTGGGGGGGAACTAAGGCAGAAAAAGCTAGATGACTTGATTGAGCTAATAAAGTTGGCATCATAGCTAACAAAGCTCAGTCCTCTGCTTAGTCCACTATCATGCTGCTTGTTATGCCCCTCCTTTTAGCCAGAGCTAATCCTCAAAGGACCTAGTTTATCTACAGGCAGCTGTGAGGAACCTGAGGTGGCACAAATCCATGTAACACTCCTCCATGGCACCTCTGTGAACTCTCCAGAAGTTGTTCCAGAAATTGAGGGACTGAAAGTTATTAATTTCCAAGGCCTTGAAATTCAGTCCCAGAATAGTGGGGACCATGAATAAAATTTAACTCTTAGGAAAAAAATACTTTGCTAAGCTTTCTGCTCCAGTGTTTAATGTCTATATTCTCGGCTATCATTACAATGACAACAGTCAAACACATTTAATGTGAAAAGTGAGGTTATTCTTGACTCCCACAACTCAGGGAGTTGCAAAAGTTGGCTCTCAGATTGTCTAGTGGTAAGTGCTATAATACATACCAGGACTGGCTTCAAGGTTTTTGCTGCCCCAAGCAGCACACACACACACACACACACACACACACACACACAAAAAGCCGCAATCCCGATCAGCTCTACCGCCACGTTTCAGTCTTTGGCAGCAATTTAGTGGTTCGTCCTTCTATCTAAGAGGGAGTGAGGGACCTGCTGTCTAATTGCCACCGAAGAGCTGGACTTGCTGCCCCTCTCCGTTGTCTGCCCCAAGCACCTGCTTTCTGGGCTGGTGCCTGAAGCCGGCCCTGATACACACACACACACACACATACACACACACACACACACACACACATACATTTAGAGATTATATGGAAGCAGCCTATAGCTATATAGCATGTAAATACCAATGGTTCTCTTTCTGTTAAGAGCTTTCAGTTTTCACACTCCGTGTCTTTTGGTTAATTTCCCATTTTACTTATAGGCCATGAGGCTCTGCTTCTTATTGGAATGAAACTGACAGCATCCACTCATTTGAGTTCATTAGCAAATCAAAGCAACCCAAACTGATCCAAATTAACAGTAAACAGTCCGCTACACAGTTTTCTCCCAGGTGCCTTCTCCATTCAGTGCATGCATGTAGGATTCTGCCTCAGTCTCTAAAAGACTCAGGATTGGGCCTCTGTGATGTAGTCTCCATGATTTGTCTTGAAATGAGACAATGATTTCCTTGTACTCCAGATTCTGTGTTTTAATTTCTCTCCTCCCTGTCTAGCCAATCAAGGCAGAACAACTCCGTCTAATCTGGTCTCATGTTCTGTTACATACAGTGCACTGAATGGACAAACCTTTAAATATGATGCAATTGGAGAGAGCTGCGATTTTGTCATTTCTTGACACTGTTTGCAAGGCCAAGCTCATCAAGCACAGAAAATGATAAATTAAAAAAAAATGGAGTGTACAGTAAAGTATTTATTGGTAAAACTGCCTAATCAGACATTGTACTATTGGAGAACTTTGTTACAGAAAAAGGCAAAACCAGATGTAATGAAACACAGACAGCTGTTCTCTACTACCTGCTTACCCTCTTTTGAGCCACTTCCCTGGGAACACTTGATGGGCATGAGCATATCGGACCTCTGAATAAAGTAACTGACATATAGAGCAACAGCGGGTCTAGAGAACTTTATTGCAGTCCAACCCACTTCTGACAACAAACATTACTACCTGACTCCAGAGTACATTAGCAAACGGAACATTAGCAAATCAAGTATGTATGATATACGAGACCTACTCTGTAACTACATTGACATTGCTGATAATAATGTTTACTGCAGCGTGGACATAATTTACTTTTGCCCAGTACTAGCAATTTTTCTTGACAATTTTCAAGGAAGTTTTAGAATTTCATGGATTCTAGACTTCAGAAACTTTTTGAATGTTCTGAGTTTTGTGTTCTGTTTATTCAACACCAAGACATGCATAAAAACTGTTAGATCATAGAGATCTACAATAAGTACCACCACAAATAATATAATCCATGGTATATTTACTGCAAGATATGTGCTGATAAGTTGGTGGTGCCTCAGTCATGCTGTACAAATATCATGAAATGATCACATTTTTCCAGTGAATTCTCATCATCCACTGAATCTCTCTGCAATTGTTCAACAGATCTCTGCAAGACCATATTCATAGATCCATAGAGTTTAAAGTTGCAGGTGGAGAGGAAGGAAACTGGACCATTAGCTCATCTAGTCTGAACTCCAATATGTTACAGGCCATTAAATTTCATCCATTTATCCCTGTATTGAGCCCCAATAACTTTTGTTTGACAAAAACATATCTTCCAAAAGGGCATCTAGTCTTGACAGGAAGACCTCAGGAGATGAGGAATCCACCACTACCATTGGTGGTCTGTTCCAAAGACCTATTTAGATAGCAATTAAATCACTACTTGGGAGTGCTGTATATCTTATTGTGAATCTCTCCATATTTGTTATTTTTCTTAAAACCCTGGCTTCTGGAATCAGGGGATTGCATGAGAATTTCAGCTTTTATTTTAAAATAGGAGTAAGTTTCTAGCTCTTATTGTTGCCAGAAGAAATCTTGAAAACAGGAAGGAAGCATATGCTAAAGATTCAAAAGCTAGAAGACAAATAAAATGGCTATAATTTTTTAAAAAATCTCATTATCTGAATATGTATGCATATACTTTTGTGTGCATGCCATTTAAAAGCCCAGTGAAAAATTCAGGTTATGTATTTGTCTTGAAATAGTCCTTTACTGAAATGAAGGTCAAAATTCAAGCACAGAGGTAGAGATTTTCAATCTAAATATACATGTCAGAAAATGACCCTATTTATTTTCTCCTAAACTAGTCAAACTAAATCTGGACTTTGGAAACAACTTTTTTCAAGTTAGAAATATTCTGTAAATGTGGCAGTTGTTTGATTTGAGGCACCTAAAGAGTATTTGAATATTTCTCCCATTACAGCAGATTCCGGCTCAACACCGAGGAAGGTGATATCATTCCTCATGACAAACTGTATAGTGAAAACAGACGTTTGAGTCAAGATCCATGCCAATGCAGCTGGAAGCCTTTGTAGCAGAGTAAATATTCCCACATTGAGACATGAGTATAGAATGGACTTTTAGGTATTGCTGGAAGACTTGAAACAAGCAGACAAATTAATTTGTGTCAGGGCTCCATGGTACAGAATGGAAGGTCAAAGAGTTAATACATTTCTATGAGAGAAACTGGATCAAGTTGTGTGTGTGTGTGTGTGTGTGTTTAAATACAACACTAATTATACTTTTGTGAGCTTTTCATCCAGTGAGCTCAGAGAGTCTTTGACACACTGAGGAATTAAGCCTTGCAACATAAACCTTTTTGAGGCAGGTATTATCTCCACTTTACAAATGGGGAAACTGAGGCCCAGGAAGGTTAAGTGATGCATACAAGGAAACACTACAACCTGAGCTGGAAGTAGAATGCAGATCTGATTTGCAGGCGTTCCTGTGCTTTAACCACTGACTATGCATTCATTCATTGTACATCTTATTCATTTCAGGGCCAGATTTTCTCCATTGGTGTGCCTGAGAGAGGGCTCAAGGAGCAACTTTGTGCCCTGTGCGGCAGCTGGGAACAAGTGTATTTCCTGTACTTCTCAGGATGCAAGAACTGCTCTGTCCATGTATCACCTGGGCACAAGACATGGGCAGAGATGATGCAGGGCCATGGCCCTGTCCTCCTATGAAAGGGCTAGTGGACCATACTGTACCTGCTGAGAGGGCAATATAAGCATGTGCACCACTTTGCCTACTAGAAAGCACTAGGAGGAACTCCTCTTGCAGCAGCTTCTGGGGAGTGAGACTCTAAATGGCCCTCTTGTCAGATCTTGTATTAGTCAGTGGCCAGGTGGAGAGAAGGATAGATGAAGGCATGTGTTGCCTATACCTATAGAGACATACACACACACACACTGATACCTAAAGAGCAGGCCCTGGTCAAGAGCAGGCCCTATTGTAATTCTCTCTCACTGATTAAATGCTAATTGCAAAGGTGACTCCATTCTCTGGGAAAAGGCTGACTAGGTTTTATAGAATGCAACACATTGAGACAAAGATGATTATAACATGCAATGCTATGGTTGCTATTTGACAAGAGAAGGCAGGTTCTGGAGGTATAGAGCCTGTATAATGAGATATCAAAATGGTCTTGTCTGCTCAAAGCCCTGGGGCATGTTGCATTTGGGTAATTGATAATTGGGCTGCACTCTTGATGTGCCATTTGTCACAAATGGATGTCCATTTCTCATCTCCATTTTTGAGTTTGGAAAGTTAGCTACTTCCTTACAGCTTACAGTTCATCTTTTGTCTCTGAGGCAGAACAAATCAGTTCCTGGGGATCTCTTTAGGAGGGCATGACTGGGTTTTTTTTTTTTTAAATACAACAATACAGCTGACATGACTGTTATTGGAACACCATGCCTGTTTTTGTTGTATTTATTTATTTAATTTGGATGTTTTTCTTTTAAATGTGCCCAGCTGTAGACACAAAGTGTACTGGGAAAAAGGACAGAGTTGGTCTCTGGATGCCATATGGTATAAATCAAGCTCAGATAGTTCCCCTATAAATGCTCCTTAGGTGTAAAACAATATTCTAATCCAGATGGTGGGATTGTTTAACCCCTGTTGTGGCAGAGGTTTGCAAGTTGTAAGGCTTGTCCCAGCAGGTGCAGATTCATCCTCTGCAGAAGTATTTACTTTGCTAATCCTCAGAAGTTCTGTCAGTGAGGAGGGAGGGGGAAGAGTTAAATTCTGCCCAAGGTTCCACAGGAGCCTTCCAATGGAGGCTGTCCAGCAAATCAGTTCGACTAGTTCATCCCCAAGCACCTACTGCTGCTCTCCCCACAGCAAATTTTGGACCTCCTGGTGGAGCAAGAATTGTGAGTGCTTTGTCCCTCTGTGACTCCCATACTGGGCAGACATTCCTCAGCAGGGCTGCTTGTGCACTGGTCTGCACCAGCTCTGGATGAATCAAGTCTGGAGCTCTCTAATGGCTCTCCTTTCATGACAAATATTTAGTTGTATATGTGATCCAGACATTCTCTTTCCCTGTGGGCAAGGTTGGAACTGGTTAATTCTTAATATATTCTTCCAAAGATCCTGTTACTGTTTGTGGCCATTCTATATAAACTCCCTTTGGAGAAGATGATTAAATGTGATGATAATGTAATTTATTTGACTAGGTAAAAAGCCTAGAGTTATATAAGCTCTTTGACAGTGATTAGGGTGGAGGTGGATTTTTCATTGCTGGGTTTTATTGTTTCAGTGTGGATTTTTCAATGTGTTATTTCTCTGACCTCAATTCCATTCAATGTTTGCATGAACCCAATTCATCTGGCAGCTGCTGATTGGCTTGGTTGACTGAGAACAGATTAGAGGCCAGATAAATGAGCAGCTGAGGGCAGATTCCCAGTATGGGCGACTCCAGTTGTATGCTAACTAAGGCTTCCCAGATACTGTGGCACCTTACTCTTTCCCGCAGCATAGGGAGCTGGAGAGGATATGGCCAGTGCACATGAAGCTTAGTGATTCCCCTACCCTAAAGGGCTGTTATAAGATGAGGCTGAGAGACTGCTGTAAAATACACTTGGGACAGAGATGGAGGAAATCTAATAATAGGATTGGAGAGCTGCATACAGCTCCTTTGCAGCTACCCATCAGCTGTGCCAGCACTTACTGGACACTGGTATGTTTCCAGCCTTGGATGTGGATATGCTTCCGTTATTTGAGATGTGTATCCTTAAATGTCTAAACTCTAAAATGGGACAGATTTTGTCTCCATGTTCTGCACATAGAAGGATCCATCTGTGAGCATATCTCCTCCCTCTCAGCTAAGTTGCTGTGTATTTTGGGTCAGCCACCTCAAGAGCACAGTCTCACCCTTTCCAGGATCTACACTGTGGGCTGCAAGCTGGGATGGGATGCACATCTTCTGCCATCAGTCCTGCTGAGATTATCTGGGAAAAGAAATGTGTCCAGAGACTATATTGCCTTTCCCACTGAGACGCCTTAATAGCATGGAATCTGCTAGGATTGAGTGGGAGAAAAACAGGATGCAGGAGCAGCTGTGTTTCAGGGGAGTCCTGGTGCCACAGGTCTGTTGAAGCCGCATCACCAGGGAGTAAGCTGAGGGGACAGTAAGAAATCAGAACAAGTGCAGACATGGTCCTATGAGTGAATGACTCCAATCTCCTTCAGATCCCTGGGCTCCTTGTAAGATGGAGCAGGAAGAGGTGGAGGGAGATCACAGCTCCCAAAATTCCCTAAATTCAAACTTCATATTAACCAGTTTTACAACTGTAGAGAAACCTTAGGTCTTCATGGCACGTGAAGCATCCAAATTAGCAAATGCTTCTTATACTATTGTCTTGGTGCTAGGACTTTTCTGCTGGGATCAGTACTCTGAGAGGTGCACATGCTGATGATTGTTAGTCTATGTTCACATCTGCAACTTAGGCTGGAGAATTTTTCTCTTTACTGTTTTTTTGCCAAACTGTCACTGTTTCATAATTATGTGACATGCTCAATAATTCACAAACCTCTCCAGGGAAGGGACTGTCTTTTCTTTGACCTTTGTGCAATGCCCAACACAATGAGGCCCCAATCCTGAGTGGTGACTTTGTGCACCGCCATACTACAAATGATTGATAATTATAAAGAACAAAGCTGCAGTATAGAAAAGCAATAAAAACATATCAATGCATTGAAATAGCTGAGTTGTTGGTTGTTTTGAAAGTGTTTCTTATTACTTTATTGAATTTGATCAAATCATTATCAACTCAATAGACTAATCAATTGTCTTGGAGAAAACAACTTTTCATTTCCTTTGAGGGCCAAATTGTGATACCGTTACTCACATTGAATAATAAGCTATGTGTAGTCCCATTGAAGTTACTCCATAAATAGTGCCATTAAAGGTGCCACTTATTGTAAGTAAGGTATCACAATCTGGACCTGAATAATTTTGAATGTTTTATAAATGGCTCTAAAATTTTTTTCATATTTTGAAATGTTTGAACTTTTTTGTCCAAGTAACTACCTCCAGTCTAATTAAGGGTCTGGTTTCAGACATATTGAGTAAAATCTTTACTACACAAATGTTCCCATTGAAATCATTGAATCATCATAGAATCATTAAGTATAAGGCCAGAACACACAACCAGATCATCTAGTCTGACCTCCTGTATGTCACAAGCCACCAACACCACCCAGCCATCCACACAATAAAGCCAACAGACAAAAGTATTCTAATATACCTACACCTATTGCATATAAACATAAATAGGATGGTTTCTCTGTGTGAGTAAGGATAGCAAAATCTGGCCTATAAAATTTAGAGCCTTTTAAGATGTTCCCATCTCTACCATCTAACCCCATTGGATTCATGTGAGATACATAAATTATAGAGCCTTGAAAAGTGATTTTGCTTGCAGAGGTTGTGGTTTTGCAAGAAAACATATATACAACACAAACCTTTCACTGGTAATCACCACAAATCCCCAGTTTGCCTAGACTTTATAGATCTCTTCATACAGTTCATTCTAGTTAACAACAACCTTAGCAAGGCTTTTTTGTATAAAGCAAATCTTCAACAACAACCAAATTATAGTGTGGCAGGACTCACTAGTTATGCCATCCATCTAAAGTAACTGCAAACAGCTATAAAACAAGCATAGACAGATTCTCTGTGAAGCTGCTTCACAGCTTACCTAAATCTGAACACTGAACAACCCGAAGATGGCACTGACAGCGGAATGGACATACTGCTCCGGGTAGGTATATGTCAGGACTGACTGTCGGAAGATCAGCAGATCCTTCATCTTCTAGCATAAACTCAAATAAGCCTTTTTGGTGGAATGGTTTGGCCCAGCATACTGGCAGAAGCAGGAGGAAGAAGACAGCCACCTTCATGGTTTACTTCATCTACTCAGAACAGAACCAGTGAACCTAGGAGTCAAATCAAAGGTTTAAAGAATGGTAGCATTCTGTCATTTCTGCAAAGCTCCTTTCCTAAGGAGATACACAGCATGTCTACCAATTACATAAATGTGTGACTGTTCATTACAGATAGGCCTCTTATATTACATGGGTTGGAGAATGTTAAATACTTGTCAAAATCACTTTTTACAGAGGAGGATTAGGGTAACTGTAACTACATCTGTTTGTATTTATTAGGAACAGGAAGCACTGTCAACATTATTAAACAAAACAGTCAACACAATAAGCCACGTTTTCCATTTGTCAGTACTTAGCCACCATAGCAGTTTGCATGTATTCTTTCACTACCAGTTGTTAGCTATGAGTTTGTTCCTTTGGGGATGAACCTGAGATTCTCAAATCCACCATAATGCATATTTCATGTCTCGTAATTTTTTTTTAAGAGCCAGCCTGTGTTTTAAATTATAGCCCACCGAGGCTGACTGGGAAATGAAACAAGATCTAGAGATTGGGCAAAAAACTTTTAGCTGCTTAAGTTGTACTTATTTCCCAGTTTAAAGAATATTATGAAGCTTCATTTCATGTTGGTTTCTTCTTGGCCTCCTTTCCAATTATTTGGCTTAGGGTACGTTATTTTATAACTATATAGTGTAAAAAAAACTTTAGCTTTTCACTGTGTAAGCATTTGAACTCATGCTTATTTTTTGTCAGTACATTTTCTAATGAGACTTAGAGGCCTGATCCTGCAAACTTTTTTTTCCATAGGAGCAACTTTGTTCATGTGAGTAGTCCCACTGGAGTCAATGAGGAAGGCTACATAAGTATGTGTTTTAGGACTGGGCCCTAAGTTAATTTCTGCAAGTTCTAGACTATATGGCATGCATTGTTCAGCGTTGAGGGAAATATATTAAGAGTAATTTTCATATTTTATGGTAGGTGATTACAAATTAGTTAACCCCAGAATAGTTTCTCTTTTCATCATATGCAATATACAGAGAAAGTTATCTTGAAAAATCCCTCATGGGACCTAGGGATCTAAGAACTCAACTGTTACTAGTGATAGCCTTCTAATGAGGAAGAAGGGAATTTTTGTTGACACATTAGGAGCCTTTTCTTACATTAGTAAATGTAGTCCCAGGTACAGTTATAACTATATACAAAAATAAGTGTTCATTTAATTGTTTAAATCAGTAACTCAGCAATACAAAAATTCATTTCTGAAATCAATTAACTAGAAACCAGGCCCTGTATATTGAGGCCTCTCTTCAGAATATTAGAACTTCAAAATTACGGTACTATTAGAAAGCTGATGATAGTCTAAGGCAAGATGGATTTGAATGTATCTAGCTCTATGCCTCTGTTACATAATTTGCATAGAGTAACTCCCAGAATGCAACAACACAAAACATTTTACCCTTTTTCTTAAGCAGATGACAAGTCTGCCATACAAAATATGCTAATATGTTAAAAATATAATTAAGGCCTCTCTAATTTAGCCATTCTATGACCACATTGTGATACTATCAAATATGAATGAGGACATTTTACTCTGTAAATAATCCCTTTGTCTTCAGTGGGACTTAGGGTTCACCTGGAGAAAGGTATTATTCTGTGTGATTAGGTATATTGCAATACGGCTTTTAATTAGAAGCATTTTCCTTTCCTGTAGATTCTGTAGCATGCCATCACTAGTAATCCGATTTATCGCCATAGCAGGTATTCCAGTAATAAGGAGTACTATGTGTGGTGAGCCTGCACAATTATAAGTATGAGAGAAGTAAGAAAAATATAACAAAATGGCATTAATCCATGACCATTTTCTGAGTACTACTCCTTCTAATTCAGCACATTTATAATTTTGGAGTGGAGGGTAGTAAAATGACAGTACAGTTTCCAAAAATATTCTATACCTTGGCATAAGGAATTAAAGTCCTAATTTATTGCCATTTATCATAGCATGTTGTATTGTAAAAAACAGAAATATTAGCAGAGCAAAAACAAATTTTCTGCATTTCCATTAATTCTGATATGCCATGAGAATCAGATACACAAGAGAAATGCCATGATACTGACATTCTATGGCTGTTTTAAAGAGGTTCTTCTGGGTATAAAGTAAACTGTTTTTGACTCATTAATATTTTGATCCTGTTCCCATTGATCCCAGAGGTAAAACATCCATTAGTTTCAAAGAAAGCAGAGTCAGGATCCTCTACTGGAAATAAATTGTGAGACAAACAACACAGAGGCATGTTTCATATTTTACTCATGCACACTAATACGTACTGATGACCTATATATCAGCTAAATACTGTCATAGGGCCTTATCCTGTAATCACTACACAGCCAAGACTCCTAATGAGTTCAATGGGAGTCTTGTGTGAGTGAGAACTGCAGGGTTAGCTCATGATGGATGTTATGGGGCTTAGATAATAAATATTGCATTAAGGATTCAGTGGGGGAAAATCGTATTAATGAAAAATAATCGGAAGATAGGAACATATATATAAAAACAAAACAACCACCATTTAAAAATCATATAAAATAAAATTGTCCTGTTAATAAATGTTCACACTTCGTTAGAAAGGAAGATTGAAAGATAGATTGAATTGAATTCATAATGGTTTGTGATGTGGTATTTGGGGTTAGAGCACAAACTCTTTACATTTGCATTAATTATATGTACACAATGAGGAAGACTTTTCCACAAAAGCTACATCATTTCACGTCACCAGAAACCACTGTATTAGTAGCTGTCTTGTTACCCTGCATTAAAACTAATGGAAAAATGACCACTTTCTGTCAGAAGAGTTCCTTATAATATCACAAAATTTTACTTGAATGAAATGTACAATCAAAAAAAAAATCCCTGGACCACGTGTCTTACATATTCTGTATACTAAACAATAGGTGTGAAAACACAGTAGTTGGGATTTTAAAGAGACCCTGAATGTCCACTAACAGGACTTCCAGCTCTGTAGGAATTTTGTTTTTGAACTCATTCTTTCAGAGCAACCTTCTCTAAAAGGTGTAGTCCATTGTTTATATATGTTAAGATATCACTTTCTATTTTTATAAGGACATTCATCAAGTCTGTATAACTGTACATCACATTGTTTTGAAGATGAAAATATTCTGACTAAAATTTAAAATGCATGGAAAGAAACTGCAAAATTTCACCCTGTCTTTTTAACCAGAAATGTAACTACTCATACACTTGCCCCCCCCCACACACTATATCATATACTCTAAATATATGACTACACACACAGAATATACTGCTGCCAAAGTTCACAGTAAGAAAAAAGGAATATAGCTTTACTTCTACACATCAAAACAAAAGACAGCAACAATCAAATGAACAGTAGGAAATGTACTCCGTCCTTGAGAACATATTCTGCTTCTCATGTTCTAAACAACACAAGTTCAGGGTACAACATTAACATTGCTAAACATTTAGGAGGATTTTTCTTGCTTCTCCCAGTAAAATGCAACCATTTTTGCCCTAGACTTGACTGAAGTTTTATTAGTCTGAAGCATAGTTCAGGACAATGATTGAAAACCATACCTTTTTAATCCAGGGATTTGCAGGAGGAGCTCTCAAAGCTGAGATGTAATTAAACTAAATATTCAGCCCCGGCAAAGGACTTGCAGGTGTGGAAAGGAGGAGGGGGTAGGTTACCGCTCAGTGACTGTCACTTGGTGGAAAAACCCTCCTGCTTCTATTCCACAGCACAGTTAAAAAATAAGGTTTCCCTCAATGAACACAATCCAGGCTGACACCCACATTAGATCATATGGTAATGATATGTCTCCTGTATTGTAGCCAAAATCTTTATCAGCCCCCTTTTTTTTCTCATTTGCTTTATTTCTTTTTCATCTGTTAAGGATCCCAAACTGCTTGTACAGAACAACACAGAAGCTCGATTGTAATTCATCTTACTTATTTTCTTAACTTCCCTAAAACATATATTTACCAGAGTTTTGGGTTTTTTTCTTCTGTTTTAACCATGCTTATCTGAATCATTGACTTTACTGGAAAAAATAGTTTGGCTATTTTTCTTGTTTATAGTCTGTATAACTCAAGGAAAAATTAATCTTGGAGTTAGTCAAAATGTAGATTAGCAACAGAGAAAAAGTTTGAATAGCCTTAAGTTAAACTAGTTATACAAATGCTAACCTGCCTCTGCAAATGTTAAAACCATTGCATGAACCAAGTAGTTTAGCTAAAGAATATAATTCCATACATTTTAAAAAAATTGCCGTGTATTCCTGATTGTATATGAAAAGCCTGTTGCTTTTTGTTTTAATTAGTGGAATGATTTTAACATTTGTGGTCAGAAATGTTTCATATAAACAGATTTAAAAGTACATTTTCACCAGAAAGGAAATTAGCTTAAACTCATTTTTGGTACTACAGTGGAGCTTTAATAGAACGCAAATGTGACTAATGATGTGTCTAGCTCTCTATTTAGATTTATAAATTGATTTAGTAATCTGCAGCTTTATTTGGTGTAAATATCATCAGTTGCTGAAATCCAGTTCTGCACTGTTTTTAAAACTCCATATACCAAAGGGAGCCCAAATATAATAACTGATATTTATTTAATAACCTAAAAGCAACATAAGCATGTGTAAATTTACTATACTGTTGGCTGTCCTGTCTAAATACTGCAGGTTTATGTCTGTGTTTTGACTTGTACCCTCTCTGTTTTCCCTTAGGCTGTGACCAGGTGCAAATCTGAAATCAAAGTCTGTGAAATGTGAAAAGATGTTGAAAAGAAGTTTGAATTTGTAGAATCACAATAAACACTTGAAGATCAGTCTCTTGGCCTGATTGAAAAAGAAGATGTTAAAATCTTCTCATTGCATTCTCTTGGTAGAAAAAAGCACAGGGGAACAATTCACCTTTATAGATTTTTTTTGCTGCAGTCAGTAGCAGTAATCAGATATTTTGATGTTAAAATATTCTACTTTTACATATTTCACTCGCAAAGCATGGATCATTTATCCCCTTTCTGAATCTGAGTCAGTGAAGGAATTTTAGGGAGTCAAATTCTTTCTTTGTATTAACCACAGGGCACAATAACTGGTAATGATTTAGTTGTAACATTTTGATAAGCATGATTAGTTTTGCTCTCAACTTTTTATGTTTTATAAAGCAGCCCTATCCTGTTCAGAGGTGTCACTGTTAGATTCACCAAAATCTTGGCTGCATTTTAATAATTTCAACTAGTCAAATCTCTGTCCACCTGCATCAGCTGGTTACAACATTTCAAAGCAGAATTTTGACGGACAGCAGGTCAACAGTGGGACAATTGAACTTGTCATCTTGAAATTTTGCCCCAGGGTGAACTTAAATCCTCCCCCACTAAAACCATTGTGCTGATAACTATAAGAGGGGTGAACGGTACTAAATTAGTTATAGCTTTTTCTCCTTGTTATTGGAAAGTGGGGGATGTGAAGGAGCAGTGTCCCATCCTTTCTTTTCCTCTCCAGGCTTTGGGGGAACTGAGATCACTGCAACATGCTGCCTCCTCCTGCATGGCTGGAGAAATGGAGATTAGAGTTGAAGTAGCAGGACCAGTTGTTATCTGGCTGGAGAGTTTGTAGGGTTCCAAGCCTCCTTAGGTGGAGTAATACTGGCACAGTTAAAGAAACAATTATGCAAGGTGGGAGTATCCTATCAGCCTCCTTTCTTCTGCAGAAAGATCTGACCCAGCTGGTTCCCTCCAGGAAGCACAAAGAGGAAAAGATGGGAGAGCTTACCACTTCCAGTTTCTCCTTCCATCCAGGAATAAATGGAAATCCTGATGCTGGCATCCTCTTTCCTAGTCAATCATTCAATTTTCCCTGGACTCTATGCCAGTTTCCTCTCCCCTCCTAGAACTCCATAGTGTGGAGGATAGTTGGGAATGCAACAGTCACTCCATTATACAGCTCCACACTAAGAGTACATCTACTCGGCACGCTCCTTATGGCTTCGTATAGATTACAAACACCTCCCACAGCAGGGATATAAACTGCAGTGTAGATGGTGTGACATGGCATATGCAAGTAGAGAAAGACACATGTGAACCATTAGGGTAGGAACCTACACGGCTCTCTATCTCCAAGCAGAGTGATATTTTTAGCTGGATAGTGTCCCGGTTCCTCCCTGCTGCCAGAGCCTTTCACCATGATAGGGAAAGACTGCAGTAGTAAGGAAAGGCTCTGGCGGGGGAGAGGCAGTAGGAAAAGTGTCCAGGAGCTCCTTACTTCTGGAGCCTTTACCTGCTGCCTTCCTCCAACTGGAACCTTTCACTTGTGTATTGACACAGCCTGATTTCCACAGCAATATGTAGATACTCATGCCCTGCACACACCTCACTAATGTGCTGTGTAGATGTACCCTGATGTGCAACCACACACTTTTCCTTGGCTTGCTGTGGGCCTACTTGGGGACATGGACTCCTTTCTGATATCTGTTTTTCCATATCACTGTTCTCTTCCCCGTGTCATGTCCTATCACGCAAATTGATACAATGTCAAGTCACTGCCTTACATCAATACACATGGTGACCTACAGCCACCAGAATTTGTGAGCTCCCCCAATCTGTTAATCACTGTTTAGCATTTTTGTCATGATTGGAATAAATGTTTTTTACAAGAGTCAGTGCTCCAAACAAAGACCTAGATGGCTAAGTTTGTTCTGCTGTGAGGCTAGACTTTCAGATATTAAGTACTGACTTCCAAAAGGTTCTAGCCAAATATTCCTTAGTGTTATTTTTCTTATAACAAAATTATTTCACATCATCTAAAAAGACAAAGAAATGGTTATGAGTAATAGAGAAGGGTTCAGAATGAATAGGCAATAGAAAGGAAATATTTTTTATATATCTATTGCAGGAACAACAGGGCATTATGTCTTTTGGTGCTTATTTCATATTCTCTCCCATTATCAGTTAGTTCCAGCGGGATGCCCCATGGTTTTCAAGGTACGTGGTCAAACCTCTGAATAGATCTTCACTTCCCCTCTGCCTCTTGGTTTAGCTATGTGCCTATTCCTCTTGTCTGTTCTACAACTTTTTATAAATATTTCTTACAAACAGTGTAAAAAGCACTTAACTCTTAACTACGGTCAATGAAGCATCTATGGAATAAATGTGGTTCTGTATTTGTCCAGGCATGGCATGACAAGGTAGTTGAAGACAGAGAATTGCAATTGTTAGATATTCTGGATGTAAAGGGTTCCTTCTTCATCTGTTCTGTCATCTCAGAGTTGTATTTCTGAAGTCTGTGACAGTTGTACAAGTCACATATGGCTGAGGTCTCCCATTTTGTCATTAGCCAACACTAGGGTTATGTATTGTCTGCAGCCATGGAGAGCACTTTGAATAAAGTTGAATGAAATTAATGCCTTGTTCCTCCCAAACTATGACCGAGACTTCCTCCTCCTCTGAGGAACAGGGACTCTGCCTTCTCTGTGGTATTTCCCTGTAACTCCAGGCATGTCCCCATACCCTGCAACATGTGCTCCCGTACTCTAACGATATGCTTCTCGTGGTCCAGGACCCGGGCGACTTGGTGCGGGTGGAGGCTTGCCAGGCCATCTACTCGGCAGCCTCCTCCGCCCAGGTCAATTGAGTCAAGAGCTCTGGCCTGGTGGTCGGGGACAGGTGGCAAGGGAGCTCCCTCCCACCTGCGCTTCAGGCCATCCGGTGGAGCACGGGTCCACTGCTCTATCTCAGCATTTACCTTTCTGCCACACATCCGTCTCCGCCGGAGAACTGGCACGGTTTAGAGGGCAGGTGACGGAGTGGCTCTGGAAATGGATGGGACTACTTCAGTGCCTCTCCTTTGAGGGAGGGCACTGGTGCTCCATCAAATAGTCCTATCCATGCTCTGGTACCAGCTCAACACCTTGGTCTCGGCCCCGGGTTTCCTGGCCAACCTCCGGATGGCGATTCTGGAGTTCTTTTGGCCAGGAGTACACTTGGTCTCTGCAGGGGTCCTTCACCTGCCCCTGGAGGAGGTGGGGGCAGGGCCTGAAGTGCCTACACACTCAGGTCTGTGTCTTCCGCCTCCAGGCCCTGCAGAGGCTCCTGTATGGTGCATGTAGTCCGGCGTGGAGCGTATTGGCGTACGCCTTCCTCCACCGCTTCCGAGGGCTCCGATACGACCGGCAACTCTTTTACCTCCATCCGAGAGGTCTTCTGCGAGACCTCTCTGGGCTGCCGGTCTTCTACCAAGACCTCCTCCAGACCTGGAAGGTCTTTTCAATGACCAGGTCCGTGGCGGCCACCGTGGGGGCTGATCTCCTCGCAGAGCCCCTGCTGCACAACCCCAGCTTCGTGTGATGTGGCGAAGTCCCCCGCGGTGCACCAGAGGCTGGTCTTGGCGGGAGTCACCAGGGTCGGAGACCTCCTGGACTACGACCGGGGAGACTGGCTGGATCCTCTGACGCTCACTCAGCGTATGGGGCTCTCCAGACCTCCTACTTCCTGGTGCGTACTTCAGGAGATGAAGGCCGCTTTACTGTCTGCTGCTTGGGACCGGTCCTGCGAGAGGGCACGCCCCGTCCACCCTCCACCCCAGGCCCCATGGATCTCTTTATTGGGCCCCTGCCCCATGGACCCAATCGGCCCCCTCGCCCTTTCACTGCGAGCCGGCTGCATGATCTGCAGCCGGTTCTGTTCCAGATCGCGCCAAGGAGACATCTGTACACGCTCATGCGCCACACTCTTCACTACCCCACCCTCGCGTCCCGCCCGATACAAAGTGGCGGGATCTTCTGCCACCTCTCGAGGGTGAGAAGCCCCGGTGGGCCAGCTTATACTCTGCCCTGGTCCTGAGGCCAGCCGGGAATGTCAGTTGGCGGCTCCTACATGGGGGCGTGAGCACGGGCGTCTACTTGGCGCAGTTTACCCCTGTCCTCAACACCTGCCCCTTTTGCGGCGTGAAGGAGACCCTGGCTCACATTTATTTAGAGTGCACCAGATTGCAGCCCCTGTTCTGGCTCCTCTTGGATCTCTTCTTGCATTTTTGGTTGCACTTTTCCCCTCCCTATTCATCTATGCACTCCCCATCTGTGGCCCCACAAAGTTGCGGGATCTCCTTGTCAACCTCCTCTTGGCCCTGGCCAAACTAGCCATCTACAAAACCAGGGAGAGAAGGTTGGCCAAAGGGATTTCCTGTGACTGTGGGGCCTATTTCCACTCCTCCGGCCATTCATGCATCCGGGCAGAGTTCCTCTGGGCGGTGTCCGTTGGCTCCGTTGACACCTTCGAGGAGCAGTGGGTGCTGTCTAGGGTTCTCTGCTCGGTATCCCCATCAGGTTCCCTTCGTTTAGCCCTATGACCTCACCCCCGATCAAAAAAACAAACAAAAAAAATGTGCTCCCTAAGTCTGGGGTCTGAGTGGATGGAGCATGTGGAGACTGGATGGGCCAGAGGGGTAAAAAAATCATCTCTGGCCTTCTCAGGGAGGAGCCTCTTTTGGAATTGCTCCTGACAGAAGATGGAGCTCTTTCTCATGAGAGGGCATGATCTGGTCCTGGAGTATTTGGCACATACATCCCTTTCCAATGTGGCCTGAGCCAGATTGTTTTTCAGCCATCATTGATTGAGGAGAAGCTGTTACAGTTTCACAACTCATTGTGATTGCTAATTCCCTGATTTTAGTATTGGGCCCATAGGAGAGAACTTAAGTATGCACTCCTTATACCTCTACCAGAATATAACTTAACTCCCAACTGCACATTTTAAGAGCACCCTTACCTATCCAGATTCTCAAAAAACATGGGTGGATAAGTATAACTACCCTTGACTAACAAGCAATCCACAAATAGCAAGGTTTCTCTTTATTACTAGATATGGTGGCAGGAGACAGAGGGTGCAGAAGTATGTGTGAGACAAGCAAAAGAGCACTTTACTCTCCAGTTAGCTAGGAATCCATATGTGAAAGCAAACAGCTGCTTGTATATGGGATCAGGTAGTACCCTGTTTCCCATGAGCTGGGCTACTGACAAAGGGAATGTGGTTGCTCTGAGTTGACTCACATGTGAATGTCAACACCTCAGAAAACCCCTATTGGCAGGGGTCAGGGATAGTAGATTCTGTCCCAAAAAGACACTGTGGGGTGGAGAAAAGCAGGCAGACTGTGACTAGAAGCCTGAGAAACATCTTATCAGGAAACAGCGGTGGTGAATGGGAACCAGGAAGAAAAGGTTGGGAGGAAGGTCTGAGAAGCCTGAATTGGAGAGAGAATGAGAGGTCAGAGTCAGGCAAAAGGAGCAGAATCTCAGGAGAATCTCTGTTTTCATGAGATTTTGGCCATTTATTTCAGGGTCTGGTTTTGGAGGCAAACAGGTCTTGCTGAGTGAGGGAGGGAAGGAAGTTCAGATTAAAAGTAAAGCTTTTATTTTTAATTTTGGTGACATTAAGATCCTGAACCAAACATCCCTGATCATCCGAACTCTGCTTTGTAGATACCTTCTGTCAGACTGTTACACCATTTCATACTATTGTTGAAGCAATGTGCCTTGCATGTCCTCTATTAGTCAGGGTTTATGAACCAGTGTCCAAAAATGAGCCACATATCCTGTGCAGCTACGCATTGCTTAAGAACTTTGTACAAGATTATGAAAACTGTGAACTGCTGTACCAATAGGTCAAGTCCTTGACCTTAGTTTTAGTCATAGGAAACTTCTTGGTTCATCAGAAGCTAATTATGTTTGAGTTAAGTCCCTGTCCTTTTGAATCAAAGAGCCCAGCTAGTGTGCCCCTACAATAGGGTTCTTGTGTGGGTAGATATTAGGATGTAATGTGTGCATGTTGCAGTCTAGTGGGGAAATTAATGATTTCCGGGAGTCCACCTATACCGAGTCCTTTGAACTGCAGGTTCTTTGGTAGTGTAAGCAATGCCATCACTGAACCTACTGCTTTCATTCTGGTTATTTGACTTCTTTATGGTACCAGAGCTGATTGAAAAAAAAAATTCTGAATCATACACTGATGACACAAATGCAATTTTTGTTGGAACAAAATTGTGCATTGAGGCTCAAATGAAAACCAGGGGCTTCTGAGCCTAGGATTTTGTAACTTGCATCTCTCAAATGTGAGGAGTAATTGCATCTGAGGTGAGTATTACCACCATGGAAAGTTAAGTTCTGGCTGGGGGCTCCACAGGAACCCTGCCAATTGCATCATAGCCTGTGTATCAGTAAACTCATACCGACCTCCAAAAGTTGGGGGACTGAAAGCCTCAGGGCTTTGGGAATGGAATAGACATACAACATTTTGCTTCTAATTTGTGCAATGAGATACATCACAGGGTGGTGGAGAATGGAGATCAAAAGTTTTTTATATCGGATAGCTGTTGTGTATCCTACATGAAAATGAGTTGAGTAGTCTCAGCCCAGTTTCTAGTGGCCATGTGTCTGCATTGCAAAAAAAAACCCCTTCTGAATAGGGAAAAACAGACACTCTGATCAGCGAGGCCAAGAATTAAATAAGCACAGGGACTAATCTAACGTGTTACCTTGAGATGTTAGTCCTGCAGGTCTAGACAGAGGCACACTAATGGGTCAGCAACTTGCTGTGCTGCTGCTCATGTTGTATCAGCTTTCTGAGTAAATAGAAAGCTTCAGTCTCCAGGGCTCTCAATTCTGTACCTTCCAAAAGCTTAATGTTCACAAAATGTAATCTAAAAAAGAAAAAATCTAAGTAACTTGAAATGTCATGTTAAACTAAGTTACATCTTATAGTAAGCTGGTTCCTTTCTTTACAATTGCCAGCTGGCAGCACTCAAAGTTTACAACCACAGGGATCTTTAGGTTTCCACAACATTTCCGGTTGTCTCGACTAGCACCCACTACACTGCTTGTCTCTCCTCACATACAAAACCTAAGTCCTGATTTTTAAAATGTAAGATGGCAGATCTCTGTATGTACAACAATATTTAACCAGGCAGGGTCATTTCTTTTGGAGAAAAGGGAATAAAATTCACATTTCTTTTTCCAAAGTAGGCCAAACAATTCCAAGACAACTATTCAATCTATCCTAAAACTGCAGTAAATATTGTACAAACTATTTTTAACAAAGCAGTAATATGATCCTATTTTTCCTTTGAAAAATATTTGCAATTTTTTTTAAAAAAATATTTAGACCTGAAATCCAAGAATGTGAATTTTCATTTTTAACAGCCCCTGGCCATTAATTACAAACCTAAGTTTATATTGTAGTTCCATTTTCTTTTATTAAATATGCTCAGATATACTTTCACAAAACAATCCATACAAATCATCCCAGACTAATCGAACTTTCCTCTAAGTTTTAAATTATATATATAAAACATCTCATTGTCTCCAACAAACTGGATGGAAACATTTCATACATTTTGATAGCCCTACCAGTTGTATTCTCCTCTTAAAATGAAACATATACATTGAGAGTTTCTATTTCAAAAAGAAACAATATAAAGAAGCTACTTGCTCTGGGTAAGGGGTTGAGAACTAGTCAAAGAAAACTCTCTAATCATCTCTCTCCATGACAATGGTCAGTTCATGATTATGAAGCCTGATTCAAAGCCCATTGAGATCAATGGGACTCTATCCATTGACTCAATGGGCTTTGGATCAGGCCCAGGAAGTATACAACATATAGGTCCTGATCTCAGAATGGTCTGTAACATGAATTTAAGTATATGTGTATAAGCAACCCTGATGACTTTGATGTGATTACACACTTATTTAAAGCTAAGCATGGCCACAACTGTTTTTCTGGATTAAGGCCTTCTAGGATAGGTCTACACTGCAATAAAACACCTGCGGCTGGCAGGTGTCTGCTGACTTAGGTTTATGGGGCTTGGGGCTATAAAATTATAGTGTAGATGTCTAGGCTCAGGCTGGAGCCCAAGATCTGGCTCCCTGTGAGGCAGGAGGATTCCAGAGCCCAGGCTCTAACCTGAGCCTGGATGTCAACACTGCCATTTTACAGCCTCACAGCATGAGCCCTGTGAACCCTAGTCAGCTGACACAGGCCTGCTGCTCGAGTTTTATTTCATACTCATAGAAGAGAGCTGGATTTTTTTCCTTATACACTTAAACCTTTACAGTGCTCTTGCAGATAAATGTAATTTAAGGCACATTTACATTGCCAGAGTGTGAAAATGACCCTTCATATAACTGAGAGTCAGGCCCTATGGTACCTGCTGTAGTGCAGTGTTTAGTAGGACACAGGTTGCCATTTCTTGGTAAAAGGACAATTTAACATCTCTAGGATCCAGAGTAAGTTTAATGTCTGCACAGTGGACTATCTGCAAATAAAACAGCATCTATCCTGTAGGTACAGTCAATGCAGACATTACGGGGAATCTCTGAACTAAATAGCATCTAACTTCCAGGCTACAATATAAACAAAAATACAAGTCAAAACCTAGAAAACTTTTTCTGTGATTGTGAACATATCTACAGAACTCCAAAGTTCTACATATTTTAAACTCTTCTCCCTCTCTCCTCCAATTTTTTTAAAGCAGCTGTTCACATCTGTGACCCTGATCAATCTCTTCTCCCCCTGATTTTTTTCTCATTTTAAATTGTTTTAACAATTGCTGAAACCACTATGCAGGCCTTGAACAGACACCAGGCACTGTGCAAATTGCCCTACTGAAAGCAGAACTTGGGAGAAGCATCTCCCACTGGAGCTGATTCAAACAGGATGGAGGAGAGACAGACAGCAGGAACAGGGTGAAGAACATTTAACACGATGACAAATGGCCATGGCCATGTGTCCAAGTCTCAAGATCCAATTGTCAGTGGTTTTCTTTGTTTTTCATTTAAAAAAGAAAAGAAAAGAAAAGAAAAGTCACAGATTAGTGTTTTTGCTTCCAAACACGTGAAAGGTGTCCATCTCACAGACAAAGCTAGAAATGTTGTTACACTAGCTCTGAGGCAGTCTGCACTCATCATTCCGGACAAATGGAAAGAGAGACAGGATGCAAGGGATGTGGTTTAATTAGGTCACAACTTTTATTAACTTAACTCAGCTGAAAATGGTCCAGTAGTAACTCATACAGTGCAAATCATCAGTCCATCCTTAATCATTTCCACCTGGTGCAGGGCTGCCATCACCCCATCCCCCAGCCGTCCACTATAGGTCCCCAGATAATTGCTGGGAACCTAATGCTCTCCCCTGGTATTGGGAGTTAAGGGGCTTGTGGCAGGCTGGTCACAGAGACCCCCTTGGGACTGTCACCTGATGTGCTGAAATTATCTATGAGCCTGTTTTCCCTGCCAGTTTGGGACTTCAGAGCCCTGTCTTGTTGAGCCAGACATGCTAGTGCGGCAACACAGACCCAGAGTCTGGGCCACGCCCCCAAAACTGCAGACTTTAACTAAAAACAGCTCAGGAGGTTACCTGTCTCCTGCACTCAGACACCCAGCTCCCAATGGGATCCAAACCCCAAATATATCTGTTTTACTCTGTATAAAGCTTGTACAGGGTAAATTCGTGAATTGTTCACCCTCTATATCACTAATAGAGAGATATACACAGCTGTTTGCTCCCCAGGTATTAATCACTTACTCTGGGTTTATTAATAAACAAAAGTGATTTTATTAAGTATAAAAGGTAGGATTTAAGTGGTTTCAAGTAATAACAGCAAGAACAAACAAAACACACAAGTCTAAGCCTAATATATTAAGAAACTGATTACAGATAATATCCCACCCTCAAAGACATTCCAATAAGCTTCTTTCACAGACTAGATTCCTTCCTAGTCTGGGCCCAATCCTTTCCCCTGGTGAGGTCTTGGCAGTTCTCCACTTTATGTAGCATCATTCTCTGAATTAAAAGTTGTACTGACTCCTATAGGAATTTAAGCTGCTTCAAGAATGCAGGAGTACAAACACAAGGAACTGAAAGTGGCAAACCAGGAAAGAATAGCAAGACATAACAATATTCTTGAAATTTAGCTTTGCTTTCAGGATAGAATCAGAGAATTAAAAACTCAATCTGTCTGCCTTAGGGTTCCATTGTTGTGGGATTTTAGTTACTATGAGAGAAAATTAGATCACTGGTATAGTTACAAAATAATTTATAATTAGTCACTGGACCATAAAAATCTTCCCTGGAGTTAGATTCTGGGAATTACTATAATCAAACTTACCCTTGGTCCTCCAGTCTGGTTACCTTTCTTGAAAAATGGTCAGTGCCAGATACTCCATGGCAAATTGAACCCCTTCCATAATGCAACTCGTTATTTATTATTCTACCATTGGGAGAACTTTACTTCTTCACTATAGGCAACAATCTCTTTATGTCCTGAAGCACAAGAACTGATACCTTTATATGTTTTTTTGTTCTAGCTAGTGTAGTGGCTGCTGTTATTCAGTCAAATAAAAAAACCTGACCTTTGAACCTCACTAATCTTCCATGATAGTTCCTACTGTTAATTAGATTCTGAACAAAACAATACTTTATTTGTAGTGTCTTTTGTTATCACTGGACACTGTCTTGCTTGGGTTACTCATTGACTTTCACTATATAATTCATTGTTTTATCTTCTCAAGGTTTTTAGAGTAATTTCTATGAAACCAAGAAGTTTGGATTCTTATTAAATTCTACAGAACTTTTCCATGAGAATGCAGTATGTGGGAGAACCTCAGCCCTATTAGTCACATCTGGGCTATTAACTAGTCACCAATTTACAAAAGATACATTGTTGTTCCAGTGAGCACTGGCTGACAGACATTCAGTATAATAATCTCTTTATGCACTCAGGATAAACACAACATACTAGCTAGTGCTAACATAGTCTGATGCACATGTGTGTTTTATAGGTGGGTGATCTCAGAGAAGATGTGGTTCAAGATATAGACACAAAGTGTTGCAAGGCCAACCTTGAACCTGACATGATTTTTGATGTGATGAGTTTGGTAATGCTTGTGGCATATAAACTGAATGTCATGTCCATTAACTAGAACAATTGTCTCTTATCTTCTCACACTGGGATGCCATTGCTAAATCATGACATGGTGCTAGCTGGTGAGCTTAATGATGAATGGGAGTTACAATAATATCATCAGAGCAAGAAAAGGGTAACTGTGGGGGAATCTGCTCAACATCTTAGATGCCTATACACAAATGCATGGACTATGAGGAATAAACAGCAAGAACTGAAAGTATTAATACATAAACTAAATTAATTGGCATCAAAGAGACTTGGTGGGATAAATCTAATAATTGCAATATTAGGGTATAGCTTGTTTAGGAAGAAAAGCCAAGGGGATAAAAGGGAGAAGGTGTTGCATTTTAAGCCAAGAATAAATGCACTTGTTATGAGATCAAGAAAGAGGTGAGAGACAGACCAGATGAAAATCTTTGGGTATAGACAAAAGGAGGAAAAATTAGGCGTGATGTTATGGTGGGGGGGTCTATTATAGACCACCAAATCAAGAGGACAAGGTGGATGGGGCATTTCTAGAATGAATAAGAGAAATATCCAAAACACAAGACCTGATAGTAATGAGGAACTTTACCCACACATCTGTTGGAAGAGTAATGCAGCAAACCACAAAATGTCCAGTAAGTTCTTGGAATGTGTTGGGGACAACTTTCTTATTCAGAAAGTGGAGGAAGTAACATGGGGACAGTCATTTTAGACTAAGTTGGAGGAATTATTTGCAAATTTGAAGGCTGGGGCCATTTGGGTGAAAGTGATCATAAGATGACAGATTTAATGACTCTAAGGAAAGGAAGGCGTAAGAGCAGCAGAATGAAGACATAGGACTTCAAATAAGCACACTTTGACTAACTCAGACAACATATAGGTAAGGTCCAATGTGGAGAAAATGTAAGGGGAAAGCAGGCAGTTTCTCAGGTATTAAAGACACAATAACAAACTATCCCGACACAAAGGAAAGATAGAAAGAATGATAATAGACCAATATGACTTCATCAGGATCTCTTTAACTACCTGAAAACCTAAAAGGAATCTTACAAAAAGTGGAAACATGGACTAATTGTGAATAATGAGTACAAAAGAATAGCTTAAGCATGTAGGAACAAAGTCAGAAAGGCTAAGGCCCAAAATGAGTTACACCTAGCAAGGGGCATAAAAAGAAATAAGAAGAGATTTTATAAAGACATTAGATGCAAGAAAAAGAAGAATGAAAGTGTATGTCTTACACTTAGCAGGGAAGAGAGCTAATAACAGATGACATCAAAAAAGCAAGGGTTTTTAGTATCTATTTTGTTTCCGTCTTCACTAAAAAAGTTAATCATGACCGGTTGTTTAATACAATTAATATTAACAAGGGGGAAGAAACACAAGCCAAAATAGAGAAAAAACAGGTTAAAGAACATTTAGCCGTGGTCTACACTACAAGTTTAGGTTGAATTTACCAGCATTAGATCGATTTAACCCTGCACCTGTCCACACGACGAAGCCAATTTGTTGACTTAAAGGGCTCTTAAAATCCATTTCTGTACTCTTCCCCGACGAGGAGATTAGTGCTGAAATCAACATTGCCAGGTCGAATTTGGGGTAGTGTGGATGCAATTCAATGGTATTAGTCTCTGAAAGCTATCCCCGAATGCTCCATTGTGACAGCTCTGGACAGCACTCTCAATTCAGATGCACTGGCCAGGTAGACAGGAAAAGCCCCGCAAACTTTAGAATTTCATTTCCTGTTTGACCAGTGTGGTGAGCTGATCAGCACAGGAGACCATGCATTTCTAGAATTGCAAAAGAGGTCCATCATGGACCAAACGAGAGGTACTGGATCTGATCTCTGTTTGGTGAGACAAATCTATACTATCAGAACTTCCTTTCAAAAGACAAAATACCAAAATAGTAGAAAAAATCTCTAAGGGCATGATGGACAGAGGCTACAACAGGGACTTGTAGCAGTGCCGCATGAAAATTAAGGATCTCAGGCAAGCCTACCAAAAAACCAAAGAGGCAAATGGCTGCTCCAGGTCAGAGCCCCAGACATGCTGCTTCTATAATGAGCTGCATGCAATTCTGGGGGGGAGGGGCTACTACTACGCTACCCCTGTCTATGGACACCTGCAAAGGGGGAGTCTCATGCAACAGGGATGAGGCTTTTGAGGATGATGAAGATGAGAAAGTGGAGGAGGAGGAGGATAGTGCACAGCATGCAAGCATAGAAACCATTCTCCTTGACAGCCAGGAACTGTTTATCACCGTGGAGCCAATACCCTCCCAGTCCTCCCAAGGCTGGCTCATGGACCATGAAGCCGGAGAAGGCACCTCTGGTGAGTGTACCTTTGTAAATGTAATGCATGATTTAAAAGCAAGTGTGTTTAATGATTAATTTGCCCTGAAGACTTTGGATGCTCTAGGCCAGTACAGCCCCTCCTTTTAAATGGTCAACTCAATGGCTGCTTGGTATGGGAAAGGAGGGTGCTGCTGTTTGAAACCATTCCCACATTTTATGAAGGTTGAAGAAACTGAAAGATTGTGGCTTACCCTGGCTGCCTGCAAGCTAATTCTGTTGCCCGGCCCTGCATGTGTAATCTCTCACACCAAACCTGCAGGCCCTCAATATAAGAGGCAACATGCGACCTTGTACCGAAAGCACATGTGCTATGTAATGTTAACAGCTTGGTGGGTCAAAAATTATAGGTAATAGGCAACAGGAATTTGTCAAGAACAAATCATGCCAAACCAATCCAATTTCCTTCTTTGACAGGGTTACTGGCCCAATAAATGGTTGGGGGGAGTTATGGAGATCATAGAATCATAGAATATCAGGGTTGGAAGGGACCTCAGGAGGTCATATAGTCCAACTCCTTGCTAAAAGCAGGACCAGTTCCCAACTAAATCATCCCAGCCAGGGCTTTGTCAAGCCTGATCTTAAAAACCTCTAAGGAAAGAGATCCCACCATTTCCCTAGGTAACCCGTTCCAGTGCTTCACCACCCTCCTAGTGAAAAAGTTTTTCCTAATATCCAACCTAAACCTCCCCCACTGCAACTTGAGACCATTACTCCTTGTTCTGCATCTGGTACCACTGAGGACAGTCTAGATCCATCCTGTTTGGAACCCCCCTTCAGGTAGTTGAAAGCAGCTATTAAATCTGCCCTCATTCTTCTCTTCTGCAGACTAAATAATCCCAGTTCTCTCAGTCTCTCCTCATAAGTCATGTGCTCCAGCTCCCTAATCATTTTTGTTGCCTTCTGCTGGACTCTTTCCAATTTTTCCACATCCTTCTTGTAGTGTGGGGTCCAAAACTGGACACAGTACTTCAGATGAGGCCTCATCAATGTTGAATAGAGGGGAATGATCACATCCCTCAATCTGCTGGCAATGCCCTTATTTATACAGGGCAAAATGCTGTTAGCCTTCTTGGCAACAAGGGCACACTGTTGACTCATATCCAGCTTCTCGTCCACTGTAACCCCTAGGTCCTTTTCTGCAGAACTGCTTCCTAGCCATTCGGTCCCTAGTCTGTAACAATGAATGAGATTCTTCTGTTCTAAGTGAAGGACTCTGTACTTGTCCTTGTTGAACCTCATCAGGTTTCTTTTGGCCCAATCCTTTAACTTGTCTATGGCCCTCTGTATCCTATCGCTACCCTCCAGTGTATCTACCTCTCCTCCCAGTTTAGTGTCATCAGATTAGAACACCTGCAGCCAATCAAGGGCTGACTGGAACTAGTTAAAATCCTCCCAGTTACTCAGTGAGATTCGTGTGTGAGCAAGAGCAAGAGCAAGAGGCGCAAGGAGCTGAGAGTGAGAGTGAGAGTAAGAGGGTGTACTGCAGGAGGACTGAGGAGTACAAGCATTATAAGACACCAGGAGGAAGCTCCTGTGGTGAGGATAAAGAAGGTGTTTGGAGGAGGCCATGAGGAAGTAGCCCAGGGAGTTGTAGCTGTCATGCAGCTGTTGCAGGAGGCACTATAGGCAGCTGTGATCCACAGGGCCTTGGGCTGGAACCTGGAGTAGAGGGCGGGCCCAGGTTCCCCCAAACCTCCCAACTCCTGATCAGACACAGGAAGAGTTGACCCAGACTGCAGGTTCCACCAGAGGGGAAGATCTCTGAGGTGAGCAAATCTGCCAATAAGCGCAGGATCCACCAAGGCAAAGGAGGAACTTTGTCACATAGTGCATTAGCCAAACAGTATACCCACTAATTCCTTTGCAACATTCCTTTTTCACTATATACTTGCTATACTTGTTAAAATCAAGCAGAATATGTTCATATATTCAAGAACACTTTTAGGCAATCTAAAACTAGAATCAGCAGGGACATAGGAAGATAGGACATAAAACTGTAAGAGGTCTCTTGGGTCATTGAGTCAAGTCCCCTGATATCACAGGTAACCCTATCATATACACCTGTTCATAACCTATCTAGCTCCATCTTAAAGCTAGTTTTGTTTGCCCCCACTACTTCTATTGGGAGGCTTTTCCAGAATCTCACTCTTCTGATGGTTAGGAACCTTCTTCAAATTTCCACCCCTAAGTTTATTCATGGTCATTTTTTTTTTGTGCCAGCATTATCCATTAGCTGAAATCGATGGTGTTATGGATCGTAACATATTTGAAGCTGGGACTGTCTGTTATGATATATTTATTCAGTGTTAGCAAAACAAGGGCTCCATGTCAGTTGGGGCCTCTAGGCATTATAATACTACAAATAATAAGTAACATGCCATAGGCGTTTTAATGACCACAAGTGATCAAAATACTTAGTTTTATGTTCCATCCAAATGATCTTTATGAAAGATTATTCTACTGGCCTCTTAGGCTGTGCTCAAGAAAGGAAAATGGTATTGATGGAAATATTGCCAGGAAAATAATAGTAATAAATAGGGCTGAATGACTTCTTAGTAGCAAATAATTTCTGTCAGTTTAGTCTGTATTTCTGTTCATGAATTGTACCCAAAGTAATGGTGAGGTTTATTTATGTATTCATTATTTGAATTGCTTCCAACTGCGGAGACAAGTAACAGTGCGAATATACACATTTCCGAAATGTTCACATGGAAACAGCCTTCACATGCACAAACGTTACAAGGTGGTTGAACAAAACCAAAACTAACATGATTTACAATTCTTGCTTGCAGATAATTTTTTCCTAGTATTCATCCAGCCGTAGAGGTAACTTGGAACTCTTTCCAGTTTAAACATTTTTTTACTTAGAGTGTAAAGTCCTCCTTACTTTCTCACATACATAAGCATGGACAGGTGCTGGTTGTATTCTCAAAAGAACCTTACATTTTCAATTTTTTTTTTACAGCTGTTAGGGACTGTGGATATGAATCATGAACAAGCAATCTCTAAAATCTTAGGGGAAAAATTACTACTTCCTTTTTTCTGAATTAAATTACACACTATAAGAAGATCATAAATATTAGACAACATATTGGTTATGACATTGTAAATATTATTCAACATACTGGTCATCACATATGTTCATAATTCTTGATACACCTTCTGGATATAGCTGAAGATTAAATACACCATAAATATTATCCAGGAAAGACCGTCTTTAAATAAAAAACAACGATAAAACACTTTTTGTCAGATACAGTGACCAATCTCTGGCTTCAGTTCTTAATTTTCCTTTTTACTAAATAATGTCTCAGGGCCAAATCCTGAAGTTTTTAACTAGAGTTCCGTTGTGCCATTTAGGACAGCCAGTAGTCAGGGATGTAGTTACAATGTTACACAGGAAGCTCTTGAAGGCATTTTGTCTAGGGAAAGCTGAAAATAGTACCTCCTGGGACTTCCACTGCAAAGAATGAGCAAACTCCTACTGGCATCAGTTAATGAGAATAAAACTAAAATATAATTTATTATTTCATCTGCAGTACCATGTTGTATCGATCCCTTTGGTGTTATTCCCTAACATAGAGAAACTTAATCACTTATTTATATTCTTTGGCTTTTGGATCATGAATCTAAATTAAGGACAAAGTGTCCTATACTTTTAATAATTATGAAATCCTGGTTTTACTCTAAGTAGGGTGTCTTCCTGTTACTTGTACTGATGATTTCCCCTGGGATAGATGCACTGCTCAAGGGACACTTTTTCCGTTCCCTTCACAGAAGAGGTTGGAACCTTCTTTAGGCAACTTTGACCTTCCACAGCTGCTATTTTTCAAACAGAAGTGTGCCATAATACTGAATTGACGTAATCTATATATTTCTTTCAGGTGTAATTATTACAGTTTCTCAGTGCTGTGATAAGTCAGAACTTTTAAAGACCTCAGAACTGTGCCAGGCAGATCACAGTTGGCAGGCAAGTGCTGAAGGTGCTACAACTGCTACACCATAGAGGCTTTTGTGCTCATGTATCCAAGAAGTGCTCAGACACATGGCCAAAGAGAGGGCATTGTCACTAGGTCTATCAAGAAGGGGAAGGTTATAAGTACCCCAGGTACAGTGGCTTAAGACAGTGGTTCCCAAACTTGTTCCACCGCTTGTGTAGGGAAAGCCCCTGGCAGGCTGGGCCAGTTTGTTTACCTGCCCTGTCCACAGGTTCGGCCGATCACAGCTCCCACTGGCCATGGTTCACTGGTCCAGGCCAATGGGAGATGCTGGGAGTGGCACGGGCCGAACAAGCTGCAGAACAAGTTTGGGAACCACTGGCTTAACTAGTTACAATTCATGGTAAAACAGAGCAGTTCCTCTACTGATTAGTAGGGTTGCCAACATTCCAGGATTGTCCTGGAGTCCCCAGGAATTAAAGATTAATCTTTAATTAAAGATTACGTCAGGTGATAAAACCTCCAGGATTACATCCAACCAAAATTGGCAACTTTACTGATTAGTGCCTGGGATATACTCTTCAATCCAACCTGACCTCTGTGTTATTCCTCAACTGTTAGGGCAGTCCTTCTTGAAGGGCTCCTGCTTGCAGTCTGCTTCTACTGTAGTAACAGCTAGGCTGGAAGGCCACCCAACAGTCCCTGGTTGTGAATAATCTCTGCAAGGACAGTAACCCCTCCTCTTGAGTCCAATGTCCAGTCAGAGCACTTCCCAGGCTAATCTCCAGAGTGCAGGTGCTTTCTTTGCAATAGCAGTCTTCAATCTCATGCCCCTTTAAAGGCTGGGTTAGCCACGGGCTGTGTCCCTGATAGTATGTGTGCACTGCCTCTGGAGATGAGCCTCCCAGCCGGGGTCCATAGATTTGGGCTAGTGGCGCTTGCACTAGTGAGGTAAAAATAGCCGTGTAGACGTTACGGCTCATGCTCACAGTTCACCTTTCCGCCACCCCCCAGACTTGAGAGCTCAAGCTTCAGCTAGAGTCACAACATCTACATCACTTCTTTTTAGAGAACCAGTGCAAACCTCACTAAAACACGTCTATGAACCCAAACTTTGAGACTTGGTCTCAGATGCAGTGTAGAAGTATCCGGAGAGTCCCCTTCCACTCCCTCTGTAGGAGCCATGCGGCTGCTGGGCCCCTGCTCAGTCTCTGCTCCTTCCCACAAGTTCTGTAGAGGCTTGAACCCTGTTGCAGAGTCTGCCGGTCACAGCCTGCTCTGCACATGACTTTTCAGCTTCTGCTCCTTTGGTTGGCTTCCTGCTCTGCATGCCTCACATCTATGTCAGCTTCCCCTCTCAGCTCCCAGCTTGCCATGAAGTGGCCCCTCCTGTGGCTCTTCAGTTCCATCTTCCCTACTCACCTTCCTGCTTGCCACATGGCTCGACTACAGCATACCCTGCTCCACTGCTGTCCTCCCAGAGAGAGAAAGAGGCCCTTTCCTGGGTCTGTCCCTTTTAAAGAGTTACTGCTTCCTGCCTGTATTGATGGGTGAAGGGGACTGGGTCTGCTCTTCCACCCTAGAAAGTCATAGGTAAGTGGGACAGGAGTCGATGGGATGATTCATTCATGCAATGTTCATTCATTGCTTATCAGAGTCAGTGCCAGCACTGGGCATAAACAGACTAAGCAATTGCTTAGGGCCCCAAGTAGCTTAAGGGGGCCCCCTATTCGACTTTTTAATATGTGTTGTGTGGGTGGACAAAAATATTCCCCATTGGACTTGCACTGCCTCTGATTCAGATTCATCACACAAGTAATTGTGATCATCGTCAATAATGGTTAATCCAATTCAAAACAAGAATCCTGTTTTACAACTATCAGTACTAATGAATGTGTCTTTAAGTGGCCAGTACACAAAAGGGATTGCAACATAGACTTTCATTTTTCCTGTTGCCTACACGCAGCCAAATACATCCCCAATGTAATTCTGTTACCAGAGATGCATTAGGTGCATTGAATTAGTTATGAGAGCCAGAGATAAGGAGTTCATTGTGGAAGCCTCCAGTTCTATCCCACTTTACCCTAATTCTTCCCATGGATGTCCATACTGACTTCATTTTGCAATTCATCACTGTAATAGGCCTTTCTGATATTTAGTTATTTATCAGAAGTACAGACTGATTAACAAAGGAAATGCCCTGCCAATGGATTTCTACAACTCTTGTATTGAACACATTAGGAACTGAGCATTCATTAGTTTAAGACATGTCCCTTTCTTCACAAGACTTAGATGTTATCCTGAGTAGCAAAGGTCATAATCAGGGTTTTGATTTGGCCTGTTACAGAAATAGAGGATACCTGCAAAGTTCTGACCAAGATTTGGATTTGGAACTCTTACAAGTTTAGTAATGCTTGATTCTACAGTTTGAATCTGGGCTCATATCTAATAGAAATGCAACACATTCTCAACACTCATTTATCTTGTAGTTCCATGCATTCGATTTCTAACACCTGTTAGAAATCCAGGGGAAAGCCTATCTTTTGTATCTAATATAAGCCATACAAATCTCTTTAATCATTATTACAGTTCATTCAGTCTTTTCGTAATGAACTGATAACATCTGGACTAGTTTAGGCTTATTGCCTTGTATAATGGTACTCGTTTCTTTTGTGAAATCTTGGAAGAGTTTAAACAGGCAAAGTAGGAGAATAGAGATAGGAGAGTGGTAGATATATATCTATCTGTATATATAAATGTGTATTTTATATAGTATGGACACAATTCTCTTCTTGGAGCCTTATTGCTGAACTGTATTGCTTATGTTCTGTGTGTGGGAGCTTCTATTTATGCTAGCAAAAGTTCCATTCATGGAACTAGTGTAGTATATGGGATAGAGAGGAAAAAAACCTCACATACAGATTCCAGACAGCACAAAAGGTAGGCCAACAGCAATAATTTGATCTAGCTTTAAAGGGACTATGCCAAATTCTATTCTCAATTGCACCAGTGCAAGCCCGTTGTCTTCAATGGGGTTGCACAATTTAACTAAGAGTAGAATTTGGCACATTAACTATGGCTCCAGTTCCAAAAACACTGAAGTGTGTGCTTATCTCCACCCATACTGCTGAAAGGCATTTATACATGTGTAACTTCAAGCATGTGCTGTGACTCAAGGAAGAGGGATGCTTTCCTGAACTGAGACTTTATATACATACTTGGTCAAGAGTCATGCTATGGGATAAGATCCACATGCAAAGAGGTCACTCTAAGCCTGGGTCAGCTTTACTTCAAGTGGAAGGGAAATGGGGTCAGCTGCCTCCACGGCACCATCCCTTATCTTCTTGGGGCCAAATGGAGGACTCTTCAAGGTGTCAGGCTCTGGAGAGTGGGTGAGACTGGTGGGTTTAGTATGAGACTCAACCATCCTTTGCAGACACTAGGGAAAGGTAATACAGCTCCTGACTGTACTATTTTTTCTACAGAACTGCTTTACCCCTCTGAAGTTCAAAAGCACTGAGCCTACTGACTCCCTGTTTGGTTCAATGAGAGTGACAGATGCTCAACATCTCTGAAAACCAAGATACTTTAATTTAGGTACCTACATAAGGAAATAAGTCTGATATTTTCAATGATGACTATGGGATTTAGGCACACAGCTCCTACAGAAATTGGTGGGAACTGTCTAGCTAAATCCCAAGTCAGTTTTGAAAATCCCAACAAAGGGGAAAAAATTCAGAAGCACCTGAATGACTTAGGAACCTAACCCCCAATGTCAAAAGCGATATAGGGTCAGATTTTCAACGATATTCAGGTGCCTAAACTGCTTTAGACATTTTTGAAACTCCCACTAAGTGCCTATGTGCATCTTTAGATGTCTTGGAAAATCTAACACTATCTCACTTTTGAAAACACGACCTAGACTACTGAATCTCTTAGATACTTTTGAAAATTTTGCCCTAGTTGCTTAATATTAGACATCTAAATTTGAAAAGAATAGGCCAGATTAGTACTAAATTAAAGAACAAGGTTTTTAATTACTAGAATTTTCAACCTGAAAACAATGATTCTTTGAGTCATGATCCTGAGTTCCTTGAAGTCAGTGGTACTACTTGCATGAGTAGTAAAGTGCTGAGTAGTAAAGTATCTGCAGAGCCTTAATTCTCAACTTTCAGACAGTCATTACTCTTAACAAACAAATTTAGATTGTTTTATAGGTAATTTATGAAATGCTAGTTCTTATCAGTTTATATCTTTAAATATTTTAAAGACAACCCCAATTTATGTAAAACTGGATAAAGTGAAAAACCAAAGGGTAAGACTATTATACATTCAAATGGTTTCATTGAAAATATTATGCTTTATATAAAGCTGTAGGTAAATCATAAAGGATAACAAGATGTCTGGACTAAGACCTTTATAATATTGCTCTGTTTAATGTTGCCTCTAAAAGCTGTCTTTGGCAATGTTTTGATGTGAAGACCAGTGAACTCATATGGACACCATTTGTAAATGGCCATAGAAGGAAAGTGTTTGGGTTTAGTGGACAGCTATAAAATATATTAGAATTTGTGTGTGCTTTTGTTTAAAATATTTATAGAACGCAGACAGCTGGAAATCTAAAGGTAAAGCTTAAAAAGAAGGAACTGTTAACGAAGTATATGAGTAAGGAATTTTGACAACTAACATTATGACAATTGTTTAAATATTTATCACAAAGCTACAATTATGTGTGTTTCCTTTGTATAAATGTGACTGCATTTGAGGATTTATAATTCTACCCCGTGGGACAGGGAAAAAAAAAACATTTTAACCTTAAAAGAAGTCTAAATTAAATAAATGTTTTACTCAGGCAGAGTCTAAAAAGGATTATTTAGCTCTTGTTAGAGCCTGTCCTTTCATCTCCGTATTAAGTTTTCTTTGATGCATAAACCCACACTAGAGAGCTCTGTACAGAAAAGTCCTTTTTGCACTCTCAAATCTTCAAAGGAAAGTGGTAATTAAGAAAAAGCTGTAGGCCCTAATACTAATATTTGTGTCTATCTATAGTAAGTACTTATACGGCCCGCATTCCTGTATTATCTGAGCACCTCACAATCTTTTAATGTATTCATCCTCACAACAGACTTGTGAGGTTGGGAAGTAATATTATCTACCATTTAACAGATGAGGAGCTATTGCTACTCATGTGTGGACCTCACTAACCAACTTTAGGGCTACACGGATGCAGGTTCTGCGCACACATTTTAACTAAAGGATTGAAGCCTTAGTGGGTAATTGCTGCATAGTACATGCTAACCACTTTTTTCGAATTTGTTGGTGCCTTAAAGTTCTTTGCTGTAATATTCAAATGCACAGTGTCAATTTAAATATCACTCCTCTCCCTGTAAATATTTTATATTCTAGTAGTACACGTCACACCCAAGATTATTATAAATAGATTGTAGACTAAATATTTTTCTATGATTTTCAGTGTATTTATTCTGTGCATTTGATATCATTTTGTGTATAGTCAGTTTCACTTTTTCCTCTGTACAGTGAGCCAGTTTCCCTTTGATGTGTTGTTGTGGAAGTCTTTCTTTCATAGCAAATGGAAGAGAGAGAAACAATTTTTAAAAATAGGAAAATGTGATTACAAAACCATAAAAAATGGTTGGGATTGAAACTACTTTCAATTTATTTTTTTTGAAAGTGATTACAATTTAAACTAATAGTACCTCTTTAAGGTTAACATTCTGTCCTTGTGGTATGCAACTAACTGAGGGAAGTTAGGACTGGTTAATTTAGTGGAAAACAAACTTAGGTTCAAGTATGTTCCAAATGAGTATAGTGGTCACAGGCTCAATTTCTTCCTTGGTAGAAAGGAAGACAAAATAATAGAGCCACTCCCCAGAATCTGGCAGTTTGTATTTGCTGTTCAAAAGAGGGCCAAGGTTGCATTGTCATGGAAACTGAGTTAGTAAACCACTCATCTTCTTCAGTGTTGTAGCTGTGTTGGTCCCAGGATATTAAAGAGACAACGAAGGTGAGACAACATCTGTTATTAGACCAACTTCTGTCTTGGTCCAATAAAATATATTACCTCACCCATCTTGCCTTTCTAAGCCACTCACTGACAGCCAATGTACTTCTTCTGGGTATTGTTGAAGGCATTTTAGAGTCAGCAAGGGGATGAAAATTCAGGCAGCAATGACTTCAGTTCTGTGTGTTCACCTAGACTGTGATTTAAAAGAGAGGGAACTTGGGTTCTTTTTGGCTGGCTGGCTGAACATTCACAATCACACATTCACGTGGAAAAAAAAAATCTCACAGAAAAATAGCATGCCTCTGCTTGTAGAAAAAAAATGGAACTGAGGATAGACCAGTATCCTTAACTGTGCGTGTTCTGCTTGCTGTTTATTGGTTTAACAATTGTCTGTTGGCATACAAAGGTGTTTTGTGTCTGAATAGCATGAGGACAATATTCATTCTTTTGAATGTCTTAGATTTAGTAGGATTTTCTGAGCCATTGTAATTTGAAGAGCCTATGGGAAACCATGCCGTAAGGGGTAATGTGATACTCATCGGATGAAAAAGCTGGTTCAGTTGAAAATGTCATCTGATCCCTGTATATGACAGGTCAAATTCAAGTTATAGGCTTTTGGAGGCAGAAAATCTCTTTGGAGAGGAATGCAGTTGCAGAAGCCTTCTGTAACACCCACTCTGCCAGAAGATTTAGAGCTGGCTGGCACATCCCGCTGGCTGGCTGCTTCAGAAAGTGTTAGATGTGCCCTAGGAATTATTTGGGGGAAGTTCTGTGCCTTGTGTTACACAGGAGGTCAGACTAGATCAGGGTTTCTCAAACTTGGGATGCCACTTGTCTAGGGAAAGCCCCTGGAGGGCCGGGCCGGTGTGTTTACCTGCCCCGTCCACAGATCCGACTGATTGCGGCTCCCACTGGCCGCAGATCACTGCTCTGGGCCAATGGGAGCTGCTGGAAGTGGCCTGGGCCAAGGGACGTACAGGTCTCTGCTTCCAGCAGCCCCTATTGGCCCGGAGCAGCGATCCACGGCCAATGGGAGCCGCGATCGGCCGGACCTCCAGACGCAGCAGGTAAACAAACCGGTCCGGCCTGCCAGGGGCTCTCTCTACACAAGCGGTGACTCCTGTTAGAGAAACCCTGGTCTAGATGATTACTATAGTCCTTCTTGCTTTGGTATTTATGAATCTGATTCCCACAAAATGGACTGTACTGACTGGAGAGCAAGTGGTGCCAGATCAGCTGTGCACTGATTCAGCACATCGAGTCGGTGGAGTGCACGGTCATTAGGGTTTGATTGCTGGGTTCTTGCTGCTGAGGATGACTTGTATTTTGTTGCATGTTATCTGCATTTTTTTATCACATGCACCTCAGATTGCCTGCTGGATATTATCCCAGATGACTACATTAAATCTAAAGAGGCTGTTGGGGGAAACAAACAAGAAATGAAACAATGGCAAAGATAAGGTACTGCCAGAAAAAATTTGAAGGGTCATTGAGGAAACATTGGGGAATGACCACCTGCCTGGCCCTAGCTAAGCTAGCAAGGTTTATTTTCCCCAGGCTTGAACCTGGGATCAAAGGAATACTAAGCCATTAAAGTCCGTGGCGAGGGATGAAAGGGTGCTGATAGGGCAGTTACGACTGAAGATGAGTCTCTAGCAGAGAGAGACCCAGGGTCTGTCTGATGCTCCCGGCCCAGGAGCAGAGCATCTGGACTGAGAGGAACTTTCTCAAAAGTTGCAAGGAAAGAATAAAATTTAGTTAAGGTTCAGATATGTAGGCCTTTCGTTATTTTCTCTGATTGTTATGTGTTATTGGGTGAATAAATGATTCTTTGTTTTAACTAATCTGTTTTGAGTCATTTTAATCAGCCCATGTCACCTGCCTCTGAAGGAAAAGGGCTTACAAGTACCAAACAGTTGGGCCTGTCATATTAATATGGTGGGTAAACATGGGGGCTGCAGCCTGGAGATCCAGTCCAAAAGTGGTTGGACCATAAAGTTCCACCCTCGAGACAGGTGCAGGAAATCAAGCCTGAAGAGTGCACTCGTAAAGGACTAAAAAGGATCTAAAGTGCAGATAACCTTGTAACTGTGACATACATCCTTAGGCAACCCACTTAGGCCCAAACCTTAAGTCTCCACTGATGTATTTAACACCTGATTTTCAGAGGTACTGAACACCCAGCACCTGCAGGTGTGTTAGTATTGAAAAACTGAAGCACCAAAATTAGTAAACTTTTTAGGCTCTTACTTCTGTTAACCTTGTTTCTCCATCTTCATAATAGAGAATAATATAGCTTTGTTTCTGACTTGTTGTTAGGACACAACCTTTAAAAACTTGTCTTTAAGTTATTCAAAACTATGATAAGTATAATAGAGTTGTCCATATATGGGACAGCAAATTAAAGTAATTTTTCCATCAGCCTTTGCTGCAAGAGCTCCTATGATTCTTTGGCTGTAACATTTGCTGTTCCCCAGGAGTGAATCCCTATCTGGGGTCAGCCTTCCCTTAGGATGGAGTTTGTGTACACAAACTGCATCTTCTGGCTCCTGCTGGACTGAATCAAAACCTATAAATCAGCCACAATTCTAACAGATTTTTCCTCCTCTCAAACATAACTCACTCTGACCATGTGATTGTTGGCACAGTTTGCAGAATTGCGCTTCAGAAACACTCGTCAGTCAGTGCACTATCAGTAGTGAACCCAGCAACTTCCAGTAACGTCAATGTGATTGCATTATATGTAGGTATATTCGCACACGTGTGTCCACACACTTTCACATTTTCCCCCAGAAATATTGGGAAGAGTGGGACTTCAGAGGGAATTTTTGTTATTTGTAAAGATTGTGCCCAGTTCTACCTGAACAATTGCATATTCAATGTTTTAAATCCCTGTATGCTGTTCTAAAGCCCTATTAGATTATACAAGTTCAAATAATAAGATGATGGACATACAAGACCTGGATGGAGGGATAGAAAGGCATCCACTAATTTGCCTCCCAGTTTTTAATACATTTGTAGCTGATTATGCCATTTAGCATTATGTTCATTCCAGTCAATGAGCAAAGCACTTAGACTCCCAATCCTGGGAAATAATTTGCAGGATTAGGGCATTACTTTTACACAGTAATAATTAAGGTTAATATTTTGTCATGGTTATTTTTAGTAAAATACTTGGGCAATTAACAGACAATAAACAAAAATCACAGAAGCCTGTGACCTGTCTATGACTTTTACTAAAAATAGGAAGGGGGTATCTGCTCGGGGGGACTAACAGCTCCAGCCCCCATGATGGCTGCTGACAGCTGCAGGACTCCTGCTGACAGCAGCAGCAGAGAGATTCAGGGCCCCCACTGCCCATGGCTGAGAGCTGCAGGGTCCCTGTCACCTCCATTGGCTGACAGCTTTGGCTTCATTGTGCCAGGGGCCTGGGGCTGAAGCTGAGGCAGAAAATGTCATGGAGGTCTCTGAAAGTCACAGAATCCGTGACATCCATGACAAAATCTTATTCTTAGTGATAATCAGTCTTTTCATGTGTATTATCATTGTTTAATTTCCTTTGCTAAAATTATATCTCAACAAAACCAACCCTCTAAATTAACTAATTTAATCTGAGACTCTCTTTTTAGGACTGGTATCTGAACTAAATTTCATCAAAAGAACTAGTCAGTGCAATATTTTCTTTTCAAAAGAGTGGTTTTTAAAATTAGTTTACACTTCAAAGTCCAAAAAACAAACATTTATGTAAGTGTTGAGTAAATTAAACATGTTCTTTTTCCTTTCTTTATCCATTCATAAATTACTGCCTCTCTATATATAGTGAATTAGTTTTAGTGCCCACAAAGTTTAGTGACTGCATATATTTGCACTCCCTTGTGCAAGGCATAGTGCTGGCAGTAATTATACTATCCACATAGCTCGTACAAAGCATCTCAGTCCTAACCTTATCATTTTAATCCTACACATCTTCTGAGCAAGAACTACCAGATGTGGGTTTGTGGTATGTATGAAGGAGAATAGGATACTCTACCAAACTCATTTTCATGAGCAACATTTTGAACTAGGTCACTAGAGATAGAAAGTTAGAGCATTATGACATTTATTAGATATCTTCATTCAAGCACAAATGTATTCCATATCATTAATTTGCTATTTATTCCTTTATACAGCTGGTCAAATAAAGGAAATATACAGATGTGTAAATGCATTTATGAATAAACAGCACAGATATGTTCACTGTTATTCATCTAGTTGTACTGTTAAGTATTCACAGATGTTCACAAATCCCCAAAGTTTCATATATTCATACCAGAAGCATCTTATTTGCTATTCATCATCCAGTTACAAATTCAAAATTTGCATTGTTAATTACATAATTTCGCATTTTGCTTGTTTTGCAATATGTAAGCATTTAAGTTTAAAATTTTTATCTACTAGAATTCATTCCTTGTTCTCAAGAATATTAATGGAAAGCTAGCATTAAAAGACTCAAAGTATATTTGTTTAAAAATCTAAATGCTTTTGTAGTATTCAAATGACTCTAGTGAAGTACTGTTTCCCCTCTCCTCTCCGCATAACCTGATTTTTCTTTGGTACTGTGGGTGAAATCCTGGCTCCACCGAAGTCAACTGCAAAGTTTCCATTGACTTCAGTGGCACAAGGATTTCACCCAATGTATTTCTAAGGGGTGCTTACAATGTTATTTCATTCTTAAAAAATGGTATAATTCAAGGCAAAAATATGCATCCTCTCTAAGGCTACACCCTTTTTGTTTCCTTTACTTGGCGTAGTTAACATTTTTTATGTTGCTGTGGGATTTTTTTGTGCGATTTCTGCTGGGTTGGTCACATTAGACACAGACACCTCTGCACTTGTCTGACATTTCTGAATTTCCCCTAGCAATTATACTTCTAATAAGTATTGTGAGTTTAAAAACAAAAACAAAACAAACCTTTCCAAAGCAGTTTCTAGGGAACCAAATAGAAGCTAAAAACCCTACAAATATTAGCTTGTTTCATAAAAAAGGCTGGGAATCTGAGAATCCTTCTTTCAAAATTACTTCACTAAGCTGCTTAACTCTGCTACAAGAATAAGTTGTTATGATTTTGAAAGTTTTGCTCTGCTATCTCTGAATGTATATCTTAAATAATGACATTATATCTGTCTCACTTCCATTTCAGGCAGTTTCCCAAATAGGGTTTGTTAACTAATGCCTGATCCAAAACCCACAGAGTTTTTCCATTGACTTCAGTGGACTTTTTATCAGGCCCATGGGCACTTTGAGTAAGTGCAGTTCTTTCATGACAGGCCTTGTTCTGCAGGATGCTCTTGGAAGGTGGTCAGGTTCCTCAACTCCATGAAGTTTTAAATTATTCTTGTCATTTCTTCAGTGCTTTAAATCTTCAAGGGTGTTAAAGTCAATGTGAGTTTTGGGGCTAGGATTTCACCCCAAGAGTGCATACAGGAGCCCACATGGACTGATCCTGCATGGCGCTTACTACCTCCTGCCAGATATGCAGTCTATCAATTTCCATTAAAGGACGTCTCAGGAAGGATCCCTTTGTGTGACAACAATGAAGATTTAAAGCATTGAACAAATGATTCAAATATTCTTTATATCTTGCCATTGTTAATTTAAAAAAATTAAATCACTGTACTGTTGTCCTAAATAAAAAAATAGAAATCCATTCTATAGCTGCATCTTCCAGAGTTTGTTACAAAAACAAACAAACAAAAAACCCTACATTACATTTGATTTATCCAATGTTCTTTATATTAATACGTACACTGGCCATCTTTCAAATCTGCCACGTTATTCCTCTTGAATCTTTGGAATTCCCATCTGCCATGTCCACGTACACGGACCCAGGCCTCTCAACTGTAGCTGCAGGATTAATCATTAATGTTAGCAGTTAGGAAACACTCACACCCTGAAACTGCGTGTGTTTATTTCCCAATGGCTTACAGATTAGTTAATGATTAGAGGGTGGATGACTATGCTTATTTACATAAATTTATCTGTATGGATGGAAGTGACGGGGGAGATTGTAGAGATGCTATAAAGAGAGAAGTGGGTGAACTTTATCACAGCTTGGATGTTGGAGGAGAGTAATCAGTCAAAGATGTCTCTCAGGTTCTGGGATTGCATTCCAGGGAGTTGTAGTCAGCCATAATGGAGCTGTAGAAAGGAGGGTGTAAAAGAAAAGTTTAGGAGCTACGTTTTTGCCATGTTGTGTTTGAGCTGATGGCAAGCTGCCCAACATGATATGACAAAAAGACAGTGATAAATGAAATTCATCAAAGGGGGATAGGTCAGGTATAGAGAGGCAGATATGAAAGTCAATGGCCTAGAAGTTCTTGGGTTCCTTCCCCTTTCCCTCCATTTGTTACAGCCACCTGGTATCTCTTGTCTTATACTTAGATTGCAAGTCCTTTGTGGACAGGGACTGTCTTTATGTATGTTTACAGCACCTAGCAGAATGAGACCCCGGTTCATGACTGAGACTTCTAGGCACAACTGCAATACATATAAATTATAAAAATGTATTGAGTCCTGAGAGAAACTGACAGGAAAAGAGAGAAAGCCTTTGAAGGACAACAACTGAGTATTCAGTGAAATAGGTGGGAAAACAAGAGGCAACAATGCTCTGAACACCAAAAGAGGATAGTAAAGGAGAAAGAGAGGCTGATTCACTGTGGTTAAGGAGCAGGATAGCCAAGCAGAATGAAAATATGATGGCACCTGTGAGACTTATTGAGGAATAGGTTTTAAAGACTTTAGAGAGAACAGTTTCAGGGTATGTCTACACCGTATCTGGGAGCGAGCCTCCCAGGCTGAGTAGATAGACTTGCATTAGCAGGAGTTGAGTTAGCCAGCTAATAATAGCACTGTAGGCATTGCAGCTTGGGCTCCTGAGCTTAGGAGGTCGGTCGGGCTTGAGAGTCCAAGGTGCAGACCGAGTTGCACCATTCACACTGCTATTTTTAGCATGCTAGGGCAGAACTCAATAGTGCAAGCCTGTCTACCTGGCCTCAGAGGCTCACTCCCAGTGATGCAGATGCATCACTGATCCAGATGCAGTGTAAACATACCCTTAGCATAGGAGAAAAGGGAAGATGCTGTACTGAAGTGGATCCAACATGGAGATTATCTGCAGTTTCTCTTCCTGAGCGGCATCTTATGATGACCTTAGCTATGTTTATTTTAATACCAAGGGGCTCAGAATGACTGATAGTTAGGAAAGTAATAGTCTCTTGTGCTGAGAATTGCAGGGTTAGTCAAATTCTTGGCACTGTTAGCTAGTACTTTTTACTGTTCCAGCTCTACTTGCTGTATTATTAGAAACCTTCATTTTGTGAGATAAAGTATTGCCCATACAAAAGTAGACAATAGATTCTGCTGGTGCCGAGTACTAACCTATGTATATATCTCGGTAGTCCTGTTGGCAGTGGGACGTGAAAGGCCAGATCATGGGGTTCCAAACTGTTTGTTTTGCCACACAGCCTGCATCAGTAGTTCTACACCACTCCTCAGATCAGGGATGTATGAACTGTGGCCAGAGCACTGCTGCAGTCCCTGGCTGTGGAATGGCCTTAAAAGACTGCAGTACTCAGGCATGGTGGAGGAGACTTGAAGCTACTCCAAATTATTTGAGGGACTACAATGTCCCCCAGAGGAGAAGCAATAAAACCACCTTTGTTCCACTCTTTCCCCAGCTGTGCTGAGTTTAGGATCTGGTTCTTATTTGGAAAAACAAAATATTGTTATTCGTTGAGGTACGGAGGTGTTTTACTGACGTAACCCTCTGGTGGAACTTTACGTTCTTTATTAAAAGCTCAGTTTCTAGATCTGAAATTAAGTCTAACAAATATATTGAATTGGAATGACTTACATTAAATTGACTGCTATTTCTATACCAAGAGTTATACAGGTACCTCATTGTAAAAACTAGATATAAGCATGATTGTGGCTATAAAGTGTGGAGCAGAATTGCTTTGGGAAGAAGGGTCTTCAGGTTTAATTAGATAGCACTATAAGGCTCCAGGCATTACCTTGACCTTTCATTTTGAGTAGCCCTGTTTTGAAAACTAGGAAGGTCCCCAGAAAGAAGTCAGAACAAATGCTTTGGTGTCTGAGAGGAAGAGTTTTAGTTCTTCAGTTGGGAGTAGGATTTCTTTTTTTGTTTAGAGAAGTCAACAGCGCTGCTTTCTGTGATTTGCTGTCACTTTCATTAGTAGTGGTGATTTATCAACATGCTGTTATGTGGGTAAAGATGCAACTCTTATATTCCCAGTCATTGCTGTTCTGCCAGTTTAATTATGTTTGGTAGGAAAGAAGAGCTTGTGCAATTTGCCAGATTGAATGGCAAGTAATCTTTCCTCCGAGTTCATCTCTTCCTTTCATAATTCATGGTAATAATGCAATACTAATGATGGCAGCTATTTCCATACAGATTGAGACTGAGGATTTCAGGCAGAGTGAATTTCCTGTTACTGGCACTCACTCAGGAGTCCTGTTTTCCAAATTAGAATAATCATTCAATTTTCATCTTTTCACTCCAAATCTATATGTATTTTTTAGCTCACTCAATGAAAATAATCTCCTGGCCAAAAAACCCCAAAACAAATCAGTTTTTGGCTGCTTTTTAAAGTCTCAGCATTAATGGAACCTTTAATTTGTTTCCCTCCAAACTGACCCCTCTTTTTATTCCCCCCATGAGATCTCATTAATTATGAAATTAAACATAACCTTTAATACCTGTCGGCTAAAGAGACAGAGTGATCAGATGTGAGATAACATTTATCAAGGTAAATAATAGGGTGTTTTTCATGGAATTTCAGTGACATTTGATATAAAAACCATTTACTTTCTACAACTAGACAAGCAGCAAAGAATCCTGTGGCACCTTATAGACTAACAGACGTTTTGACAGTTTATCTAGGTATACAACTAGATAGTTTATCAGGTATAATGAAATACAAGACGGATGGTGATACAAGACGACGGCTGTCTAGACAGTCAATTCTCTGCCGCTTTCTACAGCAATGAAACCCAACAACTATCACAGATTGTTTTTCTGGGGTAAAGCAACAAATGCAATATGTTTATACACTGCATTCTTCCTACAAAGGATCACAGTCTTGTCCTGCTGGAGGGTGTTGGTAGCTGCCAGCAAATTTGTTTTTGTTTTGTGGGTGTACTGGCTGCCCTTCATCATGGCTAAATGGAAGAAACAATTAAGCTCCTTCACAGAGTAAAGATAGCTGAAACAAAAGAAGCATCTGCCCAAAGCAGTGGCCAGATGCAACTCATGCAAGATCTGGGCAGGGTGGTTTCCCTGGGGACTGATAGAAAATGTAAGAGTGGGGGCATTCACAGGTTGAAACTCTGTGTGTCTGCTAGATGCAGAAAGCACCCAAAAAGCCTGGAGAAATCAAGAGAAACACTGGTAGTAAGGCCCTGAGGGGAAGCAGAGAGAGAGAGAGAGAAAGATCATGCACTTCTTTTGGGCACAGCACTGACTGGGAGGGCAGGTTTGGAAACTGTGAAAATTGCTTGTGGCTGTTCATTCCTACTATCTTCAGGAAAGCAGGATGTTGTGTACAAGCAAGATTGTATCAAAGAAATACCTGACTCCATCAACAGTTTCTCCTCCTAACAAAAATAATACAGCAAGGCCTTGAATATTGGCTAATGACTCAGCTAAAGGGAAAACAGTATGCTTTACAAAGTAGAATAACAAGTTAATGGTGTATAAATTTGAACACAGAGTCTCTCAGACAGATAGAAAGGAGAAAAAGCTGAATAAGAAAGACCAAAACAAAGCTGGAGTATAAAAGTAATGAAAGTGCAAGTAAATATCCTAGGATGGTGGAGAAAGACCAGAAGGCTCCACTAGTGGAAGAAGGAAAAGGTGGAATATGTTTTAGTGGTATTTGCAGGTTGAACTGTACATGCAGTTTTCTGAGTGAGCACAGCACAGGAGCTGTGCCTCAGAGGGTTAGAGAATTAGTTCAAGTTGGGGGGGAAAGAAAATTGAAAGAGTGACCCCAGATGTGGAGCTCTGATGAGGGATGGATGGAAGGTGAGACAGGTGGGGTGAAACTTCACCCTCGTAAAATACTGAAAAACAGGATAGCAATTCTTTTTAATTGGACTTAGCTATTGACAGATAACGAAGACAGCAGAAGATACGGTTCCACTTCTTGCTGCGTGGAAGCAGCATACATCCCCTGAAGTTTAGAAAGTAGGGGCAAAATCCTGGATCCATTGAAGTCAATGGCAACATTTCCATTGACTTCATTGGAACCAGGATTTCACTCTAGGGATTTTGGAAATCTACAAAAAAGAGAGTGGCAAAAGTGGAAAAAGGACTAAAGAGACACTAGTTAACAGGGAAAATGTTTAAAGCAATAAGAAGTATTTCACTGAAGAGGGATCAAAGTGAGAATGGAGTCTGGTGATTTTCAAACACTGACTCATATACAAAGGATGTACAAGAAGAAAAAAATAAGTCAATGTTTTAGATGTCTCTCCAAGATATTGGTAAATATTGACATTAAGGAGAATGATGGAAGAGTTAGAGACATGGGGAAAAAAAGAGAACTTTTCATCCTATTAAGATATTTAGTCTTTTAAGCAGGGGGATGTTATTGAAGGTAAAACATGACAGAGACCAGATATGCAGATAGATGGTAAAGGGACCAAGGGAATGTCAAGGATGGAGTTATAAAGTGTATTGTCATTAGCATCTGTTGTTGCCACACTATCTATAAGATGGCCTAAAAGAAGCAGAGCCAGCAAAGAGATTCAGGGTTGGAGGCTTGAAGTACTCTGTGGCTGAGGGACAAGAAGTTGTCAAGTCACCACCAGAAGTTAAAAAGGAGTTATTAGAGAGGGGAGGATTCAGATATGGAGAGTAAGGGAATGGAGACTTGTTCCAGGTGTTCAGAAAGAAGGCCATTAACCATCCATGGTAGGATAGTTGAAAGGGCTGAATGTTGTACTGAAAGCTGTCCATGAGGGTTTTAGGAACAGTGGCCATGGAAGCATGAGAGGACCATGGTCTCAGAAAACTACCTGAGGGGATTAGCAGTGCCATCAGTGGATGGAGGTGAGAAGAGAAATAGAGGTAAGTCCCAAGTTTAACAAGTCACTTCCTGCTTTTGTTCAATGGTCCATGTTCCCCAACACCTTTGTTCCCCACACAGTACTGCTTATCCTGGTCCATCACCAAATCCTCCCAACCTTCCCATCACAAGCATAGACAGAAGAGAAGACAATGTGGGAGCACATGGGACCCTTGTGTAAATCCAGGGTGTAGCACTAAAAATCAGTGTAGTCCTCAGAAATCCAGAACACTTGAGAGGCCAGATAATAAATGATTATTACTGCTGAGTTAACCTCCTAAGACTTCAACCCCATTTCTAAACAAATGGGAATAGGAAATTGCTTGTGAATCAATAGATACTAATGGACAGGGCAAAATAATAAAGTTGAAGGATTTGAGCAAGATAAAAATGTACAACCTATAAATACATTTTAACAGTGTCATGTATAGTAAAGGGGATAAAAGAGATCACTAATTTTCACCTGCAGCTTCTTTCGCTAACGGTTTGGGGTTTCCCCTCAACCCCACACACATGCATTCCTGACAAATCATTTAAAAATAAAGAGAGATATTCGGTTTCATTATAGGCTGGGGTCAAAATTTTCAAACTTGAGTGTCTAAAATTAATCATCTAAATCCATATTTAGGAATATAAATTGCACCTGTAGTTCCCATTGACATCATTAGAAGTTTTGGGAGCTCCCTCATTATATTGGGAATGAACTACAGCCATTCATTCATAGATATGTAACAGGGAGGATGGCTTAGCTTGCTGGAACTACATATTTAATTGCAGTGTGTTACTGATCATATTTGAAATTTATTTTCTTAATTTTCCAAGGAGTTAGTGCCATCCTCCTTATTGACAATGCAGTTCCAAAGCAGCTGAGATGATACCATGCAAGTGCAAGGAAATGGAGATGTGAACTCAAAGTTTAAGGAGTTATTTTAACCAGATCTAAGTGTATTATCGTCATCTTCCCAGATCTTCTCAATGACTGATAACACAATGCCGGAAAAACTTGTTTGTAAGATGACTCTCTGCTGGGCATTGATTCAATAGATGGGAGCATTTTGGGGGCAGGAGGGGAGGGGGATTTTTTTCCCTAGTTTGGGGATCTTTTACATGATCCCGGACAGGGTTTTATAGATGTAAGAAAGATCTGGCTCTTTGCTACTTTTGGAAAGAGGTGACACATTGGCAGGAGAGTGTGACCCTTTTTCTTCACTAATGAAGTTTTGAAAGTCTGAGGTGAGCAAAGACAGTTTGGGGCTTTCCAGCAACAAAATGGTGATGGGAACCAGTCCTGCTCCTATTGAACTCAGTGGTAGTTGAGCCTGTAAGGTCGTAAACCAAATACCATTTCAGTAATTTTAGTTGGCAGAAGAATGAACCTAAAGGGAAGAGCAGAGCTTCTCCCAGAAGCAAATCTGATAACTTTCCCTTTGGGGAAAGGATATGGGAAATAACTACCTCAGAAATACATACAAGGTGATTTACTTTTTAAATGGACAATTTGACCTTTAAAAATACTCTGCATGAAAATTGGCCATTGAATCAAACCGTTTGAGGAAGGGAATACTGGCAATAGTAAATAAACACTCATCATTTTCTGAGGCAGAAAATGTACTGTAAACAAGCTTCTGGTCAGTCCCAGTTTGTCACTTGATTGCAGAGGTGGATCTGGGCAAAAAATAAATAATTTGCACTCTTAGCCAAATCAAATATCTTGCAAGATTTCCCATATTTTGTATTTGTAGTCAAGCCAGAGACCACAAGAACAAACTTTCCTATTGGATCTTGGAGTTTCCACTTCTGGTCAGGAATGGGAAATGCAGATGCATCATCAGCATGCGGGAAAACAATAATAAAATAAAACCAAACTTATCCCAACACATCAGAACCACAGAAATGGTTTGATCTGGGTCAGTTCTTGTGTTATCCAATCTATTTCATCCGTACTTACCAGTAACTCATTATGGATGAGAGCATGGTGTTCAAGCACAGCCCTTGGTTGAGGGTAGGGCATGCTGGAACGCCACTGGCCTTGGAGGAGCTCTGATAGGAATTCTGCCTCAGTCAGGCCTCCTGGAGTGCCAGGATGCACAGATCTATTGCTGCATGTCTTTGTGGAGTGCAGCTTTCTCTCACAATGTGGGTGGCTGTCTCTGTTGCTGACAGAAGGGATGGGGGATGGGTCTGTCTTCTGCTTCCCCCTTTTGGGGTACCATGTGCCCCCAGGGGAATAACAATGGAGCAGCACTTGCACTCCCAAGGTTCACGAGTTGTCATTCTGCATTGTCCCTTATATGAACTGGACAATCCTTATCCCCACTTCACACCCACTGCCTACCTGCATAAAAGCTGGAGGAAACTGAGCTATAATATTATCTTCTCTGACAGCAGCCTTTGCTGTTCACCTTCTACTGCCTTGAAGATCTTAGTCTCCATGTCCTCCACTCCTCCAGGACATCGCTGTCTGATTTACACCAAGTCTTTATGGCTAAAAAGTGATGACATCATGGCTAAATGGGGACATTTACAAAGCTATAGCCTGCATTATTTACATGGATCTCAAGGGAACTGGCCTTCTAAATCTCCTTCATAGACTATACAGATACAGGGAGAAAAAAACCCTAAAACCTTACCTCTCCCTCTGTTACCATCTCACATAGGGCAGATAACTTTTCACTGCAACCAGATTTCCTTTCTTCCCAGTACATCCAACAAAAAGGAAATATCAAAATTAAGCAATCATGTTAATTTTCCTTAGGTAGAGAAGCGGTGGGAAACCAGAAGGCTATGTAAAGCATTTACCCATGAAGTCAAAGCACTGGGCTTGTCTTATCCACATACCTCAGACTTAAGGACAAAGAGCACATACACCAAAGGAACACGTAAGGAAATTTAGAAAGGAATTTTCTAGCCTGGACTGCCTCAAGAAGCTCTGAAGAGTCACGGGCCACCATGCGCTGGCGGGTATTTCCTGCTGATTGGTAGGCGGGCTGGGCAAAGAAAGCGGCCGTTCACTCTCTCTCTAGAAATCTGAATTCAAGGGCCTATATATTTTTTAAATATTAAATGGAGGGTGAGTTAATCAAGACCATCTCAGGCCCTGTAGCTCATGTCTTTCCTTGTTCCTCCACATAAAATGTCTGCCATACAAAGTAACTGGAAATTTATCCTTAATAAACAGGGCCACCCAGACGATTCGGGAGCCTGGGGCAAAGCGGGGGAGCTGCAGCACTTGTACTCACCCTGTGGTGGTCTGGGTCTTTGGTGGCATTTTGGCGGCTGGGGGCCCTTCAGTCTCTCTGGGTCTTTGGCAACACTGAAGGGCCCCCTGCCACCGAAATGCCGCTGAAGACCTGGACCACTGCCAAGCCAGGGCTGGTGGGACCCCTGTGGGGCCTGGGGAATATTGCCTCACTTGCCCCCCATCCTCCTCCTCCCTGGGCAGCCCTGTTAATAAAAGCGAAATGAAAAGTGATTGTACGGAGTCTGCTTCAGCCCCGACACCCCTGCCCCACAGGGCAGAAGACTTTAGCCTCACCACCCCACCGCAGGGCTGAAGCCCCTAGCCTCAGCAGGTGTGCCCATCTCTCGAACTTCTGAAGATTATTGTATGCAGCTCGGAGGGTCAGTAAGTTTGGCCACCCCCAATCTATGTTATGGCTTGATTGCATCTGGACAAGAGAACCTCCCTTCCCCCAATGTGCCAATCAGAGTGACCAGTCTCCCCATTTTAGCTGTTTTGTTCCACCTTGCAATTGCTTGGCTGTCTTATAGAGAGAATGACATGAATATCCATGTTTGTGAAGCCATGTCAGCAAGCCTTTCATAGAGCTGTTAGCTTCTCTGATATATGGTATGTTCCGAGTGCAAAGCTGCTTGCAGCCATCCACACTGTGCCCATTTTCAAGATGATTTCTTGCCATGAAACTGTCTGTGCCAATCCAGGGTGCAGAGTGTCTGTGGCACCCCGGTGGCCATTTTCATTTATTAAGTGGCTCCCAAAGAGCCTACATTGGATCATACAGGAGATCAAGGAGGGGCGGGTGGAATTTGCAGATCAGGGGCCATGAATTATAGCCTTTATTAGTCAACTAGTGTGTGTGTTGCCACTGTTAAAGGTTATCAGGTTAGACACAAATGGCAAGGCAATGATAAGGTATTGACATGGTGGATCCAGTTCATTTTCTTTTTTGTTTTGTTTTAAAAGCTTCTCCTACTGTGAAATATTTCATGAGTCTAACAAGATTACAGGCTAGTGGGCACTCACAGAGTGAGGAAGTCCCATGGTCATTGTCATGCTGAATGTCAAAGTGTGCAGGATTAAATTGTACCCTCTCATGGAAAGACCCACAGGAGAAGGGTAAAAGGTCCATGAAACCTCCTGTGAGTTACTGCCCAGAGTTTCCATCATATCTTCCCTTTGAGAGAAGAGGTCCATGGAGGAGGCATGGTAGGCTTCCTCCCAATGTCATATGTCCTGGTGATCAGATGAAGAAAATGTACCTCCATGCTACTCCTTTGACCCCGTCCCACCTGGCAACAGGGCTCCTGCAAGATTCCATCATCTGTGCAACTGCTTTCCTTCCTACCTTGAAACCTTATTGAAGGAGTACAGGCATGGAGCCTAAATTAATGTCACTTCAATCAGTGACACTAACACAGGTCTGATACATGCTGGGATATATGAAGTCTCAGGATGGGAAAATTTTGAAGATGTGGCTCCTCTCACTCTCCCCTGCTTCCCAAAAAGTCCTGCAGAGTCCTTACGCCATAGAGTTTCATTGCTGGGGATTCTATAGTGCTCCAAGAAAGAGGATTGATGCCACAGAGTCTGTACTTGTTCTTTCTGTATCCTCTAGGGAAGATTTGTTTGAGCTGAGTGCTCTCCACTTGCAGGAACGGAGGGGCTGATCAATCCCCGGTTCCATTAAATAAAGTAACCTTCCATCATATCAGAACTCTGCATCTCTCAAGTATAATGGGAGCTGTTGGTGCACAGGACTGCTGAAAGGCAGTGTACTTATTTACGTGCCTGCAAATGGAATTAGGTGCCTTCTGAATCTTTTGACACTCACATTTGAAAATGACAAGAAAGAGCCTCAGCATGGACACTGAGGAGCCTAGAGTGCTTTTCATAAGTTTTAGGTTTGCCCCAGTGCCCCAACTCCATTGTTTACAGCGTGCCATGTCCTGGATGTCTAACTGGCTTCCACCACAACGATAACTGCGTTCCAGAGAGCTGTATACATTGAATTTATAGAGCATGCTGGATCTCCTCTTCACTGAAAGTAATGCATTTCTAAAGCATTTTCAAAGCAATACTGTTATATACTGTGTAACAGAGCCATCCCAGACTATGACTTTGGTTAAGCAATGTTACATCACATTAGAAGAGACTATGCTATTGCTTCATAGCATCTACCTTCAGAAAACTTTCAATGTGAAGTGTTTCTGCCAGACAGAAAGCCCGTAATGGCCAGCCATTACGGTTCTCTTTCCCCATGTGATCTGCAAATGAGGAACATTGTCCTCAGTCAGTAGAGCTCTTTCTTTAATAACTTGCAGCTGACTTTACTGGCTGTTCTTGCAGTCTCCCAAGAGATGTTTATGAAGTGTTCAAGGTTCAATTATTGCTGAATCAGTGCATCTTCATGCAACAGGAAAGAAGAAAATCTCTTCAACCAGTGTGTTGTACAAGAACTTAATTAAAAGCAGCCCTACAGCTGGCTGCAGCCTGTTGGCCTATTGCATTCTGGCAAAAATTCCTAATGAAATTTGAAAGCAGGAATTTTGTTTTCTTAGCATGGGACACAAGTATATCTGACAAAGGTGGATCTACAGAGAAGTATTTAAAATAAATGTATGTTATGGATCCTCACTCGCTTATGTCCTGTAGCCAAATGTACATGTAATGGACAATGCATCCAGGCATATCGCCCCAGTGGATGATCTCATTTCTGGAAGAGATAATGAAAATCCTGTTGTAAACAATTGATTCCTGATGTTTGCAGTTTGTATCACCTCAATGTCCCTTAAACACCCATCTGTGTTTTGGTATCAAATGTGGCAGACTGGTCTAGTGTATTTCACTAAAATTCTCTTGATTTTAAGACAGACACTCCTAAATGCTTCTGTGCTCTTCAGCTTCCTAGTCCATCAAAGTCTCTTAGAAATAGTTACTCGTTCATCACATCCCCCTCATTATGGCAAATGATGTCCTTAGATGCAGTAAATGGGCACATCGGGTAAAGATGTTGACTTTTTGTGAAAGGAGATGCCCTGTTTTGAGGTTTCACCAGCAATGTCAAACTTCTGAAGTACTTTTGAGGTTTCTTTGTAAGGAAATAAATTCCTGGGTTATATAGTTCCCTCATTGCCTCATCTCTTTTCCATTATGGCTATTTAGTATTCAAAAACATCTGGTGAAACTTTGATTACAAAACCTAACTGCACTAAACACAAAGGACTTTGCAGTTCCTAAGTGTTTTTATTGCTCAGATACGGAATCTTGGTTTTGGGTTTTTTTTTTTTCTTCTTTTTAATACAATGACAGACTATGTTCTGTGTTATATTTATAGATGAATTAAACAAAGTTCAGACATGTGGAGAAAGATTCTGGTCACCGGAGAAAACTTTGGTGCTGCTGTTTTCTTCACTCTGCTAGTAACTGATTCACAAAACTATAGACGTAGATCAAGAGGGGCTAGAGAGATACCACAAGAATGTCAAAAACAAATGCTCAGTCAGCCCAGTGGACTGGCATCAGTAATGCATGCTGTATAACTAGAGGCTGAGGCTGATGGTTTCTTGAGGGCTCTGAAACAGTAACGATGGTGACTCAATGTACACATGCTTCCACAATTGGATTCATACTGATTTTGGTCCTGAGTGGGTTGATAAACCCTTATCTGAAGGTGAAGAAAGATAACCACATTCCAAAGCAATATGACTGGAGGAAGTTCAAAGTGGGGAAACGTGAGTTCCCAGAATGATGGGGAAAGGGATCATAAAGACCTATTTGGACTGGCTTTCAGTCAGGGTGTGGCTTGGAGAAGGAGAATATAGGAACTCTTTGATATAGAATCCTTAAGCATTCAAATATATGACAAATATAAATTCTCCCCTGATTTGTCTTTCTTCTGTTCCTTAGCTGCAGTGAAGAAGAACACAAGTAAGAGCTAAATGTAGATTATGGATATTTAACTCTGTTTTGTGTTTTAAAGCTATTTTATCTCTGCTTGGAGCTACCAGCCACAAAACTACTTAAAGTTACAGATCATAAAAAAAAAAGTTAAATGGGCATGTTTTCACCTTAAAATGGCAGAGGCAAAGAATGGTTTTTCAGTAAGGTCTGCAACAAAAGAAGCTAGGCCAAAGGTAACTTCACATCCTTGCCAATTGTCCTTTGTCTTAAGTGACAATCTCACATTTGCCCCTGCTATGACTGTCACTCATCCCTGCTGAAACAGTATTGATAAGTAGGGTTGCAGGGACTAACCAAGGTCCTATTCCTAGCTGCTAGCAGCTACTTGGGTTTTCGTGCAAGCATCTAGGCTTTCTCCTTTCACTGTTCCTCATCCTGGCTTATTTATGCAGAGTGACCCAAGTGACCCACTGGGATGCCAGGCTTGGGGGTGCCAGGGTCAGGGGTGCTGTTTTTATTGTTAGCAACAAAAGGGAAAATAGAATGTCTGAAGTAAAATGTTTCAGGTATTCTGTATGTGGATTCATTTTTCACTAACCTCCTAGAATGTTCTGGACCTTTCTAGAATCTCGTGGACTTCCAGACTTTGAGAACTGCATTTTCCTAGAACCAACGAGAATGTTATCAACCATGCCCCTATAAAGGACAGGGCATTCTCAGTCAGTCAGATATAAGAATGAACTGAAGTGAAGTTAGTGCTCAGCTGTGATATTGTGAATCTTGTTTCATTGTATAATTGTGAAAGTACTTGTGTTTTAAGACTGGGAGGGTGTAAGTAGTGACTTACATAAGTGTGTAAGGACATATTTAATGAGACACCAGAGAGATCTATCAAACCCCTATCTACACAACAATATAAACATATCATATCTGATGACTTTCTAAGATTGCAAAACATAGACTTTGGCTTTCCCTAATACTGTCTGTTTTCCCCCATAGAAAATAAAAGAAGCCCCCTGTAGCGGGGTAGACCCCACTCCTGCCCTAAAGGGGTAAAAACAGATATGGGAGGGGGCTGTTGCTGGAGAAAGCAGCTTTTAGGCTGGGCTGATTGGGGGAAGTGGCTGCAGCTGGGGCCATGCCCCAAACAGACTCAGCTGTCCCTATAAAGGCAGAGAAGCCAGGGACAGACAGAAGTCTCTCTCTAGCTGTAGAGTGAGATGGGTCTGGTTGCAGGGAGCTGGACACAGGGTACCTGAGTAAAGCAGGGCTGGGGAAAGGCAGAGGAGCTGGGGAGTTCCAGCCTGGAAAGCTTCAGGCTGCGGCCTAGCATTGGGCTAAAAGTACTGGGGGTTGCAGAGGGCAGCCCAGGGGTAGGCCAAGGCAGCAAGTCCAAACCCAACCTTGCTGGTAATGAGTAGGCTGATACTGTAGTCTGCCCCAGGGCGTGGGGGCTAGATAATGACTGGCAGTAGCCATACACTGAGGTGAGATGGGGATAGTGGGTGGGGGTTCCCCAGGGAGGGGAGACGCTAAGACTGAGGGGTTCCTGCCAGGGAGCACCACCTCAGGAAAAAGGCCACTGGGTCCAGTGAGGGCTAGAGGACAGGTGGATCTCTGGCCTGCTGAGGGCGCTCCAGAGCTGAATTAAGCTAATTCCTGGAAGACACTAGCAGGAGGTGCTGTAGGGGTGAGTCCGCTTGTCTACACCCCCAAAGAAGTCTACAGGAGCTCAGTATAGGAAGCAAAAAGCTCAGTTGCAATCTAGCTTGCAGCAAGGGGCAAATTTGATGGGGAAAATATCCGAAACAGAACAACTTTGACTGGGCTTATGATCTTATGACAGGGATAATTCATGCATGCAAACCATGTGTCAAAGTTATGAACAGAACTACAAATGCAATAAAAATTTAAATTATTAAAACATGTAACACATGGAGGGAAAGGGCACCGAAGTTGCTCCTTGCCTGGAGTGCCATTTGGTGTAGGGCTGGCCCTGCCCTCATCCCCATTATGTCTCACCGCAGCGCAATGCTCACCGCTGCTCTGAATAAGCAGCTGTAAGGTGGGAGTAACTCATATTTGCTTGCTCACCTCAAATGGAAGTGGACGGTCAATGGGGAAGACAGGCTGAATCAGATAAAGCTCACATGCTCACATTGGTGAAAAATGTCACTAAGAGCTATGTGGCAGTTATTTGTCCAAATTTTTTAATACGCATGCCAGAAATTAGCTTCCTAAATCCATATTTAGGCATCTAAATAGAAGTGACTTGATTTTCAGAGGTGCTGAGCAACTTCACCTGTCTTTGAAGCCTTGATTGGAATGTGGCTGAGGTGAACTCGACACTGCCCTCCATTGCACCCTTTTGGTCAGTTAGGTTTATTAACTAGGTAGTCATGTTTCCCAGTCTGGTTTCAACTAAAGATCAGAATGTTTCCTATTCTGCTTTTGCAAGTTTCAAATGGCCTTGATCAGATCCTTTAACTTGCATGGACCTGAAGAATTACCTCTCTAAAAACAGGGTGTGTGGCTCTCACATTCCAAATCCAGATTAATCCTCCAGGATTTGGGATCAGTTTGATCCAAAATCCAGATAAGGCTTATTTCAATCCGCAAGTGGAAATTAAAATCCTGACCCCTGGAAACCTCATGTCCCCCAATCTTGCTTCAACTTCACTCACGGTTGTTGTCTTCTGGGTAGGTGCCCATATACCTCCCTTCACTCACTCAGGTCCATTTCATTTAAGAGGGAAACTGCTGCCGTTAAGATCTGTACACTCATTGGTGGTTCTTTGGGCATTGCCAGGTCTGGGTGCCACCCCACACTGTAATCCAAACAACCTAGCAAATGTGCAAGGGATTCTGGGAACTTTAGTTCCTATGGGCAAGAGTAACACAAACAAGCTGTATATCCTCTTTGGAGCATAGCTGCTGTGTGTGTGTGAGGGTTGGACCAGCTACCATCTTCATAAGATCCTCTTCAGATTAGTGGGGGTTAGTGATCTGACAAAGACCCTTCCCACTCCAAAAAAAGAAGAGGCAGAGAAGGGTGGTGAGGAGCAGCCAGTTAGCAAGCACTGCAGAACCCCAAAGCAGAAAAATCCTGTGTATCTCCCATCCCTTCAGGATAGCAATGCAGGAGGGTCCTGGGTGAGGGGGGAGTCAATGAGTGAAGTGGAAAGTCTTGTAAGAATAGCTGCTCGTGTGAAACCTTGTAGCTAAGCGAGACTCACAAGCATGGCACCTCCTGCTGATCGTCTCAGGAATTAGCTCTCCAGTATATGAAGCGCCTCCTCCTGGCCAGCGTCTCACCTGCTGCTGGCTCCTATGTCCCTCCCAGATGCAAGTGCCCCTTTACCTTGGGGTGCTGCCCCCTGGCAGTGCTCCCATACTCTGAGTCTTCTCTCCCAAGGGAACCCCCAACTCTCTATCCCCACCTTGCCTTAGTGGCTACTGCCAGTCCACACCTAGCTCCTGCTCACTGGGGCAGACTGCAGTCTATAAACCACTCATCACTGGCAAGTGGGGGTTGGGCCTGCTGCCTTTGCCTAACACCAGGCTACATCTCTGCAGTCCCAGTACCTCTGGAGGCCTTGCGCAGGGCCCGCAGCCTGGGGAGTTAGCAGGCTGGAGCTCCCCAGAGCCTCTTGCCTTTCCCCAGTATTATACTCAGGTCCCCTTCTCTCTCTACAGCTAGAGAGAGACTGCCTCAGCCCCTGGCTCACAGCCCTTGTATAGGACTAGCTGTGGTCTGATAGGGGTGTGGCCCAGCTGTGTCTGCTTTCCCAATCAGCCTAGCCTTTTCTCTCAGGAGCTGGAAAACTGCCCAGCTACAGACCTCTACCCCAGCCCGGAACCCGATAGGTACAAACCTCTACCATTCTGGTATGGATCTGGATCCAAAGTAGGATCCAGGCATATTCTGGGATTCAGATACAATCACAAGTGCACATTTTAACTCTAGCTGCATCCGGATCTGGAGCTAGATGCTGCTGTCTCAGCCTATCTCTAAATTTGATTGGATGATGATGGTAGAAATGCTGAAGTTTCAATCTCTGTTTTTTGTATGTCATTTGCATTATGAACATCTGAAAAAATCATATTTAATAACAGAACCCTGTGACTTGAACTTGGCTGTTAACCACAGGCTTTGAGAAATATTGGAGCTTTTGCGTCTTCTTCCTTTAGATTTGTCACAGGACTCTCTATTTCATGACAGCAGTACAATTGTGATTTTCATTCTTCCTCTTATGAGGTAGATATCACTGCAGAAAACTGCACTACACAATTTTGGGAAAAAATGTGTTCCCCTTCTTTGCCAGCTGCTTCTGGAAGGCTCATTATACATGAAAGGAACTTGAAGACCTTCCAGTATTGCTTTTAAAAAGCTGCTTCTTTCCCCCATGCAATATAGCACATAGCGATTTTAACTCAGGGGAATTAGTCTGGCACTGTTTGCCATGGAGGACTCTAGAAAAAGAAGGAAGCATTGGTATACTGGAGGGAATTTTAATCTCCGAGACTGGAGGTCAAGCTTGTGGAGTTCTCTGCTTCTGCTGATATGGTTGATGGTATCATTAATTGAGTGCTAGTCCCTATGTCTGTTTCACTGTGGGGGAGTGGGGTACACGTGCTCCATGCACCTGACACTGAAATATTTTGTAAGTAGTGTCCATAGGGCCATGCCTGTGCCCCTACTCTTCTTGTCCTAAATATTGCTAAGTTTTTATCAATTTTATCTTTAGTGTCGTTAGTGTTCATCGTGCTATTAGTATAGCTAGTGCATGGTTAGAATACCCAGCCTGGGGCCCCTTCTGGGTATGGGAATGAAATTATGCCCAGAACAGCAGGCTTTAAAAGCTGTGATTCCCGTTCCCTATCCTTCCTGGTCAGTGATGAGCACCAGGACACACAACATAAGCTCCTGGTCATTCTGCAACCAATGTGATCCAGCTGGATAGTACTTCTGGTGAATGAAGCCAGCAAGTACTGCATGGCTTATACTGGCAACATGTACTCTTACCCCCAAGAGGTCTGGGAAGCATTACTTTGTCCTAGCTAAGGGAGCAGTTTTTATTTACCCTCCCCGCCCCCACTCACCCTGTCATAAACAGATTGTCAAGGGTTAATAGAACAGAAGTACTTCATGATTCTTTTGCCTGTAAAGGGTTAAGTTCAGTGAGCCTGGCTGTCACCTGACCAGAGGACAAATCAGGGGACAGGATATTTTCAAATCTTGAGGGAGGGAAGTTTTTGTGTGTGCTGTCAGTGTTTGGTGGTTGTTCTCTCTGGGTTCTGAGAGTGACAGACGTGCAACCAGGTTTCTCTCCAATCTCTTTGATACAGTCTCTTATATGTCCAGAATAGTAAGTACTAGGTAGATAAAGCGAGTTAGGCTTATGTTTGTTTTCTTTATTTGCAAATGTGTATTTGGCTGGGAGGAGTTCGAATTTGTATTTTGCTAAAAGGATTTTAATTTGTATTTGTATACTTAGGGTGGGAGGGTATTCCCAGTGTCTATAGCTGAAAGACCCTGTAACATATTCCATCTTAAATTTACAAAGATAGTTTTTACTGTTTTTCTTTCTTTAATTAAAAGCTTTTCTTGTTTAAGAACCTGATAGTTTTTTTTATTCTGGTGAGACCCCAGGGGACTGGGTCTGGATCCACCAGGAAATTGGTGGGGAGAAAGGTGGGAAGGGGGAGAGAGAGGTTAATTTTCTCTCTGTGTTAGGATTATTTTCTCTCTCAGGGAGAGTCTGGGAGGGGGAGAGAGAAGGAGAGGGGAAGGTGGATTTTCCTCTCTGTTTTAAGATTCAAGGAGTTTGAATCACAATGATCTTCCAGGGTAACCCAGGGAGGGGAAGCCTGGGAGAGGCAAAGGTGAGGGAAAGGGTTTACTTTCCTTGTGCTAAGTTCCAGAGGGTCTGAGTCTTGGGGGTCCTCGGGCAAGGTTTTTGGGGGACCAGAGTGTACCAGGCACTGGAATTCCTGGTTGCTGGCAGCGCTACAAGTACTAAGCTGGTAATTGATCTTAGAGGTATTCATGCTGGTACCCCATCTTTTGGATGCTAAGGTTCAGAGTGGGGGATTATACCATGACACACCCGCACTGAACTCCTTAGTTGTTCACGATGCCACAGAAAGATCTAGGCAACAATATCAAAGCATCATCCCCACCGATAAGAAGGCCAGTCATCTGGAGCTGCTGGGGAGGAAGGTGTTCAAGGTTTCTAGCTTCCAGTCTAGAATATCTATCAAGTTCCATTGGCTAACTATGATTTACTTATTTTTGGAATTATTCAAAGTTCCTAGATTTTAAGGACAAATTACTCTAGAAGCCAGGGCTCACTTTCAAGCCCTTATCAACAAAAGCAAACTGGTAGCCAGAACTTAATTACAATCTATGTTTGAAGCAGCTGAAACTCTATCAAGATCAATGGCAACTGTCATTGAGATGTGCCAGGAATCATGGCTACACTCTTCGGGGTTTCCCAGGAAGGCCTAGAACACAGTGGAGAATTTGCCCTTTGAGACCAATGTTTTCAGTGAAAAGATGCTTGAGTCTGTACTCTCTAAAGGACTCCAGGGTATATCTACACCAACCCCAAAGAAGAAATATCATAAGCAGCTGCAGAAACTGAGACCTGTGCCTCAACCATTTTACCTCAGTGCTCTTCTGAACCATCTCATAAAAGACATAGAGTGCAAAGGCCATGATACCCTGCTCCTTGCACTTTAACACAACCTCATTCCCAGGCCAAAAGATACTTCTTAATTCTCACCAGGACTTCTCTAACTTGGTGGAAAGATCCTGGACAAGTGTGTGGCGTGTTCTTTTCATATCCCCCACACCATACAAGATAATAATTATGGATGCCTCTCTACTAAGCAGGGGAGCTCACTTAGATGGTCATACAGGACAGGGTACTTAGATTGGCCAGAAGACCAAAATGCACAAAAATATTTTGGAACTTGGGTTAGTCCAAGAGGCTTGCTAAGCATTTCTACCTTTCATTCAGTCTCTCCATATTGTCATAATGTCAGACCATATAACTACTGTTTTCTACATAAACAGTCAGGGAAAAGTGAAATCCACTCCCTTGTGTATAAAAGTAGCCACCTTACAGAACTGGTATGTCAAGAATCATGTCACCCTATTCACCTTGTGTCTTCCAGGAATCCAGAATTCATTGGCAGACAGCCTCAGCAGCCATCTTGCCATCGATTACGAGTGAGAGTTACACAATTCAGTGTTGAACAGCATTGTCACTCAGTGGGGAACTCCCTCTTAGGACCTGTTTGCCTCCAAAGCAAACAGGGAATTCAACATATACTGCTCTGGGGGACCTCAAGGAAAGATCTCCAGAGACAATGCTCTACTGCCTTGGATAGGTCACTTGAGTTGTGATTTCCCTCCCATCCCACTACTACCTCAGGTTCTACAGAATACTGGACAGGACAGGACACAAGTCATCCTTATCACTCCCACATGGCCCAGACAATTCTGATTTCCAAGCCTTCCACAAATGTCATCCCATCCACCTATCAGCACTCAAGTCTTCCCAGAGCTTTTGATCTAGGAGAATGGCAGACTCAGACATCCAGATGTGGAGCTGCTTCATTTCAGAGATGGGTATTTAGATGGGCAACAAGCCTATAACATTCTTGCTGTGAAGCTGTGCAAACCATTTTAATAAGAGCAGAAAAGACTACCAGAAAATGTTACCTATCCAAGTGGAAACATTTTTTTATCTGGGCCCAGCAAAATCATGTATCTTCAGAAACAGCAGATAGTTCCCCTATTTTAGATTATCATTTTACTCTCAAGATGACCAATCTTTCCCTAGTTTGCTACGCCTACAGATTTTTACTTGATCTTTACTTTCTCAGGAACAGCCAGATTCTTGAAGGGTCAGACCAGAACTTTTCCACCAGTAAAAAAATGAACCCCTCACTGAGTCCTTAACTTAGTACTTTCAGTACTCACTAAGCCACTTTGGAACCTCTAGCTCCATGTGCCATGTCTCACCTGTCAATAAAGCTTGCCTTCCTTGTTGCCATCACCTCAGCCAGAAGGGTAAGTGAAGTTGGGGCCATCAGGGCTGATCCACCCTGCTATTCCGTAAGGACAAAGCTTTGCTATGAGACCACCTGAAATTCACTCCAAAGATAGATTTGGAATTTCATATAAACCAGTCAATTCACTTATTTGTGTTCCTTCTGAAGCTCCAGGCCTCTAGCAAGGAGATAAGACTTCATTCCCTCAACATGCAACAAGCCTTGATCAGGGAGTCACCTAGTCTGTTCATTGCCATAACGGAATGAGTTCGAGGTTAAGCTATATCCTTTCAGAGGATCAGAAAGTCAATCTCTGGCTGTAGTCTACTCTATCAGAGAGCACAGCCTCCTCCTCCATACCCCAAGTAAAAACCATGAGGACTATAATTTGAACTAACCCAACAATAGTTTTTCTGCAGACTATAGAAAATAGTGGCTGGCAATCTCTACTTCTTTCTGAACAAGGCCAGCATATTCTTTATTTTTTGCAATTTTACATTAAAGTAATGTTGCACACTCTCTATGTAAAGAAGCATATAGCCTTAAAGGGTAATTGGCAAGAGTAGAAGAATGCAGGGGTTGATTTGTTAGGCCAGGGGATCTGTCTGACAGAAAATGTAATTTCAATATCCTGTTAGCAAGGCTGGGGAATCCTTGATGAGAGATAAACTGGGAAATTTTATGTAGAAGAATGTCAGAACAAACATCACTAGAAAAACAGAGATTTATGATAGGCTGGAAAAGATTGGGAGGAGATGATCACTTGGGGTTTCTACTAGTTTCCTGAACAGAAAAATGAATGTATGAAAAAAAGCCAGATAAGCAAAAATTTGGTGCAGAAAAAAACAATCTATCATCTGTTGTTAATGGCAAAGACAAATGGGCTTTTTATAGCCAGAATCCTCAATAACAAAGGAAAACCAACTTTTTGCAGTCAAGCTCCTTTTTCATCCACAGGCAGCTCTGGTTCCAAGTTCTATCAGGGGGCTCATTCATTCTTGCACTGGCTTACAAAAACAAGAGCGGTAGTTTGCAGCTCCCCTGTTCAGCGGCTGGTTTATGCCTGTTACAATAGCATTTATGAACCATTGCAGGGCAGAGAATATTTAGGCTTCAGGCCTGAATTTCAGAATGCTGCTCTCCTGCACAGGGCCAGTACAGAAGGCTGCTACACCAGGGTGTTTCATGGAGGGTGGAGGGGGATAGTATGTGCATGGTGGTAGTACAAAGGTGAATTCCCTTCACAAATTTCTCATTGGATCACTTTTCTTGTACTGATTCCTAAAGGACCAATTTACTCTAGCTGAGCCCAGTTCCATGGCTGGGTTTCTGGTGATCTCTGTAATGAGAGCAGATCCATTTGGTAGATTCTCTGCCGAGAGCCATAGATCTGTTAGAAGAGTGGCTTGCCTAAATGTGACCTACTGTCCTATTAGAACCTCAAAATGTTACCTCCCTAAGTTTTGTTTCTTTTCTTGGGCTATATGGGTGTTTAAGCCTAGTTGGTTATTGAGAACAAAGTGAGCATGTTTGACATTTCCTCCACTTATGCATGAAAATGCCAGATAGCAAATTTAAAAAAATGTGAGCAGTTCAGTTAATCAATTCCTTGGTTTTCCTGAGCTTTGAAACTGCCACCTTAGAGGGCAAACACTATGGACTAAGGACAAGGCACCTTCTGCTTCCAGCTTCTCAGACCAGCTGTCTACATTGTTGGAAGCCTTCACTTGATGAATCAGATCATAGCCCTGCAGCATTACTCCCATTTTGCTCACAAACTTCCTTGAAGGGCCATTAAATATGTTATCTTTCTTCACTGGTTGAGGTGAGCATGTATGATTTCCAGTGTTGCCAAATCTCACAATTCTATTGTGAGTCCCACAATATTTGGTGGTTTTCTTAATGCCTTAGCTCTTGGGGTCATGTTATTACAGTAACTCCTCACTTAAACTCGTCCTGGTTAACATTGTTTCGTTGTTACGTTGCTGATCAGCTAGGGAACATGCTCATTTAAAGTTGTGCAATGCTCCCTTATAACGTCATTTGGCAGTTGCCTACTTTGTCCACTGCTTGCAAGAAGAGCAACCCGTTGCAACAAGCTGGTGGGGGTTTGGAACTAGGGTGGACCAGCAGCCAACCAGCAGCTCCCCGTTCCCCTAAGTTCCCTGTTCAGCAGCCACTCAGCAAGCTATCAATTACTGACAGTTCAGCTGTGTCCTCCCCCCACTGCCATGTGCTGCTCCTGTCCTCTGCCTTGGAGCTGCTCCCGGGAGCCTCCTGCTTGCTGTCAGAGAGGGGGGATAATGTCAGGGTGTGTCAAGGTTTCTTTCCCCACTTTGAATGTTAGAGTGCAAATGTGGGGGACTTGCATGAACACTTCTAAGCTTAATCACTAGCTTAGATCTGGTAACACTAGCACCAGCCAGAATTTAGTGTCTGGCACACTTTCTGTTCTCCCAAAACCTTCCCTGGGGAACACAGATCCAAACCCCTTGGATCTTAAAACAAGGAGAAATTAACCATCCCCCCTCCTTTACCCCCAGACTTTCCCCTCTCTGGGTTGCCTTGAGAGGCTTCACACAGATCCAAACTTCTTGGATCTTAAAACAAGGAGGAATTAACCATCCCCCCCCTTTTTCCCCTCACCAATCCCTGGTGAGTTCAGATCCAATTCCCTTGGATCTTAAAACAAGGAAAAATCAATTATGTTCTTAAAAAGAAAGCTTTTAATTAAAGAAAGAAAAGGTAAAAATTATCTCTGTAAAATCAGGATGGAAAATGCTTTACAGGGTACTTAGATTTATATAGCCCAGAGGAAACCTCCTCTAGCCTCAGGTTTAAAGTTACAGCAAAAAGAGGTAAAAATCCTTCCAGCAAAAAGAAACATTTACAAGTTGAGAAAACAAAAATAAGACTAATCCACCTTGCCTGGCTATTACTTACAATTTTGAAACATGAAAGACTGATTCAGAAAGATTTGGAGAGCCTGAGTGTACGTCTGGTCCCTCTTAGTCCCAAGAGCGAACAACCCCCCAAAACAAAGAACACAAACAAAGACTTCGCTCCATCAAGATTTGAAAGTATCTTGTCTCTGTATTGGTCCTCTGGTCAGGTGTTAGCCAGTTTTACTGAGCTTCTTAACCCTTTACAGGTAAAAGAGACGTTAACCCTTAACTATCTGCTTATGACAGGATGTCTCCCTCCCCACTGCTCCTGCACCCCATTTACCCCATCTTCCACAGAGCAGGGGGGACACACAACAAGGCTCAAGAAGTAGGGAGCTTCCTGGCAGAAGCTACCATTTCAGCTTGCTGATTAACTTATAAAGGTAGTGTACTTAGAATGGAGTCAGCGTACTTAAAGGAAAAATGCACATCTCTTTTTCACACACAGGGTGTGTGTCTCTGTCCACCATGCTGTCTCCCTTCCCTCCATTTGTGCTGCCTTGTAGAGAGTAAGACTACATTAATAACGAGTTAACCCTCGAGGGCTCAGCCAATTGCTAGTTCCTTCCCTGGGAAATATCCCACTCTCTGACTCCTCCACCTCAACCAAGCTTCACAATCATCATCACTGTGTACCAGCATTAAATTGTTTGTTTAAAAAGTATACTGTGTGTGTGTGTGTGTGTGTGTGTGTGTGTACATAGATAGATATAGAAATCTAGATTTCTATATCTATCTATCTATCTATATAGTCTTTTGTCTGGTGAAAAAAATTTCCCTGGAACCTAACCCGCCACATTTACATTAATTCATAGGAGGAAATTGGATTCAGTTAACATCGTTTCGCTTAAAGTCGCATTTTTTCAGGCACATAACTACTACGTTAAGCGAGGAGTTACTGTACCTCAGAATCTCAGCTCTTTTTTTAAGTAAGTTTTGAGCCACTGCAGTTGAGAACAAAGTATGAAAATGTGACCCAAGTGTACCCTAAGACACAGAAACCAAGAGACAAATCAAATGAAGCCAAAATGTATTTATTTGTTCATAATTCTTGTGGTTTCAGTAGCCTAACTTATGATTTTTGAACACTTGGGGTTGGCAATGCTGGGTTCCTAATTGGCCCTTGGGTACTTCATGTCTAGAATGGATACCACAGCATATTTGGGACAGGCAGTGTGTTATTATCTGCATTGTTGAAATACTTTTGTTATTCACCCACATATTCTGTCCTCTGCCAATTCTGCTGCAATAGCCTCCCAGGACTATAGTGATATAACGTATCCTACTCCTTTGGGTTTTAGTATGTGGGAAACCATGCCTGAAGATAGTAAGATCAGCCCTATAGATGACTGTCAAAGCATTGCTACCTTCTCCATTCCAGCTCTGACCAATTAGCTAGCTGTCTAAGATGCTTTTGGAAGTTTCTGCTTGGCTCTATGGTGAATACTATTTCTGTCCTCCTTCCCTATCCATTGTTTTGTTTAGGAAATTCCCAGTGTTTTCATGACTGCTAGCATTGTTATATTTGGAGACTGACTGGCTGGACTGGCTTTGTTAATGTGAATTCAGTCTTTAAGAAGCCCAATTGCCTGTCATTAAGGCCGGATCTTTGAACCCCAAAAGTGTAGGCTGTTTTTTTAATTGCATCTGGGTTTGGTTTGCATGGCCTGTTATACCCCAACACATTTTGTTTTCTGGACACTTGACTATTAAAGATCCACAGCAGTCTCCTTCCACCAACTTCTCTCATTGTCGTAGTCAGTAAACTGACAAATAATTAAGAAAGCAATCCTGGCCCAGAGAGCTCATAGTCCTGTGTGTGAGACAGTTCATAGTGAATGAAATAGGCAAGTAGCGCATGGCTGAGTTGGGAGGATGAGATAACAAATCAGATTTGAAGAATAGCAGAAGTCCTAGTTTGTGCCTTGCCTAACCAGTGCCAGATAGTAGCCATTGTGAGATATGCAGTCATTGGGTTTGGGAACAGCATGTGTGACTTCTAACCTGAACTTCAGTAACATATGAACCGTCTGCTTTCAACAATTTATAGTTGAGCTATAAGCCATGGGATACACTATATGTTTAACTTCACAGTATATTGCTTTATCTGATGTGATAAAACAACAGAAAAAAAGCACTGGGGGAAACTAATGAAGTATCAGGAAAATTCTTTACTGACTCCAAGTAGGCAGTTGGGGAAGGATAAAACCCACTTCATGGTAAATATTAAACAGTATAGTGTTTGTTCAAGTGCTTTGTGCTGGCTGTTCCTTGCCTTTCATTCACCATTTGACAGCATATTCTTGAGAGTTGCTTTTTTATTTTCTTTTTTTTTTTTTTAATTTTTCTGCACTTAACTTTGTTTAAACTAAACTAAAGGATATTGCATATTAATTCTTCTGTCTCTGTTGACTTGGAGCAGTTGCAATAGGGTGGGGCTGGCCTCCCAGGCCACAGCAGCAGCTATGGAGAATCTAGTAGAGTGGATTCTATGACCCTTCAACTCTGACATCTCCTCTCTGGATGGACAAGTGCTCTCAGCAACAGGAGCTCTGCTAGTGGCCTATTAACAAATTTGCAAGAGCTAGCAGTATCCAAACCCAGGGTAATGGAGGTATTTGACAGGATGGTGATGTGGCACTGACTTATGCATATTTGACATCAGGCACTAGTGTTCCCTTACATCAGATTTTGAAATGTAACTGAGAAGTAAAATCTTTTTTTTTTTGCCTTTATTTTTTCCTTATTACTTATAAAGGTATCCCCATGCTTTTAATTTAATTTTCCCCTCCAATGAGGTTTTCCCTCCCCATGTTTGAGCTCTCCCATCCCTCCTTTTCTAGAGGAGCTTGGCAAGAACTCTTTAAGAATTGGCATCCTCCACTCTAATTTCAGACATGGGTAAAACAGAGCAGCAGCTCCGATTACAGCCTCCTGCTACATCATTATTTAGCTCCTCCCAATATTTTACCAGTATCCTCTAACATAGGGGGTGTAGTGATGGGCTAATAGTTCCAAAGTAAAATACAAGCCAAATAAAGTGTTTCAAAACACAAACCTTTGAGGAAAATCCATAAAAAACCAGTAAAGAACTAACACCAGTTTCCCTTTTGTTTTACAGTTTAGCTTTTAAAAAATCACTGAAGACTCTCCTGAAACTTTTCATGTCAGTTGATTCCAGCTTTTGTCCCAGTTGTAGGTCTCTTGTCACTGGAGTCTAAAGCCACTATTGGCCCAGAAAAGCTGATTGTTGAGGGGAGAAAGGAACTGAAAGCATCATGTTTTCCAAACTTGGCACTAATTGTGACTTGTCTCTGCAAAATCCAGGCATGCAAATGTGCGTATGGTACATGCATAATTACTTAAACTCCCTTGTACATACATTTTGGGGAAGACAACTTTGGGCTCAGGTTTTGAAATAATCTGTCCCCAACTCTGCAATGCATGCTTAAACACATTTAATCGCTGTTCTTAATAGACAGCTGCTGTTGGTGGACAGCAGGTTTAGCTCCAGTCAGGAAGATTTTCTGCCAGAGACCTTCTCTGGGTTTTAAAGCTGGCTTCACATACACTACAGATTCCAGGATCCTCGGGCCCTAGAGTTTAAAGGATTTTGTTATTTTGGACTTTTTGTTTCAAAGTTCATTATGGGCCAGATTCTCAACCCCTCAAGAAAACTGAGTCATACTTCTCTTAGAGCCCTAGTCAGTGAGTATGTACCAGAAAAGGCAAATGTTCATTTTATGGACTAAATCCTGTAGCTCTTGTTTGGGCAAAATTCCAATGAAACCAATGGGAGTAATAACTTTAGGATTTGGCTGCAGGGGCAAACCCTGCCCTTTTCTCTATGGCACAGTGGGACATCTGGCAGAAGAATGACTGAAGTTTGGCTTAGCAAAGGGCAGAAAAATTCAGTGGACTCTGCAGAAAGTCTGGAGCACAGCTCTATGGGGATTCCCTGCATAGGCGATATTTAGGGATGGATCTGATCAGGAGAGGGATGAGCCAGAAAATATGCTGCTATGCCGATTCTCCAGTCCTTCCTTCTCACAGAGGGGAGCGCTCCAGCCATTAACATGGAGTAGCTTCTGCAAAGTGTCTTCACAGCCACTTTGCCACTTTGAAGAGGATTCATTTTCCCTTCCATCCAAGGATATCCTCAGATCCCAGCTGAGATACTCAGGCTGATCCCTGGACTGTGGATTTGCTGCTATATGCAGATTATCAGTATTAATTATTTGTATTACCATAGCACCTTAGAGCCCTAGTCGTGCACCAGGCCCCCATTGTGCATATGGTCTGAACTGTCCATACACCTTCAGTACATAGTGTTCAACCTTATTACTCCAGCACTGCTGGTGAGCCAGCCTCACAGTATATTCTGCATACCTTGGAGTTTGCCATTTTGTCCTTTACTCTTACCTTAATCACAATACGTGCAAAGTGGTTCTGGGGTGGACCAATTGGCTCTATTTCTTGTGAGCAGGTTTTTATAATGGTGAACATGTCAGCCCTTTCATTTCAAGTATTGTCTCAATGTACGTGGCATAGTTATGTTCTGGCTTTCATGGAGGAAGATGTGAGGGAATGTGTTCTATTGGGAGTAATTCAATATGCACACAATGTTAGTAAGAAAGAGGTTACGTTGGTAAATGACACAGCTTTCCACACAGAACATTTTTTGTTAGTCTTGGAACTAAATGAAAGCTCACTTATTCCATACTGACTTGTTGAAGATTACTCCAGATTCCTAAGACATGGGCCCAGACACAGGTTTGCTCTTTTTAACAGATCGCCCTGCCCAATCCTGTGCTTTTTCTGTTTTTCTCTGCACTGACACTACTATAGCAGTATGGAAATATGTGCTAATACCACAGTTGTCACAGGAAGGAAAGAAGAAAAATGATGTGGAACAAAGTAAGAAATTCACAATCACATGGAAAAAATCTTAGAATCTTAGGCTACAAACACAATACAGAGCTGGCACAGACTGAATGCAGATGGTAATGATGACAATAGTATAAATCATATCAGTGCTTTATAATTCTATATGTAATTATTATTTAAATCAGTTTTCCTGGCACTCACTTGTTTGTACCTTCAAATATCATCCTTAGCACTTTTTACAAAAGCTAGGTACAACATTTGCTACTCTCCAATTCTCCAGTATAGTAGCTGACTTTAATGAAAGATGGCACATTTTTCTCAGCAGCTCTGCGGTTTCATTGTTAAATTCCTTCAGAACTGTTGAGTGTGTACCATTTGCTTGCTCTTGACTATATCAAGTTGTTCCATCATCTCCTCTTTTTATGCCTCCTTTTTTAACATGCCTTATCAACATTTTCTGGTAAAAATCAATGTTTAAAATCATTTAGCATCATTGCAATGTCCTTACTCTCCATAATTTTTCCCTTCACAGTATAGCAGTGCAGCATATCCAGTAATTCTTTCATAGGTTTCCTGCTTCTGATACTCTGAAATATTTTCTTATTTCTTCAAAACCCTTTTTAAGCTCTAATCATTTCCATTTGACATTTGACTTGTAACATATGCTCCTTTCTATTGGCTTCAATTTGATGGGATTTCCAGTTCCCAGTTACTTATTATGGCTCAGATGACCTTTGAACCTTGCTTTTGAACCATTGTTTTTTTGTGGTTGTTAGTAATCTCTTTGTTTAATGTTCTCTTTCCCACACCAAAGAAAACAACACTCAGAACCAAGCCATCAGGGGCACTCCAGAGTTCACCATCTCTATTCATGTGTATTCTTGAATGAGAGAGAGAGAGTACACTATCAAGAATCTGATTTAGTGTGTTTGGGACACCTCCACCTCTAAATGAAACGCTAACCATTTTAGAGAAAAAACCTTTAATATGCAATTTATGAACTACACTGGCTCTGTTATTTGCATGAATCACCTAACAAAAATACCATGCATCTGTTTTGAATTCATTGTCCCTTATTGAGAGAGCCTATTTCATGAGGAAAAGCTCCAGGAATGTTATAGTTCCTGTAACTGAGTTAGATTTCTCTGTTTCTGTCTAGCTTTCCAGACACACCAGATCCCATTCAACTCAGTCCTAAAGCCTTTACGGTTGACTCATTAGTGAAAAGATGCAGCTGAGTAGTAGTTTATGTAGCTCTGGGGCTTGCCACACACTGAGCCCTGGACTGTGGCTCTGTTAGCCACTGCTACACTGGGGCCAGGGATAGGAAAGGCATCAAAAGGAAGAACCTGCACCACTGAAATCAGTAAGAGTTTTGCCATTTATTTAATTAGAGGTAAGAACAGGCTCCAGTAGCAGAGGCTGAAGGTATTCTGCCTATGCCCCCTATATGCACTTATTTCAACAAATGGCAGAGGTGAAAGTCGGCCAGTATGGGTGAAGTGGCCGTCAGTATGGGCTCGTACGCAGCCGATGTTAAAGTGCTACCATGGCAGCGCTTTAAGGACCCTCTAACATCGCTGCCCCTTTTCCCCCCATCTCCCCATCAGCAGCCCTGCTGGAGGGCAGTGTCTGAAGAGGGGAAGCTGCCCTGGGCCTGGCGATTTAAATGGACCCAGGGCTCCTGGCTACTACTGCCTTGGGAGCAGCCAGAGGCCCAGTCCCTTTAAATCACTGCCAGCGCCCTGGGTGGCGCAGGCCAGACAGCGCGGAAGGGCTGTCTGAGAGAGGCTGACCCTCAGCTCCTCCCCTTCTGCCCGAGGCCCATCCACTTTCACCCCTTCCTGGGCCCCTTCTGGGTTCTGCAGTCTGACTCCCATACTGGTAAATCTTTTATGTTACTTTCACCCCTGATAAATGGTCTGTTATTTTTCTCCTTGTTCAAGACACAGCTGTATCACTAGCTTCACTATAAGGAGAATACAGACTGCTCAAGAGTCACAGTGCCCTTTTCCAAAAGAAATCACTAGTAACGTTATATATTTTAGTGTGCTCTCCTTTCCTCCTATATTCCTACTCAACATCTAGTTCCAACCTCTTCAGAGAATCTAAGGGCCAGTTTGTTTTTTTGGCATAGCAGGGTGGTCCTTGCAGAATCTAATACAGCCACCAAAACTCCGTAGGCTGAAGTCTGCTCTCAGTTACACACATTCAACCTGCATTGAAATCCATGGCAGTTGCACCAATGTAAATAAGAACAGAATTTGGTCCTTAGGCTTTGGATCACAGCGCTTCAGACTGACTTGAGCTGGGATATTTTTTAACCAGGATTTTCATTAACAGAACAATAGCATCTGAGTTTTACTTCACTTCAAAAGAAATACGCTTTTTGTCATGTGGAGACATAAATGCATTTTCCATCAGTGTGCAATCCTACAAATGTGAAGGGCCAGGACTCTTCCTCCCTAGGGTTTTAAAAAAAGAGGGCCTCCCAAAAATGTCCATGTGCAACATCTCTTTTTAAAAAATACAGGTAAATGGAAAGAAATGACAAGTGACTCTGTGTGTGTTTTTGTGTGTTTGTTTGTGAGAGGGAAGATAAATGAACCCAAAATACTTAGATACCTGGTAACACATTCCACTTTATTGCCGTTGGTTGTGCCCATAGGGCAATCTTGACTCCCAGTTTCTGCTATCATTGCATCACTTTTTCCCTGTTCTGATCTGGCAATCTAGTTTAAGAGAGCAAGATATCTGTAAGCATTAGTTCTTTGCATAGTGTCCCTATAGGTGCTCCATTCTCAGAGTGCTTACACTCCATGCGCCTCAGATCAGAGATTTTTGTTAGCAGTGTCTCTTTGGTCCTTGCATGTGCCCCCTGCAGCCTCGTGCCCTGCACCGAGGCAACATAGAGCTGTGTGGGAGAATTGCCCTTAGACAGAGCCTCCAGAAGCATCCAAATTGAGTTTACCTCAATTGTATTTTTCTCTCATTCTTACTAGTTAGTGTCAGATCATAGAGTTCCTTTGTGTTATTTAGCTGAAGTAATGTTATAGTTTTTAAAACAACAACAAAAATCTTTAAAAAATGTACTTATACTTTTAGAATAAGGACCACTGTCCCTTCACCTGTTTTTCTTTTGTTTTTCCCCCTCAGGGGAACTTAAACCCTGGGAGGATATGCCCTATTCTCCTGGGTTTAAATGTTGCCGTTTGTTCCCAGAGGCTATCCTGGTCCATGATGGATGCTCCCAGTGTGTCCACTGCCTTGACAAGTCACACGTTCCCCCAAAATGTAATTTCTGTCTGCAATTAAAATCAAGGGCCAGAAAGAACTGGGGACTTAAACTATGTCACCTCATAATAGAGAGTTCACTCCAATCATCCTCTGACCATGTGTAGAGGACCCCCTGCAAACAACTGTTTCTGATCAGGTCGACCACTTTGACCTCCTCGGCACAGCACTCCCCTAGAGCATCGAAGATGAAATCTCTGAAATCCTTTCAAAAAGATTCTAGAAAGCAGTCTTCAAGTCCTCTGGGTAGATAATCTATCTCAAAGATACCATTTCTGATTCAAACACCACTTTGGCACCTACCAATCTCCAGCTTGAAGTTCCTCAGGTACTGTGATCAGCAGCAAAACTAACTGGCTCTAGAATATTGGTATCATTGAGTGACTGGAGCAGCAGAGAGAAGACTAGCTCTTCTAAATCAGTTCCAACAGAGTCTACTAGTACCGTGGTACCCAGCACTTTGGCTTCACAAAAGACCAGACTGACACCTATTGGTCATTCACTGGAGCACATGAGACCTTCAGTACCATCAGCACTTTCTACCAGTTACTTCTGACCAATTTACCTCATTGGTACTGTCCGCTGTTCCATTACCAAAAGAGTTTCAATTTCCTCAGGACATGAGAGTAACAAAAATGTCTGAATTTCCCCTGTTCAGCACCAACCTATTCTTGATAGTGAGCACCTTTCAGTCTCCAGAGAGTCATCCAATGCCGACAAAGTATCCACCTATCTCTATGACTGCTCCACCTCTACCAAAAAGAGAAGGAAGATGATGGGGACTTTTCATCAGTTTCCCACATTTCTGCCCAGGGCTCTCCATTTCATTATCAAGGAACATTTACCCTGAGACCTCTAAGGAGTCGGATCATCCTTGTGAGAGACACTGTCCATCCCGCTGGTATGATACCCTTGAATATCTCCACTGATGCCTCAGAGGCTTTACTGGGACCCTTGGATGGCTTACCATCAGCAATTTTCCAGGGCCCCTAGTGTTTCTCATGGGGAGAAAAGCAGACAATCCCCAGAAGCCACTCTCTCTAGGGCTCCTGAGCCACAAAACACAACCTTTCAGGAACAGGAAGTGAGATTGGACAAAGAGATTATCCTTACAACAAACATCTCTTCTTCTTCCCCAAATGAAGCAGTCATGCCTTCCCCATCATCCTTGGCTGACGATTTTATACATTTCTAGGACCTCATAAAAAGGTGGACTCCTTGCAAGTTCCACTGGAGGAGGTTAAGCAGTTGCATAATAAATTATTTGACAGTCTGCACAATTCATCATCCGTCAACATTGTGCTAAATATTCATGAGTCCTTGTTATACTCTGCAAAAACATCCCAGCCTCAGTATCGCTCACTTGTGAGAGGGTGGACAAAAATATTACATTCCCTCCAGGGACTCTGAATTTTTATTTTTGCATCCATTCCCCAACTCCCTTGTGATCGATGCTGTGAATGAAAGTGTCAGACAGCACTATATTGACTCCATATGATAAAGACCTAAAGCATCTTGATTTATTTGGCCATACGTCATGTTAATTGGCTACCTTACAATTTAGGATCACCAATCATCAAGCCCTCGTAGCAAAATACAGCCATAATAACTATTCAGAGTTGAATGTCTTTATTGAGCATCTTCAAGACAAACCAGAGCGAGCAATTCCAGGAGATCATTGCAGAGAGCCAGTGGCACACAAGAACATCTCTGCAGGCCTCTCTGAATGTCACTGATACAGTTGCTCATTCTATCTTCAGTGGTAGTCATGAAAAGAATTTTCTGGTTTTAGCTGGGTTTTCTGAGGGAAGTCTGAAATATAGCTGAGCACCTTCCTTTTGATGGATTGAGGTGGTTTGCAGAAAAAATGGATGAATCTCTTCATACTTTAAAAAACCCTACAGGCATCTTACGCTCTATGGGAATTTACATCCCTGCACAAAAAAGAAAGTTCTGTAAGTATCAGATGGTCCAGAGATCTCAACCCATCCAGTTTACTGCCTCCCAAAGACATTATGAACACCAGCATAAGGGACAGTGGTTCCAGAAAAAGAGACCAGCTACTTCTCAGGAGTCGACCTCACATCCCACAACTTTGAAATGCCAATATTGATGGGCCAGTTGAGGTTCTGAGTTACCATCTCAACTTTTATCTACTGCAACAATCTGCATGTCTCCCTGGTTTCAGTGACCGCTCTTCTCATTTCCATCAAAGTTGGGAACATATCACTACAGACAGGTGGGTGTTGGAGATCATTGCAACAGGATACTCCATCCATCTTATCTCCCTTCTCCCCATCCCATCTCCCTCCCTATCCCTCTTCAGGGAACTCTCTCACAAGCACCTGTTGTGACAGGAAATTGATTGGGTGCTACAGAATGTGGGTGCTATAGAACCAGTTCCCACACAACACAGAGGGAAGGGATTTTATTCCAGGTACTTTCTGGTTCCAGAAAAGAAAGGCAGTTGGAGACTACTCTAGATCTAAGAATACTCAACAGATTTGTAAAGATTCAGAGGTTCAAAATGGTAACTCTTGCAGCAATAATTCCACCATTGAACCAACGGGAATTGGTTCTAGATCCTCAGCCAAGACACTTATTCCATATAGTGATCCACTCCTCCCACAGAAGGTTCCTATGCTTCACTCTAGGTCAGGAGCACTTTCAGTACCTGGTGTTCCTGTTCAGAGTCTTGTCTGCACTCAGAATGTTCTCAAAAGTACTTTCTGTGGTAGTGGCTCATTTCCACAGACAAGGAACTCTGATTTTCCCATACCTTGAAAATTGCCCCACTCAAAGGGTGTTCTTTCAACACAGTTTTGATGGCCACTCAGAGGGCTGTAAACCTACTTCTTTGATTGGAACTACAATTAAAGATTTGAAAGTCCACCCTAAGCACAGTGCAAAGTCTGGATTTCACAGGAGCTTACCTCAATGTGGTAATGGCTAGAACATTCCTCCCTTTGCACAGGTTCATAACTCTAGTCAATTTAGTCACTATAGTCCAAGTCAGTCCTCAAACATCAGCCAGAAATTGCCTCCAGCTATTGTAACATATGGCGGCTGGCACCTTTGTATTACATGCATGGTGTCATAAGCACTGCCTCCAAGGCAAGACTCAGAACTGTTTATTCATCAAGCAAACACAGTTTAAACAAACTAATCTCCAGACCTGTGGTAGTTAAAAAAAAATCCCTTGACCGTCAGAAGAACCCTCACAATGTTTGTGCAGGAGTCTCCTTCACTCAACCATCTCCATTTTCAGCAATAACAATTGATACATCCCTGCTAGGGTGGGGAGCTTGCATAAATGCTCACACTGTTAAAGGTGGGTGGTCTCCTCTCAAGTCTATCCTGCACATCACCTTTCTGGAACTCACAGCAGTTAGAAATGCCTGTATCCATTTCCTTTTGCTGATTAGGGTAATTTTCTGTAACCCTTCTGCCAGGTGGAGCCAGCAGCAACCAGGGCCGGCTTCAATATCTAAGGTTTCCTTTCCATTGATACAACACAGAACCGGCTCAAGCCCCCATGCAGTAACCTGGGAAATCTACATACCACCCCAGAGCGCCTCTCTGCCGTTGCTCTGCTGGCTTCCTCCTTACCATGCCTCTCCACCTATGGGCCGCTCATCATGCCTCTCCACCACACCAGCCATTCATTCACCAGCTGTCAGTTACCTTCTGCTGCCACCTGCCTCTTTGCTGTGACCTCTACACATTACTCTCTTAGTAATGTTCAGCTCTTTGCAGGCAGGGCAGAAACACTGCCCCCTCTTGAGCGATTTCAGCTCTCAGTGATTTTTAGCTCTTAGCAGGCAGGGCAAAAACATAGTCCTACCACAAGGATTTTAGTTCTGATTGGGCATTTAACATAACAAAGAGGGTCCTAACAAAGCATATTTAGCTCTATTCTTTGAAAAGTGGGGAGGAACAGGTTAAATCAGTCTAGGGAGGACCCTTGAAGGTGTACAGCCTCCTAGCTGGGGATACCTATCCCCACCCCTCTTACTTTCATAGGGCTCTGACATTCGAGCCCCTGACTTAATGAGATTCTTTCAACAGAGGGTGAAAGGTTAAGCACAGTTCTGCTTTCCTGTATTCCTACAATAATTACAACATTGGTAACCACATTTCACTACCCCTGAATTCAGTACTAAGGTGATTTGTACCCAACACGAGCCAAAGTTGATCACCTTTTGCTGAATATGTAAGCAGAGCAGGAGCAAGTTGTATTTATATAAACATATCCAAGTCTCTTCCCCTCCCAGATAGCTGTCAGGGAAGCATTCATTCAGACTCTGCTTAGATCTATAAAGATCGTGATGGACAACATGTCAAGCATGTTTTACTTAAACTGTCATTGGGGAGCAAGATCATATTCCTTCTGCGCTGAAGCATCTTACCTTCTGGGCATACAAAACATGACAGTGTATGCCAGGGGTCTCAAACACACAGTCTGCCAAGCTCCCCACCCCCACCCCTCTACCTACCTCTAGGCCAGGGGTGGGCAAACTACATTCAGCCCGCGGGATTGCCTCCTGTGGCACCACGAGCCCTGCACCGCTCCCTTAAGCAGCTGGCAGCATGTCCCTTCAGGAAGGAGGGGAAGGTGAAGGAGGCAGAAGGCTCCTACATTGCCTCGCTTCAAGATACTGCTCCCCGCAGCTCCCATTGGTTGGGAACAGGGAACTGCGGCCAATGAGAGCTTCTTGGGAGGTATCTGGAGGAGCAGCAGCAAAGCCCTGTGCCCATCCCTGCTCCCCCAGGGGCTGTGGTTCCAGCCGCTTCCTGGAGCAGGGTGGGGCCAGGAGCCTGCCCTTGCCTTGATGCACGCCGTTGCCACCCCGGAGCTGCTCTAGGTAAGTGGAGCTGGGCCAGAGATTGCACCCCGCACTCCTCCTGCACCCAACTCCCTGTCCTGAGGCCCCTACCACACCCTGCACTCCTCCAGCACTCCCTGCCCTGAGCCACCTGTTGCAGACTACACTCTGACCTCCTGCTGCACCCCTCACCCCTCTTGCACCCCACACACCAATTCCCTGCCCTGAGCCCTCTGCCGCACCCTGCACACCTTCTGCACCTCAACTTCCTGCCCTGAGCCCCTGCCACAACCTGCACCCCTCCTGCATCCCCTGGTGACAGGGAAGGGGCATTGTTGGGGTGGGGACTTTGTGGGGGTGGAAAGGGACAGGGGTGGGGCCTCATGGAAGGAGTGGAGTGGGAGCGGGGGCAGTAAGAGCGGAGGTGTCAGTGATGCAGCCCTTGGACCAATGCACTAGACCTCATGTGACCCTTGAGGTCATTTGAGTTTGAGACCAGGCCTTCTATATGCATTTCCCCCGGCTCCCTTGATATCCAAGGTGCTGTTCAAAATAAAGAAAGATAAAGACCAAGTTATTCTTGTAGTTCTGATGTGACCAATACAAATATGGTTTTCTTACCTCACTCAGCTCATTGTTTGTTAACCAATCACTCTGTAGACCATCCCCTTCTCTCAGGATGCCAGTCAAATCTATCACCCCAGCCTTGGGGGTTTTCAGCTCAAGGCATGGCTGATAGATGGTTCACAGGTTTGAAACAACCTATGCTGAGAACGCAAAGAGAGTGGTGTTACATAGCAGGAAACAATCTACTCACGGCACATATATCCAAACATGGATGAGATTCAAACACCTGTGTGACCTAAAACATTTTTTACCTACATCCTGTCCATTATCATTTGTACTAGATTACATTTAGGAGCTAAAAATGACACAATTATCTTTAAGCTCCATAAAAATACATTTGGCAGCTATTATAGCTATCCATCGTACAGTAGTGGGTTTCTCTGTTCTCGCTCATCCTACAATGAGGAATTTTCTCAAGGGACTGGACAACCTCTTCCCACAAATCATATGCTCTTCACCAGTATTGGACTTCAATTTAGTATTCAGATGTCTTGCAAGGCCTTCCTTTGAACCTATGGCCACCTGTTCTTTTCTGCACTTGTCTATGAAAACTTCATTTCTAGTAGCCATTACTTCTGTTTTGAAGAATGAATGAAATAGGAGCTCTGACAACCACTCCCCATTCACCATCTTCTTTAATAATAAAGACACGCTGCAACTGCATCTCAAGTTCCTGCCAAACGTATCTTCAGACCTTAACATAAATCGGCCTATCTACCTTCCAGTTTTCTTCCCTAAGCCACAGTGGGATAAAGGATATGTGACATTACATGCACTCGATATCAGGAGGTCATTAGCCTTTTACTTAGACAGGACTAAACCCATTAGTAAATCTTCCAGATTATTTCTCCCCATTGCAGACAGATCTAAGAGATATCTGATTTCAAAGCAAAGACTCTTTAAATGGATATCTGGCTGCATTACCTACTGCTAACAGTCTTGTGATCTTCAACCTCTCTCTAGAGTATTAACTCATTCCACGAGATCCATCTCTACTTAAAGAGCCTTTCTTAAGAACATTTCTGTCATGGAAATATGTAGAGTCACAACGTGCACTTCCAGTCATACATTTTCTGAACAATATACAGTCACTTATGCCTCAGTTTCTGATGCCATATGCGGCTCTACTATTCTATTTTCAACCCTAGACTTGACTCTGAAGCCCCACCCTTCCACAGAGGGTACTTCTCAACAGTCACCTAGTGTGGAGCACCCATAGAGAGACTGCTCAAAGAAGAAGAGAAGGTACTTCCCCTGCACAGTAATTGTGGTTCTTCTAGATGTGTATCCCTTGGCTGCTCCACTATCTGCCCTCCTCCCCTCTGCTTCAGAGTTGTTTATAATGGGCTGTGCCTTAGAAAAGGAACTGAGGGAGGTTCACCTGCACAGCTCACCGAGACTGCAGGGGGTGCATATGCAGGCCAAACAGACACTGCTACCTAAACCTCTGATCTGAGGGGCATGGGGCACAAGCACACCTAGAGTGGAGTACCCACAGAGGGACACATCTCAAAGCTACTGCACAGAGTGAGTAACCTTCTCTCTCTCTCTTTTTCTTTTTTTCATCTGCTCTTTTCCCCTCGTTGGTATTTCTCCCTCGTCTGGAATTTGATCAAATTTTGATTGAGAAGTTCCTTCAAAAATTCAAAGATTGGCCTAAGTTTTTAGATCAGGAGCAAGAACAAAGACAGGTTGTGGAGTGTCCTTGCCATATTTGTCTGCAAGAACATTTTTCCAGAAACCACTGTCTGAACTCAGTGAAAACACAACCTCAATTTTTCTCAGACCTAGCACTGATTAAGGCAAGTTACCAACACATGCTCTACTTTAAATATTGACAATGTGTTATGCAGACTGTTGAAAGCCTGAGAGTAATATCTTCTGTTAATGTTATAGTCACAATATACCCTTACTTTTTTAGTTCTTGTGTTTGAATGTATTCCAGAAACATGCAGAACAATGTATTCTGTTACAGGTTGGTGTTAAAGCTGGACCATCATTAACAGCACCCAATCCTCAGGTAATTGTACCATATGCCCGGAGAAGGGTTTTTATCTGAGTCAGAAAAGGACAACAATAAAGGTTTATATCTCTTTATAAAAGTGCCTGCTGTGCCCCTTCTCATACTTCTGAAGTAGTGTTTTCTGTTCCTCTTTTCTTCCTTCATCCATTGACACATAGAGGTTGCAAAACCCCATAGTACAATATAGAGAGCAACCTCCCGGGGTGAAATCCTGACCCCATTGAAGTCAATGCCAAAACTATCTAACTCAGTAGTGCCAGGATTTCACTGCAGGTTTTCATTTACAGTTTAAAAGGGCCCATGAGCAGGATTCATTGGAAGGATACCTGTGGCAGCACCAGAGCAAAGAAGCAGGTTTCCCTTGGAAGGTATGTATGACTTAGTCAAAGATCTCCCAGCTATGGATAAACCTTGGATAAACTTTTAGATACTCATCTGAACTCAGAAATTTTGTGGTTCTCCTACAACTCTTTAAACACATACCTGATGTAGACAAACCCACAAAGCCTAAGGTAATACAAGGTAATGTTAGCTCATTATGCTATCATGGCAAGTGTTATCTCTTTTAAAATATTTTTCTCTTGTGTGTTCGTTTTCTTTGTATGTATAGTACCTGTATTATGTTTCCTCCTCAGAAGCCAGGGGTCTACCGATACTTACTAAATGTGATAGATGTCCTAAAAGTAGCCTCCTCAATTGCAGTGATGATGCCACAACAGTGGCAAAATTCTTCCAAACCATTTATGCCATGATTACTTAAATTCAGCTAAAATAGGGCAAAATGTCCATACTTTTAACACCATTGGCTAATACCTTACACTCTGAGTAGTTCCATTGAATTCAGTAGGGCTACTTATTGAATAAAGAACCATTCAATAAGAGTATATGTGTCACAATGGTAACCTAAGAATTCTACTGCAATTTACTATACTGTCTGATTCTACCTCTGTTACACCCATTGGATGAAATTCAAGCATGAGCTTTACCTGTTGAGTATTACCTTGCTAGGTGCTAGATTGTTCAGCTATTGGTCATGCTGTTGAGCACTTATTCAGTTAGCCCCATTGACTTTAAATGCCTTTAAATATCACTGTGCCACTTGAATGTTATTGCTTAATGGCAAAGCCTCTTTGAGGCTTCAGTTTATAAGAGAGTGTTTATAACTGACAATGAGCTTGGGCAAAAGACAGCAATAGTCTAGAAGTAGAGCTGCTCTGAAAACAAAAGGTTGTGTAGTATCAGACTTAATTTACATTTCTGGCTATAATATTCACTCAAAGAGCCAGAGAAAGAACAGTTGCAAAACACTTGGCTTTACAGGTGTTTTCTCATTGCCCAGAGACAGGCTTGGGAAAAATGACGATAAAGCTTAATTTAGCACTTCTTTGGAGTAACTGGGATCAGAGACTCCCATTGTGTTTGTGTTTTTTTGAGACATGAAGAGGAAATAACCATGGAAAAATAGCTTTCAGCTGTTCATTATTTTCAGCTATTTTTTCTTTCAGTTTTAAAAATCTGTCCTATTAAGGTAACACAGTTAAAATAGGTTTAGTCCTTTTGTATATGACTAAAAAGAACCAATTTTGTTCTGTTTTTCCTGTCTGTAATAGAGTAGTTGAACATTTAAAATATATTGAATACAGCCATGATTTATTTATTATTATTATTATTACTACTATTTTATTACCAGGACCCCTAGTTACAGACCAGGACACCATTGTGCTAGGTATAAACATAGAACAAAAAGATGAACCCTGCCCAAGGAGCTTACAATCTAAGTATAAGACAAGATTGAACAGATGGAGACAGACAGACAGGGAAACACAAGAAAATGAGACAATATTGATTAGCATGATAGGCATGGGGGCTTTCGCCTTCCTCTGCAGCGTGGAGCATGGGTCACTTGCAGGTTCAAACTAGTGTAAATGGTGGATTCTCTGTAACTTGAAATCTTTACATCAGGATTTGAGGACTTCAGTAACTCAGCCAGAGGTCAGGGGTCTATTACAGGAGTGAGTGGGCAAGGTTCTGTGGCCTGCATTGTGCAGGAGGTCAGACTAGATCAGGGGTCGGCAACCTGCAGTATGTGTGCCAAAGACGGCATGAGAGACGATTTTTAATGACATGCTGCTACCTGCTGCCTGCTTGGGTCCCAGCCCCAATCAGCCCACTGCTCTCTCCTGCGGGGGCAGGAGACAGAAGCTTGGTCCTGCCAGCAGCCAAGCTCCCCCCCTCCCCTGCTTCTTCCCCCAGGGTAGTGCTTTTCTGCCCTTCCTCTTCTCCTTCCCTGTGCTGATCAGCTAATCGCCCTTGCGAGGGGGAGGGGGAGCAAAGCTGCAGCATGCTTGCTGCTCTGGGGAGGCGGCAAAGAAGAAGTGGGGACAGACTGGACCCTGGGAAAAGGGGGGGAATCAGGGCATATCCCCTCCAGCGCCTTGCCGTGAGCCACTCATGGCAGGGTGCTGGGAGCACCCCCTAGAGCCGAGCACTCAAGCCCTCTGCCCTGACCCCTGAACCCCCCCAAAAACAACCCTCTTCCCTGACCCCTACACCCCCCCACAGCCCTCTGCCCTGACCTCTGTACCTCCTCACACACACCCAGCCCTCTGCCTGAACAATGCACCCCCCACAACCCTAGATCTGACTTCTGCACCCCCCACACATACCCACCCATCCCTGACTCCTGCACCCTCTCACACACCTCCAAACATCATTCTGACTCCTGCACCCCCCACACATACCCAGCCTCCCACACCCTATGCCCTCACTTTTGCACACCCCCACCCCCACCCTGAGCACCAAACAGGAGTTCCTGCACCACCCCCCACCCCCAACATTCCCACCTGCACCCCTGATCTGGGGTCCTGGATGCTGGCCCCGCTCAGTCCGCTGCTGGTCTGGAGTCCCAGCTGCTGGCCCCTTACCAGCTGGGTTCCCGAAGGCCTCGCTCAGCCCATTGCCAAACTAGGTGAATGGAACTCCAGGTCAGCAGCAGACTGAGCAGGCCAGTGACATAAGATCTGCATTTTAATTTAATTTTAAATGAAGCTTCTTAAACATTTTGAAAACCTCGTTTGCTTTACCTATAACAATAGTTTAGTTATATAATATAGACTTATAGAGAGAGACCTTCTAAAAACTGTTAAAATGTATTACCAGCACCAGAAACATTAAGTTAAAATGAATAAGTGAAAACTTGGCACACCACTGCTGAAAGGTTGCCGACCACTGGACTAGATGACCACAATGGTTCCTTCTGGTCTTATGCATCTATGGTATAAAAGTCAGTTTGTATACTTGTGTGGAGTGGTGTAGCTTAACATGACTCAGATGTCTCACCCAAACATAACTACAGGGCTAGGTTATATGGAAGAATAGGTGGTATTAAGGAGACAAAACTGATTAATTCACTTAATAGGATGGGTGCCTCTGCTTGGTTATATCCCCGCATTGTGTATGTATCTTGTTAAATTTTCTCTTATTACTCAGTCCTTCCCTCATTTTGTGCCGCCCGTACTGCCCTAATCTCTCCACATCACATCAGTTAATAGGTTGGGTTTTTCTCCATGTGACTGCTACTGCTCTGATTTTGTTGTGGTCCACAGATTTAATCACAATCAAATGTGCATCAAATAATCTGACAAAGAAAGACAGGGAACATCTGTCCAGGGACCCAGATTCTCTTCCTTTGTTCATGCCAAGTTTTACTGCTTAGGCAATGCAAAGAGTTATGCAATGCAAAGCGTCAGGCTGTGCTCCTAATTGACAGCTGAGAATTATCCTACGTCAGGGGAGTTTTCAACTGACATAAAGTGACATAGCTGGCTCCTTTACTAACTGCATCCCACATGGTAGCATAGAGGGTGGGAGAGGGCACAGAAAGGAGATAACGCAGAGTACATTGGAGTTCACCAATGCACAGTTGTCATATGATCTCTGAGACCACGGGCAGTTGTTGTAAATTAGAGGAGTCCCTAATCTGTTTTAATTTATGCTGAAGGCTGAAGTCACCATAGTTGCACCATAAGAATAAGGGAGGTTTAACTTGCTTCCTAGTACCATTCCAGTCCTCTGCACTCAGTATGTCTCAGTGCAGAAGAGGAACTGAGCCAGAGTGTTCAAGGAGGCCAGTGTGCATCCTTAGTAAAATTCAGGCTAAGCTTCTAGGGTGACTTTGCCTGAAAGCTTCATCTTCTTCTCTTTCATGGGCTGCCTATTTATTTCCTCTTCTCTGCAGCACTGAAGAATGGAAATGGGAGAACTAACATTTATAAATCAATTGACTTATCTTGGTGTAAGCTAACTTTTGTTCTGATAAGATGTTTTGCTTTTGGAATATGGATTTTTAGAAGTCCTTCATCTAGACCATGTACTTAAGATCCTACATGTGTGAATGCCGATGTTTATATTTATTGTCACAGTTATGTTATAGGAGCTTTCATGAAGTAAGTTATAATTCCACAACCGGGAGGAATATTAGACTCTGGCCCACCATGTGATAATTATAGTGCTGCAATGTGATATTCTGAAAGTTAAATAGAGTATTTTAAATCTGGCTAAAGGAGAATGCACACAGTTTGAACAATGGAGGCAATACTGGTGTCAATATTCAGGAACAAAAATTGACAAAGAACATGTACAAGTTTTACTGAAATCATATCGACCTGTCTGTCTTGGTCAGCTCCAGATACTATTATTCTCACTGAAATACCTTTCTCCTCAAGTAATTCCTGTCGGGCTACTCAAGGTATGAATCTCTCTGAAGTTCTCAGTATTGTTTTTCTTATACTTCTCTACCATCTAACAGATAATACATACATCAGACCTTACTCTTCGGGTATGTCTACACTTGGAAATGGACGTGTGATTCCCAGCTTGAGGAGGCATATTCTTGCTAGTTCTCGTTGAGCTAGCATGCGAAAAATGGAGGATAGCTGCAGCAGCATGAGTACTGGGATGGTTTAGTCTCCCAGAGTATGATTCCATCCAAGACCTTGGGCCCATACTTGAGGTGGCTAACCCATCCTTCTGGTTGCGCTGCTGAGACCATGCTTCTTTTTCGGCATACTAGCTTGATGAGACCTAGTGCGGATATGTGCCCTCAAAATGCAATACACCCCCACCTCCAACTGCAGATGTAACCTTTAGTAATTCAAAACCAGCTTTTATCATAGATACCTGAATAAATCTGCAGAAGATATATAATAGGTCCCCCAACACTACTCCCGTTGAATAGACATATCCAGTGTTCAAGGAAAAGGCAGAAAAATCTTTCTAAAGCTCTGAAACTATAGGCAGCTTTCTATTTCTAACTAGGTCAAGCACTGAATAAGACTTGAACCCCTCCTAAATAGTTGCTTTTTATAAAAATAAATACATAAATAAAACTTCAGACAATTAAAGATATTTGATGTTTGCTTTAATGGCTAGAAAATGAAGGTTCATTTGAAATTCAAGCTTTTATTTTTGCTTAAGTCACAGTTCTTTTATTCTCATCCAGCGGGGAGTATTGGGAATGTTGCTTTGTACTTTCAAGAATAACACTCACATACGTTCGCTGTCCATATTCACATTGGATTCTTAGCAGTGAGATGTATAACAACACAAGTTTGCATAGCCAATTGCTCTCTTAGCATTTTTGTGGTTTCTTGGATAAATATCAGTAATCCAGTTTTTGATGCTCTCGAATTTGTGGAATGTGACATTTGGAATGGTATAAAACTGAAGGTAATTCTACTCGGAAAAAACAAATGCCTTCTCTCTCTTACCGATGGATGAATGATCTACCACCCCGTCACCTCCCACCAAATGCACTGAAAGAATAATATGGTCACCTTGAAAATTCCACCTAATAGTATCTGCTGAAATCTCATAATGAAGTAGGGCCATATTTTGCCACTTTAGGTATTCAGCTTACATTTAAATCAATGGGAAGTATGTGTTCACTTTGAAGTACAGCATTTAGCCCTCTAAAAGAGACAAGCTCAGCAGAGCTCCTATTTGCTCAGCTCAAAGGTATGCTGGTGTTAGCCCTGCAAAACTGACTATCCAGTTCTCCTAGATATCCTCAAGTCCTGTTGCAATATTCCAGGCATAAAAGGAATCTCTGGTCTCATAGACTCTCATCCCAGTAATGGCTAAGTGCTTTGAGCATTGGTCTGCTAAACCCAGGGTTATGAGGTCAAGTCTTGAGGGGGCCATTTAGGGAACTGGGATTAAAAAAACCTGTCTGGGGATTGGTCCTGCTTTGAGCAGAGGGTTGGACTAGAGGGCTTCCTGAGATCTCTTCTATCCGTAATACTCTATGAAACTAAGACATAACTACAATATTTATTATAGGTCTAAAGTATTCAGGGAGAGATCAATAAAAAGGTCTGGAACAAGCCTTAATTACTTTAGATTTGGTAAAAATTAGAAATCACAAAAGAGATAGCTGGTAATAGCTATTGTTATAGCTACTACCTTCACAGGTTCTGTAGTTTCTGTTACATTGACTAAACCTGAGTTAGTATGCATTCATTCACCTCAGTTGTTGTATCTGATGTCACATGGCATGTGTTCAGGAATGAACCACAACTGATGAAAACAATATCTGGGATCAGTACATACAGTAACTGTGAGATTCTGGAAACAGAGTTTCTTCTGTCAGATGATGATTGTCATGTAAGACCCGGGAACAGTTGTCAATTGAAAAACTTTCATATTGCTATGAAATAAGGAGAGTCACTTGCAGTTTGGTACTTTTTAAAGTCTCCTGCATCCTCCAGTTCATCTAAACCTCAAAAAACAGCAAAGAGTCCTGTGGCACCTTATAGACTAACAGATGTTTTGGAGCATGAGCTTTCGTGGGAGAATACCCTCTTCATGGGATGCACGTAGTGGAAATTTCCAGGGGCAGGTATATATATGCAAGCAAGAAGCAGGCTAGAGACAACGAGGTTAGTTCAATCAGGGAGGATGAGGCCCTCTTCTAGAAGTTGAGGTGTGAAAATCAAGGGAGGAGAAACTGGTTTTGTAGTTGGCAAGCAATTCACAGTCTTTGTTTAATCTTGAGCTGATGGTATCAAATTTGCAGATGAATTGAAGCTCAGCAGTTTCTCTTTGAAATCTGGTCCTGAGATTTTTTTGCTGCAGGATGGCAACCTTAAGATCTGCTATTGTGTGGCCAGGGAGGCTGAACTGTTCTCCTCCAGGTTTTTGTATATTGCCATTCCTAATACCTGATTAGATACACTTAGAGCCCCAACCAGGGTTATTCAATGTACTACCCAAGATCCACAAACCCGGAAATCCTGGACGCCCCATCATCTCGGGCATTGGCACTCTCACTGAAGGACTGTCTGGATATGTGGACTCTTTACTCAGGCCCTATGCCACCAGCACTCCCAGCTATCTCTGTGACACCACTGATTTCTTGAGGAAACTACAATGCATTGGTGACCTTCCAGAAAACACCATCCTAGCCACCATGGATGTAGAGGCTCTCTACACAAACATCCCACACACAGATGGAATACAAGCTGTCAGGAACACTATCCCTGATGATGCCACAGCACAACTGGCTGCTGAGCTCTGTGCCTTTATCCTCACACACAACTATTTCAAATTTGATGACAACAGATATCTCCAGATCAGTGACACTGCTATGGGCACCCGCACGGCCCCACAATATGCCAACATTTTTATGGCTGACCTGGAACAATGCTTCCTCAGCTCTTGTCCACTCACACCCCTTCTTTACCTATGCTACATTGATGACATCGTCATCATCTGGACCCATGGGAAGGAGACTCTGGAAAAATTCCACCACGATTTCAACAGCTTCCACCCCACCATCAACCTCAGCCTGGACCAATCTACATGGGCAGTCCACTTCCTAGACACCACGGTGCAAATAAGTGATGATCACATTAACACCACCCTATACCAAAAACCTACTGATTGCTATGCCTATCTTCATGCCTCCAGCTTCCATCCCGGGCACACCACACGATCCATTGTCTACAGCCAAGCACTGAGGTATAACTGCATCTGCTCTAACCCCTCAGACAGAGACCAACACCTACAAAATCTCCACCAAGCATTCTCAAAACTACAATACCCACATGAGGAATAAGGAAACAGATCAACAGAGCCAGATGTGTACCCAGAATCCTCCTACTGCAAGACAAACGCAAGAAAGAAACAAACAGGACTCCACTGGCCATCACATACAGTCCCCAGCTAAAACACCTCCAACGCATCATCAGGGATCAACAACCCATCCTGGACAATGATCCCACACTTTCACAGGCCTTGGGTGGCAGGCCAGTCCTCACTCACAGACAACCTGCCAACCTGAAGCATATTCTCACCAGTAACTGCACACCACACCATAGTAACTTTAACTCAGGAACCAATCCATGCAACAAACCTTGATGCCAACTCTGCCCACATATCTACACCAGCGACACCATCACAGGACCTAACCAGATCTGCCACACCATCACCGGTTCATTCACTTGTACGTCCACCAATGTAATATACGCCATCATATGCCAGCAATGCCCCTCTGCTATGTACATCGGCCAAACTGAACAGTCTCTACGGAAAAGGATAAATGGACACAAATCAGATATTAGGAATGGCAAAATACAAAAACCTGGAGGAGAACAGTTCAACCTCCCTGGCCACACAATAGCAGATCTTAAGGTGGCCATCCTGCAGCAAAAAAACCTCAGGACCAGACTTCAAAGAGAAACTGCTGAGCTTCAATTCATCTGCAAATTTGACACCATCAGCTCAGGATTGAACAAAGACTGTGAATGGCTTGCCAACTACAAAACCAGTTTCTCCTCCCTTGATTTTCACACCTCAACTTCTAGAAGAGGGCCTCATCCTCCCTGATAGAACTAACCTCGTTAGCTTTAGCCTGCTTCTTGCTTGCATATATATACCTGCCCCTGGAAATTTCCACTACATGCATCCAATGAAGTGGGTATTCTCCCACGAAAGCTCATGCTCCAAAACGTCTGTTAGTCTATAAGGTGCCACGGGACTCTTTGCTGCTTTTACAGATTCAGACTAACACAGGTACCCCTCTGATTCTAAACCTCAAAAGTTATTCTTTTGAGATCTTGTGCACTCAGGTGCTTTAATTCCATGTAACTATTGATATGGTTGTTCATAAGCTTTTAGTTTGTCCTAAAAAGTCTAGACCTGGCCTATCTGAGGGATTACTGCTCTCCCCATGCCATGCTGCCACAGCTGTAGTCAGCAGGGCACTTGAGCTGGATGTGCCTTGTTACAAAAGTGAGGGAGCAGGTAGCAGGGTGTTCTTTGTGAGGGCTCCAGGACTCTGGAACTTGTTCTCCTTTGATGACTATCCTGGCATGCTATAAAAGGCATCTATTTGATAGGGTTTCAGAGACAGCTCAAGGTTTGCTTTCCACAATAAAGGTGTAGGAAGAAGTCTCTGGAGGTGAGTGGCTGAGTTACTGATGCAATTATTAATGCTGCTTGGATTTTATTTATTGTCTTATTAATGATGTGAGGGCACTTAGAGCCTTGGATAGGTATCTTATTTTTAAAAAAATCTAAATAAACAAACACATAATTTTGTTGAGGTGATTGTCCCTTCCATTACAGCTCCCTCTGCTAATTTTAGTTACTGTCATGTGTCTTCAGTGTACTGTATTCAGGTTATAATGAGAGATATGCAAAACAGCTAGTCAATCAAAGCTCACTTGAACTGTGGCAAACTTAAGTAGAAAGGCTGATTTACAGGGGTGGAGAATCCCATTTTTTCTCAAGTTTCATCAGCAAGTTAAAATTCAAGCCAAAACTCTAACACTCTGTTAACCAGTTGCGCTCCATTGGTTGCATGATGCAAATGGCTAGATGCATCCAGATCCTCTTAATCAAAGGCCCCCTCTCCCCTTGAATGGACATTGAGCTGTTGCGTTATCTTAAAAATCTTCCAGGGGAAAGCGGAAGGTTGATGGACCTGCACTCCTTTTTGCCAGGCTCTTAGTGAGGTGATTGATGCCCCTATTTACTCATCCTACCCATCCAAGTTAATCCTACACCCTGTCCAAGTCCCAGCTAGGGAGGCACTTCATCAGAAGGGAATTCCCTTAGCCCTAGTACATTCTGAAACTGTCAGCTATATAGCTACTGGGCAGTCGCTTGCAGCAGCAGGAGAGGGAGCATTGCCAGTCTTGCTGTTGAAAAATTGGGTGGTGGATAGTCCACCCTTCATATGCAAAACATTCCTTATTTTGGATGTAAGCAGTGGGCCTCACATGGCCATGCTGCCCCTTAGAAGAAATAGAATGGGGGGAAATGGCCGTTTATCCAATCCCAGAAATGGCTAGTTGGGGTGGGAGGGTGATGATCTATTTGAAAGCTGCTGAGCTTCCCTTTCCAGAAAATTATATCAAGTAAAGTTGATGTGATTTGGGGGAAGGTTGGAGTCCAGGCCTGTTGGGAAGAGGCATATGCAGCGATTAAGTGGATGTAAAAGCAAAACCCACAATGGTTCTAATGAAATTCTGAGGTGACTGATTAAACTTTGATGTGTTCAAGAACCTTTTAGCAATTTACATTTATATCGCAGCCAGCTCTAGGTGTCAACCCACTTTTTGCTTCAATAAACAGTGACAAATATAATTGCTGCAGGAGGTTGAAGTGGCAGCTTGGTGCAGAGTTTAGGCAAATGACATTAGTTTAGATTAATGTATTGATGCCCAGTAGTTAGATTATCTGAATGACAAGTGGAAGAAAAAGTTGTGCTTTCTATTTCATGGAGTTATAGAATCCTAGAAATGTACGGATGGAAGAGCCTTTGAGAGGTTATCTAGTCAACCCCCGCCCCCATGTTGAGGCAGGACCAAGTAAACGTGCATCATCCCTGACAGGTGATCGTCTAAGCTGTTCATAAAAACCTCCAGTGAATGGGATTCCACAACCTCACTTGATAACTTTAGCTTTCTAATTATAAACACAATTTTTCTGAATATCTAACCTAAATCTCTCTTGTTGCACATTAAACTGATTACTTCTTGTCTGACCTTCAGTGGCTAAGGAGAACAACTGATCACCGTCTTTTTATAACTGCCCTTAACATATTTAAAGATTGTTATCAAGTCCCGCCTTAGCTTTATTTTCTGACAAATAAACAGAGCCAGGGTGTCAAATGCATGGCCCACTGGTTGGATCCAGCCCATCTGAACTATTTATGGGTTCCAAAAGACATATTCAGATTGGGCAGAATCTCACCATTTATTTTGGTGGGGAGGGGGCAATAAATGTAAGTTTTAGCTCTCGTGGTTGAAAAAAAACCTTCCAAATGCAAACTGTGTATAAACTGATGTGGTGTTGCCTTCCTATGTCTACAGATAGCCTGCAGCAATAGCTCTGAAAGGCATAAGGAAGGAAGAAAAACAAAGGGAAGAAAGAGCAGTGGCCTGAAATTGGGCCTGTAGGTTTCCACTGAATGATTCTGAATGTGACAATAACATTCTGAATAAATAATAGTTGCTAAAAGTTCAGTCTTTTTTTTTAAAGCTGGATTCTACCCTTAATCTTTGTGCAATGCCCTCCCATTACATTACTGGGTGCTCTAATATAGACCAGCGGGGTGCAAGGAAGCTATGGAGTACTCAATGCATGTCTTGGCTCAGGGACTATAACTGTTGGATCGCTCCCCAAAATAACTGAATGGGTTTGAAACCCTGGGATTTGAGGGTTGATCAAACTGTTAGGGTGGCCAGGTGAGAGATGGAAGAAAAATGAAGAAAGAGAGAAAAAAAGAAAGAGTCAACCAACCTTCTGTTAACCCATAAAATAAGGTTCAAGTGTGGTAGACAATTAGAGATGCTTCTCATTTTATCTTGCATCATTTCCTTCATTCCCAGTTTACATTCCACTAAGCTGCTAGCAATGCTACAAAGTGTAAATGCAAACAAATAAAAAGCCAACATATTCCTTTCCCTTCACTTTGTGTGCAAATGGAGGGTCCCATTGTATGAACTACTGAGTGTCTTCAACTCCCAGCACCTTGCAATGGCTAAGTTAATTGCTTTTCACTAAAACAGCTGACATATATCCTTTCCAATTCTGCCTGCTAGAGGCTACTGGCAAACTAGCTAGCTACAGAGTAATATATTCATAAACCAGTGGTGAGTTATTACAAAACCTACAGTCAGTTAGTGCTCATAAGTACTTCAAAACAACCTGAAACAATGGAGGCTCTTTGTATGTGGCAGAGCTCAAGGATTTATGGTGGGAATTTTTTTCAGGAAACAAAAAGAAAACCTGAGCCCACCTAGTTGCATGGATAATTGTAATTATAATCTTGAAACAGTTTTATATGCAAAACCTCATTCACAAACTTCAAAGATTAAAAATATGTATCTGGCAGATGGTCAATTTATAGCTGTAAAAAGCATGAGGAGACAGAATTATGAGCAGGGGAGAGATGTGGGGAAGGTTTTTGCTTATTTTGTTTTTTGAATTTTGAACAAAGTTTGGTTTCATGTGTAGAGGAATCTCTGCATGGAGGAGATTTTATCTGCACTGAACTACTGAGCACTCGCCAGAGGAAAAAGGGAAGCTTCTAGAAATTCATCATTCAGAGTCAACATTGGAACCAAAGTTTTCCTCTTTATTTTATTTGCTCTCCTCTTGTCATGCTCATTATTTTTCCCAGTTTTCTTTCTTTCATCCTTTCTTTCTTAGAGTGATATACAGGAAGACAGCCAGGAGAGCAACTGAAATTCAATAAGCCTGATTTTTTTTTTAAAGAAACATTTGTCTTGTATATAGCTATGTACACTCCTAGGGCTAGCTAAACAATAAAGAACAGAATAGAAGCAATGGGGGGTGGGGGGACAGTGACTGACAAGCACAATTAATTTCCATGTTCTATGTTCCATTTGCTACACTCTCATATTATGTTAGCATAGTTATGCTAAATAAAAGAAAAATCCCAGATTCAAACTTTGACCTCTCCACCAAAGGTCACCAGTGTACTTTTTAACATGAGAGTTCAACCATTCGTGTGCTTTAACCCTATGGCGGTCAGACTGTGGCAGATATTATACAGTCGGTTTCAGATATAGTCTTAACATTTAGTACAGTCATTCATTGTAGCTCTGATTTCCAGGGGGAAAAAATAAATATGAAGTTACTCTCACAGGTTACATAAAGGCCATCAGTCTAGCAGCTAGCAAAAACTGTGTGTTATTTGCATGAGGCAGGTACACTGGGTGGTCTCCAATATGGAGAATTTAAGGGCATCTGGTATCATCGATTCTGTGTGTAGGGTTTTAGCTACAAAAAGGTGCGTGGGTAACCACTGGAGGATTGACTGTGATCAACTGGAAACCACATCTACCTGTGAGTTGTACATTCCTTCACTGAAAGCCTGATCCTAATTGGGGTCTCTGGGTGCTATTGCAGTACAAATAGTGAGCCTAATTTTTCCATTTCACTGTTCTAATTTTAAACCACAGTAACTTCACTGAGGTCAATAGAGTTATAGTCAGTGTAAGTGTAGAGAATCAGTCCCCAAAGCGGTAATAATGATAATAACCGGGGAGTGGGGTGTTAAAATGTATGCATCAGAACTATGACTGCACTGAATAAATATAGCTTGTAATTATATTTTACAATTCAAACCCGACTCTCTTTTATATTGACATATCTCTGATTTTAATAGTAGTCCTAGTCTGAAAAGTATCACGTTATCAGCTCAATTTTGTGTGTATGTGTGCTTGTAAGAGAGTAGAGTTTTGTTCTGAAGTGGATACCTGGGGAATATCTGTTTTGTGGCATCTCACTGTGTCACTGCATTGAAGAATAGTGGAGCGAACAGTGTCTCTTCCAACTACAAATAAGTGGATATCACTTTACATTTTCAGCAGAATTGCAGATGTGACTCATTAGGCCACACTGTGCTATTATGTTGCATCACTTTTTAGGGACATGTCTAAATGAGGATAAGCTAACTCCTAACTGGAAATGTAAGTGTTGCTTTTCAGACAGGACAGTGAGTAACTCTTATAGGGCCTAATCTCACCAGCTACTGAGCACCTTCCAAGAGCTGCTGCATGTGCTCAATTCCCATTACATGAAGAAAGCTTCTCAGGATGTGCTCAGTTCTGTAGTGGAATTCCAGCTAAAAGAAATATTTCAGGAAACAGGCATGCCATAAAGATTAGTGTCTATGACATGTTTAGGCCTTCATCACAAAGTATATTACAACAAACCAAATGATCCATGTTTCACTTCCACTATAGATCCCACAATCACTGGTATCTCATTTACAACATGGAATCGTATTTTGCACTTGAAGGTGCATCACAAATACGAACAAAAGAACACACTGCTAATGACCTTTGTGAGTTTTGTAGTTTTTGGAATGGGGGTGAGAGGAAAACTTTATTCTATATGTCTAAAGAGGTGTATGATTCATTTCCCAGTCCTCACAAATGAAAAGTATCGTGGGAGAATGACTTGCACTTTTGTTCTATTTTTTTTAAAATATCTCCTGTAAAAAATCTGTCACCAGAGGGCATGGAATAGACAGTAAAATAAACACACATTGATCCGATTGTTGTCAAAGATGACCAGGCTATCATGTAAAAGTGAAAACTATTATCAATAGATTCAGTCTTGTTTTTTTCCCCCTGCCTTTCAAAGATTAGAGGCATGATTCTATGTTTCTCAGTAACATAAAACTCCTTTGAAATGAATGAGCACCTTGCCTCAGTCAGAAGCTGAGGATCAGGCCCTAAGGAAAGCAAAGTGGTTGATCTTTAAAAGAGCTAATGAATCCTGCAAAGGAGATAGAAGAGATTCAGGGTCCCTGGTGAATCCAGTGCCTTTCAAAAATGGTACATACTGTTTCAGTGATAAACTGCACTCTGGTGCATTCGTTTCTGAAATCTTGTTCTAGCTCTGAAGGCAGATAAGGGGCAAAGCAATTGGACCCTTCCTGAAAGACAGTGTGTGGCCAGCCTATTGTCGAGGTGATCAAGGCAAGCATGAATGTTTCTCTGTCATGAGGAGTCACTTCTGACTTATTTCTCTCTCTTATTGATGTTAGACATCAATCCAACTGTGCAGGGATGGGGTCTGGGGGGGGTGGGGAGAGAACATTCCTGCTGAACAACTTACAGAACAGTGTAATACTATCCAGCCCTGCTACAGTAAAGAAACAGGGCCTTGGAAGTCATTACAATGAGGGAAGGGGGTTTGAGGTTAGAGGCGCAGCATGTGGAAACTAGCAGTAACTCGTACTCAAAAGCATGACAGTCATACTGTAGTTGGCAGGGACTAGGGTAAGCAAATAGTCTCTCCCCAGCAATATGTTCTGATGTACTGGATGCAGGGCTGGTAGTGTTATGATTTATGGTTTGTGCTGTCCCAGACGTGGATCAGGGTCCCATTGTGCTAAGCACCGTACATGCACGTCACACAAACAGAGTCCCTGCCCTCAGAGTTTATGATCCCAGTTCAGTAGATGGTTGCGACAAACAGATGTGGGAAGCACAAGTTACGGTTAGATTAATAGGCAGTGGTCTCAGAGCACCAGTGGACTGTCCATTGTCGAGTATTTTATAGGGAGGGACGAGAAGAGAGGGGTGACATGTTTGGAGCGATGAGCCAGGAAGATAATCTTCGCAGCAGTATTTTGGATAGATATAATGGATACAATGTTTTACCCAAGCTATGTTTTTGAGGCCAGGAACCCTGAAATAATGAAATGTCCACAGAGAGTAGTTTTTGTTTGTCCCATGCAAGAGCCCTTTTGCTCCTCAGTCACTCCTCTAACCCATTGGCTACAGAGCTATATCATTCCCTTCTGCACATTTCGTCTCATATATACTTCTGAAGTTCAGAAATGGATCATAACTCAATTTTATTAGCTATATTGAAAGCAGCTCTTTAAAGACTTAACATAAGAGAACACATTTGTCTGTGCTCCCCCCGCCATGTCTGGAGGTACTGTGTGTCATTGGCAGCTACACATTGGAGGTATAGCTATGTGTGTCGGGGTTGATTTACTACATTGTCCAATGTCATAAATAGTATTTGATCGTCCTTTTGATGCTAGCCCAACCTTCTTGGGTTGGATGAACACAGTTTTGGTAAATCCAAATGAATGAAGTTTTCAGTGTACCAGAGAAGATCCCACCTTCTCCTACTACAACTGGTACCCAGCTTATTTTCCTCCATGGTTATTTCTCTGACCATTATTTTAAAACATGAAATACATATTTTGCAAGTGACTAGTTCCCCAAAGGGTATAGAGTACCTGTAGCTTCCTGATGGCCAGGGAACTCCTGAGCATTTTTCTTTGCAGATTTTTCCCTGGTCATTATAGTTTCTATCTCTTTCAGGTTTCAGTGAGAGCAGGGGATTTCTTTCATATATAGCAACTCTTTGTCTCCAGATCCATCCCAGCATATCCCATTAACAGACCACACAGTATGATAACCATAATATATGTTTCTATGTCCTCTGGATGAGCATCAGTGTCCAGATGTGATGTTGGCAAATTATTTTCTGCATTTGTTCTCTTGAGCTCTGGGTGTGGGAGAGGAAAGCAAAGTAGGGCACATCTGACCTTTGTCATCAAGTAATGGCTCTGGATATCATAGTTTTCAATGAGAGGTACCTTCTCAAAATCCCGAAGGCTGAGTACTTAGCGGGAGACAGTGCACTAAGGGACTGATCCAAAACCCACTGAGGTCAATGGGTGGCTTTCCATTGATTTTAATGGGCTTTGGAGGGCCCCAATACATCCTGAACACCTAGAGAGTCAGAACTCTGTCCCTATCTATTCTGATCTTTGATCATTGCAAACAAACATCTGAAAGCTGGACAATAAAAAAGCCGTCATCTTCCCTATTACATGCTCAGCCATACCCTTTTTTGAAAGTCTTGCTGCTCAGCCATCACCAATCTGGTCCTTTTTGTCTGAGATCCTGTTCTCTGTAACTTCCCAGAAGTCCTCATGTTTAACTGTGCAGTGTTCCATGAAATTTGTTACCATCATAGCCATTCATTCACATGCAAAACTCCCCAAACTGGATATTCTTTTCAAAATGTTCATCCAAATCTTCTGATTTGTGAAAGAAGTCTATCTTAAGGTGAAACACGACTGCCCCTTGGCTTCCAACTACAGCTGGTAAAAATATAGCATAATTCACTTGGCAAGCTAAGTGATTGATCCTATATTTCCACTCCTCTCCTAGAGGGAAATAAACCAGTGGTGAATGTGCCAAAATGACCCTTTCATTCACTGCCATCTTTGTATTTCATTTCAGCCACAGTAATGAAAAAGCAGCAGGTTATAAAACTCAAGAGCTAAATGCACAATGTATTTCAAAATTACTGTATATAGAAAAGCATAATGTATATATCACAAAGTTACATGACAGGCAATGGTTATCAGAAACCTTTCCCTGTCATTTCACGTGGAATCATTTAAGACTTTTCTATGTGGTAGTGCAGGGGTTCTCAAACTTAATTGCACCACGACCTCCTTCTGACAACAAAAATTACTTCATGATGCTAGGAGGGGGAACTGAAGCCTGAGCCTGCTCAGGACCAAATGCCTTGGGTGGAGGGGCCAAAGCCTGAGCTCCACCACTCCTGGAAGGAGGTCCAAAGCCAAAGCCCCTGTGACCTGATCCCTGCCACAAATGGATGAAGTTCTTAGCTTTGGCTCCATACAGTGGGGCTCAGGCTTCAGCTTTGGTCCTAGGCAACGGGGATCAGGCTTGGACCCTGTCCCCAGCAAGTCTAACATCAGCCCTGGTGACCTCATTGAAACAGGATTGCAACACACTTTGGGGTCCTGACCCACAGTTTGAGAACCATTCTGGTATAGTAAAACTTCTTCTAGAGCTAGACTGGGCTATGTAAAGACTTGTTACAAGACACATTGCACATTCGTAGACTATCGGAGTAACCTTTCACAGAGAATCTTCTATACTGCCCAGATTCAGCTGATTAATACAACCCTGTGACTCTATTTTTATATACTATAAATAGTAATTAATGTTTCTGTACCATGACAGTCAAAATGCTAGAAAATGGATTTTTTATACATGATGAATTTAGTGCTAGTGAAAGGTAGCAGATTTACCCAAAGACCTCTGTGTAACCATGGAAAAGAAAGGATAGATGGTATGTAGCAGCAGTGTAAGCTTTCCTCCATTATCCTAGTGGAGCCACCTCTAGGAATAAGAGAGTAGTTCAGTTTCTGTATCTCTTTTCTGAGACTGCCAACACGGGTACCAAGTAGTTTCCGAGGATTTTAAGATGTTAGACACATATCTAGTTGGAAACTATTTAGGAAACCACAACTCATTTCATGACCACTGGATAGTCATTGTATGGTTACTGCTTTCAGATGCTTGTGGGATAGTGGCATTTGAACCATTGACCTAGACACTCTGTATCCCATCACCACTCCCTTGGACGATCTTGGCTCCTTCCCATTAAGCATCTGATCCAGAGAGATGTCGCAATTAGTTGTAAAATGTGTGCATTCTAAAGCACAGACATAAGGAACTGAGTAGTTTTGTTCCATTTGCTTTTATACCTCAACTTTGTCTTTGGGTTTTGATCTGTGCAGGTTTTACCCCTTCCTGCTCCAAGTTTCACTTTGGGATCTGGCTTTGTTCAAACCTGAAATTCAAAGCGAGAGCAGCCAAGGTGAAAGAATTTCATCTACTTTCACAACAGCAAATGTGTGCATGATTTGTATTAAAAAAACATACACTGGCCCAGGTTTGCTCAAAACTGGGTTGAAGCTCTTTTAAAAGATGTGTGAAACCTGTCAGTGAAGTTGAGGGGTGTGTCTACATTCCACAAAAAATTACAGTACAGTCAGTGCAGGAATATATGTGTGGGTTGAGGGGCAAAGGCTTCAGTCCACCTTTGCAAGTCCTTGTATCCTTGATGCAGACTTGCTATTTATTAGAGCAGCTTCAGCATTCTGATCTATGTTGCAGCAGCCCAGAATAACTCAGAGTTATTGCAGCACTCGCCAGCCATGCCCTTCCCACCCTGACCATGCAGCTGACCCATTTCTACACCAGAGGCTGCTAGTGGGTGTGGCATAGTGCATTGTGACCACTCAATGCTGCCTAGAGAACTCCCTTACACCAGGTAGTACTCTCCAGAGGCGGGTTCCACTAGCTATATAGTCCTTTTACACCATCAGAGTGGCATAAGAATTCGGGCTTTTGGTCTGAGATTCAAGGGTGTAATGAAATATGAAACAGTTTGGCAGAAGCCACATAACCAGATGTGAGCTGAATTCTAAAATCCTTATACATTCAAAACTCCCTTTGATTGCAGTAGGAGTTGCATGAGTAATATCTTAGCAAGGGCATCAGGATTTGGGCCCATGTATCTAGGCAAGAACCTTCCTTACCCCCTTGTTCAGACATGCATAAAATATTGTGATTATATTTGATGACATTTCTGCTTTCTGTAATAGGCCTCCCACTGTCATATTTTATTATTTCATAAGTATTCTGCCTTTTCCTGCTGAATTCTGCTGAGAAAAAGATGATGGTTTTTTTTACCCTAGCAAGTCAGCAAAGATTGCACATTGACACAAAACAGACGTGCCCTACATCCTTTGAAGACTGGGACAAAAGATGGAAGCAAAAGATTGCAGTGAAGCACAGCTGGCTGACAAGCATGTTGAATTTTTGCAGTGATTAGCTGTGTGAGAGGGAAGAAGCTTTTTTAATTTTCATGATGAAAAACACGTCCATTCAGATGTATCAAGCAAATTAAAAGAAAACAAGGCATGTCAAGTACACGGAGAGAATTTTTTCTTATTAAAACATGAAAGCTCAGTTCCAGGCAAGAAGTAAACAGCACTTTCCATTTTCCAGAGCCATGTACAGTCACACAGGGTTTGACAGTTACTAGCTGATATTTGCTGCTGAACTCTGGGCTGTGTAAATCTACATAGTCTGACTATGGGTCCGTCTGGCTCCCCTGGCTCTGAGACAGAGCGAGATAGACACAGACTACACAAGCGCCACCTCACTTACAAATGAGTAACAGCAGCATATAAGAGACTTTCATTTCTATCATGAGTTGGATCACTATTATTATTTATTAGTAACATTACAAAATATTGTATAAATGCAAATCACTAGGGACCCAATCCCCCTGACTGAAATCAATTAAAATTTATTATTGATTTCTTTAGAAGTAGGACCAGACCCTGGAAGAGCAAAGTATTATTAAAAGAAAAACAAAAATCTCCCAAAGGTACCTTACTGTTCCTGCTCCCACAACAGTGAATGGGAGTTTTGCCACTGCAATTCCGTGAGATGAGAATCAGGCCTTAGGTAGGATCTAAATTATATTTTATAACAAAAATGGTGAGTTATATTGTCCTTCATTGGGTTATGGCAACCGAAAGGCTTGTCCTTAAACCTGAAGCTATCCTTCAGTCTCCTAAGAGTGCACCGAGGGCCTAATATGCAACTTTTTGGGTGCAAACTGCTAGGTTTGAGTGGATCCCCACTGACGTGAAAGAAGTTGTAGGATCAGGGCTATGGCGTTTCATTTTTCCTCTCCTTTTTGACCTACAAGACAGATGGGATATCTTGTTTTCTTGTGGATTGTGAAATTCCATTCAAAATACTTTAAGGAGAAACCCCTCCTTAGCTCTCCCCTTCCCTTCCAGACTTGACTTCCTAAGAATAATGATAATGAAGAGGCTAGGGGCAGATTCACAAGCATGCTTAAGAACAGCCAAAGGTGCATCTAGCCCAGGGGTAGGCAACCTATGGCACACGTGCTGAAGGTGGCATGCGAGCTGATTTTCTGCAGCACTCACACTGCCCGGGTCCTGGTCACCAGTCCAGGAGGCTCTGCATTTTAACTTAATTTTAAAGGGAGCTTCTTAAACATTTTAAAAACCTTATTTACTTTATATACAACAATAGTTTGGTTCTATATTATAGACTTATAGAAAGAGACCTTCTAAACATGTTAAAATGTATGACTGGCACGTGGAACCTTAAATTAGAGTGAATAAATGAAGACTCGGCATACCACTTCTGAAAGGTGGTTGACTCCTAACTAGCCCATTATCCTGTCGTCCGATGGTGGCCAATGCCAGGTGTCCCAGAGGGAATGAACAGAAAAGGTAAATCATCAATGATCCATTCCTTGTTCCCCATTCCCAGCTTCTGGCAAACAGGCTAGGGACACCATGCCTTCACTGACTCCTGTACACTACTCTGGCACTACAAAGCAGCCATAAACTCATTAAGCTGGGTTTTCATCAGCTTTGCATTACTGGAGCAGTGCAAAGCAAAGCAACCAGAGCAACATTCAGGCATTCAGAGTATTTTTATTAGAAGTCCCTGGGTCAGGTCTTTTGGACTTGGGTCATCACATGTTAGTCAGGGCTGAAGGCTAGTTTACAAAGCCAAAAGTGAATTTCTTTATATCAAACGTGAAAAAAAAATATTTTCCCTTTATTGAGTACAATCAGTTTAACATCAAAACCAAAATGGAGTTATAGAGTTCAGATGTGCCCGTTCGCAGCTGATACTCAGAAAAGACTATTTAAACTGACATTTAAGAGGCACTTAGTCTAATACATAGGCAAAAAGAATCTAACAAATATAAACAATGGGATTATTGTGTTTCTAAACAGTGCAGATTGCTCACATGCACTCTTTTTCTCTTGGGTTACTTCATAAAACTTGTTTGCACAAGGTCTCAGTGGAAGTGTACAGCAGCCAGCTGTTAACGTTTCTAAGTATTCCTTCACAAGAGAGACTGAAGCAAGTTCTGCATGGTCATTACGATAGTTCCTGTCTTTCTGCCTGCTCTGCACTGGCAGACACTTTGGCCCATGCAGAGCCAAAGTGAGTTTGAAAGGACTCTGCACTAGCACAGGAGTCCACACATGGGGATCTGACTGCAGAATCAGGGTTAGTACTATTACTGTTGTTCATTTGTATTGGTGTAGCACCTGAAGGCACAAGACAGGACTGCAGCCCCACTATACTAGGCACTTTACAAACTCATAGTAAAATATAGTTCCTGCCCTTAAATGCTTACAGTCTGATTATACAAATTAGGTCAGAATTCAGCTTCTTAAAAAGTTTTTCAACGCAGATGAGTATCTACACTGAAGACAATTATGTCAATGAAATATATTTTAATAAGTGTTTTACTTTAAATATGTTTTGGGGATTCAAAATGCCTTGTGTGCATGCACATGCAAGACATTATATATGTGTGTGTCTTCAGTCAGATCATGCTCAGATAAACTCTGGGAGTACAAATAAATAGACAGTATAAATATTGTTGGAAAATTTGCTTATTTCTTAAACATTTTTCCTGTCTGGATTTGTAAACAAAATAATATTCGAAAGCTACATTACATTGGAAAAAAGTTTTCAAATGACAAGACTCTCAGATCAGCCAATAAGCCATTCAGAAGCAGGAGAGTAACTCCATTCTTACCTCATCACATTTTGTAAATTTCACAGCTGTTCTGATCCTCTTCCAGGGTGCCTTAGACTAGAGATTGATGGAGTATCTCATTCACAGAGACGGTCATATCTAGGCAAAGAGAGTGAATTAATGATAGGTACTCTCCTAAAGAGAAAATAGCTTCATAAGGCTCTCATTTTGCCCCCTCTTATGCAGGCTGGTCTGAGTAGGACATTTGTGGAATGAACTACTACTGAACTCAAGTAAGAGTTGCAGTATCAGACCCTAAAGTATTATCTGCATATATATATATATATATATATACACTCATTTGTGTGACATGATCTATTTTTCTTAGTGCAGTGTGAAAATAAAAGATTTTGTGGTCCACATTGAATTCAGGACCCCCTACAGCAGAGCCTCTGGAAAAGAGCAACATCACTGACCAAAGGGATACTGATTATAGGTAGCTGCCGAGGGGTAAAATGTGTGGACTTATATAGAAGAATAAGTCTTGACAGTATCATTTTATAATGGCTGCTGTGGAAATTGATTTATGCTTGACTATTAAAATAGTTAGTCCCCAAAACAGGCTTAAATATTAATAGCAACACAGAAATTCACCACCACAATGTAATCGGTTATAGCCCAGAAAGCTAGTGAGACACAATGCACCTAATAACCGCATTTTTCTCCTCTCTTTTTAAACAGGTCACAGCTTTCCTTTCTCTGACTCTGAATCAGATTTTCCTCTGTGCGGAAGTCTAGGCATGTGAGTCTTACACTGTAGCTGTCTTGTACTTGTAAAAGAGAGAGCAGAAGCAGAGCCTTGGGGTATGTCAATATTACAACAGCCACACAGGACACTTTCTGCATTTTAGAAAGCTCCTTAGTATTGGGTTAGGCAACAGTCACAGAGGCATCTGATTTTTTTTCCACATAGTCAGAAGAAAATGTGGGACTGATAAGAAACACCTGTGGATATGGAAAGCCTTTGGAAACCAGGTTTTGTTTAGATGATGAAGAGATAACATCTAAAGACATGTGTTGCCAGGCCAGATGCTCTTGAACAGAGTGTCTGTTTAAAAAAAAAAGTAGTAGTAAATTTCAGGTAATCAGCTCTCTGTGCAAGGGAGGGTCCTAGAGGATCATAAGGCAACATTGGTGCAGTGTGCAAAACTGCACAAAACTGTATAGACTTACAGTTTGTCTTATAGTTTGTTCATCACTTATCATTTGGTTCCTAGAAAACATGATTCCATTCACATTTATATTACATCTTGTAAATATTTTCTTGGAACTACTGCAGGACATTGCAAAACACAAGTGCACATATTACCAGTTGAACGTATGTAGCCAACATTTTCTCTCTCCTTGCAGCTCAGCATATCCCTTGTGTTCCGTATATATAAACTTCACTGCACTTTATATGTTGGGTTTTTTTTGTTTTGTTCTAACTTTTACAAGTAAAACAAAATATTTCAAGCAATTCTGTTATACCATTTTTGTCTTATTTACTTAATGCATTTTTTTTTATTTCTTTGTCCTGCACTAAGTATAAAAAACAAGAAGTAAATTATGCTTGAGTATTCCTTTGTGCAGCCTGGAATGGGAACAGTAATTAAATGATAAGTACTGGAAAATGTATAGTATTATGTGGATTCAGTGGAAAAACATTATAATAACTCTGTACCATAACATTCTGGCAGGAAATCAGCTGGAAAACTGGGGAAGACAGTGTGTGTTTGTTGGGTGGGGGGAGGAGGGAGATGGTGGTGGTAGGAATAAGGGGTTCCTCTAATAATTTTGCCTGATTTTAAGCATGAGTCGTGACTTAACTTCAGTGGAACCATTCATATGCTTAAAGATAAGCAGGTGCTTAAAGTATTTTGCTGAATCATGTCTTTAATTAATACTGAGAGATTGCCACAAAATAAATACTGTCTTGTACACACATTATAATATCATTTAATATTAAAAGATGTACTATCCAGGTGAAACATTTGATGAGCCCTAATTTAACCTAATTTATAAAGTAAGATACTGAGAGAAAGTTGTGTGAAAATTTGTTTGTGCCAAGGTTTTCTTTGGTTTCAATCCATGTTGATTTGCACCTCCCTGTTTAACTTTGAGATTGATTCTCAACTAAAAGTCCTTGCAGTCAAAACTACTGAGTCATGCTCATTTGATAATCAAAATAATGGGAACTTGAAAATCTCCACTGTTTTTGACACAAAAACATAATCGGTCCCAGGTGTGCACAAAGGTTTCATGAATCTTAGTAATCTTTTCAAAATCCAAGTCTGAGTTCCAAGTTCATAATTTATCCTTCTGTCTATCTAGATATTTATATGGTTCTAATCACTGTACTGAGTTCTGCACAGACTTTAATGAATTAATCCTTTTCAACTTGTGAGGTTGGGAAGAATTACTAGCCACATTTTACAGATAGAGAATTAAGACATAAAGAACTTAAGCTGGGAAAACCACTGTAGCTCAGTTGACTTCAGTGGAGCTACACCAATTTATACCATCTGACCATATGGACCAAAGAGATTAAGTAGCTTGCTTGAGAAGTCTGCAGTACATCTGGGGAAAGAACCAAGAGCTCGTAACACACAATCCAGTGTCTTAATTACAAGATCATCCTTCCTCTTGAAAACATTTGTGAGTACTGTCAGATTGGGCTAATGCTATTTTACTAACCTCTTATCAAAACTATCAGGTAGTTATTTGGAATGAGTGAACTCAAAGGAGTTGGGGATTGAATTATACTGTTGACAAAATGGTCTCTCTACAATTACATTGTACTTTATCTTAAATTAAGCAGGTAGGCCGAAAATGTTATAAAATGCAGCAAAACTACTGTATTTGTAATCATGTTCTAAACAGAGACAAGATAAGAGAACATAGTGGTTAATATGATACAAGAGAGATAAAAAAGTTGCCAAGAGGGTGAATTAGGGACAAATTTTCAAAGGCTTCTCTATTCAACTTCTAAGTCCTCTAAAATGAGCTATGTCTGGATAGCTCTGTGCTCCGGTAAACAGCCGATTAAACCATTAAAGTGGTGCACATTTTACTCAAACATGTCTTCATAAATGTACACCCATGTGCTTCAGTGGCCAGTTTGGGAACGAAAAAATAGTGAATCTGAGTATGCTTAGTGTTACTGGATTTGTTAACTATTTTGTGATATTCCAGTCAACAGTGCAGAATTACAATGGTAATATGACACAATGGTATCGGTCAGAAGCAGAATTGCAGCAATCAGTAGGAAAAACTGGAAATATATTTAAAACTCATTTTAGAAGTTGTTTCCTTTCAATATCACATTACCTTTGCTTAACAAAAGACCTCATGTTGCTGGGATCTGAATAAACACCAATGGCGAAACACTCACTGACGAGTAAGAGACACTGCACAATTGCTGCTACCAAAGGGGAAAATATACACTTCAAACTAATTATGTTAAGAAAATTAAGAATCTGATTCTCTGTAACTTGAAGTCTTTCCATCAAAATTTGAGGACTTCAGTAACTCAGCCAGAGGGGTCTATTACACGAGTGGGTGGATGAGGTTCTGTGACTGCGATGTGCAGGAGGGCAGCCTAGATGATCATCATGGTCCCATCTGGCCTTAAAGTCTTTGAGAACAGGAGGAGGAAAAAATGCTCCATTTTGATATTTCAAATTATTTGAATGATGAATGAAAAATGCCATTCAAAAAATAAAGTTGCAAAGGATAAATTCATGAATGTTTATAAAGTTCTAGCAACTATCTATTCTGTTTCCACAAAAATAAGTCGGTGTGTGTCACGTAAGATATTTGTAGGGGCTTGATGTTATTGTGCAGTGATTGCCATTTATTTATTTTCCCAGTATTTCTTTTCAGAACTCACTTTCAACCATGTTGTAATCTTTATTCTACATAGTAAAGGGGAACATTAAATGGCTCTCCAACAGGAAAAAGTGGAGGGAGTGCCCATTTCCAAACTGTTATTGTACAATGAAGCAACAGCTGCAAGCAGTTTCTTAAATTATCTGCATAACTCAGCACCACCATCTGGTGTTTGTAAAAGAAGGTTCAGTTTCCCATATAAAGCATGTTCAGTCCCTATTGGTACAAATGCAAGGGGCAAATACTTCTGTTAATGGATTAAAGCAAACAAACCAAAACAATAAAGGCAAAATCTCAGAGGAAGCTCTGCCAGTTTCAATTTGCAGATTTTCTAATGAATTCTGCCTTTGGTTTGGGGGAAGAAATTGTTCTGGTTTCCCTGACAAAAGAAGCCAGGAGTTCTCTGAGGAGCAGTGGTTCTCAAACTTTTGTACTGGTGACCCCTTTCACATAGCAAGCCTCTGTGTGCGACATCTCCCCCACCCTTTATAAATTAAAAACATTTAATATATTTAACACCATGATAAATGCTGGAGGCAAAGCAGGGTTTGGAGTGGAGGCTGACAGCTCATGACCCCCCATGTAATAACCTCATGACCCCTTGAGGGGTCCCAACCCCCAGTTTGAGAACCCCTGGGGTAGATCTTGGAGAGCGACAGGAAGCAAAGGTCATCTGTGCATATGCTCCTTGCCTCCAATGTATCACCTGGCCCCATCATCTCCTGCTGACTCCTGGAAGAATGATTTCCCCTGAACTCCCTTGGAAGGGAAACATCACAAGTGAAAGCTGCCTCCACAAGGATAAAAAGAGAGAATATGGAGGCACCCAGAAGGTCTCCCCAAACCTGCCCACTGCCTAAAATCCATAGAGCACCCCTGAAGGGGATCCCACTGCATTAGAAGAAGGGGGGAGGATGGCACCAAAGAACATCCCCAGTCCACGGTCTCCCTTCCGCATGTGAATGGAAAAGGGAAAATGGGGCCCGTTATCTTTAATTAATAAGAGGCCCTGTGTTGAAATGAATGGTTATAAGCCCTGATCTTCAGGACAAAGGAAACTATTTAGCACCTTTGCACTCACTGAATCCAAAGAGCGGCCAGAAGCTGGTTCATCTCCCCCTGTAAGTTTGCCCAGCTTCAGGGCTGTGCACTGTGCTAAATTACAGCCATGGGTAGGTAGCAGCTTCTGGGGAGTCACCTCTTAGTCCAGGAGATGTGAACAGTGGTGATGCAGAAGCTTGCTCTTTTCCACCAAAGTATTCCCCTATGACAGGGATGCCCCAGCTGACCATTTGGGTCAGCTTTGTGCCTTTGAAGCCATATATAGCAACCTTTATGGAGCTGGGGACCTAGTTTGTACTGGACAGAATAACAATTTTAAAATGGGTTACTCTTCAATAAGGGGTAAAACCAGCCTCCACAGAGGTAGCCACAGCAAGAGAAATGATGCAGTTGCACTGCACATGGTGAGAGAGAGTAGACACGAGGAGGGGACCTGCAAAAGGGACATATCCCCTGTACAGCACTGAAGACAATTCTATAGAGGTGTCTATGTGGTAGTGGGCAGTAGGGCCTGGACCAGGTGACATACATTTCTATTCAAGGGCACCATCATAGGACCTAATCACATCAGTCACACCATCAGAGTCTCATTCACTTCACATCTACCAATGTGATATATGCCATCATGTGCCAGCAATGCCCCTCTGCCATGTACAGTGCCCAAGCCGGATAGTCTCTACACAAAAGAATAAATGGACACAAATCAGACGTCAAGAACTCTAACATTCAAAAACCAGTCTGAAAACACACAATTACAGACCTAAAAGTCACAATTCTTCAACAAAAAAAACCTTCAAAACCAAACTCCGAGGAGAAACTGCAGAACTGGAATTAATTTGCAAACTGGACATCATTAAATTAGGCTTGAATAAAGACTGCGAGTGGCTGGGTCATTATACAAAGTAAAAACTATTTCCCCATGATAATTTTCCCTACTGTTACTCACACCTTCTTGTCAACTATTTGAAATGGGCATCCTGATTATCACTGCAAAAGTTTTTTTTCTCCTGCTGCTACTAGCCCACCTTAATTGATTAGTCTCATTAGAGTTGGTATGGCAAGACCCATTTTTTCATGATCTCTGTGTATATATATCTTCTTACTGTATTTTCCACTGCATGCATCCAATGAAGTGGGTTTTAGCCCATGAAAACGTATGCTCAAATAAACGTGTTAGTCTCTAAGGTGCCACGGGTACTCCTAGTTCTTTTTGCTGATACAGAATAACACAGCTACCACTCTGAAACCTATACATTTCTATGCAGATACTTCAGTCCCCTACTTTCATAGCAGAGATGCATTGGACCTGTGGAGAGGTAGTTCAGCCTTTGGGATGAAGTAGACCTAGGGGGAGGGGAAGGAAGGCTTTGCAGTTACTCTGTTGCTTTGAAGAGGGAAAGGGATGGATTGTTATCTCTCTTTCTCTCACTCACTCACTCACTCACACACACACACATTCCCCACCCCCACCTTTCTCCAAAGAGACCCAAAGCCCAGCCTGTTACTCAGACTAAATGCCATATCACTAGTACAGCCATGAAAGATTGAAGACTCAGACCTAAAGCAAGAACAAAATTCCCTAAAATGATATGGATGGAAAACTGGGTCCTAAAATTATATCCAAGTTTCTATATGCTCTAAATGAGTGCAGGAAAGCGCAGGAAAATTTCTTGCTATGTCCGTTACTGGATTTCTGTGGTGAAAAGTCCATAATATTATTTAGAGAATAGATATCATGCATATTATGAATCCTTTTCAGGTCATAATGTGGCATTGCTTGGGTTACATGTATATTTTAATCTGGTTATGTTTCTGTCCAGGATTTAAAAAAAAATACATTCTTTAATCTGCAAATACATATTACCAACCAGGGTAAATGTGCATGGGGTTATTAGTTGGATAGAGAACATTTTAAAAAATAAAATCCAAAATTATTATTATTTTTAATTTTAGAAGCCTTACAGACAATGTGAACTTGGTAACTATTTTAAAATGTTATGGCTAAATACTTTTAAATCCTTCAGTTGTCTTCTTATGTCCCTGCCTCTGTTATTGCTGTCTTGATTGAATAGGCCAGAAAGCAAAGGTTAATCTCCACTCTGACATTCCTTCTAAAACAAATTCCACTGTCTTCTTCCCACACACATGTAATGTACATATTTAATAAGAGTGAGCCACCCTCCCAAGCACCTGAATGTGTGCACATCAATATTACTGGGACAGATCGGGTTGGTCTCTAAACAGACAAGACAAAGATGGCTCTCAATGCTGTGATTGCCACAGAAAGAGTCTATCAGTATAGAGTGAATATGATTATGGAAGAGGAAGAAACTATAATGTGATAAGTAGCTGGCAAGGAACCTCTGATAGACCATTGCGACTTAAAGCTAAGTGGTGAAGACTGACAGACCTTTTACTGCTCCAGCAGCTATGTGGATTATTTTATTATTTGAAAGATCAATTCAAATGAGATTCGCTAGTTTAAAAAATGCCTCTTTCTTCACTAAAGACATGCTGGTTGTGTTAAGCATTAACTCTTTCAGAGATTTGGATAAATCTTTAGATACTGCAGTAAGCAACTTCTTTGCCAATTTTAGCTTTCCAGTTTAATAATGCCTATGGACCTGACAGAATGCTGCATTATGAAATCCATTGCCCGACAAAAGAGTGTAGGGGCCAGAATGCAACCCTGCCTAATGCCAGATATCAATTTAAAAGATGCTGACATCTGATTCCCCAGACGAACATGGACAGTGGTTCCATTATGTAGCTCTCTAATATGTCCAGCAGAGTGGTAGGGACACCTATGCCTTTAAGGCCTTCCATAACGTGTCATGGTCTACTGAATCAAATGCAGCCTTAAGATCAACATACACTATGTGCAGGGGCTTACTCTACTCACGATGTATCTCTTGACAACCAGTGGAGGGCCAAAATGGTTCCTCATAAAGCCTGACTGTTCCTCATAAAGCCTGACTGTGGAGGACAACACTTCTGATGTAGCAAAGGCTCCAGGCATGCCAGGAAAACATGTGCAAACACCTTCCCTGGAATGAAGATCAATGTGATCAGCCTGTAGCTCTTAGCTCTTTGCTTGACAAAGCTGGAAGCTTTCCACACAAAATGTCAATGTCATTTATTGGGCATAAAGTGGAATGACTTCATCTGTAATGCAGATGTTTATGGTCACTTGGGTGTAAAGACTACTGAGGCCATTGTCCGAGACAGTGCTTTATGCTTTTCGGTCATGTCACAAGGATGCTGCAAGATGTTCTAGCGAGCACTGTTCTCTGGGTGGCTTGTAACATCCAGGATAAATTTCCACCAACCCAGGGGTGGAGGCGGCCCAGAGGCAGGGTCTCTATTATATGAGTTCATCAAGTCTGTTCCAATGTTGGACTCTCAGGCCATCAAGCCTTTGCAGTTGTGCAGGAATGGACCAAATGGCAAATGATTGCTATGGTCAATTGTCTGGCTAATCATTGAAGAAGAAGAAGAAGAAGAGAAGTTTAATCATGTTACAAAAAGCCTTTTTCTTAATGTCCTTATTAGTAATCTGATTGTGGCTGAAATCAAGCTTTTCCAGCTCCCATAGTTCAGTGAAGACATCATGGGAATCACTGATATTTTATTGGCTTCCAAGTATCATTCCTTAAGGGTGTGAGGAGATTTGCAGAAACACTGCTCACTTGATTGAAGCTCATCTTGATTATGCACAAAGGTTTTGAAGAGTGTAATGCCCCGGAAATGGATTTGCTGATTAGTCTGTTACTATCTAGGATAAGTATCTTCAAGTTGTTGCACCTAGCCAAAGTTTGCTCTGACATTTGGCTGATGCTGCTGTTGTTTACCCTTAGTTTTACAAGGATAATTGGCAGATCGGTAATGATGCTGCAAAAATTATTCTAATCAGTGTATGCTTTTTTGGGTACTTTCAAGGGCTCCTTCTATTGTTCCGTGATTGAGATTGAGCTTGTTGTTATTCAGGACCAAGAACTCCAGTGACAAATATTCACCCAGTTAGTCCAAATGGATAAAATCTGTCATGTTATTTATGAAATATATGTCATTAAAGGATAGTCCATATAGGATTTTAGAGAATCCTTTCTCTGAGCACGGGGCCACTCTGAAAAAAGTAATACAGCCAAATGAGAGAGTATGTCAAAAGTTGTAGTGAAGAAAGTCTTTCAAAAAATATCAGTGGCCACATTGTAAACCTCTCATTTTCATTGGCGAACAGCTGCTCACTTTGACTTGAATTGTTTCTATTTATTAAAGTAATTGCTTACCTTTGGGAGTATGGAGGTCACAATCTAGCCCTCATTTGCTATATTATAATGTTAGTTTAGATTTAATATATAAATTATTTTCAAAAGTAAATGTTCCTCTTTTTACACAGCCACTCTTCTATGCAGTTCATAATTTCTTTTTATTTTTAAGTTTCTTCTCTCCGTGTAAATCTATGTAATATATGCTGATACCTATCAGTGTAGTATTTGAGCATCTGTACATTATTACATCCTTTTGTGTATGTTGAAAAAATCATTATTCATGATTTGTTTTTGGTAACCGCATGAGTGTATCACATAATTACATAGGAATTCTATTATAACATGGCATTAATTGATGTTCAATTGTTATCGAGTACCCATTAGTTGCTCATAAATTTCCATTGTACTGAAGTAATAGGTATCCTTACATAATATACGAAAATTACTTTTAAACTGTTTATTTAAGGGATATACTAGATGTATCTGGCTGCTTTATCTGCTGTATGCTGTTTCAGAACTGTTGTTTTCTCCTGCAAACTGGTGTCTTCCCTTGTGTAGCAAGCACATTCCAGGGGGCAATAATGATCTTCAAAAAATAGGTTAATAAGCTGATTAGGAGTCTTTGTTTCCATTTGGTGATTCCTAGAGCTGTTCTCACTGGTGAACAAGTCCAGAGGTTAAGCCTTAGACCTTGTGTGGGAAAAGTGAAAGGCAGCACAGAAGCTGCAGTAGTAGTGAGGTTTCCCATATCTGCTGAAATCACTGAGAGTCAGGTTAAGTGGTAGAACCTCATAGCAGAGGGATGGAGGTACCAAAGAGCAGTGATGGAGAGACAGTGGTAGCAGAGAGTGGCAGCAGCAGAATGGTGGACAGTGATGGCAGAGAGACAGCGGCAGCTGTCAGCCTGTTCCAGAGGCAGCAGCAGCAGAGACATTGCTCAGTGCTCTGCCCAATGGGTAGAAGGTGAACGCTGGGAAAGCCCCTCTGAACTCTGCACTAACCAAGGACAGCCAATGGTGAGTGCGGTGCAGCAGATGATGTGCTAAAGGGACTTTCCCACCGCTATTTGGGAAGCTGAGGCAAAGGGCACTGCCCAGTGTGCTGTGGAATTGGGTTTACTTATGGTTGCAGGCGTTTCAATGTGGTTGTGGTGTTTTCCCAAACTAATACTTGGTTCTCTTTCCCTTTCAGTGAAAGTTCTTGTTATAAACAGCCTCCGTGCTTAGGGGAGGGGAAATATTGCCTCTTACAGGCACCTGGGCTGGTGTTAAATTTTCCCAGATTACGGTGGAGGGGCTCAATCCAGTTTTGTTTCGTACTGTTAAGAGGAACCACTAGATATTGAACGCAGTCGTTGTTGCTGCCAACTCCACCAGTCAGAAGGGTTACATTTAAAAAGAAAATGGTTAGAAACCCAAGATATTGAAAGGTTAAACTTACAAGAGGCAAAAACTTTTTGGAAGTATAGAAATTCATATCCTCTTTATCCATACATAAAAATAAGCTTCATTTTATTAGTGACCATAATGGCTCAGTCCCCTCCCCCCCTTTCACACACAATCTGTATGCCAACACCCTGATCCTGCAAGTCAAGGAAAGCTTTGCTCGGGCTCCTATTAGCAGGATTTTGTTTGTTTCATCTTCACTGCAAGAATGAATGCAGGGGATGATTAGGCCCAAGCAGGGCCAGATCTTCCATTTAGGTGACCTAGGTGCTCGCCTAGGGCACCAGGATTTGGGAGGGCTGCATTTTGCCGACCTCGGCGGCAATTTGGTGGCGGGGGGTCCTTCCGCGCCCTGGGTCATCGTCGGCAATTCTGCGGTGGTCCTTCACTCGCTCCGGGACCTGTCGCCGAAGTGCCCCGAAGACCGGGAGCGTGGAAGGACCCCCCCCCACAGCAGAATTGCTGCCAACGACTGGAAGCGCGGAAGGACCCCCACCTAGGGCACCAAAAACCCTGGCGCCACTCTTGGGCCAAGTATGTATCGTAAAGCAAGTCTTCACTGAAGATATGAAAAACAGACCTACCTTTTAAAAAAAAAACTAAACAAAAAGCAGAGTTAACTTACACTAATGATGAAGAAGTAGACAGGCATACCCTTATTATGTCTGGAGGACTTTGGGTTGCCTTTTATGTGCAATTTTATGTTAGGGAGTTTCCCACTGATATTCAACAGAATCTGGATGTTTATGTTAAGAGGGGGAGGATGGTGTTGTGGGTAAAGCACAGGAGTAGGAATCAGATGGTCTGCATTCTGTTCCCAGCTCTGACAGGGGCTGTCTGTGTGACCTTGTACTAATTGCCCAAGCTGCAGCCCGGCAGCTGGATCCACACAAGTGGATTCTGATGCCAGCCCAGTCACACTAATATCATCGGGACTGCACAGGTGCAAGAGTCACTAGTGTTCCAGCTGGATCCAACTGCAGGATCAAACCCCCTGTCAGTTGGTGATTTGGTTTCCCTGTCTGTAAAACTGAGATAGGATAACAACTTGCCTAATTCACAGGGTGTGTGGAGAATTAATTAATATTGATAAAAGTGTTTTGAGATACTGGAATGGAAGGTGTTATTGAAGTGCAAAGTATTGTGATTATTATCTGCAGGTATGTTGCAATTTCATAACCATCTTGAGACCAATTGTCACTGCCATGTCTCTGCAAAAATAAAGATTTTGACTGATTGAGTGAATGAAATAATTGAAAAATAATTATATTTTCTGCTTAAATTGTTTTGATTTCAGTCAGTTAAACTTAAAATTATCCTACTGAATGCTTAAAATACAAAGGATTGCCTCTAAGGTTTATATTATCATTATTTTGCTGTGTATTACTTTTTAGTCATTCCTACACTGGCTGCTGTTGTTTACACATTATAAGTTTCAGCATGTTCCTCAGCTTTGACTCCATTATAGACTGTAGGCTAAATTTTTGTGTTAATACTGCTATTATTTTTTGGATGTGTCTGCCAAAAATGTCCACCTGGAAAAGATAATCGCTTTGGGATATCATTAAATACTTTGTGAGGATTAAAATGGAATTAACAGAGATCAGTAAAGAGGCACCTTTCAGTCAGTTTGAATAGTTTAACACTACACCACCATTATTCTGTATGCCTCAACAGCCAACTGTCCCCCACAAAATATTCCTAATAATATACACAGAGGTTAGCAGAAATAAATACTTAGCTATTATAAGATAACTAAATTAAAAATAAGTCTAATATCAGTCTTGTATTTTATCAGCACAATATAATGAAACAACTGAGTAAAGTAGTCTCAGATATGGACTATGGTAATAAACTGGTAACTGAAAAGAGTATCTATAGACATTGGTTACCATTAAAAAGTCTATATTTACCATGCGATTTCCCCATACACAACAGAGGTGAGTTAGCAGCAGTTCTTAAGCAGTGATCTGCAAACTATTGTTGATCTGTGCAGCATGTTCTGGTCAGATGATGCTGATTCCACTTCTTTCCTCACAGATGTTGCTGCAAGGACCCACTCTCTTGTTTCAGTAAAGAGCCTGTAACTTTGCAGAAGCTGGTGTTAAAGAGGAGTATGCTTGGAAACCATCAGGGCCCCCATGCAAATGTAAGAACAGACCATAGCCACAAGTGAGACCTCGTGACTCTAGTTCTTCTGGGCGCTGTAGTGTTTCAACAAGATACTTCAGCAGAGAGTGGTGGAGAAAGGAAGTGCAGTGGAGAGAAAGAAGGGTCAATGGGAAGAAAAGGAATTCTGCAGATGTAGAATTAAAGGCCATTTCCCTCTTGTGAAGTTCCTAGTGGGCCACATGTGCATGGGATCTTGAGATGAAAAAATCAAAGGAAACTGGTGAAAAGAAAACTAATTTAAACTTAATGTTATCAACTATACCTATATTAAATTCATTCAGGATGTTGTAGTTGTCACAAACATAGTTTGGAGTTGTGTTGGGGACAGTGCAATGGGAAGTGGTCGACAACATCTTCCCCCCCTCATTAGAAGTGTGGCCCACACTGAAAGTATGAACCACTGATACAATGGCTTTTCTCAGGGCTGGTTGATATTTTTCTGACCAAACTGTTTTTCAGCAAAAATTTGGATTTTTGACAGAGCACATTGGGTTTTTTTTTGGTTCATGGAAAAAAAAATGATTTTTTTTTGTTCAAAAATCAAATGCCTAAAAGCCTAGATATTCTGAATGAAAAATTTCCTAACTTTTGAGTGCTTGACTTTGCATCCTTAATAATCTTTTAATGTAGTTTTTTGAATGTACTTATGTAGTATGGTAGGACAGTTGCTGCACATACTGAGGAAGATCTGTGGCCCCTGCAGTGGCACCAAGGAGATTTAAAGATGCCTGAAGGAAACAGCTGATGATTGCCTTAAGGTAGATCTACTCTGGACCTGTAGGTGTAATTTCCAGCTCGGGTAGATGTACCTACGCCAGCTCTGAGCCAGTTAGCCTGCTAAAAATAGAAGTGTAGTTGCAGCAGCTTGAGTGTGATCCTGTCTGAAATGCTAGATAGGTACTTGAGTGGCTAGCCTCTCCAGACCCTTGCACAGCCGCAACCATAGTTCTATTTTTAGAACAGTATTTGATCAGAGCTAGCACAGGTGTATTTACCTGAGCTGGAAATTACAACTCCAACTCCAGTGTAGAAATATCCTAAAAGTAGGGGTATAGCCAGCCCTACAGCTCCCTCTTCTGGCTCCCTTTCCCTAGCATAGGGGGCATTACAGGACTGATTTTGGGTATGACAGGGAGCAATGAGTTCCATCAGTGTTGCCAGTTATATTATTTCTGTATTTGGCAATGGTGTGATTACTGCTGGACTTCTGTTGGTGAGAAAAACAAGCTTTCAAGCATACTCAGAGCTCTTCTTCAGGTCTGTGAAATTAACTTATGGAAGTAAGTTGGGCTGTTATGTCTTGGGTGATTGGAAGGCAGCAGTATGGGTAGAAGTAGAACTTAAGTAAGTATTCCCAGACCTGAAGAAGAGCTTGGTGTAAGCTCAAAAGCTTGTCTCTCTCACCAACAGAAGCTGGTCCAGTAACAGATATTACCTCACTTCCCTTATCTCTGTGTTATTTGGATCTGGCACTAGGATTCCCAAGGAACTTAAAGCTAGAGCAAATATTTGAGGGACATTGGCTGGATGAATAGGTTGGATATTGCTTATACTAAGGCAGAGTTCTCAAAATGGGGGGCAGAACACGGGATACATTGTGGGGGTGAGCTGCTTTAGGAAAAAAAATCTTATTGTGCACATTTTACCCACAGCAATGGGTAGCTACCAAACAGGCAAAGCTGATTCCTCCAGACATATCAGGTCTTCAGAGGGCGCTGTGCATTTTGACAGATTTCTGTTAAGCTTGCATAACATTATACAAAGTGATTGCCATCTGTATGCTAATCCATGTGCTCCGTCACAGTGTGCACGTTTAATTGCAAGCATTGACCACAATCGCAATTTTGCTTTTGCTCTTATTACAATGGATGGTTGTCTCATTCATGCAACAGAAAAAAAACAACAACTCAAGTGAAAAACAAAGAAGCCAAAACTGATTCAAGTGAAGCACGCCGCCACATATATCAGTAAAACTACTTCTGTGACGGGGCAGGGAGGGGGCGTAAATTTCTACAGACACAAAGAAGGGGGTCATGCGATCAAAATAAGTTTGAGAACCACTGTACGAAGGTGTATGGCGTTCCCAGTGCCCATGGTAAAGCATCAGCCTATGAAAAATATTTATTGTGGTTATAAACCTATTCTGTAGCGCCAACTGCATGTTAAATCTTAGGACTCAGAGTAATTTGTCATTAATATTTAGTGTATGTACTGTAACAGTTACTGTGCTGGCTGGGTCTGTGTGGCACATCCACAGACAACCCCTATTGGAGGAGGAGAGGATCTCTCAGAAAGAAAGGATACTACTCTCAAGAAGTTGTGGGTGCAGTGGCTGTGCTTCCCTCCTGGAAAGAAATCAAAACTGTTCTCGTCAGCCATAGCAGCAGCAAGAGGGCAGCTGCCGCTATACGCTTTTCCAATAATAAATTATAATAAACACGTTGTATTTTTGACTGAACTTGTACCTATGTCATCATTCTAGGAACTCTGCCTGGTGTACTCACCCACAGGTAAAAAGACTGTGAGATCACACAACAGTATCATTGCCTTCCACTAAAATGTCAGAGCAACTCAAGTGTGTGGGATGATGTCACTGTGCAGCAGGTGGCCTACCACAACTAAGAGAGAGTTCCTTATAGGTCAAATGGTAGAGCAGGCAGGGTTATGTTTTCAGGACAGAAGATTATTATTTCTGTCCCGTGCTAACATCTGTGAAGTCCGTGCAGCCACAGAATTGTTACAAGAGGAACACACTTACCTTCAGAATCCAAATCTCAGTATACTCAAAACAACCCAGTTCTCCACCTCTCTCATGATCCCTCCCTCTTGCCACCCAACAGCAGTCTCTAGCAACTCTCCCAGGGGTAATCAGACTAGACCTACATTCCCCAAAGATGGGCCATGTGTCAACTGGTAGTGTATGTCTGGGGGATCAAGGAAGGATTCAGTTAGTTGGGGAACAGAGACTCATCCCAAGCCCCAGACCGCCTGTCCTTATAAAACCCATTTTCCAAACCCTTAGTATTGTCATTTAATGAAAAGTTCCCTATGTTCTAAGGATTAATACAAATGCAATGGCACAGTAACATTGAAAAGAAATGCTTTTTTTTTTAAAAGTGGATTCAAAATTTCCATCCTGCCTGCCAACAAGACAGAATTGTATTGTAATTTGTAATTTCTGTAAAATTCCCTAAACTATGAAAAAATTCAAGTTTCCAAAAAGGACATGCTGTTTCCATATACTGGGTGTGTTTTCAAACATGGGGCTATACCTTCTTGAGGTTTTATCTGAAGTCCCAGAAAAATAAAGTCTCAGCAAATATCTATCTTCCCGGTGGAGGGGAGGGTTCTCTTCATATGTCTTGTTACCAGTTTTTACTATATACACAGTAAAGACTTCAGTTTTCCTCTACATATTTTTACAGTTTCAAGGTCTTCACTCCCATCCCAAAGGATGTGCACAGTAGTGAGTCTCATGATCTCCACCCAAGTCTGCATTCCATTACAAAACTGTCTTTCTGACATATCATTTTTTGATAGCGTGTTGCCAGCTGAAGTTCATCTTAGACACACTGAGTGCCTTATTTTCCTTTTAAATCGTAGAATCACTGAATCACTGAAATGTAGGGCTGGAGGGGAGCTCGAGAGGTCAGCTAGTCCAGCCTCCTTCTCTGAGGCAGGATCAACTATACTAGATCTATCCTTACATGCCCTCTTCCTATTCTTTTCCACTGCTTCTGACACCCACACCTTCTTTCCCGTCTCTCAGACTCTCATGCTGAGTATAATCTTTCACTCCACTTCTCCCATGCATCCAGTGGGTCAACAAACATTATTGCTTCTCTCTCTCTCTCCAGTTCAAAAATGTGACTCTTACTCTAAGTCTTAGCAGGCAGAATACTCATCCACATTCTGACATCTCTGACGTTACCAATTGTAACTTCCTCCTTTCTGATTCATGGTACCTAGAGCTGAGTGGGAAATTTTTTTGTTTTGTTTTTTGTTTTTTTTCCAATCCTGTGAGAAATTTTGAGATTTATAAACTTGTTCCTATCCCAAATCTGGACTAAAAACAAAATCTAGTATTTTTTCCACAAAATTATAATCATAAAAAACTTTGGATTTGCCAGTGTGAATGTTTTGATTATTTTGAATAGTTTCCTTTCAAGTTTTTTATTTTTTCTGACTTTTTAAAACCATAAATTAACTTACATTTCTAGAAAGTCATTCTGAATTGAAAAATATCACAAATGGGATATTTTGACAATTTCAATTTTGTCCCCCTCAAACATGTGTTCACATGGCAGATTAGTCAAAAACAAGTTGCGTAGTTTCAGCTCTGACAAATTGGCAGTTTCTGGCAAAAGTGGTTCATTGAAAAATTCCTGATCAGTTCCATTTTTAGCATAGTGTTGCCTTCCAATCACCCAAACACTAAAGCCCAAATCATTATCTTTGCCTGTTAAACAGCCCATGTCACCGTATCATTGCTGCTACTACCACAACCACCATTCTGTCATTCTATTGGCTTCACCTTGCTCATTCACTGTAATAAGCTAAACTTCTTGTCCTTACATTCAAGGCCTGCATGCCTCAGCCCTGACCCACATCTCAGATCTTGTTCCATCAGTCACCTTTGCTCCATTATTGATGCTAGCCTCAAAGTCGAGTCAAGTGAATGATTGGGTTGCGTTTTTTTGTTTTTGGTTTGGTTTGGTTTGATTTTTTCTTGATTCAGTGGATGATCCAACCCTGCCAGTCCTCAAGAATCAAAACTGAATTCTCAATGAAACAAAAAAAATGAACAAAATTTCATTTAGGCCAAAAAAAAAAGTGATCATTTAAAAATGACATTTTCTAAACAATGTGTTCTGAACTAACAAAGTCAAAAACGTCAGTTCAAAATGACATTGCTTTTTTTAAAATGTTGTTGAGAAATATTAAGGAAGTTTGGACATCTCCCCGTGCACCAGATTTCCCCAGCCCCCCTACAAATAGTTGTGGTGCCCTGAAAAATGTGAATTTACTATTTTCCAAAAAAGCTCCTTTCAGTTTCTTCTCCCACTCCCCTTTCATGCCCTTTTCCATTCTTCCCTTATACATGGAGCAACAGCTCAATAAAAGCACATAGCACAAAAATCAAAAATGTCTGGCTTGGAGAAGCAACTGTGTGTGACATATGCTAGTTTCATGGTTTAACACATTGTTAGATGTTCAGATCTCATTGTACTGGGAAGGTCTTAATGAACTGAATAGACCTTGTATGTCTGTGTCCTAGAGTGTAGGGTCTGTCTTTCTATCTCAATCTCAAAGCCCAGAAGATACTGCCAGCATCTAACAAATAATAACCATGACTATCTGCTCAACGTAGTCCCCAGTTTGTTTATCAGTCACAAATCAAACAGTTTCGTATGATTGTCAATTTGAGTGTCATTTTGTCAGTGCCAGTTTGAGTGTCTACTCGAGAGGAAGAGAAGTCTGTTGGAATGCTGGCAGCAAGTGTATTGTGGGTCATGTGTCAGGTGCACAGGAGCAATGCTGTTTGGATGGTTGCACAGAGGCCTGCTCACATGCTGCTTCTGGTCACTTAGGGCTAAAGTCATAAGGGCTAGAGTCACCAAAATGCAGGTGCCAGGGGAACTTTACTAGTGGAAACTTAGGGTGTGCCTACACCACATCTGGGAGCAAGCCTCCCAGCCCGGGTTAACAGCCTGATGCTAGTGGGACTTGTACTAATGCACTAAAAATAGTTGTGTAGGTGCTGCAACTCATGTTGCAGCTTAGGCTCACTTGCTTGGGGGGGAGGGAGGGGCAGGACTTGAAAGGTCAAGCTCCAGCCCAAGTTGCAACCATCTACACAGCTCTTTTTAGCATGCTAGCACGAGCCCCACTAACAAGTCTGTCAACCCAGGCATGGAAATTCCCCTCCCTGATGCAGTGTAGACATACCCACAAGTGCCTAGAGACGTTAGGCACCTATAGGGTTAGGTGGCAGCTGAGTGGTGTTTTTGTGAATGCCAGCAGCACCTAAATGTTGGACTATGCCACCTAAAGTGGCAGTTAGGTTCCCAAGTACCTTTTGTGAATCTTGCCCTTACTTTTCCATTTTCATGGGCACAAGATTCATACAATCCTGTACATCTGTGCACATGAATATACAGCACTCAGAAAAGCCCATTATAGATCTACTCCAGATCTCTCTCTCTCTCTCTTTTTCTTCTGTTTTTTAAGTGGGATATTACCTGATATAGGACAGAATGTTAGATTCATATCGAAATTAGCTGTTAGTGATAGCACAGATTGGGAGGAAAGTCGGGTGGAGAATAATAGCCATGCTACATGGCTTTTCCATGTGCTTGCTGGTTGCTCCGCTGAGTTGATTTTCAATTCAAAATCTGAAATACCTTGGAAAGCTCAAAGTGGTGTCTGCAGAATTTTCCCACAGTTGTGCAGCAGCTGTCAGTATGTTACACATGCATGCGCATGCTCACACCAGGGGAGGATTGTGCCAGGTGTGTGTGAGTGAGCTTAATGGGAGGTATCTGGGGAAGGTTTGCTAATCTTCTCCAGGTTGGATGGAAACTATGTAGGAATTAGATTAGGAGTGAGAGATCTGTGCTTGGTGGGGAAAGCGGTCAGAGGAGTAAGTGACCTCTCAAAAGTGTCCCTTTTTGTTGGCTTATATGGAGGAAAATTAGGGTCTACTTCAGCACATTTTTTATTGATTTCTGGCACTAGAGAGACTTGTTTCTTCTTTTTAAGGAAATAATTATAGTTTAGGTCCATGTAACCGGGTCTCTTCCTCTGCCCCCCTTGCTGCAGCTCCCCGCTGTCTCAAAAAGCACTCCGAGCCTCCTGGATGCTGCACCCGTGGCTTTTTATTTACACATAGTGCCCACCACCAGTGATTATATTTGCAGGTCTTACTCTCCTCCTTCTCCTTTACAGGGAGTCCACCCCAGCCTGGAGACTGCCGTGCCTCTGGCTGTTCTCTTCCCCCCCTTCCTCTGGCTGCCAGCCAGCGTTTATGGCCCTTGAGCCTGCAGGCCCACAGATGCAGCCCATTCATAGGCCAGGCACCAGGCTTCTCCCTGGCCCCAATCCATTTCACCTGACTGGGGCTGGCTGAGCAGGGGCTAATTAGCTGCCTCTGCACAAGCACCCTGCTACATACCTCCGCCCTTAAGCCGGTGCCAGGCCTGGTCGCCCTCGGCCTCTCTTCCCTCGGCCCGGGATATTACTATGCAGTGGGGCTGTCTGCCCTATGGAGAGGCCCCCAGGACCAACCCTTTGGGGCTTCGGCACACCCCACCCACAAAAGGTACATTGGGTAGGGGTGAGGCACCCCACAGGTCCACGCTTACCCAGAGGTCCTCACACCATTCACACGGCTGGGCCGGCCGCTCCAGAGGCTCCTCCTCCCGTTTCCCTGGAGTTGTTGACTCCGAGCCCCCTGCCCCAAGTCGTCCCCCCGCTTCAGGGCCAGGACCTTCACCTCTATGCTGTGGGGCATCCCTGTGTGGGGTGTCTTTAGTCTCCCCCTGGGCATCCCCCCCCCAGGGGTCTGGCCCTGGAAGCTTCCTGGGCTTCCCAGCCATTCCCTCTGGTTTGCTATCTTGGCTTTGTTGTCTAGGCTCTTTCAACTGTTCCTCTGGAGGTTGTAGGTCCGCCCCTTGCTCCGGGTCCACCTCCCCCAGGGTCCGGCTCCCCCTTTCCAGGGTCCTCTTTCCCTTCTTCTGCTTTAATGGTCGCTCCCCTCCGGCCACCCTTCCTTTTAGGGGAGAGAGCCAGTCCTGCCATAAGAGCACGGAGTAAGCTAACCCTTCTAGTATCTCCACCCACTTCCAGGCAAACTGCCCGTTTACTTCAAGCAGTACCTGGGCCACAAGACAATACTCCCTATCCCTGTGGATGCATTCCACACACATCTGTCTCCAGGGGATAAGCCAACGTGGCCTCACCAAGTGCCACTGTACAAAGGAGCGGGCGGACACCGTGTCCACTAGACCCCGCTGGGGCTTTCTCCCTACCCTCACCGGGACTGGGTCCAACCCACGCCTCCTCTTCCGCGCCCCACTCCAGGTCCAGCCACAAAAGTCCACCACCCCACACTCCATCACCGGACAGTCCCCACTTTTGTGTCCCAGCTTCTCGCACTGCCAACACACAGGCTGCCCTGAGCAGCTAGGGGTCCCCTTGGGCTCCTCCCGTCGTTGTCCAGCGGCTTCACCCCGCCGTGTTCATGGGGCTTTCTGCCCCCCTCTGGATCCCGCAGGGCTTGAGGTTCCCATGCTGGGAGGTCAGCCTCCGCATATTCCTCGGTCCTTTGTACCACTGCTTCCAGAGTGGTTGGCTGGTGTCGCCGCACACTGTCTGGGAGGCCCTGTAAAAACTGCTCAAGGACCACCTGGTCCATTATCTGGCCCACCGTGTGGGCATTGGGCCTCAACCATCGGGTTGCCCAGTCCGTCAACTTCTGCGCAAAGGCCCGGGGTCGCACATGCCCTGCCCACTGGGCTGCCTGAAACTTCTGGCGGTATTTCTCGGCCAACAGTCCGAGGCGGTCTAAAATTGCCACCTTCACTGCATTGTAATCCCTGGCTTGGATCTCTGTCAGGGCCATATAAGCGGCCTGCGCCTCCCCAGTGAGATAAGGGCCCAGCCGCAGGGCCCATGTTGTCCGGTCCCAACCGGCGCCTAGGGCCACCCGTTCAAAAGTGCCTAAAAGGCATCGGGGTCATCGGCGGGGGCCATTTTACAAAGGCTGAGGCCTGGGGTGTGGGTACCATCCCCCACAGTAGGACTCACCACTTTCTGCAGGAGCTGTTGCTGCACCATCGACTGCTCCTTTATGAAATCCTGGAGGGCCTTCTGTTGCTCTGCCTGCCAGATGAGGAGGGCCTGCCGCTCCACCTGGTGGGACTCCTGCAAAGACTGTAGCGTCTTCTGCATTTCAGTTTGTTGTTCTGTTAGCCATTGCAGGGTGTTCTCCATGCCCACGCCAACACACTGCGTCTATGGCACTGGATCCTGGACAAGCCCCCACGTGTAACCGGGTCTCTTCCTCTGCCCCCCTTGCTGCAGCTCCCCGCTGTCTCAAAAAGCACTCTGAGCCTCCTGGATACAGCACCCGTGGGTTTTTATTTACACACAGTTCCCACCACCAGTGATTATATTTACAGGTCTTACTCTCCTCCTCCTCCTTTACAGGGAGTCCACCCTAGCCTGGAGACTGCCATGCCTCTGGCTGTTCTCTTCCCCCCTTTCTCTGGCTGCCAGCCAGCCTTTATGGCCCTTGAGCCTGCAGGTCCACAGGCTCAAGGCACCAGGCTTCAGAGGCCAGGCACCAGGCTTCTCCTCAGCCCCAATCCATTTCACCTGATTAGGGCTGGCTGAGCAGGGGCTAATTAGCTGCCTCTGCAGCAGCACCGTGCTACAGTCCAGAAGATCATTTGGGTACTTTTGGGAAGGAAGGATTAATTTTGGGCATATGTGTGCTACAGCAGTAGGTGACTCAAATAAGAAGGTAGGCATTTTCAAATGGCAACTGAAAGTATTAGCCTCTTGAATAGACAGACGTCTCTGTGTGTGAGACTGATGTCTGTATACCAAGACAAGCTTATGGACATAGGGAAGTTGTGGAATCATTGGAGGTTTTTAAGAACAGGTTAGACAAACACCTGTCAGTGATGGTCTAGGTATACTTGGTCCTGCACCAGTGCAGGGGACTGGACTATATGACCTCTTGAAGTCACTTCCAAACCTGTATTTTCATGTTTAATTTAAACTGTCAAATCAGCTGACACTTGATTAGTTTAGCCCTGTGTGGGGGTGGTGCTTGGAGAGAGATGCTATAAGCCCGGTAACGAGGTTGTTACAAAATTTAATGGCTTTCTTCCTGCTTATGCCCTCCTAAGGCCGCCTGAGGGATGGGGGGGCAAGTGGGGCAATTTGTCCCAGGCCCCCATGAGAGTTTTTCAGGGTCCCTGGAGTGGGGTCCTTCACTCGCTCCGGGACCCGCCGCCGAAGTGCCCCAAAGACCCACGGTGGGGGGGGGGTCCTTCCTCCCCGGGATCCTCCGCCAAAGTGCCGGTCTTCGGCGGCAATTCGGATGTGGGGGGTCCTTCCACTCTGGGACCTGCCACCAAAGTACCCCGAAGACCTGCAGCAGAAGGTCCTTCCACTGCAGGACCCGCCACTGAAGATCCCAGGCCCCCTGAATCCTCTGGGTGGCCCTGTGCCATCCCTCGTCCCTTGTAAATGCACAGACTCATAAAACCACTCCAGAGAGAGTGCTAGGTTCAATGTCTCTGCAGGAGACATCCGTGCCAGCACAAAGTGTGGAGGAAGGGCATAAGGAAGGGCTTGGCAAGCATGCAGATTGCATCCAGCACAATATCATGCTCTATCTGAGCCTGTGCAACCAGTGCTGCAGTGAAGGTGCTGTCTGAAAGCTCTGCGGTAAAATTCCCATCTGTCCCATCAAGAAATATCAGTCACTAGCTAACTACAGGCATCCAATATTCTATATACAACTTAAGTCCTTAGCTGTAGTAATGATAGTTATATCCTCTATAAGCCAACCATTAGAAAGTGAAAGTCATCCTTGCTTGAGAAGCTTCCATGTTGCCACTTGGCATTCTATTTCCGTAGAGGAAAATACATTGCATGTGTACTTATTAATACTATATTACATGACCTAAGCTTGGCTGCCACAGTTGTGCGTTGCTGGGTTTAATTTTAAAGTTATTTTCTACACTTGAGAGATTGAGCCTGATATTATTGAGATTCAGGTTAGAGATGGAGGGACCTAATTTAAGTTCCACTAGCAAGCAAACTGAAAATAGGTTACAATGTTAATGTAATGTAATTTTGAGGACTAGCTTAGGCAACTGTGCATATTTCATTTTGGGCTAGAAAAACCTTGCTGAAAACAAACAAACAAAATCGGGGGTTGTGCATTCCTCAGTAATCTTATAGCAGGTGAAGGGCAGGAGCAGACATTTTTCTCAGTTTCTGAGATGACCACTAATAGTCCATTTAAAAACTTCAACTCCTAACATCACTGGCAGTAGTGCATCACACACTGTAAGCGAAATTAGCCAAAATGAGGTGTAGGGGGAGATAAATAGACTTGTAAAGAAAACATACTAATATGGTAACATGGATTATTGTCAATGAGGAATAGATGAAGGTTGGGGATGGGCAGGAGGTTAGGTACAAAGAGCTTGTGGGGGAAGAAATTAAGAGGAAAGAGGGGGAGAAAGAAAGAGAGAAAACGTGAAAGAACCAAATAAAAATGTAAATACTCATGTGACTTCCTATAGTACCCTCATCCTTCCACCTCCATTTCCTCCCCAACCCTTTTCCATGGTACATACTTGTAAACTGTAAGGACAAACTGGGAGGGATTGCAACTGCTTTGAAGGACAGGGTCAAAATTCAAAATGATCTGGACAAATTGGAGAAATGGTCTGAGGTAAACCAAATGAAGTTCAATAAAGACAAATGCAAAGTGCTCCACTTAGGAAGGAACAATCAGTTTCACACATACAGAATGGGAAAAGACTGTCTAGGAAGGAGTATGGAAGAAAGAGATCTAGGGGTCATAGTGGACCACAAGCTAAATATGAGTCAACAGTGTGATACTGTTGCAAAAAAAGCAAACGTGATTCTGGGATGCATTAACAGGTATGTTGTAAACAAGACACGAGAAGTCATTTTTCCGCTTTACTCTGCGCTGGTTAGGCCTCAACTGGAGTATTGTGTCCAGTTCTGGGCACCACATTTCAAGAAAGATGTGGAGAAATTGGAGAGGATCCAGAGAAGAGCAACAAGAATGATTAAAGGTCTTGAGAATATGACCTATGAAGGAAGGCTGAAAGAATTGGGTTTGTTTAGTTTGGAAAAGAGAAGACTGAGAGGCGACATGATAGCAGTTTTCAGGTATCTAAAAGGTTGTCATCAGGAGGAGAGAGAAAACTTGTTCACCTTAGCCTCTAATGATAGAAAAAGAAGCAATGGGCTTAAACTGCAGCAAGGGAGATTTAGGTTGGACATTAGGAAAAAGTTCCTAACTGTCAGGGTAGTTAAACACTGGAATAAATTGCCTAGGGAGGTTGTGGAATCTCCATCTCTGGAGATATTTAAGAGTAGGTTAGATAAATGTCTATTAGGGATGGTCTAGACAGTATTTGGTCCTGCCACGAGGACAGGGGACTGGACTCGATGACCTCTCGAGGTCCCTTCCAGTCCTAGAGTCTATGAATCTATGACATTGTGCAGGGAATGTATTTTCCTTTTGGTGCACACGTTGGTCACTATTTTAATGATACATGTAAAATATTAGGGGTTATTACAGTAGGGCATTATTTTTGTCTTTGAGGAGAAGAATCCAGCAGCAAATAGTGCGAAGGGAACACCAGCCAGTTACCCTTTCAGCTTGTTTGTCCTTTTCCTCCCTGACTCCACACCCCCACAAGTTAATACTAGTATGGATAGCAAATGTGAGGACCCATCCCTAAGTGCTGTTGCTGCCATTAACAGAGGAAGGAATAGACAGGACAAGCAATAATGAACAGTAGCTGCTGCACCTACAGAAGGGCAACATGGCAGCAAAGAGACTCATTGAACTACTAGCAAATTCAAAAAACCCAGTGCCACATATCTGTGATATACCACCATGTGGAGCATGGCTAAGAGCTACAAGCCATCAGTGCAGCGAGGCAGCAATTAGAAGGAAATTCAGCCAATAGAATATATATAGTTATATCAAAGTTTTCTTAGCCAGGAAGGACTAGCCTGAAAAGCTACCATAGTGGCATCACAATGAAAAATTCTCTTTTCCAAGGCTGAAGTCAAAGGGGTTTTTTTTGTTTTGTTTTTTTCTGTTTCAGGTCAATTTATTCTCCAGAGCAAGAAGGAGGAAAACTTCAAAAAGTCCAGTTCTTTGATTTCACCATTGTAATGCAATAAGGGCCAGGCTTACTATCCTTACTCATTCTCAGTACTTAGTGAGCTGCCCCTTTAAAAACCAAAGGACTACACCCAATGAATAAGAGTGGAAAGGATGAGCTCTAAAATAAATACATTGGCCTGCAAAGGTTGTTTTAATCTTTCTTTCTTTCTTTCTTTCTTTCTTTGTATTTCAGCCAAACATTTTTATTTTTGAGCTGTCTGTGTGCCAGGGCAAAGGCTGGTGGGTTGTCAATCATTGTATGCCACATGTAAGGTCCTTGCTGAGTACCTCAGAAAGGAACCTAGACAACATTCATGACACTCGAGGGAGGGATATACAGACACGTGGCTCCAGATTTAATACAAATTGCCTCTATTAGTCATATATTATGAAAGGGCCAAATCCTAAAGTCCTCATTTGGTCTGTATTCAGTCATAGCTCCCACTCACTTCAATAGGAGTTTTGCCTGAGTAATAAGGCATGTTCCTGTAGCTTCCTTCACTAGGACTCCTTGCATGAACAAGGTTAGGAGGATTTGCCTCTGAGTGAGTGATAGACTAGGACTATTTGTTCCTGCCTAATTAATCCTTGTCCACCCATGTCCTTATTGTACAAGTCAGGGAAAGACTTCTGTCCTTGGCATCTTCCTCTCTCCAACAGCTGAAGATGACTCCCAAGTTGGTGGAGTGGGGCATTTACAAAAACCAGTTCCATTAATCCATATTCTTTAGTCAGTTTAGACCTCACAACTGGCAAGCTTTTCTTTGCCCATCCTGTAACTGTTCTGTGGCTAAATGGAGAACGTAATTTGCAAGCACTATCAAAGTGGTGCCTTTCATGAGCACTGCTGTTACTGCTGGCAGGTGTGTTTTACAGTCTCAGAATGTTCAGATGCACATCTCCCCACATCTTTTGAAACTGGAGTTGTGAAATTCATCTCAAGCCATAGGAAAGACTGTATAATTCTTTATATTTTACCATGGCTCACTGGTATTTAACATGCCTTTTTCACATACCCCACCCCTGAATATCTCACTATGGTTGTTAATATTCTTAGCCACAAATAATACATTAATAAAGAAAAAAAACATTCAGTGGGGTTTGATATCTGCAAAATTTAGCTCCAGTCTCCTTTTTTTCTTTCCCATTCCATAATATTGGTACTCAAAAAGAATTCTTTTGTGAGTGATGAGTTCTTTGCCAGATAATGCAACACTCTAAACATTTTTTAATTTGGCCAGTGTCTGGCCAAATACCTCTGCCAATAATAGTTTAATGGATGGAAAGTGATTCTATTTTCCTTGTTTCAGGTACAATAAAACTTCTCTTCACCAAGAAGAGTCAATCAGTTTCTCACTAGTGAGTCACTGAAATCCCAGAAATTCACCCCAAGTTTCCTCCCTAGAGGGCAGCTACAGCGAGTGAAAGAAGAAAAGGGTCTGTTAATTTAGGAGTTACTCAGTGCTTCAAAGATATCTTTGCTTCTTTTAAAAAAAAGCTTTGCTTACACTGTGTAGCACTCCTAAGAACTGAGGATATGACACAGTGAATTGGGCTAAAAGTAAACGCCTGAGGTTCTGGAGGTTTAGCTTTATAAGGAGTAACAGTGCTGTAACTAAAAAAATAAAAGTATATCTGATGGGACTTGTAATCAGCAGAGTCAGTACACTCATACACCATATGTTTAATGCTGCTCTAGCCCAGAGGTTCTCAATCTTTTTCTTTCTGAGCCCACCCCCCACCATGATATTAAAAACTCCATGGCCCACCTATGCCGCAGAAACTAGTTTTCTGCATATAAAAGCCAAGTCCGGTGTTATGAGGTAGCAAGCTGGGCAATTAGCTGGGCCCCCATGCCACAGGGGCCCCTATAAAGCTACGATGCTCAGGCTTCAGCCTCTGGGTGGTGGGGCACAGGGCCTTCAGCTTCAACCCCGTGCAGTGAGGCTTCGGCTTTCTATCCTGGGCCTCAGCGAGTCTAATGTTGGCCTTGCTTGGCGGCACCCCCTGAAACTTGCTCACAGCTCTCCAGAGGGCCCCGGACCCCTGGTTGAGAACCCCTGCTCTAGACAACATGCAAGCAAGAGCCAGAGCTCCTCTGTCTGTTGATACTTAAAAAACCTCTATAATGGATTATCTGATACCTGTTAAGTTCACAGCCCAAAACTATCCATTACAGGTAAATTCATCTGTTAACATCAACTTAAAAATCAACTGGTTTAATAAAGTGAAAATAGGTTGCAGAGATCACACATCAAACATATTGTTTAAACTAGAAACACTTGTGCATCAAGCAGAGCAGTTTTTGATCTATGATAAAACAATTGGCCATAAAGTGTGTTCTTTTTGTTATCAGATCTCAGCTTTTCAGAGCCATCATGATATAATCTCTCTTTTGTTTTTTATTAGCCATGGCCCAAAACCAGAACACCAGTTCCAAATCTTTCGTCCAAGCTTTGGGAAGTTTGGATCCACAACCGAACTTTGCAACTTGAGACTTTCTCAGCTCATCTTGAGTTTTTTGTTAACTGTTATAATTATTTCAGGTTTCGCTGAAGTTCATTTTCACACGTATTAACCTAGTCAAAGAGTTGTGGTTGAGAAATTCCAATAAATAATTTATTTTTGTATTCTATTTCAAAGTGGTTTTGATCTGATGCACTTTGTTCTCGTCTTCTCACTATTTATTGATCTGTCACTGTGACATATTTACCTAACATAAGCTTAGTGCTGACATTCTGCAGCTTCCCTTCTATTCAGTAATGTGCCGCTATTGATGGCTAAAAAATCGTTCTAATTCAGGTCTCTTAATTATGAGAGTTACTGCTGACCTCTCCAACCAAATATACTATCCTATCAAAAACTTTCTAGATCGGGGTAGGCAATCTATCTATGGCACGCATGCCAAAGGTGGCACTTGAGCTGATTTTCAGTGGCACTCACACTGCCTGGGTCCTGACCACTAGTCTGGGGGGCTCTGCATTTTAATTTAATTTTAAATGAAGCTTCTTAAACATTTAAAAAGCCTTATTTATTTTACATAGAACAATAGTTTAGTTATATATTATAGACTTATGGAAAGAAACCTTCTAAAAACATTAAAATGTATTACTGGCACGCAAAACCTTAAATTAGAGTGACTAAATGAAGACTCCGCACACCACTTCTGAAAGGTTGCCTACCCCTGCTCTAGATGCTCATGCATTTTTAAGACGAAACCTTTTACTAACTCCAGAACACCATGTTCTTTAATCCCAATAAATGGCTGCATAATTTGTAAAGGATAAGTTGCTGATATTTAGGAAATTCAGCTCTTTGTTCTGTTCACAATATAATCTGTGAACAGAATACCCCTTTTTTACAAACGTGGTTGCAGGCTAAAATTATTTATAGATATTTTGTGTGAACATAGTTCAGCATATAGATTCCTTGTGAACCATTAACTTCATTTAGTCAATAATAAAAATTTGTAGTTTGATCAGGAAATTACTTTTCCCCTACCCCCAAAAAATATTGACAAATGGTTACATCCTGCAGAAAAATTGTGATCATTCAGAGTTGTAGTCTCTCAGTCAAATGTGTCCACTGTCTGTCACCAGCCCAGGACAAACACCATGCATGTTGCTGTCCTTTGGAGAAGACAGAGGCCCACCAAAGAAAACTAAAGAAGGGGGAACCTGAATGGCCCTCATCCCTAGGAGAACCAAGATTCAGTGCTCCAACCACGTCACCCTCCTACTTATTATGGAGAACAATGTGGGAGTTGGACCTGCTGAGGGATAATGTGGGAAGGGTCTAGTTCTCTGCTTCCACTAAACTGGCCCATAAAGGATTTTGTCTGGTCACTGATTCCTCCTGTCCCTGGCCATCAGACCCCCCACTGCCCCACTCCTTCCTTAGGGGAAGAATGATCACCAGGTTTAGATTTCTGGAGATGCTCACATTCTGTAAAGCAGAAAAAAACAATGAGAGCACATAGAAAGGGGGAAAAAATGATAGTAATTGCATTGTGTATCCTATAGTTGGTCCTGTCTCAGCATGGGAGCATGGAATAGATGACCTCTCACTGACTAGCCCTACATTTCTGTGATTTCTATGATTCTATTGCAATGTAACCTAAAGTAACAAAGGCTATAGGATAAATTTGTGCAGCATGTTTGAAAGTAATTTTAATATGTAGAAAAAACAAATCAAGGAAAATTTTATTATTGCCAAATGTGATGCAATGCAACATTTCTTCGCAGAAGATAAGAAGTTATTGTGTATGTTCAATATAGTTACAGATGGCAGAAACAAGTCAGGCTACCTACCACCATACAGATGCAGTGACCAGAGAGGGTAATCTCTAGATCAATCTGGATACTATAGAAAATAGTACTCTGAGTTGTTCTGTGTTAGTACTTTGATTTAACTTTGCATTCTGTCTTTCATCAGCCTTCTCATCAATTTAAATGTCATCCATATAAACTGTCAGACTTTGCAGACTCTCACTCACTTTTCTATAAGACGACTCAGAGGTGTTTGCAGTGCCAAACAGAAGGTGATGAAGGAATACCTCCCAAATGGCTTTGTAAAAGTTTTACGCTTGGCACTGGAGTGGAGCAGAGTTTGCCAAAATCCGCTAGTGAGAATAGTATCATTCAATCAGTTAACTTGGAGCTTAGCTCTTTCATAGTGGGTGGAAGATACTGTTTCTTCCTTACTGCTTCAATGAACTTCTTTAAGATCTATGCAGCTATCGATCTATAGACATAGTGTTGTGTTTCTTCGTTTTTCCTATAACAGGTATTGCAAGGCACAACATTACTGGTGGACCAATAATTAGTCCTTCATTCTTCTGTCAGGTTCTTTCACATCATTCTTCTCCATTCCGTCCAGCTTGTGAAACAGCGGGACTGGCACTTTCCAGGACTTGCTAAGCACATAGGGCACGGTCATCTCATCCAATGGGATCAGCACTAGCTTTCATTTAAGCAGCCCATATTTTCCCAGATACCATTCCGATTTCCTGTCTGCATTTTATGAGGCCAATTTCAATGTCTATGGTTCAGCTTAGGAGGTTACTTGCAGTATCAAACATATAAACCTGGTCTTTATATTTGGTGAAGGCTTTGAATGAATTTAGGAAACATATCTGTCTCCCTGGGCTATCTTGTATTCTCCTGGGAGCGCATCAGCTTACAGCTGATCTCCTCAAAAGTCTCTTTACAAATCAGTTGCTGTTGCTCCTGAGCCAATTTTAACAGTATTGTGCATCTTGAGATTAACTGTCCCAACCTGGGCACAAATGTTGTTTTTGGCCCCAAAGCTCAGAAAACAGTCCAAGAAAAGGTAAGTGATGCCATGCTCCCAGATTCTTTTGGGAGCAGGCATACCATTTCCTTCACATGGCTCCACTTGATGGGTTATCTTATTTGTCCACCAATTCTTCAGCTCCAATAGTGGTAACAATGGTGGGAATGCTAATGTAGATAAGATGCTGGCATTTTAACCATTCTTGTGAAGGCCTGTTCTAAGTGGAGTTTAATGTCAGGGTGCTTTAAATGCTGGTAGCTGCCTGGAGCCATTAGTGCTCCCACCATTGTTCCCAGTGATGGAGCTTTAATCAATTGTAGAAACCACGGGACATTTTGAGGAAGTAATTTAGACATATAAGTGAATACTTGTGTAAAATTTTGCGCTGTATTTCCCCAGCTCTGTTACAAAGACAACTCAACAGCCCATCTTTATACAAAATCCACTAGCAAGCTGCTTTGTGAACTGGGGACGTCCAATGTAAGCAGATGGAAAATAACTGAATAGCTATGTAAATAGATTAGTGGTATCTTCAAGTATCGCCAGTGCAAAAAAGAACCACCCAGGAGTAGACTTTTAATTCTTCTTTTTTTGCATGTAAGCAGCCTGAGGCTGTAAATCAAACATAAGTTTCCAATTTGTACCGCTTAAAATGTTAAAGCTGGTTTGATTCAGACTGTTTGTAATAATTTTAAGCTTGCTCTGACTTTTGGGCCAAAATTTTGGTACTTATATCCTTATACATGTTTTTAACTGTGCATGCTGGGACTTTGATTGCTTGGCTAGCGCTGTCATGGCTGAAGTTTAAAGAACTTGTGTGCTACTCCAGAAAGAAGTTTATAAAAACTTTGCTCAGGAACTCCACGATCAGTGTTGCTTTTCCAATGGGAAATTTCATCTTGGATGGGTTCCTTCCTCTTAATCCCATCTCAGAATAAATCATGATAAAATTTCTGAGCATAATACAATCACTATAGAACCAAATTGCTGTTCAGATCACATTAACAATGAAAAAAATAATTCTAAAAAGATCGGCTGAAAATCATTCTGAAATAGACAAAGTAAATCTTTTGCATGTGATCAACTCTTTAAAATATCATTCATGTTTTTAGCCAAGTAACAGATGCATCTTTATTGAGCTTTAAGGAAAAAGAACCTAGGTAGGAATTAAAAGAATATTTATGTTACCTTGATTAAAATCCTTACTCTCGTCAAAACAACATTCTAAATTTTCTTTAAAAACAGAGAATCCTGTGTTCCCATGGTCTGCATATTGAAAAAGCTAACAACTTGCAGTATTACACAATCTGCCTCAATATTATACACAAGCCAAAAGTCTCCTGCTTGATATAGTCCCAGGCTGAAGTAAACCACAATTGCCACATTTGAGGAAACACGAAAATTCAGGAAACTCCATCAGAGAGGCAAAGTGAATACTATCGGGAAGAAACCAATAAACATCATAATATTTCCTGACAAATAAATCAGAAACCCTCTGTGTTTCAAGAGGGATAGATCAAAGGAAAGTGAGAGGAGATGGCTAAGACAAAGACAAAGCGCTATATATGCTGACAGTGGTGCTGGAAATATTTGTATAGTGTGGATGCAGAAAGCCATCGAACCAAACTGCAAACCCTGTATATGATGGAAACCATTTTGAGCCAGATGGTGCAGCAGCACCCCCAGCAACCCTAGTTCCAGTGCCTATGTATGCTGAACTGAAGAAACAAAGCTGCATCACCCTTCCCATTTTTAGGTGTGAAGGAGATACAAGAAACACAAATAGTAGCCTGGTTTGCATACATGGAAATGTAGAACAGACAAAACAGCACAATCCTCCCTTTCTCCAAAGCCCTGGGATTAATATCAATGTGAGAACAGCATGGATGGGGCCCATGAATTTTTTGTAAAGAAGCAACCAGCTGAAGGATGGATTTATCTAGGAGACAGCTTCTTGGCATCCTTTCCTTTTTTCCCTTGTCTTTTTCACTCCCCTTCCGAGTCCGGCAGAATATTCACAGGAAATTCACTGGGAGTTAATTACATTGTTAATTACAGCTCCATTCCTTTAGCTGTGCACCCACCTCACACACAAACATACCACCCTTTGAAAGGTGGTAATTAAGATTGGATGGCCAGCCCACGGAAACACACATGAGCCTGCTGTAAGGGGAAGGAAGAATCTAGGGATTAATTCAGAGTGCACAGCTGCACTATGATTATGGGCTTTCCCAGCGCGTCTCTAAATATCCATGTGACTCTAAAGGGCCATGCATACCCTTCCCCTACCTCCACAGACCTGCTTACTTTGCTCCTCCCTGTAGTAAAGTGGTTATGATAGGGTTAACCGGGTTACCTAAAGTATTATGGTTTAGGGGCATGGTCCACCTCTCCCTTACTCCCTGTAGTCAGTGGGATTTCTCCCTTCATACTCTTTGTGCAATGCAGTTAAATAAAGCAGCAGGTTCCCAGCCTGCAATCCTGGGAATAGATTTGTTTTTGTTGCATGGAGATGTCCTGTTACAAAACTCTCCCCAGCCTCCCGAGGAGATAATGATTCAGGACCTCCACATGGGGCACTACAATTTCTGATCAAATTTTTCCCACTGACTATATGACTTGAAACTGTGATTCCAGCTCCTGGCATTTGCTGGCATTATATTCCAGAGTCATTAGCCAAATTATAATCAGAACCCAATGTAGTCATTCACAATTTCAGTTTTTCAAACCCACAGGAGCCTGGCCGGTGGAGTCTTCCTGAGATATGCACTGATTCAGCATATTTTCTGGGTCCCCTGACACTACCCCTTCTGGGTGGAGCAGAACTTAATTGTATTTGTAGAGGTCCCATCACGTGAGCGATTTTAGGAGGACCGTCCTTTTTGTTTACAAGAAACAGTAACATAATAAAACATCCCTATTCATCTGATGATTTGGAGCCATCTCTGGTGACCTAGTCAGTACCGATACAGCCACTGTTTCACTTCACATCCAAAATCAGTCTGGTCCTAGTGGTGTCCCAGACTACCCCAACTCTGTCATCATTTGACCTCCATCAGTACTGGATTTACAATGGTGCCACACTAAGAAGGGACCCCGGCACCCACACCATGGCCCTGTCCCCTGCTCCGCCTACACACCGCCCCAGCTCGGCATCTGCCCCTCAAGGCCCTGCCCACTTCTTGCTCCTCTCTGCCTCCTCCTCCCCAGCCGTTGCTCACTCCTCTCTGGCCTCTCATTCCCACCCGCAGCTCAGTCCTCTCTGCCCCCTCCCTCATGCGGGTGGAGGGGTACGGGGCCTTGTGTGGAGCATGTGTGGCATGGTAGTGAGGCCTCAGTGTGGGGCAGGAGGCGGGGCCACATTCTGGGCACCGGGTCCCACAAAAGGTTCATTCAGCCCTGACCTCAATCTACATCCACTCCAGTGCAGGTTTTCTGGAGACAGGCTTAGTGGCTTTGATAGATGACGTCCCACTGCCCAAGGACAGAGGTGAAAGGCCTAGCTTGCAGCCCCCATTGTGCTAAGCACTATACAAACACATAGCCTAATCATTTCTTGTTAAAGGCGTGCTCGTTAAAACACATAGAAATAGGCTATTCTCAACATCTAGTGGAAAAATGAGATTATATACTTAGTCCTCTTGTTATCCATGCAGCACGCTCAATGGCGCATAGTAACTTGACTATCCCATTTACAAAATAATGAAGTAGATTCCAATCCATAGGCCCTGTACATACTGTTATGCTAAAAGATCTCATGAGTCCACTTTAGAGATGGAATATTCTTCTTCCAGCTGTAGAAATAGGAAGCTAAGGGGGTGTACATCTATTGTGGATTAAAAATGGGGGTCAGTTTTGAGGAAAAAGTAGTTTTCAGTAACCAAGATAAGATGCAAATCCTGGCACTCTGCTTCACTGTTGTACAGTCCATAACTACAACATTCTGGTAAGCATTGTGATTGGCTGAGATCTTTCCAATTTATTTTAATATCTGAGGTGTAATTCAGCTTGCTCACACAAGGATGCTCCTAGAATGACGTCAGTGAAAATATTGACATTACTGTGAATTTACACTGGTGCAACTGAAAGCACAATGTACTCCTGGATGGCTGTGACCTAACTAAAATCACAGAAGAGAACACTCTTAAAGCTTCAGCATCGATAAAGAGGAATTTGATTTCATGCTAGTAGTTCCATCTAGTGGACAAAGAAAGAATTGAAAGATAAGAATAAATTATTGTGAAAGAAATTGTGCACTTGCGCATTTTTTTAAACAATTATATTGTGATTTAGGAGCTATACTACAAATATCTATTGTCTGCTCAATACAACAATGTGCAATAAATATATAATAGACTACAAGCTCAAGATAAGCCTTGGGATGAATCATTTGCTAGATGATGACAAAACCAGTAGTGCATTGTACATACACCAATTTCGCTTCTACCTAGAAATTTCCCAAACCCTGCATCCTAGCCCTGGCAGCTATCATTTTTTTTTTTTAGTATTTTAGCTAACCCCATGGATTAGTGTAACTTTTTTTTAGCGCTTTCACATTGCTTCAGTTGAGCACAGCGTCACAGCTCATGGCTAGGTAATATGTTAGGCTTAAGAGTACCTCAGTTATACAACAAATAATGCAACTAAAACAATAGGGTGCTGTTTCCAGCTCTTTAGATGTCTCTTCACATCTTTGCTCCTCTGATTCCCCATCTGTAAAATGAGAATAATTCTGTTTGCACTGGGAATTGGTTAAAGTGGAGGGGAGGGCTTATATGGTTTTCACAACAAATATTCCAATTTTTCAACCACTTCTACTTGCATTCCTTTGTAAAATTATGTGAGATATATGGATAAAAAGTGCTACATCAAAATAAGCATTATTCATGAGCAGCTTGTGGGTACTAGCAAATGATATAGTTCCCCCACTCCTACTTATGAGATTCAGTTCCCTCCAGGTATCTTTCAAGTGAGTCTTTTATTAAAATTTCTGCGATCTGCCTGATACCCTCCTTTCACTCTAGTTTATCTTTCTGAGGATGCAGAGCCAAGTTAAAATAATCTCTGTAAGACAATGAAATATGCATGAACAGGTTGAGGAAAAAACATGGCTCATTCCCATTCAGAGCACAGACCTTGCTTATAATCACGTTACAGAATGTGGAAGGCTTATGCATTTAATGACACATCTGAGGATTTCTTAGAGAGGAAAACTCTTGGGGCTAGACCCTCAGCTGGCGTAAATGATTCTAGAGCCACACTGTGGTGGATTTATGGCAGTTTCCAGCAGCTGCAGCTCTACCTCATAGGGTTTAATACCTTGGTTAGTAGGGGACGCTGAGCATACATTTCTGGGTTTAATATAGATGCTCATTTTAGCTTTTGCAGTTCATCTCTCATGTAATGATGTATTTGGATACTAGTGAAAGTATGCAGAACAAGAAGATTAAAAATAGCCGAAAGAGATCTATTATAAAGTTTAAAGATGTTTACTATTGCTATTATATATTATTTGTGTTGGTTAGCACCCACAATGTGCTAGGCACTTCCAAGACATAAGGAAGGCACAGACCATGCCATAAAGAGCTTACAAACAAACCCACCCTGCCCCAATCACAAACAAACAAACTGTGTGTATATCTAACAAGGAGTCTGGTGGCACCTTAAAGACTAACGTATGTGTGTGCGAGGAGGGGTACAGTATATAAATGAAATGGTCAAGGTGATAATTGACTATGTTGGGTTGTTCTTATTACTTGTCCTAGAGTAACGCTTATAGGCCTCAATCACATTATCCCTTTGTGCTACCCACTGCAGAAACATATAGTGAATGATAGTCTCTGCCCCTAAAGAGTTTACAATCTCAAGCTAGTACAGTTTATTAATAGTGTGATCTATCTATCTATCTATCTATCTATCTATCTATCTATCTATCATACACAGCTTACCTCCAAGTAGACACATCCTAGCTGTAATCAGCCATTTAGTTTCTTGGAGACATCATAGTGGAAGGGAGTCTCTAAGATTTGCAGACTGCTGCTTTGTGCTTTATTGCTGGATATTTGCAGCTGAGGAGAGTAACGGTGACATCAAGTGGCCAGCACTAGGTTATCTTTATAAATGGACTCAGACTCCAGTGAACTGAATACAACAAAGGAATCAGTACAGATGTGAACTAATTCCTATCAAAAGTTAAATGAGGTTTCACGGATTACCCCACCTGGATCATAATTTTCATTTTTAATCAAGTATCTTGGTTCTGCTTTCTAGAGAGCTCACATTACTTCCATGTGTTTGATTCCAGAATATCACTAGAAAACATCAACTAACTACAACTGTATTTTGAAAAATTGGCTTTGATCAGGAGAAATAATTTTTCCCACAGTTCAGCAGCTTCAATGGGCTATGTGCTAAAATTTAAACTGTCATCATCTGATGACATCAATGGATGTGTATTTTATATTGAGGTTTATTCACTATGATGTAATTGGGGAAAAGCTAGGAGGGCAACATGTTAATGTTGCTTCTTTTGCTATATTTCATGCCTTCTTGAGAATGGGTGGATATAATGGAGGTATTATACCTGAGGGTGAAAAGGCTGGTGATTGTTCGTTCATGAGTTCACTTTACTATACACAACTGACCATTCACCCAGCCTATTGTATCAAACAACACAGAATCACGTTACGTTTATATTCATTCTGTATTAGAGTGGTGCAGTCCATACTAGAACTGGATGCACTTAACTTGGTGGCGATCTGGGATAAATTTTTCAAAAGTGCTTAAGTCCCATTTTCAGTAGGCTTTAGGCACCTAGGAACCTAAGTTTTATGGAAAGTCAGTGAGACATAGGGTCCTAATAGTGGGATTGTCAGAACTGCATAAGAACCTAATTCCCAGTGGGATTGACACACTTAGGTGCTTTCTGCAAATCTCAGTCCTAACTGACTAAGTTACTTGGCTCAGAAATCATCAAGATCCTTTTGAAAAATTTACTGGTTGTGCCTTAAGGTGAAGATACAAAAATCTTCAAAATTTAAAAAATGTGTTTTTTATAAACAATTTAAGAGTGATAGAAAAATAACAGCAAAGAAAAGAAAATGACTGCATTGAGAGAGATCACTCGGTGCTAAGATTTATGGTTATTATGTCCTATGTGGAATAGTTCTACATTGTTAGGGTTTCATGGTCTGGATGGTTTAATAGGCTTTCTCCATCTCTGACTAATATAAAATCATACATCACCTAATCCATTAACCTTTGACAATGCTGACACTTTCCCTCAGTAATAATCCAGCCTGCATTTACTTTATTAAAACATTTTCTCTGGGCATATGTGTTTTCTTTCTTTATGAACAATATGGTTGTGATAAAAAGCCTTTCATTGTGTTTACATAATTTTGGACGTGAGTGTTGATATGGAAGCACTTTAGTAGCTTATGTAAAGACAATGCTCCTACTAAAAAAAATAGAATGTATACCGTCTCCTATACCATCATTTCTGTCAACCGTCAGCAAGCAGAATAAGGTGACTGGCACTATTCCACTCCTAATTACTGTTCACAATATTTAACAGGCTAAGCATAGGTGTATTCTGTCTATTGTAGGTACATCTATCCCTTCATAGCAGAACATATAAGTATGTCACACTCTTTAATGCATCTATCCTCACAACCCCCTGTAAGGCAGGGAAGTACGGTTGTTTCTATGTACATGTGATCGTGTAATTAAAGACTGTTAAAATGCATACACTCAAGGGAGTTGAATTAAGGTTGCAGAGACGGTTAATTCTTAACTGCAGGTTGCTTGCCTTTGCAACTGTAACATTCTTTTAATAGAGTTTTTTGGCTGTAATTATAGCTATAGATATATATATATAATGACAGTTATGCATTTGTCTTTCAAAGTGACATGATTTGTCTCTTTGAAAAACATATATAGTTATGAAAATAGGAAAGCAGAGTAAAATGATTAGTGGGCCAAATGACAGGATTTAGGGTCCCTTACACCAATGTGAATGCAGGGTCCTGTTTCTTCCACATCATCCTAACACCTTTTTTGTTTTGGTTTGGTTTCCCAATGTTTTTCCTTTACCCTCATCCAGATTTCCCTTTTCTCCCCTTCAGTCCCCTTCAGTCCCTTTCATCTAATCCTCCTTCTAGGTTTCCCTGTCCACCTGGAATGCAGCAAGGTTCTGCACTTTGGGTGAACTCTGCTCTGGACAGCTCCTAAACTTCCCTTTTCTCCAGGAGTATATGGGCAAATTAGGAAGTCGATTCATAGCTTTTTAAGGCCAAAAGGGTCCATTACGATCACCTAGTCTGATGTTCTCCATAGAACAGGCCAAGGGCCCTCACCCAATAATTTCTGCAAAATAGTGCACACAGACCAATGTACATCTGGTTGGGCAGTGAATGCTGTGGGTAAAGTGAAGGGCACAGCATGTGGGATTGAGTGATTCTAAGCTGCAACATACTGATACTCTGGAAGAAACTGTCAGGCTAAGCACGACTGTGGCAGAAGCTAGGCTTTTGGGCTAATACCATTAACACAGTTCAAAAAGTAACATTTATTTGGTGGTGACTTAAATGCTCTAGATATCCAAAAGCAAATTCTGGAGCTGAAAACGAATTCATCCTGCATGCAGGAAAGATTAGAGTAATCATATAAAAATAAGCCCAAGCAGTTCTTTGTGCTTTCAAACTGCATTAAATCCGGTTAGTTAGGAGATGGAGGAGGCATTCGGTGAAGATACTCTGTGGGAAAAGAAATCAGCATATCCATTCTCTTCTATCTGTTGGTGTCATTGGGGTGACACAAGGTGTCACTGAGTTTCGGCTAGCGCCATCTGGGGAGTACTGTGCCACAGCCAGAGCCTGAACAAATATAATGCATGCAACAGAAAAGAAGCTTATTATAGCAGACTGCTTACAGTAACTTGACCCAACAAGTGTCCCTGAAATGTAACAAGCATGTTCAGGAAAAGAAAAAGCAGATAGATGCTACACTCAAAAAAAGGGGGCAGAATCAAAAAGAAAATAGTTTATGATGATAATAACCTGGTTATAGGGTGTGTGCCTATAGCTATTTTACAGAGGTAGCAGCAGCAATTCCACTGTTGCAATGAAATTTTTATCTAAAGCAGGGTTAAAATCCCTTTGTATTTGTTGAAACGTTCTAGCTAGTTTTATGCCCAACTCTCCAGCTATACACTGAACATCTAGCCAGTGGACAAAGGCTAGGCACAGCCAGTATGGTGGTAGGCTCTGGGGGAATGAGGTAAATCAGGCTGTGGAGGAGAAGGGGCCTGACATAGCTGAGATGCACAAGGAATTGAGGAAGAGGAGCACGGAGCACGGAGGGTGGCGACTTGGAGTGCAGGACATTCCAGGGTCTTGGCACTAAGGCATAGGCATGTGAAAGGATCCTCAGGCACTGCTGCCTCCTGATCATGTTGCATCAGACACCAATACCTGGGAAGCTAAATACTGCTAAGACATGTACATATGAAGGGCTTTCCACAGCGCTGCTGCCTCACTAGTCACGGCTAAGGTTTTGACACAGAGGCTCTGGGCTCCTCCAGCCTCATGCCATCTTCACTGCACTAATTCTACATTTAGTCAGACTCTTGTTCCATCACTATCCTCACTGCCCTTTATCCCTCGTGTCCCACTCCGACACCAAGTAGCACACCCTCTTACCACCCCAGGAGGGTGCAGGACCCTGTGGCGGGGCAGGCTATCTTCCACTCTGGTCCCACAGCCCTCCGGGAATATTAGTTAGCTGCTCCTTCACTGAACTGTGAGCATGGACCTGTACCTGGCATGGTACACAAATCCACTGACACCCACCCCTTCTGCAGCAAGAGGGAGACCCTAATGTACATTTATATAGAGTGCTTCAGGTTGCAGCCCCTCTTCTGGCTCTTCCAAAACTTTCTCCTTAAGTTCTGGTTACACTTTTCCTCACACTCCTTGCTCTATGCACACCCCGCCTGTGGCCCCATGAAGTTGCGAGACCTGCGTGCCAGGAGGGGGAAGCTAGATGTTATGGTGCTCTGTGACTGGGGGTCTTATTTCCGATCCCAAGTCAAGTCTCCGGGTAGCGTTCCTCTGGGCTGCATTCACTGGCTCCCTGGACACCTTCAAGGAGCAGTGCGTGTTCTCTGAGGTTCTCTGATTCCTGTCCCGCTTTGCCGCCCTGCTTTTGACCCTGTGACCTTCACTCCCATCCTGTTTTTTTTAATTTGTTGTCCATCATCATTAGCTGATGCCAGGGTCCAGTGCGCCCCATCCCCTTACACTGCAAGTAAGGGCCTTTAGTAATGGAAGGGCCCACACCTGCCCATTCCCAGTGCTGACCCCCTCACCCTTGCTCCCGTCTTCCCCAGTGCACATGCAGTATCTCTATGGGACACAAAGGGGAGCAATCAGACTTTGTTTGGGAGGTGCACAGGAATATAAGGGCAAGGGGAGCAAGATTGCATTAGGGGATGTGGGGGACTAAGATTGTGAAAGGATGTCAACGTCATGTGCAGGTAAGCAGGGATCTAGGGTCAAGTATTTTGTGAGGAGCAGAGTGGAAGTATAGCTTGAGATGGGAGAAGTAGTGGAGAGAGGAGATGTATGCACTGATGCTCCAACCACATACGAATTCTGTCTTCCCTTGTTCATCTGTACTGCAGTGCTGCCTCTGCATCCACAGCTTTCCGTGCATGCCGTGGAGTGGGTGTGGTCAGGATAACACCCTTGAATATTTTCCCCCACACAGAATCATAGAAATGTAAGGGACAGTGAGTGGTGATAAAGTACAGCCTCCCCATAGTGAGGCTGGAAATATACCTAGACCATCCCTGTCAGGTGTTGGTCTAACCTGTTCTTAACTAACTGGTATTATCAAAGCACCTGCTACATTTATTTTTCCTAAAGTAAATTATTTAAAATGTTTGTAAATATTCCTATGTCAAGGGAGAGGCAGGTAGTTAAATGTAAATGAAGAAAGCCTCACTTATAGACTCATTTAAGCAAAAAAAAACCCTTCCTTCTGCAGCAAATTAATGAGGAAGAGAGAAACGCCTAACATTCTATGGTCCACGGTCAGCAAAGGCACTTTCCATTAATAACAAAGTCCATTTCAGTTGCCATTATTGTGCAAAGTACCATTCCAAAACACCTAATGAAAGGTAGCCTTGTAGCAATAAAGTGGAACAGCTGAGTCACTTTCAATCATGGGTCTTGCAATTCCAGTAAATGAAAACTACTTAGCTGAGGTGCCATGTAATCAATGAAAGTTGTGAATGGGAAGAAAATAGGTCCCATAGGGTTAACATGACATTTTTAAAGCCCCAAACAATCATCTAACTTGTAATGCCTTCCATAACACTGAAATTGCTGGCACGTTCTTCCACATCCTGCTTAGATATCCCAATGTAAGAGATGAATAAATTAATTAGCTGGAGATACATGGGTAGAGCGAGGTGGGGATTTAAGTAAACTGTCTGTAGAAAACAGCCTGCCTCTTCTGAATCTTTGATCTGCTGATAATCTTCAAAAAGGCTGTATGATTTCCACTAGCCAAATATTTTTATCTCTGCTGGGAGTGTTTTTTGGCAGGTTTTCCATCTGTAGGAAATGAATTGGAAACATGAGTGAAACTTCAAAGCAATAGCTTACGGTGATCTTTCATTTCATGAACTGCAGACTGCTGCAGTTTAATAATGTGCTCAGTTCTTCCTGTCTCATGTGCTTTTTTAGCCTATGAAGAAGGTGCATTAATGAAAACCATTCTTGGGTGTGTGAAATATTCTAGCAGAAATACATATAGAGTATTTTCCAACTTACAGGTGTAAAGGGAAGTATTTTTGTATTCCACTTAAATGTTGTCTTTTACCAGTTTGTTCACTTTAATAAGATAAGTGTACATTAAGGGATTTGGATTTCATTCCATCAGTTTGTTTTTTCTTTTATTAGAAATTTCCAGTTCTATTAGACTGTTTTCCAGCAGTTTGTTCTGCTGAACAAACAGTTCCCTTGTGATAGGGAATGAATAATAATAAATATTACATACCTTATCTGTACAAGTGGGAACCATATTAGTGGCTGTGTCTATTAAATCTCTGTATATTTATATGTAAGTAAAAGAACCTCTTTCACTATATTTGAGACTTAAGACACTAATGCTGCAGCTAGCTCAATTGGATTTCAGAGCCAGGACTCTGAGATTCATTCATACTTTGCTCTGTTACTGGATTGCTTTGTGGCCTTAGGCAAGTTACTGTGCCATTCTTTTTTACTGCAGTTTATCTAACTGTAAAGTGGGAACAATACCCATTTGATGCATTTATTTATTTTGCTCAGGAGGAAGTGGGAGTGCTTCATAAAACGCTTCTGGAGGAAGCAGAAATATAGGAAGGATGGTCTCATGGTTAAGCCACTGGGCTGGGAGACCCAAGCTATATGAATTAAAACCCAGCCCATGCCTTACACTTCCTAGGTGACCTTGGGCAAATCACTTAACTTCTCTGTGTCTCAGTTCTAGCTCTGTAAGGTATGGCTAATACCTCTTTTCTTCCCTTGCCTGCCTTGTCTATTTAGAGTGTAAACTCCTCAGGGCAGGAACTGCTTCTTACAAGTGTTTGTACAGTATCCAGCACAACAGGGCATTAATCTTATTTGTGGCTTATAGATACTGCAGTAAGAAGAATCCTCCTCTATTAGTTAGACTAATATTATACCTCATTTTGTTATTATATGTTAGATATTGAGCCTTACTAACATAAGTGAATACTAATTGCCTCCATTCCAGGAATTTCACTGGGTGAAATTCTATGGCCTGTGTTATTTCAGGAGGTAGTCAAGACTCTAGATAATCATGGTGGTCCCTTTTGATCTCAAATCGAATGAGGGACTTGCTATATAACCTCTGCTGTGGTTCCTAAGCACCACTTTAGCAGGGTATCGAGGGAGGCTGCATAGGTGCCAAAAATGGCAGGGAACAATTCTTCTGCTGTAGGAATAATGTAGAGCCCACATAACTGGCCCTCTGGCAAGCCCCGGTATAAGGTCCATGATAAGAAAATGGTCTGTGGTGGGAGAGGGTGTGTCTGGGGTGTTTCTCCATGCTCATTACTATGGAGATTCTGGGCTGTAATACAGCTGGAGGTGGCCCTCCTGAAGCTCTCACAAATTAGAGCACCTCCCAGGGCTTCTCTCGTTTACACTGTGGGCTGCTTCAGTTCAGAATCCAGAGGGCACAAAGGTGGTCCTCTCCTAGAGTTTACAATCTAATTTAAGACAAGACAAGTGGATGTAACAAGCAAATGGAGAGTGAATGAAGAAGATACAATCTGAGGAACACACAGTCACATAATTTAGCTACTGCACCCTTAAGGGGGGTTGAATCATAAAAAGTTCTCATTTGAATTAAATGATATAAATAAACAAATCAAACAGATCTCAGTAACCCCTGCTGGCCATCTCCCTAGGCATGGGATGGTGTCTCAGAAATCCTCTGGAACCCATAACTAAATAATGTATGTAGACTGTTCAGCTGCTCTGCCTTGCCTTGGAGAAACAGTGCCAGCGATTAATTAGGGCTATACAAACAGTTTTACACATTAACACAAAACCAGCACATTTTTGACTCCTAGAGCATTCATTCCAATTCCATTTTGCTCTTTCACACTCTCTAATCATTATTTCCAAGAGAATCAGCTTCCTGCTCAAAAATAAAAGTGGCAGTTCACAGCAGAAGATGTTAGTGAAAGTCAGAGAGAAGAAGACTGTATTTCCATAATTATTGCTTCAGTATTTGGCTAAATATTTATTGACCTACTTGATTGGCAGGGTTCAAATTAATAATGACCATGAGAATTTGGAACCATACAATGATATCTAATGAAAATAAAATCCATATAAATGCTTTAAAGATTACCAGTTTAGAAAAAGACAAAATATCCATATTGATGTTCTTAGTGTTTGTTCATTTGATAGTAGAAGTTTTGAGAATGAAGGGGTGAGAGGTGTTGCTGTGTGAGAGCAGAGATTTTTCAGATAGAGATAGGAACATAGGATTTGTCGACCTGGACCACCAGCCCATAAGTGCACGGAGTCCAATGAAACTGCCTCTGGCACTGGCTAATAGCTGAGGTTTCAGAGGAAGGTTAAACAAAACAAGAGCAAGAACCACAAACACAAAACCCCCTGGCCAACTTGCCAATGCATTGGTGGCATCGAGAAAGGATATTCCCCAAGCAGGAGATTTGATTATGCTTTACTTCAGCGTATAAAAGAATAATATATATAATAATAATAATAATTAATATAATATATGAAGATATACTTATCTCCTAGAACTGGAAAGGACTCTGAAAGGTCATTGAGTCCAGCCCCCTGCCTTCACTAGCAGGACCAAGTACTGATTTTTGATCCAGATCCCTCAGTGGCCCTCTCAAGGATTGTAACTCACAACCCTGGATTTAGCAGGCCAATGCGCAAACCACTGAGCTATGGACAAAAGCAAATGAGAAGTTAGTGTGTGGGATGAGAGGAATAATAATCACTATCTGATTAAAGGCATATTGTGTAGGGAGAGGGAGGCTCTAGAAATTAGACATCCAAGGCAAAAACTTCTTCTGCTTCTCTGAGCAAAGAATAGCGAGTGCCTATCTGTGAAATTTAATTTTGCATTGATTTATTTTTAAAAATGAATCTGTATTTTATTACAATTTTTAAAAATCTGATTTTTTAATTTTTTTAAAATCATTGTGTTTTATCTACCTTCATAAATACCTATATAGAAAGTGTTACAGGTATTTTACAGCTCCAACTTCTATGTGAAATTAAAATAATGGATTTACACATGATACTCATCAAGTTATGTGAAATTATACCAAAACCATGGCAACTTAAATTATCCTTTTTTCCCACAATATTTTTTTCAATCCTGTTAATAACACTATGAAATCCAGAGCAGTACAAAAAGATTTCAGGCTTAGCTCTGAATGCACATGCTTCTCTTTGTGCACTCCTACTATTTATTAGGTAAGAGGTAATGGTGTTCTTGACATAGAAATAAATATGGTCCCTTCCCTAGAGTGTTTACAACATAAAGCCTTGGTTAGGAGTCCTTAATCTACACCCACCCAACTTCTATTGGTAATAATGGGATCTCACATAACCCACTGACCATAGTGCTTTACTGTCAGTAAGGTCATTTAGAATACCCTTTATTTATAAAAGGTTGCACAAAGTAAGGAACATCTGAGGGCCACATTTCTTTTAAATTTTTATTATAAATTAACTTTCCTCAAAATTGCCGTTTCTTTAAAGGTGGCTCTGAAAAAAAGCAAGTGGCAGAATATTACAGTGCAACATAAGCTCCCATATTATGAGTCCAAGACGTGAACAATTTTAGCATTTATGGGAGGTGTGGTTCCATTCTACATATTGCACTGGCCATTAATGAATGACAGTGAACATCTGTGGCTTCCTGCTGTGAGAGCTCCAGGCCCAAAGCATCCAGAAAGCTTATGCACTCACATGGCTGGCTGATTGACCATATAGCATGTAAATCAATGTGATGGGTATATTCTGATGTGAGCGGTCCACACCGTAACATTACATGTCCTATGAAAAATCTGGGCCAGATTCAGAAAGGAACTTGGATGAGGTGACAGACATTCCTCTCACAACTTTTAACCTAATGGTTAGGGTACTCACCTGGGATATGGGAGTCCCCCTGTTCAAGTTCCCTCTCCACCTGAAGGGGAGAATAGACTTGGCCAGGGATCTCAGGTGAGTGCCCTAACTACTGTGCTATGGGGTATTCTGATATGGGGCTCCCTCACTCTCTCCTGTTTAAGTTGTTCCACTGTACATAAATAACTAAAGCAGGGGTAGGGAACCTTTTTCCATCAGAGGACATTGACCCACATCATAAATCAGTTAGAAGCCATACACAGCCCCACGGTGGGGAGGAGTGCAGCGGTTCGGGGCATTCCCCTGCAGAGCAGCAAGCCAGTGCTCGTGGCTCCAGCCCTGCAGGGGGAGCGGAGGCTCGGGGATTCCCTAGGCTCTGGAGTGGAGCCAGAAATGGATTCAGACTGTAGGAGGGGACTCTGGGCTGGGGCCAAGGGGTTTCCGGTGTGGGAGCAGGGCTGGGGAAGGGGATTGGGGAGTGGGAGTGGGTGCAGCTCGGGCTGGGGGTTGGGGTGTATGGGGAGTTGCGGGGTCAGGGAGGGAGCTAAAGTACAGGAGGGGGCTCAGTGGTGCGGGGGGCTGGTTAGGTGCGGGCTCCAGGAGGGAGTTTGGGTGCAGGAAGGGGCTCTGGGCTGGTATAGGGGGTTGGGTGCAGGAGAGGAAAGTGCTTACCTCAGGTGGCTCCCGGTCAGTGGCACAGCAGGGTTGAGGCAGGCTCCCTGCCTGCCCTGGCTCTGTGCTGCTCAGCTCCCCGAGGTGGCTGGCATGTCCAGCCCCCAGGTGGAGGGTGGGTTCCCAGCCAGTGAGACCTGTGGAGCCAGTGCATGGAGCTTCCCTAATCACCCCTCCACTTTGGGGCCACAGGGACATGCCAGTGAGCCAGCGCTCATGGCTCTAGCCTTGCAGAGGGGCGCCGAGGCCCATGGCGCTGAGACTTGCCGCAGGCTGGATGAAAAGAAGCAGTGGGCCAGATCCAGCCCGTGGGCTGGAGGTTCCCAACCCCTGAATTAAAGAGTTATTGGAGCAGGGGTCTATTTCATTAACAAAGAGTGAAGCTAAATGCAGGTTAAGCTGAACAAGTGCAACTTTATTAAATCCTATAAACTGCTCTGTTCTTGTGGCTCAGTTGCTTCCAACCTAACTACATGCATTTCCTATTCCCCTCAGTGTTCCATCAAAACACTACCCCCTGGGAGCATTGGCCCTCTGACTCCAGTTCCACTGATATGACAGAGCAAATCAATACTGGGTCATCCATATGCTCCATGAGTGCTCTAACCAACAGGCTACAATGTCATTCTCATGCTTGCTTTCTCTCAGGCCCAAAGATTCTGTCTTCCCCTGGTTTGTAAATCACTCTGGGACTTAGGCACCCGATTGCCTAGAGCGAAGCTGCGGAGCACAGGTTCAGAAGCAGAAACATAGGTGCCTAGGGAACTTTCACTGTAAAAATGTAAGTACTGAGCAAGTTTAGGCACCTACAGAGTATAGTGACTGAGCAGGGGTTTTGTGAATCCCAGTGAGGCCTGATTCTAAGATTTAGGCATTGAAGGTGGCAATTAGGCACTTAAGTCTTTTGGGGAATCTAGCCCTTTGAGTTTAATCAGAATAATTCTGGTCTTTTACATGACAATTTTCTTTTTAAAGAGACACTTTGGAGGCAGATGGGTATAAGGCCTATTTTGTGAGACTTGTTGGTAACAATTAGTCATTCAAAATTCCTCTGCCACTGCAAACAGAAGAGTATTGCTATTCTGGCTTATCTCTAAATAAAACAAGCAAGACTGGACCTGTATTGTGTGCAAGGCACTGTGTAAAAACATACTAAGAGACAGACCCTGAAAAGATTGCATGCTAAAAAGACAGGACAGAGATTGGGCAGTATGCAGGTGGAGACTGTAGGTGGATGTAGGTGGAGACTGTTTAACTTTTCTCCTGAGGAACATAAGTCATCCATGTTTCCCCACCAGACATGAGAATGCTCAGGACGCACACTTGGTACACTAGCATTTTGGTCTTGATGATAAGCTTTGAGTTGTTACATGCTCTTTTAGTTAGTCTGCCAAAAGTGATGGTAGCCTTTCCAGTGTGAACTCTACACATGGAGAACTGATGCACCGAGAGTTTAGAGTCTTAATCCTGTACTGGAAACTGCTCAGGCCAACCCCTGAGCCTCCACAGAAAAATACTGGCTTCAGTGAGGCTCCATGTGGGCTCAGGGGCTCACCTACACAGTTCTCAGTGCACGATTGGTTCCCAAATGATGTGCCCAAGGTTACACAGCAGGTCTATGGCACAGCCAGTAACTCACCCAAGATCTTCTGAGTCCTAATCAAGTGCCTAAATTATGCCTTGGCCAATAATGGTGCAAATTTCTCCCACATTATATTACACTGATGTGCTGTAGAGGCATCAGGTGAATGTCACTGTTGTGTAAGGGAGCAGAGACTTCCTTCACTTCCATTGGAACTGGACTCACATCTAGTCTAAACTAGGTTTATAATCTCCAGAGAGACAGGGTATTTCAGACTCTTTATTCACCCTCATCTGCAATCTGCAGACAACACACACAGGCCCAGATCCTCAAAGATTCTATTGACTTCAATGGGAATTAGGTGCCTAAATACCTTTGAGGACCTGGGACTTACTGTCGTTTACCTTCTTCTGGATTGACACCTGCTATCCAACATCTTCTTTGGAAGCAGTGCAGGCAGAGTTTCCCCAACAAAATAGTCAAGTTGGCAGTAGATTAGCTAACAAAAGTGGTGTTTATGGAGAAAGAAAAAATGAGAAAATGGAAATAAAAAGAACTGTTCAATAACACCTGGCAGAGACCAACATCCTTGCTGGCACAAGGAGCTGAAAACTGCTGAAAACTCACCTGCCTTTGCCAGCCTGGTCCAGAGTTCTGTATTTCTGTCTGTGCCCTCCTACAAGGGTTTTGCCCAAGGACAGCACCTGCAGTTTCTGCTGGGCACTCCAGAGAGGATGCACTGAATTGTCCCAATCCACACCTATCTTGTTCATTCCCCCATCTTCAGGCAGAATCTCCTGTAGGGTAGACATGTGGACTGGCCATATACTGTATAATTTATCTTGTTCCTCACCTGTAAAAATTTATTCTCTAATAAACTGAGCAGGGCTGCAGTACTTCTTGAAGCAATCCACTGTTCTCCAGTTAATTTGATGGATATAGGGAATAGATGCTTTGATCCCAAGAGGTGATGAAAATACACATTAACATTCGGGTGAGTACAACAATATAGGGCCAGATCCTCAACTGCTGTAAACTGGCACAGCATCATTGAAGTCCGTGGAGCTCTCCCCTTTTATTTACCAAAATATTTTTGAATCACTTTGTGCTATTTCACTAATTCCAGTTCACATGAGTATGTCAGCCAGAGCTGAAAGTAAGCCTGGTACGGCATACTGCCAAGAGCCGGTAAGGCTTCTATGGCGGTGATTTAAAGGGCCCAGGGCACCAGCCACTGTGAGGAGCCCCAAGCTCTTTAAATCACTGTCAGAGCTCCAGCATCCGGGCTCGGGCAGGGATTTAAAGGTCCCAGAGCTCCTGCCCCTGCAGGGAGCCCTGGGCCCTTTAAAGCGACACCTGAGCCCTGCTGTGCAGCTCCAGTAGAGATTTAAAGGGCCCTGGGGCAGCCAGAAGCCCAGGGCCTTTAAATCTTGAAAGGCTCCGCCTCTTCCAGTTAAGGCCATGCCTCTTCTGGTTGAGGCCATGCCCCACTCAGGACTCGCGGCATACCGGGAAGTCCTTTAAGTTACTTTCACCCCTGATGTCAGCCGAGCCTGGGGGTTATAGATTAATAGAAGGAACATTAAAAACCATCAATATAGTTGCACTGGGTAAAATTAAAATAGGAAAATTTTGCTATAAATCACTGCACCATCCATGGTCAGAGCTGGAATGGGGGCATTTCTATCGATTCCTTTGAAACGGCTTCCATATGTTCTTCAAAGAAAAAAGTCCAGCTACTCCAGATTCATTTTAAACCGTAAATTTTCAGGAGGACCAAATAAATCATACTGAAACAGGCTTCTTTTCTTCCTAATGACTAGCAGTATAGATGTGTTTCTATTCTGATGTTTTAATCCTGTAAATTCATTTTTTTTCAGGTAGCTCGCTCCACAGAGTTGATTATGTAGGAGAAAAATGGCAGAAGGGGTCAGCTAGCAGCAGAATGAGAAGAGCAGACTTGAAAGATGCTAGATGAATATTTATGCAGAACAATCTTCACCCTCACATTATGGTGCATAATGGGATCAGCAAAGCTAAGAGAATTCATGCTGGGTGAGCTTCCTCTGTAAGAACTCAGTTTAATCTGTACATCAGACTGACAGCCCATGAACACACAGAAAACGTTCAACAGCATGTAAAAATGTTATTAAAAATAATGTTTCTGAATATATACAGACCCTGGCAGAGACAGAGGAAATAAGAGTCCTGCATGCAGATTTTAAACCCACAGGCCACTTTTTAACATGCCGTCTAGCCACTTGGGTAGCAGCAGGCTTTGTTCTTTGGGTTCATTTTTGATTTGGTACTTCTTAATGGCATACAAAAAGCATCCCATATGTCAATGAGCAATGAAGGGTGTTCCTAGAAAGTGTGATATCGACCATTTCATGGTTTGTTACTAAAAAAGTATAGGTGGGCAAAGCTCCTGCTCTTGATATTGCAGGATTTTGAGAGAACACTTTTCACTGCAAGATTCATTCCAGTTGCACTTGTGGTATCCACACTGTTTTTCAAGATTATCCAATAATGCAGTCAGAAAAGTAGTTGCAAATCAGAAAGTGATATTTGCCCCTGTGCAAAGTGAACAGCACAAAGCTAATATATGCTTTTGAAGGTTTAATTGATGCACATACCGTGTGCTGGTCCTCTGCAATGACGTGTATTTCACCCTAAAATTTTTGACTGGCTGTGCTGGAAAGCTGTGGGTGCTGATATTATTGATACTGATATGCAAATCTTAAAAGATTAAGAGGCGCCGTGTGGATAAGCAGCCAAATATTTTGACTAATAGTCACATGTTTTCTCAAACCTCCCATATCTACACAACCGGACAAAAAACTTTACAAGAGGTTATCTCTTGAGATTTCTGTTTCCTTGTGCTTTCGATATACTGTAGATACTGCAGGAACAGCTTTTCTCACTATATTTTAGCAAGTCCTCTTCTAACCTGAGGCTCTGATAAATACTTAGCTTTAAGTATTGAAGGGTATGCTTATGTGCATTTTGGATAAAATGTGGTTTGCAGGGTGCTTATGCATAGGGAAGCATGCTGTGGCTCACCACTCTAGGAACATTCTAGAGAAGGCCAGGGAGAGAGGGTGAGCTCAGCATGTATAATAGAGAACTAAGAGCATGTGATAAACAAACCCATATATGGAAAGGTTAACTCTTATTGGTTAGAGGTTCATGTTATGTAACTTGTTATGTAACTTGTTATGTAAGTGCCATGTGCTATAAAATAGCAAGGTGGGGAGGGTCCTTGCTGGAGGGACTCTGCCTGATTTTTTGTACCAGGGGCTATCCTTTTGTACATATTGAATAAAGCCTTGTTGAATTGAACTGAATTGAATTGAATTGAATTGCATTGCTTTGAATTGAATTACATCAAATCGAAGTCCCTTGATTTCTGCCCAGCATCTGACTCATTGAGAACCACAAAATCCCAACAGTATGTAATTCCACTTTTAGGGCTGGCTGGCTGGCTTCATACCCGTTCAATGTGTAAACAAGAGTGCGGTACTTTCCCGTCTTTGGGCAGTTCCAAAGTTTCTTTTCCTGGATTCATTTTGCAGTGCTGCTGGTAGGTGTCCAAGTCCTCCTTCTGGTGTTCTAGAGAATAAAGCTACTTAACCTCCAGTGAGACAAGTGGTTAACCACACTAAGGCTATGGCTACCAGGGGGTGATGGAACAGGAGGGGCCAGAGGGCCATCCCCCCATCACTTTTTACCAGCTGTAAGGGCAAGCGATGAGGGAGAGGAACGAGTGGGGGGGGGAAGTGCAGAGTCTTGGAGGAAGAGGCAGTGTGGGAGTAGGGCCTCGGGGGAAGTGGCGATGCAAGGACAGGAGCTCAGGGAGAAGGGACGAGGTGGGGTCTTAGGGGACAGGGGCAGTGTGGGGGGATATCAATAATGATTTTTAATTATTAAAGGTTATGCTGGCAAGCACACTAGGTCATGTAACCACAAACTCCCCCAATGTTCCTAACCTAAAGTGTCTCCCCTGCTCAGTTGTGTCTCAGGTCCCCAGCTGGCGCACATGCAGACATGTTGCAGGCCTGTAAGGAGCTGGCTGATAGAAACACATTTTATTATGCTGGGAATTGGCAGTGCAGGCCTTGATAATCCAGGTAGATAGAAGTCCTTTTTCAGATGCAATTGGCCTTAAGGATGGCAAATTAAATCCCAACTACTTTAGCGAGGAGGCGTGGGCTTCCTCAGAGGTGGATGTGGAAGGAATGCTGCAAATCACCTAGTGGGCAGAACTGGAAGGGCCATGCCCCACATGCTGGAAGCAGAGGGGCGGGACAGGAAGGGGAAGTATAAAAGGCCAGCCCAGCAGCTCAGTTGAGAAGGAGTTGCTGAGGGAGACAGATGCTGCTTCCCTGCTGCTAAAGCAGGATGCCAAGGAGAACCACTGCTGTGCCGAGGACCTGCATGAGCTTCCAAAGAGCCCTGCCACTCCCGACACTGAGCAGCTGTTACCTCTACCCCTGGCGGTGTATCCTGGGGAGACTGAGGATGACCCCTTGACACAGGCACACCCGAGGGGGAGAGTAGGAAGCATCCCAGGGGAACCAGACTACTGTATGGATATGGTGCCACCAGAAACATGGTCAGTGTGTTGTGCATAGATTCCCTGCTGACCCAGTGGTAGACCACTCTGCCACTGTTAAGGCCCTGACCTGGGATACGGTGGAGTCAGGTGGGCTTGTGTCCCCTTATCCCTGCCACCCCACCCATGGGGTGGAAATACTCCACTCCTTAGGCCAAGAGGCCTGGGTTTGTCTGTCTCCAGAGCCAGGATGACAGACTGTGCTTGGTGCTCACGCCTTGCCTGACTGCAGGCCAGAGCCCTGACTGCTTGTTACCCTTCCCTAGCTGAAGGCTGGGCATATAAACCGCTGCAGCTCTGCCTGACTGCAGGCCAGAACCCAGGCTTTTTGCAGCCCCACTCTACTTGAATGCCAGGGCCTATCAAGTACCACTAATTCCCCCTTTCCTTGTTTTTGAGAGTACTGTAGCAGACCAGACTGCAAGGAGGCATGCCCTCCCTCAGAGGTGGATTCGGAGGGACAGCCACACCAGCTTACACTACCTATCTAACTATAACACAGAGTACTCACTCAGTTTCCTCTTCTGGCTATCTGGCAAGCAGGTCCTCCCAAAGCAGGTCCTCCCCAAGGATCGCTGGACAAGGACTAACTTTCTGCTCCCTTCTAGAATGGTGCTGACAATCTGTAAAGCTAGAAACTCACAGGTTCAATTGTAAGCAGTTCAGGTCTCTGGATCCAAAATCTCAGTTCTGGTGTGGTTTCATAGAATCATAGGACTGGAAAGGACCTTGAGAGTTCATCAAGTCCAGTCCCCTGCACTCATGGTAGGACTAAGTATTATCTAGACCATCTCTGACAGATGTTTGTCTAACTTGATCTTAAAAATATGATTCCCTACTCTGAACCTTAGCGTCCAAAAGATGGGGTACCTGCATGAACCCCTCTAAGCTTAATTACTAGCTTAGAAATGATAGAGCTGCCACCACCCAAAAATATAGTGTTCTGGGACACTTTCTGGCCCCCAAACCCTTCCCTGGGGACCCAAGACCCAAAACCCCTTGGGTCTCACAACAAAGGGAAATAAACCATTCCCCCCTCCTTTCTTCCTCCCAGATTCTCCCCTTCCTGTGTAACACTGGGAGATCCCTGTGATTCAACTCCTTGAATCTTAAAACAGAGAGGAAATTCACCTTCCCCCCTTCTCTCCCCCTCCCAGACTCTCCCTGAGAGAGAGACAGTGATCCTAACATAGAGAGAAATCAGGCTTTTCCTCCTCCCTTCTCTCCTTTCTCCCACCAATTCCCTGGTGAGTGCAGACCCCCTCCGCTTGGGTCTTATACAAGAATAAAAAAAAATCAATCAGGTTCTTAAAAACAAAAGCTTTTAATAAAAGAAAGAAAAAAAGTAAAAATTGTCTCTGTAAAATCAAGATGGAAAATGTTATAGGGTCTTTCAGCTTATAGACACTAGAGAGAATCCTCCCCCCAGCACAAATACAAGTTGCAGCAAACAGAGATACAATCATTCCAGCAAAATACACATTTGCAAATAAAGAAAACAATCAAAAGACTAAACCGCCTTTCTAACTGGTACTTACTAAATTGAACAGAAGAGGCTGTTTCAGAAAATTGGAGAGTCTGTATACATGTCTGGTCCCTCTCAGAACCCAGAGAGAACAAAGAAAAAAACCAAAAAGCACAGACAAAGGCTTCCCTCCACCGAGATTTGAAAGTATCTTGTCTCCTGATTGGTTCTCTGGTCAGGTGTTCCAGGTTTACTGAGCTAGTTAACCCTTTACAGGTGAAAGAGACATTAACCCTTAATCATCTGTTTATGACGGATGGAGATTCCACAACCTCCCTGGGCAATCTATTCCAGTGCTTAACCACCCTGACATTTAGGAAGTTTTTTCCTAATGTCCAACCTAAACCTCCCTTGCAGCAATTTAAGCCCATTGTTTTTTGTCCTATCTTCAGAGATTAAGAACATTTTTTCTCCCTTCTCTTTGTAACAACCTTTTTATGTACTTAAAAACTATTATGTCCCCTCTCAGTCTTCTCTTCCCCAGACTAAACAAACCCAATTTTTTCAATCTTCCCTCATAGGTCATGTTTTCTAGACCTTTAATCATTTTTGTTGCTGTTCTCTGGACTTTCTCCAATTTGTCCACATCCTTCCTGAAATGTGGCACCCAGAAATGGGCACAATACTCCAGTTGAGGCCTAATCTGCATGGAGTAGAGTGAAAGAATTACTTTTGTGTTTTGCTTACAACATTTCTGCTAATACATCCAAGAATGATGTTTGCTTTTTTTGCAACATTGTTACACTGTTGACTCATATTTAGCTTGTGAATAAAGATAAGGTGTCTCTGAGACACCTCAAGTTTATCCCATAGGTTCCCTAAGGTTTGGCTGCAGGTGGTGGTTGGAGTGATGGGCAGTGTCCTGTTGCTGGCAGTCTGGTGGTGCATATTGTGCCAGCCTGAGGCTTTTCTGCAGGCTGAGGTTAAAAACAGGCCAGTTGTTGGGCCTTCGTGTTCTGTGCTAGAAGACTATAGGGAAATCTTCTCTTCCTTCTGCTCTGCAGCTGGTCTCTGCCACATGGAGGGAAACCAGGGCTATACATAGCTTCCCTCCTGCTCTTCTGGGCATCCTCAACTCTTCACAGGGTCAGAAACAGCACCGTCTCAGCCTGGCTGTCTTCTGCCCTCTAAGGGTATGGCTACACTGTAATTAAAAACCTATGGTTGGCCTGTCAGCTGACTCAGGCTTGCGGGGCTTGTGCTAAGGGGCTGTTTAATTGCAGTGTAGATGTTTGGGCTTGGGCTGGATTCTGTCATGGACCCCACAGGGGCCCAAAAGGTATGTCTCTTCTCTTGGGATACAGCACCCTTGCTAAGGGAGACAGTGTAACAATTTTGGAGTTCATTAAATAACAAACCAGTGAATGAGAGAGAGTGCCTCATAGTCAAGTTCAGTATGATCTTGTGAGAGCACCCATTTTACCAGACTGAGTTTCATACATGCAGCCAGGCCTAAAATTGGTATCGCCTCCTTTGGGACTACAATGAAAGGGAGCCTGTACACGGTGTGTTCATGGTTGATGCTAGCAATGTACCTTTCCTTCACTGGTATATTTATTCCAGAATAAACAGTTACTTTTATTTTTGTTCCAGTTTTGTTCTTATTTTCAGACTCTCATAGTGTTATTCAGACAGAATATCAACCTGAGTTCCCATGTCCACTTTCAATGGAATAATTGTTCCATTCACTGTGATAGGCTGTATCCAGTCCCTCTCATCAAACTTGCTACATCCCAGTACGTCTATGAAAAACTCATCAACCAGACTGTCTTTAACTGAATACACTTGACTTTTCTGCATTTGGGATCTGCAGCATTTTGCAAAATGATTATTTCTCTTCCCCATCCCCCCATTTATGACAAAGTTTCCAAAGGGCAACACACTGTTTGCAGCCAGGCTGCGATGCACACATTCAACATGACTGTCTGTACCCAGTCTCCCGACTAGCAGTGGTTTTCACAGTGAGTAGTGACGCTCTTTGACTTGACCTATTCTGGCTATATTCTTTTGTACTTAGCACATGGATCACCCTTTCTGGTGGATTCAATTCTTTGGCTTATGCCTTCACAGTTTCTGCTGCCCTGCATATTTGGAGAGCTTTTTCTAAAGTAAGTCTCCTTCACGGAGCAGTTTGGCTCAACGCATTGTCTGTAATGTCACAAATGATTCTATCTTTCACCAGAGTCTATGTCAGCTCATCAAAGTTACAGGTTTTGCTTAGTTTCCTTAATTCTGTAACATATTGCTTTATGGATGCTTCGTGTGCTGCTCTGCTCTGTTCAGTGTTGATATCAATTGGCTACGTGCATGTGTTACCTCTGTGTGCTGTCCCAACTCTGCGCAGAAAGCTAACACAGCAGACCCCGAAAGAATCCCCAATGACTACAAACTCTATTAAGGTATGAAGGCACTTCGGCCAGGTTTATTGTCAAACGAAGCACAGTAATAGTTCCCTCTAGACTTTACTCTACAGGACATACTACGAATATGTGCCCCCCGGCAGTGGACTCTGCTCAGTCAGCGCCGGGACTTTCCACTGCCTCCTTGGCTGGACAAAGACATCCACTCAGAGGTGCATTCTTGTGCAAAGGTACAAACAAGTTACACATCACTCCTGACATACTGAAGTGCAACCCCTCTACATAGCAAGGTCCCGCCTCTCACCTTGTACATGTTGGTTCAAACAAAACAAATCTATCCATCATATTACCCTTTTGGCCCTGTCACTAGGCTGGGTCAGCTTGTTCCTTGTTAGCTGTGGGGAATGTACAAGTATGTGAATGTTCTGATATCTGGTGTCCAGTACCTATTAAGTATGTCTCTTTCTGCAGCATCAGCCCTTTCCTTGCCAGCTTCTGTGAGCAGGGCCTGTCTCTGGCTCACAGCTTAACTTTGCTTTATGTTAGCAAAGTCTTGACCATTACTTTAGTTCAGGCCTTGAGCCTCATACCGGGCCTCTGATACCAAGGTTTATATCTCAGGGCCTCCTCATACTACAGGTGTCATCTTTTTTTTGCATGCATGCAAAAATATCTCAAAGATTTAATTCCTTTTTTGCATGCAGTGTTCCTCAGTATTTTACTTCACTTCATGCTTTCACCTTCTTCAAACTTAAAGTTGTTATAAATATCCAATGCTTCCTCCTCAACATGCAAAAAGACGGATAATTTCACTTTATAATTTTTCTCCTCTGCCCTTATGGCTGCTAAATACAATTCAAATCTCTGTCTGAATTTTTTTCCAGTTCTCTGCACCATTGCCTGATAATTGCAGATTGTATGGAGGTTGCAACACATCCCTTTCTAGCTTCCCCACCCCAACCTAATCAAGCTACTATTGTGATAACCAAATACATGCAAAAGCCCCCGGGGCCTGGTGCTCCACATGCTTCTGGTACCTCCCTTTGTCTCTGCTTTCAGTTATAAACACAGGAGTTAACTTCAAAATGACTGCAGTTTTCTTCTCATTCAACACTTCTGACACCATGTAAGAATCTTGGGATTTATTAAATAAACAAACCAGTTAATGAGAAAAGAATAAAACTTTAATTAAAGAAATTGGAGAGCATCTCTGGTGAACTGCTCAACACAGCCCTGTGGACATTGTATTCCCAGCCCCTGCCTCCAGAACACATCTCCAAATTCCTATGTTCATAAGACTGACCCTTATGAGGGAGCATCTCTAAATTACAATCTTCTATAAATGTATTTGTGCATGCCAGACATATCTCTACAAGTACCTGACTAGTCCCATTGAATTAAGGTATACTTAAGTGCTTTGAATTTGAGTGTAAATCAGGAAGTGCAGAGATACATCTTAATAGTTATTTTGGACCTCAAAATCTTCAGTTTTAGTATTACTTGAAGGTTGAGTCAATTCTTATTATTCCAAACTTTCTGTTTTTATTAAATACTAAGTAATAGCCAGTTAGAAAAGCAAAAATTATAGAAACAAAGTGTGGTTCTATTCAGTGTGCAAAATTGCAAAATGGACCTTGAAATATTCAGAATTTGGCCCACTGTGTTGATCATAAAATTAGCTTCATTTTTATTAATGTATAATCAAATATTTCAGATGCTCATGACATAGACATCATATAAAATTATTTTTGATGCTTTCATTATCTTTAAAAACAAATTCTATATATTCATTCTATACATTAATCTTCTTACATGCTCTGTCTTTGAACATCATAAATTCCATTTGCAAAAGCTCTTTTCTAGAGGGAAAGGTAACTTGTTCCTCAAACTATCCCCTCTGCTGCTGATGCATTTAGAACATCAGGTGCCAGTTACATGTGCTGCACAGATATTTTAAATAGGCATTTTAATCATTCAAAAGTCAGTTTGAACTGTGATCCTTTCTTGTGGCAAAACTAAATTAAAAAGCAAAAGAGAACAGAGAAAAGCATTAAGTAAAATGCGTATGTCTTCAAAACTACCAGTACATCCTGATTTCAGTTGTGATGACTGATAATTTAATTTAAATGTCTTGCTAATTGCATTTTTGTGTTTTTTTTAAACTAATTTATAACTAATATATAAATTCATATATATTTAATTAAAAATGAACTGCTAGCATCTTTCAGGTAATTCAGGTTTTATTGGAGCAAGAGTATTCTAAACAAAATGCCTGAGGCTGTTTGCTTTTATTCTGCTGACATTCATTTTTCCTATCTATCACTCTGAAACCATGTCTCTGTGTGTGCATGTGTGTTTGGTCTTGCTAAAAATAGACAGGGTAGCCTAACAACCAGCTTCCCATTGGCTACAAGCAAAATGCATTCAACCTATGAAAGAGGATGAGAACCAAAGCAATTAGCTGTGTGTGAAATACTCTACCCATGTCAAACAGCTCCAGGCTGTAGAAATGATTTTGGTTGTGGTTTAACAAAATAAGGCATTTCAGCTCTCTAAATGGTTTAAGACAGAAGAAAGGAATAGTGAAATCTATAAAACAAACGTAGGCTTTGCCTCTGAAGGCATGAATCATTCGTTGTCTCAGGAAGGATATGCACACTGCATGATTTGTACAAACAGCAAAGACTGTTTAAATTGCACGCTTACATTGATTTGTGGCTGAGTACAAGAAACTTTTCTTGATTATTTTCAAGATCGTTTAGTACATCTAATTTCCCTCAATCTTAATGAAATCATTTATAAATAATGTTAGCCAATATGCTGTCAAAGATGCTGTAAATTGATCCAGTCTAGATAGGCTTTAATAATACTGGCATCTTGGTGACATGCTATGAAATGTGACCGAAAAACCAGTCAAACAAAAAATCCCCAAACAAATAAAGGAGGATATGAGGAGAGTCAGACTACGGCTTATGTCTCTATCAGTTATAGTATTGTGCCTCAGCTACCTTACCGCATTAGTCCTCCAGGGGCTGCTGTTACACAGCACAAAATTCTTTGTTTTTGTCGCTCTTCTTATATTTAAGTGAAACTATTATAGCTATGAGGATTATTTCTGTCGGTCTAGCCACGTTCTTATATTGACAACCACTGAAGAGTAAAGGTCTGGTTCTGCTTTCTCTGCACTTCTCAGACTTCCATGCAATGTGTTGGAAGGGAAGATCATGGAGTATCAAGTCCTAATGAAATAAACTGCAAAGGTACCATATAGGCAGGAGCTAGAGGACATACCGTGTATTTGAAATGCAGACTCCTGTTACATAGTGCTCAAGTGCCATGAACATTTATGGTACTATATAAAGGATCGCTAATAGTAATATTGCATGAGTTGTGCTTATGAATATTTGGTACAAGGCCACAATGGGATACAGACAACTTAAAGCTAAAAAATGGAGAAGGAGTGTGCTGGTACGGTAACTACTGTTCAATGACTGTTGCATTCAGTTACAAAAACATCTGATAATCTTAAAGAAATATCACAGTAGATCTTCACACCTTTCAAGGTACATCACGCACAAGTGATATATCTATGGTAAGATCAGGCTCTATATGCTAATATAAAAAAAAAAAACAACAACCTGTTAATTCAAAAACATGTTGCTTACCAAAACCTTACTTACATCTCTTGAGTCTGCAAAACTGGTTTGATCTTTTATATTAACTGAAAACAGCCACATATAATCAAAATATAGTACTATTTTACACTTACGAATACAGCTGGACAAAGAAATCATTCAGGCCCTGACTCAGCAAGCAAAGCAGAAAAGGACATGCCTAAGTTCCCTTCAGGCCTGATTGTGGTACTCCATACTCACACTAATGAGGTTTATTCATTTCCATGGGGCATTGTACAGATAAATAAGAAGACACAGTACCTGCCCTGGAAAGGTTAAAATCTAAAGCCTGGGATCCTGCAAACAGCACATGCTCAACTTTGAATCAATACAACTGGTCATGTCTAGAAAGTTAAGCATGTTGTGTCGCAGGATTGGGGACTAAGCAGGCTATGTATTACTATAACTATTTGTTAGGGTTTTTAAAAAATGTACTAGTAATTGTTTTTAAAAATTAAATAATCTGTCACCCACAGATTAATCCTCATGCAGCATTTCTCTCTCAAAAGAAAGTTTAACATAACAAAGGGGTAATATTAATACCATGTATAACCCCTTCAACACAATGCACTTTGAAGCTGTTTTCATATATGTTGTAGATTTTTAGTATGCAGTGTTGTAGCTGTGCTGGTCCCAGGATATTAGCAAAACAAGGTGGGTGAGGTAATATCTTTTATTGGACCAATAAAATAAAAACTATTACTTCACTCACCTTGTAGATTTTTAAAAACAGTTCAAATAATTCTACGTATAAAAGAGAATACGATGTCTGGCAAATATTAAATGTAAAATCAAAGTTATACAAAGAACAAAAAGGACTTAACTGAATAAAAATGTTTGTTCATTGCATTAGAAAGAATTCTATGTATTTTCCAATTAACGAAATGGAACCCAGTGTCGCAGTTTTTTAAAAAACTATTTCAAACCTGTTCAATGAGAATTCTTGTGAATGTAACCATTGTGAAGTTTTTTTCTCTCTAACTGCAGACAAAACAAATACTTGGTTAAAGAATACATGGATAAATCACAAACCAAGGGCTTGAGTCATGCACCTTTATAATCCTTTACACCCATAAAAACTTGGCATAAAGAATAACAAATCACAATGGCTGTATTCTCTAGCAGGGTTTGGTGGTCTAACCAGATTAGGGGTAGGGTGAGGGGAGGAAAAATTTTTCTCCATCCAAATGATTTTCAAGGGATCCCAAATTATTGTCAAAGGCCAAAATATGGATAAAGTTATCCCATGTCAAGTAGTGGGAACTGACAATGACAAAATGCACTCGCCAAATTTTATTTTTTTAAACTCTTAAAATCCCCGATTTTTCCAGGAGTCTGACTACTCCCTTGGCCCCTGAAAGTTTGTTTGCTATTTTTAAATAGCAACATTCAGGGTCTCCAAAATACCCATTTACTCCCCTAGTAATGGTACCCTAGAACGAGGCCCGTCTCTAACCCACTTCAATCTTTTTTGTGTAGGGTGACCATACATCCTATTTTGGCTGGGACAGTCCCCTTGTTAAGGTCCATCATGACTTTTTTTGGCAAAACTGGGCACTTTTTCTGTTGCTCATGTCAACTGATAATCAGTTCGCAAGAGCAAATGGTACAAATGCCCAGTTTTCAAACTGTGCGGCGGGGGGCATGGAGGAACATTTGGGGGAGGGGAGGCAAGCAGTAATGCCAGGTGGCTCGGGCCAGCCCCAATGCCTGGCGGCTCAGGCGAGTGGCAGAGACCAGGACAACCCTGCACAGTGGGACTTGATCAAGTGGTGATGGCAGGTGATTTGGGCCAGCCAGGCAGCTTGGGCAAGCAGCAACGGCAGGTGGCTTACCTGGTGTCCAATTTTAGCTTAGGGAAATATGGTCCCCCTATTTTTGTATCTTGATCAGTCAAGAGGGGCTAGAAACTAGCCCAATTCCTCAGCTTGCATAGATCCAACATAGCTTGCTCTTATACCAGAAGCCCTGTCCAGGCCCTGGCATGGGAGGAATGTTGGGAACAGAAAAGGCATATGGCCACAATGCTACTAGTCTCCAGCTAATCTCAGCTAGGAAATGGCACCTTCAAGGTGGTTCACAGCTGGCACAATTTAGCGCAGTCCCTGGCTGTTTTAACTATGTTGGCACTAGCATGGAAGTGGTGAAAGAATCAAGGAGTCTGCAACTGGCTCTTGTATAGGCCCGTCTCCGGGGCCCCATGGAGCTGGGCACTACAGAGATCTGTGTCTGAATTTTGAGAGGGTAAGAAATATTTGGTACCAAATTAAAGGTGCCAGCCTCAAACTTCAGTCCTAAGTGTTTATAGCTTACAACGCCACATTAATCCTTCTTTTGGGCCCACAGTGACAGAACCGGACTGTTGCATGTTTTATTCATTCTGAAATCTATTTATTTTATTCTCTACTTACCTTTAAACTAAAGACAGGTGACCTGCAGTGCATGAATGAACAATTCTTTATCTCCTACACAGAAGCACCCCATGTCAACTCGTAATTTATATGTTAATTAAGTCTGCCTAAGCAAGATGTGACTTGCAATCCTCACCAGTAGGAAAAAAGTTAATTGGCAACTATGTAAAGGGTTTTTTAATTATGAGAAGCAAGCACCTGTTGGCTAGTGGCATAATTACCCACCACCAAATTCCAGACGTGTATGAAATGCACATAAACTGTTGCTGACAAAAGGAAATTATTTATTAACTTGTCAATATGAGTCTTTTAACAGGAAGAAGAAAATCATCATTTGTGTATTCAGGATATTTTGTCAAAAGTTAATGGCACTGTTCGATTAAAGGTAAAGTAAACTATAACTGGGGCATTGGTCTGAGTCTCCTGAGCAACCTCAGTACCCCTTAAAGCTAATGCGATTTTATGCATGTGCATAGAGTCAGCCATACCATTTGGCAAGCTGAAGCAGTTTCTCATCAGCCCATCAATTTGACCATAACCCCAGCATGATCACGTAACCATGCACAGGGCCAGAGTGAAGATTTGGGGCAGTGTTAGTGAAACAAACATTTGGGTTATGCCTCAGAGTTAACTGATATGTTTAACAGATACATTTTACATAAATTATTACTGGATGGACTCTTTAGATTTCCCTCATTCTCCTTCTACAGAAGAGTCCATCTGTTCTTGCTGTGGGTCTGTGTGCAGCTGTAAATGTTTCCAAAGTTGTACACGCATAGTAATTTGGAGATCTGTTGCTAGTGAAGTTTATATTTACTTTGAATATGGTATCTCCAGATATTTTGTAGCCCCAGCCTGCAGATTTGTCATTTAACTTGGTTGTGTTTGCAGTCTCATGTAGGGTAACACTAGATAACTATTCAGATTAGTCCATCAGGAACCTGCTTAATTTTAGCATGTTTTTCTAACTTGCTGTAATGAATTCTTAATCCTCGTTATTAACATATCTCATTACCTTGTTTATCAGGCTACATCATAGGTACACTTAATTTTTCTTCATATTTCTTTTTCACATGCTTAATCTTCAGAATAATTTCTTATAAGTGAATCTGCAGCTTCAATCTTTGTACTGTGAAACTCACATACAGCCATTTTATGATAAGATCACGTTGCACATATTCTGTTTTTGTTTGTTTTATATTCATTTTAAGTTGATTAGATCCTCATTGGTGTCTTAAGGGCATCTGTTCAGAAGCCTATTTATAATTTCTTTTCCTCCAGTATTTTTTTAGTCCTTGTCTTAGATGCTAGCATTATCCTTCTTTTACCTTTCAGTTCAGCATATGCCTCAAGGCTGTTTTTCTCAGGGCTTTTGGTTGTCTCTGGAACAATTACATAATTAAATGGATTTCATTTTCATCCTGTATTTGGTAATTATAACTAAAACACTGAAAAGTGCATCAGCTGCAATGTGAAGCAACACTCATTAAAATGTACCTAAAGGAGTAAAAGGCTGGAAAATATTCTACTGATAAAGAATATATGAAAATGAAGATCCCAGTTTGCTGTAGCCTCGAGTTTGTTGCTTTAATTGACAAACCTTTATCTTCAATAATTACAAAAAGATCCTATAAGGTAGATTTATCAATATATTCTATTTCTTCTTCAACTAATAGTTATAATGATTGGACCCAGCAATGAGGAAGAGGATCCAGGGGAAAAGGCAACTGTGTGGGCATTTGTTATTTTTCCATTGGCATTTTTAATTTCAGTGTTGGAGCTTTATAGGTGGATTTTTCTCTTCTCTTCTTCCTCCTCTCGTATCCCCTGTTTTGTGTGTGTGCAGTTTTAGAACTATGTTCGTGTTGAACTGTTTGTCATACTCTCTCCTCGCTAAGGCATGCAGAAGGAAGTAAGAGGTACCTTAAAAATAAAATTATTTTCAAATAATGCAAAATCTTTTCCCATATCAAATACCATATACACTTGTTAACCTTTCAGAAGAACAAGGATGACTAGCATCACAGGAAGAGAGCGAATACGGAGTGCTCTTGCAATAGCCTGGAACCTGCACAGCTGTTAGGTCGAAATCCTGAATGGTATTTAGGTTCATAACTTTCAGGACACATTTTTCAAAAATAGGAGGCTATAGTTGGGCTCCTAGAGTGAAATCCTGGCCCGACTGAAGTCAGAAAATATGTGCTGAAATACTATAAAGTCAGGAATTCAAAAAATATAAAATGTGCTCCAAGGGAGTTTTGCAGATGCATTTTTTATTGTCTCCAGAGTCTGATTATACATCTGAAAAGTATTATCCATGCATCCCTAGGATCCAGTACCTGTGAATGGAATTGTAGTGAGTTCTCTATAGCAGTTAATTACAATATCAACTGCACAATTCACTATCATTTCCACTGTTCATTAGGGAGCCTATTCCAAAGCCCATTGAAATCAATGGAAAGTCAAGCCCTAATTGAGAAATGGCTGAAGCAGTTTAACTCTTGTGTCCCATTGAGATTAATGAGAGCTGAGCATGTGCTTAAGTCTTTTGCTGATTCGTGGCCTACATCTGTCCAATAGCAAGTGAAATAAGTATACCACATCTTTCAGAAACAAGCTTTATAATGAAAAGCTATTTACAAGAGTGTATCCAGAAGGAAACATCACTATAAAATGGCTGTATAAAGGTAGTCGGAGATCTCGACAAGTCTGTCACAGTGGTGCTGCATGAGTATTTTCATTTTTAATATATATTTAAATAGTTACTATTTATTTAAAATAACTATCAAATCTACAAACCATGTTTATTTTATAACTCAGTTTCACCATACTATGGGCAAAGTGTATACTTTCCAGATCACAGACAAGTAAACATGTGTGCATGTTACATAGAAATTGATCATAGAGGACAAACTGGACAGACATAAATTTATAATTTTCTTTCCTGATATGAAAATTAGCCTAAAATTGAATTACGAAATATTTACATGACTATATTATGAAAGAAGGGATTCTCAAATTGTGGTCTGTGGATCAATACCCAGAGTTAGTGAAATATTGGAAGGACCCTTAAACCTCATGCTACAATGCTTAGGCCAATTTCTAACTAGCAGAGACCAGGATGGAACTATATGGAGGGCATATTACCCCACATCTTCCTGTTGCAGGATTCTGACGTCTTCCTCTAAAGCATTTGGTGCTGGCCATTGTTAGAGACAAGACACTGGAGTAGATGGACTTCTGGTCTGGTACAGTATGGCAATTCCGATGTTCTTAGCGGCTGTTAGAAGCTTTTTGTTTTTTGTTTGGTGGTCCGCCTATTGAAATGTACTGTGAACCAAAGAATGGAAATACAGGGGTGGCAGAGTTAAAGGAGGCCATTGGGAGGATCTCTCATGACTATTTTGTGGCTTGATGAACTCCAGATCTATAGAACTATACAGAGACTATTGCATCTTCCTATTACACTGGTCTACAATTTTTGAGAAGTCGTCTGCTTCAGAGATAAAATGTGATATTTATTATGTATTTTGATGTGCTGAATTCAAATATGACAATTAAAACAACTGATTGGCTACTGTTTCTAAGATATTTAAGTTTTTACATTTTATGTCTATGTATATTGTGTAGATAGTAGAGTTTTAATCATAAATTGTAAACCCAGCTCTTTTCATGTGTTTATGGTTGCTTTACATGATAATATTTCACCTGTCCAGTTTATGTAACACTTTAAAAATCAGCAAAAGGGTTATATAAATAAAATTTATTATGAAACAGAAGGCAAAAAACTATTATGTACATAGTTTAGTCCTATTCAGTGTCTACTCGGCGCTTCTTGGCTTGTCTCTTGTATTCATTAAATGGAGCATCTCTTGTCACTCTCCAGCAATAGTCTGCAAGCATTGATGGGCTCCATTTGCCCTGATAGCCTGCCAGGAGATTCCACTGCTGTAGTCTGGAGCCCAACAGCTCTGCCTTATTCTTGGGTAGTTCCAAATCCCTGACAAGGTCATTCAGTTCACCTTGTGTTAGGAGGTGTGGCTCAGAGGAGGAGGATGAGAGAAAATGTGGGTCCTGTGACATTGATGGTTCAGGACCAGAAGTTTCATCCTCTTCCTCGTCTGACTCAAGTGAGAATGATTCTGGTGCATCAGGAACCGGCAGTCCTTCTCCGTGGGGTACTGGGCGTATAGCTGATGGAATATTTGGATAATGCACAGTCCACTTTTTCTTCTTTGACACACCTTTCCCAACTGGAGGCACCATGCAGAAGTAGCTATTGCTGGTATGATCTGTTGGCTCTCTCCAAATCATTGGCACTGCAAAAGGCATAGATTCCCTTTTCTTGTTCAACCACTGGTGAAGATTTGTTACACAAGTGTTGCAGCATATGTGTGGGGCCCACCTCTTGTCCTGATCTCCAATTTTGCAGCCAAAATAAAGGTGATAGGCTTTCTTAACCATAGTGGTTATACTGCGCTTTTGTGATGCAAAAGTCACTTCACCACAAACATAGCAGAAGTTATCTGCACTGTTCACACAAGTACGAGGCATCTCTGCTCACTTTGGCTAAACAAAAATGTGTCCCTTTGCAAAATCAAACACTGACAAATAAGAGAGCATGACACTGTATGATTTCTAGAGCTGATATAGGGCAACTTGTTCAGCAGAGTGATGTAAGCTTCATTATGATTGCATCATCCATGACTTCTAGGAATAACATGATGCAATTCATATCATGTATGACGCAATATCAGCTTCAGATTGCATCATTCATTGTTTTGCCTAAAAAGCAAGTACTGTCCAAACCTGGTCATAGATTTATTCATAGATCCAGTCAAAGATGTATTGTAGTCATTTCTGGTTTAAATTGAGATCCCTTCCCTTTATAACTCACTTATCCTCCGCCATTCCCAAGCCCAGGGTCATATATACTGACCCAATAGCATATCTTGAAAACTAGAGCCAATCAACAATTTTAAGCATCATTTTCGTTCTCAGTGACCCAGAATTAGTAAAGTTGGACTACATTTATTTCAGAAGCATTTTGGCTGTAGAGCAGTGTTATTTGACAGAACTATATTTGCTTAAAGGTTCTGATCCTGCAGTCTGATCGGTGAAGGTGGATCCCTGAACCACTTTAGAACACTCTTGACTTCAATGGGATTCCATGAAGGAAGATTCTTATGCCCACAAAGAATCTCGTGGAAGACAAAGGGGCTATGCAAAGGTGCAAGGATCCATCAATTACTGCACAATCAGGGCTCTCTTTTGTAACCCTTAATTTATTAGGTTAGTTTTCATAGCAGAAACACTGAATGATTATTTTCTATTTCCAATTTTTCTCCCTATCAAATTTTAAGCTATACCAAAACATGCTGCATCTTTCACATTTATATTTTAAATCAACCTGGTTTTGCTCTCCGGCAATCAGTGCGCAGCCATCATTGGCAGAGCTCCACAAACATGTCAGTAATAATTCAGTTCCTGGGAACGCAGAAATCCCATAGACATGCTGACATTCATTATTGATCAGGACTCTGTCTCCTCAAGTTGTTGAGGCTATTATTTTCACTCGAGTCAGATATCATAGTACTTTGATGAGGAAGAAATATGGACTTAGTCCAGATATTGATATTTCAAAAGTGATTATCTGGCTCAAAATCTGACCACAGTGATGTCTAGCTTCACCACACAGCTCTTATTACATGCGCCTGTGTTATAAGTAATGCCTTTGACTTTGGCCTTTTGCATGCCTTGTGCCCATGGAGCCTAGTGGTTGTAGGTTTAATTGGCTTTAACTGTAAGATTGTTCAGCCCTTTTGTTCTTGTATACTATTGCCAGCAGATCAATAACTATTCATACTCATTAAGAGAAGGCTGATTTTTGAGTTACTGACATGCATGGGGAATTTGTCATTGGAGGGCAATATGTGGAAGAGGGGTTTTTATGTTTTTCTAAAAATGTGTATTGATTTTTCCCACATAAAATATGAGATTGAAGTTAATATTAAAGATCAAAATAGCAAATATCATTGTGTTCTGAAATTTCTTACCATCTAAGTTTCTTTAAGATCTCTGTATAATGTGCAACATTGTATGACTACTAAGAATATATATTGCATCACAGAAAGAATTGGACTTGAAGAAAAATGGTAAAATTCTTATTCAGGTAAAACTCCTGATGCAATCAATGGGAATTTTATCTGAGTACAAAATGAGTAAGGATATCTGGATTTGGCCCAAAGTTGCTGAGAATTCTACAGGATGATGCAGTTCAGTCAACAGCAAATCAATGATATAGGACCTATTTTTCAGAAGTGTTTCCCAGAGTCACATGTGTTTTCCAGAGCCACAATATGTTAGTACTTCCAGCTCTGATAAAACAACCATTTAATCCCAGCAAACTCAGAATGGTAATGACTGCTTCTCTTCACTGAGGGCCTCAAATCTCTCCTTCTCTGCTGCAGAGACCCATATTATCTTCCTTTCTCTTCAACTTCTCTATGAGATGACTCAAAAAAACAGTGAGGTGCCCCAGATTCCTTTGCCAACAGTACACTGACACTCAGGAGTACATCTCATTTTCCACAGATGTGACCAGTGTTATAACGTGTCACAATATCTCCAAGAGGTGAACTGCTGGATGAAGAACAGCTTGCTCAGTTTCAGCCTGTACAAGAAGATGGAAGTGTTCTAATAGCCTAGGACACTTTCCTCTTCTTCCTTTCAAGGCAACCCCCCACCTCCTTTTACCAACATGCTGGCCTTATTTGACTCATCATTAGGGCCCTACCAAATTCACAGCCCAATTTGGTCAATTTCACAGCCAAAAGCTTTTTAAAATTGTAAATTTTCCAATTTCAGATATTTAAATCTGAAATTTCATATTGTTGTAACTGTTGGGGTCCCAACCCAAAAGGGCACCAAAGGGAGTCACAAGGCTGTTGTAGGGGTGTCATGGTATTACCACCCTCACTTCTGTGCTGCTGCTCATGGTGGCACTACCAGAGCCTCCTGCAGCCAGGGAAGGTTCCTGAAGGTAGGTCTGACCTAGCCCCGGGAGTGGACCCTGCAGGGGAAGAGGAAGTCCTGTCCCTCCCCAGCTCATCTAAGACTAGCATCTGGAGCCTGGCACATGGTTAGAGCCCCTAGCCCTGACCCTACCTTACACTATCCAGATTTCACAGGGGGATATCAGATTTCATGGTCCATTATATATTTTTCACGGCCATGAATTTGGTAGAGCCCTACTCAACACTGAGTTTTTCCAGCTAATTCTTCTTTCCAGATGAAGACTTGGCAACAGTGCTCTATGCATTTATTGCCTCCACACTGGATTACTCCTGCTGACAATAGTTTATCTCAATTGATTAGATTCTTCCAGTTGGCATGCATACTTCCACCTTTTCATGTTCTCTGTATGTATAAATATTTCCTGTCTGTGTGTTCCATTCTATGCATTTGAAGAAGTGAGCTGTAGCCCATGAAAGCTTATACTGAAATAAATTTGTTAGTCTCTAAGATGCCACAAGTACTTCTGTTCTTTATACTGGATTACTGTAATTAATTGTATCTGAAAAAGGCTCCATGTGGTATATAATGAGGCTACCCTCCTTTCCATGCATTACTCCACTGCGAGTATTGTGCTCCAGTCCTCTGGTCCCTCTACTGCAGAGGTGGGCAAACTTTTTGGCCTGAGGGCCACATCTAGGTGGGGATATTTCATGCAGGGCCATGAATGTAGGGCTGGGGCAGAGAGTAGAGGTGTAGGAGGGGTGCAGCAGGGGGCTCAGGGTAGGTGGTTGGGGTGCAGGACGGGTTCAGGGTGCAAGCTCTGGCCCGGTGTCACTTACCTGGAGCAGCTCTGGGCTGGCAGCGGTGCGCAGTGGGGCTAAGACAAGCTCCCTGCCTGCCCTGGCCCCATGCCACGCTGCTCCGGGAAGTGGCCGGTGCCACATCCCTGTGGCCCCTGAGGTGGAGGGGCACAGGGCTCCTCATGCTGCCCTTGTCTGCGGGTACCTCCCCCAAAACTCCTATTGGCCATTGTTTCCCATTCCCAGACAATGGGAGCTGTGGGAGGTGGTGCCTGCAGGTGAGTGCAGCGCATGGAGCCCTCTGACCCTGCTCCCCCATGGGCCGCAGGGACGTGGTGCCGGCCACCTCCAGCAGCAGCGTGGAGTCCATGGCGCCATGGGGGGTGGCAATCCCCTGGGCCGGATCCAAAGCCCATGGGCCATAGTTTGCCCACCCCTGCTCTACCGGCTCCCAGCTCAAGACCTTGGTCTTCAAGACTGTTAATGGAGGGGAAGTGCATACTGCTCTAAGGCCTTGTCTATGTTAGGCAATCTTTGCAAGAAATCTCCATTGGTGGGAGTCGTAGTGTAGGAAGGCTCTGACATCTTTAGGCATTTTTAGACTCATATCTATTAAACTTGATATTCACCAGCTCTAATAATTCTTTCTGCAGGTACTCAGTAGTTTGTGATGAACAATTATTCATCCTCCCAAGAGCTTTGATGTGGAATTTCTCTTCAGCATTCCACCTTATCACTTCTCCTGTTCAGTATTTAAATGAGGCTGCTAGGAATAAGGTGCTTTGGTCCCTGTCCCATCATATGCTCATGATACTCAGCTCTCTCTCTCTAGGTATTATCATCAAACTCAAATTCAGTGCTCTTGTTTTACCAGGGTCTTGTCAAAATAGGATATTGGATGAAATGTACTGTACTTGACCTTAACCCAGATCAGATGTAGTTGACGATGGTAAGAATGGCTTATTTCTGCTTGTTATTTGGGAGTATACCCACTCTTTGTCCTCCTGGTTTACAATCTCTAGATCCTAATGAATCTTTTGTTTACCTTAGATGCCGTGGTAATAGTAAAGCTTGTAATGCATTTTACCACTGGCCCCAAAGCTATTCCATAAGTCAACTGGCGGGGCCATCTCTGTGAATACTGTCATTTTTGCAATTAATTAATTTTTCCCTGGTTCAAGGAACAAGAATCCTAAATATATTTCTAGCTTTAAACTTCTGCCTTAATTCAGAGCATGCATTTGTCATATCTTGAGGCCCGCTGGGAATTTTTTAAAATGAAGATAAATTAAGTCAGCTTCAAACTGTTAAGCACAAATACTTATTATAAAGCATTTGTTTGGGTGCTACCATGTCCAGTATAATAATGATCACTTTTTGCCTTTCTGGACTTTACTCTTCTATACCTCATAGAATTGAAATATCTTTTAATACTTAAATAAAATGGAAACCAAATAAATATCCAATGTGTGCTGCATGCTCCAGTCTTGTAGCTCATCCAGTGCAATAATTGAAATGAATAATAATACTCATAATAATAATAAAGCCCAATAGCAACAAATAAAACTAGCATGATTCAAAAGGAGATAATTAAATTGCTTGATTGTCATGCAGCCAACATTAAAAAAAAATGAATTGACTCATCTCTCTTCATGTGCACAGCTCATATCACTTATTTTTATATAAATATCTATTATTTGCCTGGTTTTGATTCTTTGGCCAAATGCTGTTACTTTATAATGTGGTTTAACTAAGTAAATGATTTTTTTCAAAGAGTTTGTTTCTAGTTTTATCATTAAGCCACAAGAAAGCTGCATAAGCACAAATGTATTTAAGTTGTATGGAAATGTTCTCTATCATTAAATTTTGCTTTACATGAGAGCATCAGTTCAAAGACGGCTCTCCCAGAGAGATCAGATATGCTATGTGGCTGAATAAAGGCAACTTTAGAATGAAAGCTTACTCTGTGCAAAAAACTCTGTGTCCCTACCAAACACAACTGCTTCCTGATTTATAAGTCAAGAAATTCTCATGTAAGGTTTCAATACCAGCCTTACCTTCTGCCCTTTATAGTCCTCATTCATGCTGTTGGAAGCAGGGAGAATTGTTATGAGCTTGTCCCTGGGAGTTTGGGACACAGAATGGGGTCAAAATTGCAAGGTCAGTTAGAATAGCATGTAGGAGCATGTCAAACAGGCCATCACTAGTAGAATGCCAAAAAGTATTAGGGGCAATTTTTTTTCTTACTAAATTATGAAAGTCAAATGGGACTCAGGATCCTAAGCCATTAAGACACTTTTTAAAATTTGACCATAGATACTTAAGTCTCATTTTCTAAAGGGACTTAGGCCTAGATTTTTAAAAATGTGATCAATGTTGCAATGCCTAACAGATTTAGGAGCCTAATCTTATTTTAAAAAGGGCTGTAGACAGTTAGGAGTCAAAATTCCATTGACTTTCAATGAGATCGAGACTCCTAAGTCACTTTTGACAATGGGATAGAGATGTCTAAGTAACTTAACTGTCTTTGAAAAATTTACCCATTATCACAGTGGCCACAATACAAAAACTCAGAGCATATGGAAGAGCTGGGAAGGGAGGTGTCATGGTATAATTCCCCACACTGAACCTTAGCGTCCAAAAGATGGGGTACCAGCATGAATTCCTCTAAGCTCAATTACCAGCTTAGAACCTGTAGCGCTCCCACCAACCAGGAATTCCAGTGCCTGGTACACTCTGGTCCCCCCCAAAACCTTGCCTGGGGACCCCCAAGATCCAGACCCTCTGGATCTTAACACAAGGAAAGTAAATCCTTTCCCTCACCGTTGCCTCTCCCAGACTTCCCCTACCTGGGTTACCCTGGAAGATCACTGTGATTCAAACTCCTTGAATCTTAAAACAGAGAGGAAAATTCACCTTCCCCCCTCCTTCTCTCTCCCCCTCCCAGACTCTCCCTGAGAGAGAAAGTAATCCTAACACCGAGAGAAAATTAACCTCTCTCTCCCCTTTCCCTCCTTTCTCCCCACCAATTCCCTGGTGGATCCAGACCCAGTCCCCTGGGGTCTCACCAGAATAAAAAAACAAACAGGTTCTTAAACAAGAAAAGCTTTTAATTAAAGAAAGAAAAACAGTAAAAATTATCTTTGTAAATTTAAGATGGAATATGTTACAGGGTCTTTCAGCTATAGACACTGGGAATACCCTCCCAGCCTAAGTATACAAGTACAAATTAAAATCTTTTCAGCAAAATACAAATTTGAACTCCTCCCAGCCAAATACATATTTGCAAATAAAGAAAATAAACATAAGCCTAACTCACTTTATCTACCTAGTACTCACTATTCTGAACTTATAAGAGCCTGTATCGGAGAGATTGGAGAGAAACCTGGTTGCACATCTGGTCACTCTCAGAACCCCGAGAGAACAACAACCAAACACTAACAGCACACACAGAAACTTCCCTCCCTCAAGATTTGAAAGTATCCTGTCCCCTGATTGGTCCTCTGGTCAGGTGACAGCCTGGCTCACTGATCTTGTTAACCCTTTACAGGCAAAAGAGCGATGAAGTACTTCTGTTCTATTAACTCTTACTTATCTGTTTATGACAGGAGGATAACAACATTTTAAACCCTTTGACACATTATTTGTTAGTGGTTTTAAAAATATAAATGGATTGGTACATTGGGTAAAGACTCAGATCTAAGTCCAACAGTTTTTCAATTCCAGATATGATGTTCCACACTTGTAGTTTTTAAAGTGATCCTGTAAAGCAGAGCTGTGCAAAATGTAATGGTTTTGTTTCCTACAACTTAATGAAAATATTATCCAGGCTAATTTAGTCCTGCTTTTTGTCTGGGAGGCACGCCTGGTTTCCATGGATGTATTTGTAGTTCACGTTTGCTAGAGTTTTTTGGATGACAGTTTTCAGCCAGTGAATTGTTTACAAACTGTTCACTTTTATATTCTTCCAGATCTGTTAAATATTTACTTCAGTTCAGTCCATTTGGTCAAATGAATCAACATTCCATTCCAACATGTACATTATCCACCAGCACAAGTTAGAGGAGCACTTGGGTTACTTTAACGTACACCAGGTGCTCCCAGTGCTGACACCAGGTGCTCCCAGTGCTGCTTTAGCACACCTAGGGATCTTGCCCTTTGTTCCTTTTTTTTTTTTTTTTTTTTTTTGAAGTATGAACAGAAACCTTTTCATGGCATTAACAATTACAGAAAACTGTTTTCAAAATGTAAACATTTCCTGTGGTGAAGAGAAACTAAACTGTGCTAGCTGAGTAGAACTACACAGCAAAATGAACCATAAACAAAAAATAACCAACCAGTATATTTTTCCTGCCTAAGCTGAGCAAAATACTAGAAGTAGAAAATCAACATAAATAATGACATATAAATATCAGGCTGGATTGTCCACTTTGTGGCACCAATTTTATACTGCTACAAATCTGGTGAAATCAGTGGAGTTACAGCAGTGTTGGACTGGTGAGATGAAGTGGAGAATCAGACCATCAAGGGCAGATCCTCAGTTAGTTGCTCCATTGATGTCTGTGAAGTGATGACAATTTACGATTACTGAGGAACTGTCCCCCTTCCCATGCCAGTTTTTAAAGTTGTTTTTTAAATTAAGCTACAGTTGCGTTATAAATATAAGTAATATTATTTTTATATTGTCCCTTTAAAGCAATGCATTGTCAGCAGTCTGTCTGCAAGTCTGGCAGAGAAATGAATATCAGCAGCTTAAATTGCACATTATTACAAATGAATGATATTGTGATATAGCTGTGTGTTTTCACACTCTGTGCTACATTTTCTCATTCCCACCCCAACCCCCAGGTTCAGCTTTAGAATAGATCGTGCAGGCTTTGCAATGGGAGACTTCTGAGATCATATATGTGAATGGAGAATTAGGTCCAGTGTGCCTCAGGACTGAATGAGGGATCTTTAAGAATTTTAGCCCAATGCCAAAAAGGGCTTGCAAGATTTCAGGCATGTCTTTGGAAGGTTCTAGACTTCCTCATGAATTGGTAAGTTCAAGTTGGCCATGGTTGGATTGTAGTCATGAGCTGTGTATGTGCCTCTCTCTCTCCAAATTTTGAGTGGGAGTATGTGTGCCAGAAAGGGCAACCTTTGGACAGGTGTTGATTTTTATAATCCAGCTATGATTCTTATTGTGGCATTAATCTGCACATCCAGAGATCTGGCATCTGAGCTGCCTGCCAAGCACAATTCTCAGCTGTTGAATATATCTGTGTAAAATTTGCTGTTCGAAGTATATGCACATCAGCTCCCCATGTTGTGGCCACAGGTTTTCAGATGAGGCTAGTCCTTGCTTTTACTTTTTTGCATGTTTTCCAGATAAGCTTTAAAAGTCAAGCTTCTGTCCAAGTAGTTCACATAGGCTTATTTCAGATCTGTTGACTACAAAAGGTGACAGTGAGTCACTCCTTGGCAGCTTTGTTGTTTTGGTGAAAGCCTATTACCAAGTTTTTGGAGGTGCTAGGGCAGAACTTCCAATATTCAAAGTATTCTACCTTTACTTAGAGGTCGACGGAGAGGGTGCCATGGATGGTAGTAAGATCTTTGCCTTGTGTCACAAGAGCGATGTCATCAGCGTAAATGAATTTATGTGAAATTATCAGGTAAGTCACCAAATGTAGACGTTGAATAGCGAATGACCCAGTATAGGTCTTTGAGGTAGACTGACGGTATGTGCTTTGCTGATCCATACGTTCAAAAGGACACAATATCAATGGCTGCTCAACATTGTGGCAAGGAATTGCACAGTACTATGGCATTTGATGACCCTTGATGCCTTGAGCAATAGTCCCTATACCCAGACCACATTGCAGGCAGGAGATAAATCAATCAGCACCATTCCAGTTTTTAGATTCCACTGCAAGCCAGCCTCAATGGCCATGTCTACGTTGCAACAATAGACCGACAGCAGTGAGTCTCAGACCCTGGGTCAGTTGCCTTGATCTTGCACTGTGGGGCTAAAATTAGCTGTGATATATATAACACTGAAGAAGTTGAGAATTTTATATACAATTTAAAATGAAACCAGCAATCAGTGGAAGATTAGCCACTGATCCAATGGGGCCCATGCCCAGGGGCCTGTGCCAACTAGGGAACCCTGGAAAAAATCTGCCATCGGGTGGCAGAAGCCGAGAGCCCTGGCCACCGGGCAGGCACCTGGGGCAGGGGAAGCTGCCGTGCCCTGACCTCGCTCACCAGCAGAAGCACCGCGCAGGCGGGGCAGGAGACACCCCAGCACCCAGACCCTCACTGCGGCCCCAGGACTGAAGGAGCTTTTGTAACATGTTGTGGCCTTAGAGCCAGGGCAATTCTCACTCCCTGCTGCGGCCTGGTCCCATGGCAGGGGGACAGAGTTTCTTTAGTCTTGAGGCCATGGAGGTGGGGAGAAAGGAGCAAACAGGTTGTGGGGCTGCAGTGGGGGGCGGGTGGAATGGGGGCACCCTAGGTGGAACAGGGATGGAGCTCTGAGGAAGGGGGAGAAAGGGTGGGGCTGTAGGTGGGGCCACAAGCGGAAGGGGCAAATCGGGGCAGGAATGCAGGTGGAAGGGGTGGGGAGGGGCACCCCACTTGTTCTGGCCCAGGGCCCCAGGAAACCTTAATCGACCTCTAAGCAGGATTTAAAAATGAAGGAGGAAAGAATATTGACTATCATACTCTAATAAGCTTCAATATAATACAATGCATAAAAGAAGTACATATGCCATGAACTTTTCTGGGCTACAGACATCTGGTAAGCAGATCACAAGTAGCTGATGTAATGTATTTGGTTCATTCATGTTAATAAAAGCCTTGTCTGTTATACAAATTTAGATGTTATTTGTAGAAGCAAAAATGCAACTGTTTTGACTTTCTTCACATGTTCTGTTTGCCAAAGGGTATCAAACAGGCACAAAAAAGTCTTCAGACTAGAAATAAATTCCGGATTCCTGAAATACCATTGGATCAGAAATCCTCTAAAAGCAGAAGCTGAAAGTATAAAAACTAAAAGATTTCACAACTTTTCATTCACCAGAGTTAGCTTATTCATCCACATTAAGGGACCTATCCAGGGCTACCGAGTTGGATAAAAGCAGGAATTAAAATTGAAGAATCTCTTACACACATGCCTGTTTTCAGATCACATCCTCTTTTCAAAAACAGCCTTAAATTACTTGTTAAGCAGTATTAGCCTTGGGATGTATATCTGAGTTAAACAATTCTATGCAAAAGTCAATAGGTCCTATAGCTTTGCCTAAAATATCTGTCCATTTTAAATATTCACCACTATGAGTGAGGTTTCCTAACAGTGACTTCACAGTATAGTATATAAAATACTGAAATCAGCAGAATTTATCAGTGAAAGTTCTTATTTCAAAGAGAAGACCAATGAGTACTGGAAAAGCATTTTCATCCTATAGGGTTTATGTGACAACACAAACTAAAAGAGTTCTTATACTAATGCCTCTTTGCAAAGAATCACAAAGACATTTCCCTAGTATGCTGAATATGAATTACTTGTGTTTGTTCCACAAATGCACAAATTGCCTCCATAACATACTCTGTCCAAGTCTTGAAACTGATATTTTTACACAGCCGGCCAACCTATTGTCTAATAGTTTGAACATAAATGTGGAAACCTAGAACTTTTGGGATCTAACCTCCTTTGTGACAAGGCGCTTACTGCTCTGGATGGTGTAGCTGGCATTAAAAAACAAGCAAATATTAACATAAAGCAAGGATGATGATATTGACACCTCGATAAAGCACCTATGAAGAGAAAACACTGTATAACAGCAAAGGACTATTATTTGCTGGATGGTCTTGTGATTAAAATAGTGGACTAAGGTCTGAGATCTTGGTTCAGTTCTAGTCTCTACAACAGAGTTCCTTCATAACTTTCGGCCAGGATCTTAAGTCACTTGATCACTCTGACTCAGTTCCCCTGTGTGTAAAATGAGCATACTATTTCTTTCCTCACACCTTTGGTCTGTTTCCTAATTACACCAAAAGCTCTGAGTGGTAGGAATGGTCTCTTATGAGGTAATTTCAGAACCTCTAATATAGTGGGTCCCTGACCATAACTGTGGTGTGGGTGCTGTTGTAATAGAAATAATAAATAATCTCTTTAGTTTTCCCATATATAAAGTGGAAACAATACTTCTTTTTACCTTGCAGGGATGTTATGCAAACTAATACACTCAAGTGATAAATTCAGATCTGATGTAAGAGGGTACAATTATTTGTATAACCACTATGTATCTGTTAAGCATTAACATTGTTCATCTTATTTTTAATCACATTTATTTTCTCACCCCTTTGTTTTACCAGAACTCTTCTAAATGACATCAGCATCGCTTAATGATTACAGGCATTCCCAGAAGTGCCACCTTCCACTTTTTTGAATTAAATCATAACACAGTGGCCCTCAGATGTTTGCATGATCATCAGTTGATATCTGTATCTCCCATATATATTACTATCTCAGTTACTGCAAGACTTAAATTACTGTATTTCTGCAGTTTCAGGAAGAAATGGATTGTAAAAGAATCCAAGTCTTCTCTTCTAAGAAATCAATTCTCCTTTGCTTCCTGACCCAGTGACCCTTTTTTGTCTCTTTCATATTCAGCTTGCAGAATACTAAATATGAACAATATCTTTTTCAGTCTTAAGGGGTCCTCTAAGCCATACAGAGACAAAAATCATATTATTTACAGTGCCCTCAGTGCTCATTAGTATTGGGGGGAAATCTGTATAAATCCAGTTATCAACGCTGCTGCAAGAAAATAAGAGAAAAGCCACATTGTGTATGAAGCTTATTGAATTGCAAACTGCTTTCTCAGCAATCAAGGCTGTATGCTGATGCAAATCAGATGCTTTCATAATGCTATTCTACTGGAAGTGTGACAAAGAGCTGATTAAGATACTCTTTGTGTGTTGATACTATTCTGCCTTTTCACTTAGACCAGAACGTCGACAAATTACCATCTTAAAATGGTCCATTCTGGCACTACTCACAACCAAACACATCTACATCCACTGTAGGTAGCATACTCTCTAACTCCAACTATTTTATTTTTAGACACTAAACAGGGCATAGCAGGAACAAACTACCTCTCTAAATTCACCTCTTGGGGTTGCAGTCTAATCTCAGATGTGCATGCATGAGCTAGAGTGGATTTTTCTAGCTATGCATCATGTCACATGGCTAAGATTAGGACCTGGCCTTTAGCAGGCTTCTTGATCATAGAATCATAGACTAAGGTCAGAAGGGATGCGAGGAGATGCGTGGAGGAGAGAGGCCAAGTGGTGATGTTGTGGATCTTCATTTATACTTTCTCTCCAGGTGCTAGAAAGATCCTTGCTGTGAAGTGGGGGTTAGGCAGCCCCATTGTGTACATGCCGTCTCTGAGGAGTCTCTGGGAGAGTGGATTCTTGTTGATGGGCCATCAACACTTGTCTGGCTGGTCCTAATGCAAATCTATCTTGTCAATGCTCCTTTGTTGTCACTGAAAGGCTAGCTCTGAGCGTTTCCCTCTTACCACATGTTTTAGTAACAAACATATAACAATACTTCATAACTTCACATACAAAGACATAAAATACAATTCAACAGGATAGTAATTTTCAGCAGATCAAGACTTTTTAAATGATACGTCAACAAGGCCAATTTGGTACAAAACATATCATAATCATACCACAGTGGGGACTCCAGGGTGCTATTTTGAGGTACAGTGTGTCACAAATGTATAAAGTGTATGGACTATATCCCAGGATCCTGAGATAAAGTCTGAAACTCTTGAGTGGAGTTAAATTAGACTGCCTGACACATGTGGGAACTAAAATGTGTTAAGTCCTAAAACTGTTTTCAAGGTTGTTCTGTTTCTGAGCTAAAATTGTTTGGGTTAAATGAGAATTTAGATGGACTGTTATAAACAATCTGGGAATTGTGCATGGTCTGAAAAGGAATAATCCCAAAATATGTCTCTGAAAGGGGCTTTTTCTTCTCATTTTGTTTGGTTTGGTGTTTTAATGACTCTTCTGCTCCCAGTCATGGATATAATGTGTATTCCGATCTACAAGATTTTAAACTGTGGCCCAGCTATGTAACCTAGATGGGCCTGGATCTGGATCCTTGATGGCTCACCATCTCTTTGCTGGACCTGTTACTAGAAGAGAAGGGGATTCTGTCCCATCCAAGAACTGTGGAGAAATGTTCCTCACCTCTTGTCTTCACCCTTACCTCACCAGAGCTGGAGCAGATAGTCTTCCTGCTTGATTATCTGTTTTGCCTGAGCTGATAACACTGTAAAGCCCTATGCCTGACTGTAAAGAAGTACACTTTTTCTTTTTATCTTACTTACCTCTTCTTCCTTCTCTTGCTAATTTTTTTGGTCTGGAGGAATTTGACTTAACAAAACTGAAGGCTTGTAAATAAATTTATTGTATGCTTGTTATAACTTTGTCCATATTTGCCATCATATAACCAAAGAGTTTTGTAATTTGTAGTTTTCCTGGCATATGTAAGTTAATAAAGATAGGAATGAACATTATATGTGGTTATTCAGAAGTTAAATTGGAGGCCGTGAGGGAAGAACTCCTAACAGCTTCAGCCATGGCACTTAATCAGTTAATAAACCATGACAGATATACAGTACATTTCAAAGAAAGGAGATAGATACCATTCAAGAGGAAAGAGGATGGCTCATCACACATAACATAACTGTCACATGAATTTTGAGCCAACAGGATGCTCTATAACATGGGATTAAAGATGAATTTTCAAAGTGGTTTGCAGGCGTTATACAGCCAAAGCAAGATATAACCTGCTTCTTGTGCATTGGCCCATGACACTGCTATGATAGATACATCTGATATGGTATCTGGCTCTCAGGACAATTTTTGCCATGAAAATGGATTAATCTTTTTCAACAATTTCCATTTCCCTCACACCTTTAAGACTGGGTTCTATTTTTAATGTGATGTTCCATTCTTATTACAATCTCTGTCCCAAGTATGAAAGTCTGTAACAAGGGTACCTGGTGTTGCAGTGTTATAACTCATCACTCTGACAAAACCAGAAATGAGAACTGACAATGGCACAAAATGAATCCATTCCCACCCCGGCTCCCCAGATTGTAAAGGGAAAGGAAGATGACACCACATTTACTCTTGCCAGCTGTGACAGGAATGAGAAATGGTACAAAGACAGCTCCATCCCCTTCTAGTCAGATACTCTGAAATGTGTACAATCCTCTTGGGAGTCTCAAACAATGGCTTTCCCATTGCTCCTACGTGGTTTCTCTACCTGCCCACCTTTTTAACTGAAATATTTAGGAGAAGGAAAACGGTTTCCAATGTTCATTTAATTAAGACTTGATCCTGCAAAGCACCAGTGAAATGCTTCTGTAAGTCCAAGGTTAAAAGCAATACACAAGACAGAGAAGGTAAGGAAACCTGATCCTGCAGCAAGCACTGCTGCTTATCTACCAGATTATTTCTGATACTAAGAGTGGGTAATGTCAAAGAGGGGAGTGAGTAGCTAAGAGCCTCAAATTGTTTGTAATGCACCTACCGCAGTGGGGTCCTGGTCCATGACTAGGGCTCCTAGGCACTATGGTAATGCAAATTTGCATCCTGAGGATCCATGTCTCCACAGCCATACCCATTCTCTGTCCTCCCATTCTGTTTTTTAGCCCTGCACTCTTGCTCGTAAGTGAGCAAGGTAGGCACCAGGCTTGAAACTTCATGTCAGTGGGCAGTATCTACAGTTGTACTCTGCTTGCCTCCATGCTATCACCTCTCATCCTCTCACTGAGCACAACAACCTTGCACTCCCTGATACACACTATACAGGGAGTTGAAGGACCAAGGCCCTACTGTCTGAAATGATGGTTCCTCTAAAGCGGACAGACATATGTCTTTTGAGTCATAAGCACTGCATCACTCATTGCATATGATTTGTGTATACTGAATAATGTATAGATCTATGACCAGAAAGTAGGAAACCAATATGCTTCAAATGTAAAATATGATCCAGGGGACAAGGCACAGAACTGTGTCTCAGGAGAGCTGTGTTCTATTCTTGCCTTTGTCTTGTGATGCGACCATGGGCAAGGCCCTTCACTTCTGTCTGCCCCTGTTTCCCCTTCCATGCTTTGTATGTCTACTTACATTGTGAGCTCTTTGGGGCAGGGACTATCTCTCACTATGTGTTTGTACAGCACCTAGCACAAGGGGACCCCAGTCTCTAGGTGCTACCACATTATAAAGAATGAATTACAAGCAAAGGGGAAATGAGGTGCATTTATAAAACACCAGAGACATGACCATATTTTCTAATGAAGAAAGCATATGGGCAAACTAAACACATTACTAAGTATGTCTCAGCTTGGAATGTAGATATGAAACAAAGGCAAAGAGCCAGTAGGGTGATTGGGGTGGGAAGGGTTGGGACAAAAAAGGAGCTAACGAAAAACCTCTCAAGAGATGATAGTGAGAAAATACCCTGGAAGAGGCAGAATATGTTTGACAAGCAGCAGTGGCAGCATGATCCCAGCCCACTGAGAGGAAAGGTGGCTGCTGTGTGACTGCTGCTTTGTGAAACTGCAGACACAGGGTTCTGTACCACCTGCTCGATTTTGTTCCTTTAGAAAATGACAGAAAGCATGACAGGATGCTCTTTGCTACACTGAGCACCAAACAGAAACCACTGATAGGAAAACAGATACCAGGGAGACAAAGATGAAGCATGAAACTGACACAAACTTGTCAACAAATGTTTATAAAACCTTATTGTGAAGGGTAACGAAGAAAGACTTCAGCCGTGAGGTAACTATCCAGCTGTCATGTACAGTCCCATAAATGATTCTCTCACTACAGTATCCATCTGAGCCTAATTGAAGACTTTTGTCTGATCTGTTTTCTACCAGGAAAATAATTAACTTTCTCTCATTTAAGAAAACAAAGAAAAATGGATACATTGTTCCTCCAGCAGTTAGCTAGTTCGAAATTCAACTATGATTATGATCAAACTACAAATTAACTTCAAGAGTAAACCAGGGTCCAAAACTCATATCCTGTCTGATGTTTATTTAATATACACATTTGCAGCAGTGATATAAATAAAAAAACAGCTCCACTCAAAGATCCAAATTACAGGGTGAGTAAAACCAGTCTCGCATAAAATAAGAATGCTCTGAATCTTTGCCTAAAGCTTGATCTGAACTGAAATAAAATGTTTTCTGAAGCTCAGAAAATTCAGATTTTTTAATTGCCGCTTAAGTTTTTTCATAGACAGGGATATGAGGCAGAAATGCCAAAGCTGTCCTGGAAAATTTCCACCAATATTTGTCTGAAATTGTAACTGAATTTGATTTTCCTGTTGAAAAAGATCAGGGCCAATACATACAGGACAGAAAATGAGATAAAAGGGCTGGAGCCTGATAGAGGAGTCAATAGTGTGTTTCTTTTATCCTACTCTTTACTGTATCTTTCTCTATTTCATTATATGTGTATATTAATTGGAGAGAAACCAAAGCCATGGAGTTCAGATCCAAAAATATTATATCCTTCATTCATGGAAAGGGTGCTGCTGCCGTGTAGCATGGATTGCAGAATCACAATGGGTTTCTGCAGAAATGTTGTCCCAAAGGTGAATATTTGGGGCCACATGGGCTTAAATAAAGGATTGCTTGATACTGCTTCCAAACTAAGGCTTGCTGTGCTGCCTTGAGTATACTGAGTTGGAATGGATCATTGATACCACTGACTTCCAACTAACCATATCTTTTGTGTGAACGTGACCTTTTAAAACCATACCATTTCAGATCTGTACAGATTTTATCAAATGCTTGTTTTGTGCCTTTTTTATGGTCTGCTTTTAAATGCAGTCTATAACAAAACAGATTCTATAAAGATAACAAAGTAGAGGCTTATTGGTACTGAAGGAATGTTCACAGGTACAATCTTGTGCCACATTTAGTTTCTCGTAATCCTTATCAGTCATTGTGGACTAAATCAGATATTCCCCTCTGTCATAATATAGTTCCCAAATTTGAACCTTAGCGTCCAAAATGTGGGTACTAGCATGAATTCCCCTAAGCTTAATTACCAGCTTAGATCCTGTACTGCTGCCACCAATCAGGACTTAGAGTAGAGCGCCTGATAGACTCTGGTCTCCCCCAAAACCTTCCCTGGGGGCCCCAAGACCCAGATTCCTTGAGTCTCACAACAGAGGGGAAAAAACCATTTCCATTCTCCCTCCTTTCCTCCTCCCAGATTCTCCCCGCCCTGGGTACTCTAGGAGAGAAAGAGAGATTCCAGCTTCGTGAATCTAAACAAAGGGATTCCACCCTTCTCCCCTCCCTTCCCTCTCTCTCGGAGAGAGACACAGAGATAAACGCAGACAGCAGGTTTTTCTTCCCTCCTCCCTTTCCTTTCTCCCACCAATTCCCTGGTGAGTGCAGACTCCCTTCCCTGGAGTCTTACAAAAGATAACCAAAAAAAAATCAATTAGATTCTAAAAAAAAAGGAAAACTTTAATAAAGAAGGATAAACATAAAAATTGTCTTTGTAATCAAGATGGTAAATATACAGGGTTTTTTAGCTTATAGACAATAGAAAGAAGCTTTCTCCAGCAGAAACACAATTTAAACTACTTCCAGCAAGTACACATATGCAAATAATAAAAACAAGTTAAAAGACTATAACTGCCTTTTTACTTACTAACTATTCTGAATAGATAAGAGACTGTAGCAGGGAGATTGGCAGAAACCTGGTTGCACCTCTAGTCCCGTCCAGGACCCCGAGAGAACAACGCACAAACCCAAAACTCACCAAAAAAGGCTTCCCTCCACCCAGATTTGAAAGTATCTTGTTTCCTGATTGGTCCTCTGGTCAGGTGTTTGGGTCCCTGTTTGTTAACCCTTTACAGGTAAAAGAGACATTAACCCTTAACTATCTGTTTATGACACCCTCCACACCCGAAGCAAACAAACAGAACAAGAGTATAGATGCAACAACAGTAGTTTTGCCTTGTGGAACTGTAGGAGGTACAGGGAAACCTGCAGAATAAATGTCAGAGCTTTACACAAAAGAAACTAATTTAATAAGGAAGTAGCTTACTGAGAACTCACTGCCAGTAAGATAAGGAAAGTGAAAACAATAAGCAGGGAGCTTCCATTAGACAAACACAAAAAGAAATAGAACTCTGTCAGGAAGAAGTTGCAGTTGTCATACACACACAGCATATAACCTACATAAGAAGTGTTTATAGGTTTGTAATGGCATGTAGCTGTAATCCATTATTAGGTTTTAAATAGACTTCAGAAAAAACCTTTGGTATTTACAGTAGAATTAAGATATTGAACATGACCCCAGCATGTTGGTGTCACATAAAAAGAAAATGTAGTGCTGGGCTGTGCAAGTAGAGGTATTGCATGCAAAACTAGTTACGGTAGTTAATTACTTCTCTCTGTTCGGTACTCATGAGACCACACAATACATAGTAAAGGTGCTGTTGTCAGATTAGACGGAGTGCCAAACAAGGCAACTAAAATAACAATGCTTGGAGAAAATGACCGAGAAAGAATGGTTAGGAGAGCCAAATATGCAGGCATGTCTGGAGTCTGGAAAAAAGACAAACATGACAGAGATTTCCAAGTTTATACATAATAAACAGGTCAAATTTGACAGATTGAGGAATAATGGGTCCAAGTTGCCAGTAGAAATATTAGATTATATTGTAAGAATAATTTGTAATCATAAAATAAATTAGGCAATGGAAAGTGGTCATATCATTACTTCCTTGGGAACCATCACTGCAAATTTTCAAGGCAGAACATAATGGTTTTGAGATCTAACATCTCCTACAGCTGTCCAGGAGATGACTTTCTAGAGGTTCCTTCTAGGATCCAGCCCTAGTGATTCTCAGAATGAACTAGGTTACTCTTCTTCTAGATAGCAGGGATGGATTCAAGTAATCCACTCTGTACAATCCCCAGTGGGACTGCCACAGCCCTGCCCTGGTATTAAGGTACCACTTATGTGTTATGATTCTGACAGTGCTGGGATGCTGGCATAAACCACCCACACATGCTTGCTGAATAGTTGGGGCCCTGTTACCACTCCTCTTTGGGCATGGAAAAGGGAAGCGTAACTTGGGCAGGTATAAAAATATCCCTGGGAGGATGCAATTAAATCACTGATACGTATTTGCAAAATTATTTGAGATGCTCAGATGAAAGTTTTTATAAAGTACAAATTATTATGAATATTTTGTTAACTAGAATGTAAGGCTCCTCTTGCTTTTGCACTTAGGTGTGGATACCCTGAGAACCATAGTTTCATTAATGTTCTTTATACTGCTCATCTGCTACCACTGCCTCAAGTGAGAGGAGGAGGAAGTTTTACATTTTGATTTTGTATGGCTTCCAAGTCCCAGGACACACTTCCCTCTTGCTTCATTTTATCTTCTTCACCGTTGGAGGTCCCTTCCTAATCGCCCTCTTCCTGCATCTTAAACTGAGCTTTGAAACCTAGATAATATGATTCATAGATTGGAAAGGGCCAGAATGAACCATTGTGACTTTATATCACCTTCCAGCTGAATATCCCAAAATGCTTTCTAAATATTAAGCCTAACATCACCCCTGTAGAGATTTATACATAGTTTATAATGGATAAAGTCAGGCATATAAGATTAAATGATTAGCCCAGGTTAGACAGCAATAGCTTTAAAGCCAAATAGTATGGGTTCTGACTACTGGAGAGACCATCACACATTCTATGTTATATTGCAGCAGATGAGATCAACTAAGGCACTCAAGTTAACCTATTTCCTCCTCTCCTTATAGTATACATGGAAAAGAGCAAGTCATTCCCAGTCATGTGTCACTTGCACTGAAATTTGACAATCATCATGATAAGTTTTAAGACCCACACTTATCTTCCCAAGCACTTCTTCCATTTACAAATCTAGGGTATCTTGATCCTGGAGCGGGGGAGGCTTGACCAGGGAACTGAGTATGCTGTGATGGGAAAGGTAGGGCACCTTTTCTCTGGGATTCAATGAGTCATGGTTGTGTTCCATTGTGGAAGCGATGCAGGGGTCTTGCAATCTATTGAATTGTGAGTGGTTCATATAATCTTTAAATGGTACAACATCAGATGGCTGCTTTACAAACAAGAATGAATATAACTACAAGTTTGGATGAGAGTTACTACAACATACGTGATGGTTCTCCATCTCTACAAAGACAATTGCTTTACTAGTTAAATCTTTGGCAGGTATAGTAGTAAGACCTGTCATTTTGGGGTGGAACTCTGAGGGGAAGAAGAGGTTAAAAAAGAGTAAATCAATGTCATTCTGCACTAATCTCAAACCTTTGCAAAGAACCTAAACATAAATCCCCTATCTGATATGTGGACCAAAGCTTGACTATGTAAGTGGCCAAGCTCACTGGGGGTGACATCCATTCCTCCCCGCCTCCCCCCCCGCAAAAAAGCAGCATCTGTCTCAAGCCCATTGCAATGATTTTCAAAAACAATTTGCACTTTATCTCTGTGAAACCCAGAGATCACACATCAGCCAACACACTGCCAAGTATCAAAAACAAATCAATGTCTGGCCTACCTCCCAAGGTTGGTCACCTGGTTTTATCATCACTGACAACAGAGTCAGTGTTGTAAGAGCAGTGAAAAATGACCAATTTATAGGTGTGCTAGGCTTTGCACATTAGCTAAACCTACCGGGGCATGAGTTCCTTGAGAATGATGATAGTAATTAAATAATTTCTGGCACAAGCTCTCAAAAGGGTCACCTGATTTCATCCATCATTTGAAGGCCATAAATGTCTTCTGGAACAGCAGGATAAAAAGTATCCAGCCATGCACAAAATACAAAAGGATGTAATCGCTCAACTTTTTAGATGTTGGACGCAAAAAGCCACACTAAGCATATGGAGGCACATAAAGCAGGCACAGGAGAGGCATCTAGCAACTGTAAAAGAGCACCAGGTTTTTCCACCTTTTTTAGAGGAGGCCACTCATATTGCCAGTAAATGGGAAACAGCTGGAAAGTAATCCATATAAATCTGGAGCATGCTGGCAATCTGAATAGCAAGCTATATTTTGCAAGTGACACTATTTGTTCTGCCATGCTGGAAGATGTTTTATCTGAGGTATTTTATAGTAAAATAATTTCCAAACTAAAAATCAAGAGAAGTATTCCCAGTTCATTTTCTCTTGACTTGAGAACATAATAAATTTTAAGAAAAGAAAAAGATTATCCCCACCCAAGAGTCTGCAGTTTTAGACTCGTACTGAAATCAGTGGCAAACTCCCACTGACATCAGTGGGACTAGGATTAGGTCTTTTAAATGTATCTCTATTTATCACACTTACTTGCATATCCTTTCATTACCTCCTCCAGTTACAATCTAGGAGTATCTTGAACCCATTTCTAGTTGTGCTTCAATCTTCTAGTAACTTATTCCATCTTTTAACCCTTCACATCCAGTACCCTACTTACTCCTATCTTCCTACTTCTTAGATCTCTCCCCTATCTGATATAATTTATTACCATATTATAAAGTCACTTGACAAACACTTATAGCATAAACATGTGATAAGTGCACTGCTCTCTGTTTGTTTGCATCTTACTGATTTTTCTTTAGGTTTCTGATAGAAGAGAAGAGAAACAAGGCAGGTGAGGTAATATCTTTTATTGGACCAACTTATTGGACCGAAGGGTTAATAGAAAAAAAACCCACAGTAGAGCTTCAGTACTAAGTGATAACCAACATGGGTGACAAAACAGGGTATGCTGGGGTCTTTTAAAAAGTCTGAGACAAGGTGCTTCAGTCTACTGTTGGTCATAGTTAATTGGCCCAATTTAGCTCCACACATTTTGGAGGGATTGGTAAGTGGCTATAAGGCAGTGGAGTCTTAAAGATGTCTCTTCACCTTCTCAGCTGCAAGTCAAATGAAGAATTAGTGTTCCTGAAAGGAGAAGTGAGTGAAAGTTCTATAACCTAGCTCAGCATTTGCCCATCAGCTAGAATCCCTGCCTCAGAACAGTGAGAAAACCTCTTTATATGAGAGAAGGAGACAATTCTATTGAAAAATTTGGTTTACTTCAAAACCCAGTTGTTGACCAAGCCTGCTCCTTAACCCAGCAAGAGCTTGGGGAGGGATTATGCCTTTTGACTTCAAAAGTTTGAATGCTGCGCCATCTTAAAGGAAGGGAGAAGCCACAGCAGTCAGTCCTCCTGGTGCTTCAGGCCTAATCTGCGGGTCCATGCAGAGGGAGATGGGACATAGTCTTGCCTCCTCCCGAGGTTCTATCTCTGTGAGATTACGCACGTCCCTGGGCACCAAAGGAAGGAGAAGTTCCTGTATATCTTTGACTGCAGAGACTTTCCTGACCTTGGGTCTGCATGGGTTGTGCAGGGGTGAGGTAAGTGTGGGGAGAAATGTTCCTTGCACTCTTCCTGTTCACCCATTCAAGGGTCTATCACAATCTGTGCCTTTATCTCCTTTGTTAGTGAAAAGCTTTCACATAATAATACTAGGGGTTCTTCTGACAAACTCCACATAAGGGATGACTGTGGTTGCAAATTATGAGGCCTTTTAGTTGAGCTAAAGAAATGTAAGTGTTAATTGCTCAAGGAAAGGTCCCCCAGGCACAGTTTTGCCTTCAGTGTTCCCTAAAGCTCAGCTGCCTCAGAAGAGGATTTGGATTAGCTATAGAAGAAACAAAAACTAAAACCCACACTTCAGTAGAGTGCTGAAAGTGCTCCAATAGTGAGGCAAGAGTATATCCCCTGAGTCTCAGAATTTTTTCTTTTTAATTCAGAAGGATATTTTTTCTCTCTTTTTTACACTCTACAGTATTTTAATTGTATGCTTTCTCTTCTGGTATCCATTCTATTAGCTTTTGATTTGACAAGAAACTTCTGCTAATATCTGGATGTAAGTCGGAATCTAGCCAGGAAAACAGCTTACTTACCATATTGATAGCCTTAGGGGCTTGTTGGTTTCTTGCTACCCAGTTCATAGAACGATATTTAAAGCAGAGCACAGCTTTAAACAAATATTAGATCTAAAATCTAGGTCACCCTTCATATTGAAGGACAGATAAGAGGTTTGTTCATTTCCTAATGAAAAATCATTTTAGCTGGTTGACTTGTGATTTGAAAAGGGGGAGAGAGGAGTTAAAATAGCAGTGATGTAGGTTACCATGCTATTGAAAATCAGAAGTAATTTCTCTACATTGGGCTGGGCAGTGTTCAGATGTCAAGGATCAGAATGATTAAGACAAATACCTGACACTTTCTTTACAATGCTCCTCTTGTAGCCTTGCACTCTCTTGGAATATAGTTACAATCAGGAGCATGTTAATGATGATTTTCTAATGGTTTTCAAATGTCAAAGTGTTTAGCAACCAAGGAGGCAGGCCTATGTGTCTAGGGCAATAATACTATGAGATATAGTACATAGTGTCATACATGTTGTTTTGACATAAAACCAAACTGAGTGTCCTGACAGAGACTTGTTTGCTCTTCAGAATCTTAAATCATAGCCCTGTGTTATCTGATCAGTGCTCAGATTTCCAGCATTATTATTTGTTTCACATTCACTCAGTAGTGCAAGGTAAAGATCTCTCTCTCACTCACACATACACACAAAATAGTTGGATAGTTCTTAAATACAAACACTGAAAGGCAGAATGACTTGTTATATACTGCTTTTATAATCACTGCAATTAAAACTAACAAACAGCTGTTATGTACATCTGAAGGACCAGTAAGATGGTAACCAGGCCATAGACACTACAGATAAATCTCCTTATCACTGAGGATGATAAGCCAGATCCTCAGTTCACTGTACTATTCCAGTAGCACACAAGGAACTTAAAGTGCCAGTCCTCCCAGGACAATGGCAAAGGAGGCATACCAAGGTGGGAGGTTGTAGCATGCTGCACTCTCATGACCCTTTGCCAGTGCCGCAGCTCTTCATGGATTTTTATGAAGTGGCACAATTTAGAGAAGCACTGAAGCTGCTGTAAACTAAACTGAATCCAAACTGGCTCCTGCATACACTCAAGACCAAGGAGGCAGAAAGGTAGAAAAATAACACACCTGGGAAGGGGACAAAGATATTAAGCATAACTGTGGCACCCTTGGGGAGTCTATCTGATGTGTCAAAATCGGTCCTAAGTTCCACCTGTGTAGCTCTGTAGCAGTGAAAGAGGTTTCTGCCTGGGAGAAACTGAGGGAAGATTGGATACCTTTTTAAAGGGGGAATTAGAATCTAACTTGCTGAGTACAAAAACATAAAACTACATAAAACTCAATGAGGTTTAACACACTCTGTCCAACATATTGTCAGACAAAGCAATAAAGGCAGCAATAAATGAGTCTCTGGAACTCTCATTTTTAATTAATCTGAAGAATAGTGATGACTCAAAAGAAACATACTACAGGACAGTGTCTCTCCAAGTGCCCACAGAACGTTGTTTAAAGAACACAGATTTAATGGTGGAACTAAAATTAAAATAAATGCCAGAAGCCTTCACAGAATCTGCCCCCAAAATGAAAAGCCTAATCTCAAAGCAATCTGAGTTTAAAGCTGCATTTTGCTACATCTTGCAAGATGTCTCTACATCTGAGTAGGGTGACCAGACAGCAAATGTAAAAAAGCGGGACAGGGATGGGGGGTAATAGGAGCCTATATAAGAAAAAGACCCCAAAATTGGGACTGTCCCTATAAAATCGGGATATCTGGTCACCCTACATTTGAAGTAATTATGAACTTAGAATTAATCACACAGCTCTCCAATTATGTCTGTCAGAAGGCAGCCAAAATGTGTAACAAGCATGAATAATACCAAATTGATGCTAAGTGCTGAAAAGGAAACATTTTGATCCATGATAAGACTTCAAAAATCCAGTGTTTTAATTTTCATTCTGCCATTAAATCTGTCCCGTCTAAACACCTTTCACTATATCTGATTTATCAGTCCTCATCCTCAAAAGAAACCTGCACAATACTTTCAAAATACAAGCCTGGGAGTTTAATTTCATAACTTTGCTAGATGCTAAAAATCATGGAATAGAGACACTGGATTTATGACTTATTACAACAATCCATAACCCACTAACTGCCCAGCTGCCTTTCCCTGGCCCCTTCCTCCGCCCGCCCCCCCATGACTGGAGGGCTGTTAATGGGCCACTTCACCTTGAATGGGCCCTTGAAATATGTGTTAACTACTTATGCTAAACAATCTGCTCTACCTTGTATTTAGCTGTGACACATGGCTACACTTGAGAGTTACAGTGCTGTTGGTGGCTTTACAGTGCTGTAACTTACTCCCCATCCACACTGGCAAGGCACATACAGGGCCGTATCTCCCTTGCTACAGCGCTGCTTGTACTCCACCTCCACGAGAGGAATAAAGAATATAGCACTGCTGCTACAGCACTGGGGTGCCAGTGTAAACAGAGAATAATCTTACTATACTGTGACTGACCTCTGGAAGCTTCCCATAATCCTTTTAAGTGAAGATCCCGGTCTTTGTTTGGTTGTGATGCCTCTCTTTGTTCTGTTGTGAACTCCGGGCTCCCAGAGCTGCTTATCAAAAAAACAAACACAGCCACTGTTTGCTGTGAATGAGCAGAGGCAGGCAGGGGGGCTCCCTTTGGAACGCCCACAGATAGTGTTTGCTTGAAGAGCGGGGGAGGGAGGGGGCTTGAGGAGAGAAGCAGCGCGGCGGGTGGGAAGAAGGGGGGATCCATTTCGGAGCGGCTGCTTATCTGGTCTGTGAGGAAAAAAACAAACAGTTGTTTGCTTTCAGTGAGTGAGAGAGGGGTGGGGGAGGGGAACTTGCAAGGCAACTGTTGACAGAGTGTCTGCTCCAAAAATCCACTCCCTCTCTCCCCCACGCTCCCCATCACACTCCACTCCCCTCCTTTTGAAAAGCACGTTGCTGCCACTTGAATGCTGGGATAGCTTCCCATAATGCAACACTCCCAATGCTGCTGCAGATGCTGCAAATGTGGCCATGACAGTGCGCTGGTAGCTGTCAGTGTGGCCAGATTGCAGCGCTTTTCCTACTCAGCTGTACGAAGACAGGTTTAACTCCTAGCGCTGTACAGCTGCAAGGATAGCCATACCCAGAGAGTATATTTCCCAAACCTGAAGGAGAGCTCAGTTTAAGCTCTAAAGCTTGTCTCTCTCTCACCAACAGAAGTTATTCCAGTGAAAGATATTACCTCACGCACCTTGTCTCTCTTCTTTTCTATCAGACACATGAATAAAAATCAGTCAGATGCAAACAAACAGAGCAGTGCACTTAACACCTGTTCATATGTCCATGCTGTGCTTGTCAAATGACTCTAGAATACGGTAATAAATTATATATATGGTTCAAATTATTTTTGTACTGTAGCTTATTTAACATTGGCAGGAAACTATGTAAACATCCTAAACTAGATTGTAACTTTACAATCTAGCCTGATTAAAGGGCAGCATACAGCTACTGTGCCCCAAGCAGTCCAGGGAAACAGCTGCTACTCAATCACAATTACTGATCTACCTTGCTCTTGGGTGAGGGATTAAGGCCCAGGATTTCTAAGGTATTTAGGCACCTACCTTCCTTTAAAATCAATGGGATGTGAGTTCTAAGTACTTTATTTCACCACTTTTCCTGAAGCAGCTTATTCCGTGTTGTGATTGTGCACCTAGCCAGCTGGTCTGGCTGATGAAAAGGGGGAAGAGCTAGAGCTCCTTCCATGCACTGCCCCGCATGTGTAATTGATACAAATTTTTCCAATTTACATACTTAATTTTTGGGAAGGGGAGGTTCATGCTTCTCCTGAGTTCTCTTTAAAAATTATCATTGTTGGGTGAAAAAAAATAAAAAAAGGAAGGAATTAGTGTTGGTTAAATTGTCTCTCTCATTATTATACATCAGGCCTTACATTTGATGTAGACGTACTGGTAAAGTCTCATCTTGTGAATCAGTGGTTGAACTCCATAAACTGAAAAGATTAGTCTAGCTATGCAGTAGGTATGTAAACACTGGTTAGTCTAAAATAAGACCTAAATACACCCTTCACCAAGAACCTGAACCAATTTTGAACCAACAATTGAGCTGGATGAAATTTCAATTTTTTTATGTTTAAAAAACAAAAAAAGGGGGGGGGGAACACACACACACACACCCAAAATACTTCTTTTCTCTTTTTTCAGCAATAGTGCTTAATTTTTGCACGACATATTTCCATGAAGACCTCTCAGTTCTTTGCTAGTTCCATAAATTCATATTATAGATGGACCCATGCCACGAATTCCCCCAAATTCATAAATTTTGAGGAAGATTGAATCCAATATTCTGATTCAGATCCATGTCATAGAGGGATAGAGATGAACCCAAACTGCAGAATTCAGGTCCAGATTAACTTTTCCAATGTTAAAGAGGGATTGGATGCAGTATTCACACAGTATAGACTAGCAATGCGTGAGTGACTGACAATGCTCGGGCTTTCCTATCTCTGGTTAGTTTGAGCCCCACAGGTTCATTTAAGGGTAAGCTTTTCACAATAGAAGTTCTTTTCTATTGACGAAAGAGTGAAATATGTCTTGAGAAATTTGATTCTTCTGCTGCAGTGTTTCCCAAACTTGGGACACCACTTGTGTAGGGAAAGCCCCTGGTGGGCTGGGCCAGTTTGTTTACCTGATCCATCCGCAGGTTCGGCTGATCACGGCTCCCACTGGCCGCAGTTTGCTGCTCCCGGCCAATGGGGGCTGCGGGAAGTGGCGCAGGCCAAGGGACGTACTGGCCGCTGCTTCCAGCAACTCCCGTTGGCCTGGAGCAGCAAACCGCGGCCAGTGGGAGCCACGATCAGCTGAACCTGTGGATGGGACAGAAAAACAAACTGGCCTGGCCCACCAGGGGCTTTCCCTACACAAGCAGCGTCCCAAGTTTGGGAAACACTGTTCTACTGAGATCATGGTGATTCAGATTTATTACAACCTATCATGTCAACTGATACTTCAGGAATCCTTGAGCCACAGATAACTGGCCTGATCCGCTGGAGACATCATGCTCTTTTGCATCAGCGTATGCTTGAAAAGACTGTTATACACAGATCTGCATATGCAAGGTAACTCTGTGTACTAAAAACTTTTGTGGAATATTTGATGTTAAGTGGCCACTGTGCATATACATAATTGAATATAAATAATGTAGTTTTCTAAGTTAAGAATTGTGAGCCTTTTTATGAATATGGGAAGTAAATACAATTAATAAAAGTGAGGTATTAATATCGCTATGTGAACCCATGCAGAATGAAGACAGATTTTTGTGCAAGGAGGCACTTCTAATCCCATGCTCCTCATGAGCAGAGGCAAACAACTCTGCCAATTTTGTGGTGGTTTTATAATATGAACAAATGACTAATATATAGGGAAAGACCATCAAATAAATTTTCATTTGTGAACGAGTCTGAAATTTTCAGTTTAAGTCTCCAGTGGTTAAAATATAACACATTAATCTACAGACTCATTTTAAGAAATAAATCAGTGATCGAGTCCTTAGTCCATTATGTGGATTAAGAACAAGGTTATCATAATTTTTAAATAGAGAGTATGTTTATTGTTACTTGAATGACATAAAACAGGCTACATATTATATTATTCTTCATAACTATTACCCCTCCCTTTGTAACTTTCATATCTTCAATTTTTTTAAAAAAATCTTACTCCTAACTGACATCTTGCATGAGAATTTTCAGGAGTGAGATGGTTTTTATACAATCTTTAAAACATGGATTTCAAATGGCAATGGTGACTGTAAGATCAACAGTAGTGCTACTCTAATGATGAGTGGAAACAAGGAATTGAAATAATTTGATTTGAAAAACTCCGCTTGGGGTAGAGCTTTTGTTTTTGAGGTTTTTAGATTTTATTAATTTCTTCTCATTTTTTTAATGGGTAGGGGGGTGTATTGGGTAGGATGAGGTTGTTCAGTCATTTTTAGTGTGAAAAGGCATTTACACTAGTAGGTGACAACTGGAATGTACAAGTAATCCAGGCATTATTACAATTATACTTTACTCATTGAAATCATTTTGATATTTGACAAGGTGCTTTGTATCAATATCTTCAAAGTTTGTAAGACCACTTTAAACTATCCAGTTCATGCGAGGTAAAATAAATGAAACCAAAACCAAAAATAAATTATTTTTGTGTGTGTGTTGGGGGGGGAGCAGGGGAACTTATACAATAGATGCCAATACTGAGCACTGTCCAAAAAAAATATAATTCTCATTACAAACGCTTCAGTGATCTCTGTGTAATCTCTGCACCTTCTTCCTCACCTGCCCAGTGGAACTGCTGGGGTTTTGTTTCATCTCAAGCCTTCCATGCCCACAGAGACTAGAGCAGGATTTGGCTCAAAATAATTAACATATTGTCATAGGAGGAAATTCACAGAGACATAGATAGTTCACACAAGTCCATTTGTTCGCCAGGGAGCAGATATGCTTGAGGGTGAGGGCATTCAGGGGAGGGATGTCTCTGGCCACATCCCCAGTGTGCTGGAGCGGTTTTCCCATCAACACTGAATGTTCTGGCGCATAAGGAGGTGAACAGGATGGCTATGTCATCATCTAATCCTGTGACCTACCTATCTATCTAGGGGGTGCAGAGCAGCATCACGTGCTTTTCCAGTGTATGGGAGTGATTGCAGTGAGACTGTTGCAACCCTGTGTCTGAACAGACCTTGGGATTTGGTGAATTCCAAGTCTTTTGAAGATCCCCTATATTAAAATGATACCTCAAGGGACAGTGTACATCCTACCAACAATAATTCATTGTGGGGAGTTAAAAAGAAGATTTGAAGAGAAACAATGTTAAATAATTTAAGATCATTAATGCACTGACCTCAAAGGCAACAAAGATACAGATTTGTCACTGCTATTGGTTTGCTCTTTGGTTATAATGGCCAGGGTTTGTTTGAATGATGAGAAGAAAGTGCTGTTAGAAATTGTTCACAAACTAAAAATGAGGGCACAAACAGAAGAAGAAATTTATGTTAATTAAAAGGATTGTGACATTCTGTAGTTGAGCTCCTAACTGAGGGTTTAGCTAGGCAGGCCCAACATAAGCAGGGCCAAGAACATAAATGGTTTTTATGAAAATACTGAATTTTTGTAATACAATGTATTTATTTACACCTTAAGGAATCCTCTGAAGTGAACACTTTTCCTAGTCTTCTTCCCACATCTCAGATCTTTGTATAAAGAAGGCAAATTAAAATTATGCAAATCCTTTTGGAAGCTAATGCATTCTGCATCTGGTATTTGGAGAAAGATGTGTGTGTTTGTGTGCATTTAAAATATAATGTGATCAGGCCACATACTCTAAGTTAAGCGGATATGACAGGCTACCCTGATGGAAATTGTGTGCAATCTGAATTAGCTTTTGTCAAAAGAAAAGATAGACAATTTAATTGATTCCTATATTCCAAGGAGCTCTGTAACTAGCAATCTGAGTTTGAGTGGCAGGTCCCAGTTTCTTCCTACTATTAGATATTCTTCTGTAATGACAATTATTGGAATCTCTAAAATTTAAATAGGTAAAAAGATTGTTAATACTGTTACCAATTGGCTAAGTATTGCACAAACAGCTACTCCATGCTAAAACATCTTCTCTTTATTACCTGCCCTTCCCCTGCCCTGCCATCTCCTTGTTTGTCTCATCCTGTGGTCTCTTGCCTTTTAGAGTGTAAACTCTTTGGGGAAGGGACTGGCATTCACTAAGTGGCAGATTTTCAAAGGTACATTTAGGCGCCTAATGGGATTTACAAAAACATTTAAGCAGCTTAGGTCCCTAATAAACCAATGGTGCCATACCTGCCTATCCTACTAGATGCATATTTACATCTTCAGATACCTTTGGAAATATGGTCCTACATGTTTGTACAGTGTGATCCTGAGTTGGCTGAGACATCTGGGCACAACTGCAATTTAAGTGTTAAATAAGAATATTCAATAATCGAGCCTGGTCTTTTTTAATCAAAACTGCTGTCGGTGTTCTTCTTGTGACCAGTTTCTGTAGCTTATTGGGTGTAACCTTGCCAGCAGTGTTATGTGTAGGTTTAAGTTAATGTAACCTCGAGAGACTGCTTCAATTTTTCCTTGAGTTTCCCATTCACCTAAGACAATACAGACTCTAGAGTAAAGAATGGCAGTCCGTAATATCCTCCTCTCCCACAAATACTGCATGCCACTCTACCTGACTATGCAAAGAGGGTGAAATGCACCCCTGTGTAGACAGTCAGACCAAAGCTTCTGCCCCACTAAAGTCCAATTATAATAAGACTTTAGTGCGTCTTCAGCTGTCTTATATTGGTTCTCTGCACAGGAGTGAATTTGCAAGTATCATTGCAGAATGAGAGACCTACTAACTTATGACCAGTTTTTACTTCCATCAAAGTCAATGGCAAAATCCCCATTCATTTCAGTATGAGCAGGATTAGGCTTCTAATCTGAAATGGAGATAATACAAACAAGCGGAGTGGAGAAATAACCTGTTCATATACAAGAAGTTTTCTGGAGGATGGATATTTTCAGTCACACAAAACTGCTGTACTAAACAGGAATATGGTGGAGGTTTCTGGAACTGTAATTGTGACCTGCATTATAACTATTCCAACCAAGTGGAGAACATCCATCAGAGTCTAATGATTTAAGTCTTGTCTTTTTAAATCTACTAATATAAATTATCTCCTTCCCCTAATTCCTATCCCTATATATGGCGTAAAGGCAGTAATAGAAATACAGAGATATGCATTTCCCACCAAAGAGTCTACTTCTTTAGAATTTGCATGAAGTATGTAATATTACCACCAAGTATTGTTTGATCTATATTGGTGAATCATACAGCATGTTACATCAGAGACTCAAAGAACACAGAACCATGAACATAGCTATTGGTAAACAGAGAAAATTCTGTTCTAAATATAGAGGAAGCTGGGGATGAAGAATGCTTGATACTTCAAGTATCATCTATTTTTAGAGACGGAATGCTCAATTCTCCCATTTGTCTGAACTCACTTGGTATGGGTTAGGATGGACATCAAGGAGCCTGTTACAACAGCTGGTTGGAGACACTATCCTACAGATTTTTTTTTCTTCAAAAAATGAAAATCCAAAACTTGGTTCTTTTTTTCAGTTTTAGGCTAAAAATTGACAAAAACCAAATGTTTTCAGCCCAAAACCTGAACAATTTGCGAATTTGGGGGTTTGGTTTTCTGATTAAAAAAATGATATTTTTTTTTTTTGTGAAGAAAGCAGATACTTTCCATGAACATTTTTGTTTTGTCAGCTCCATTACTCTGTGCCAGCCTGGCCTCAGCATTAGCTACAGCATCTTAGGAGTGGTAATGCTGTGCCACTTCCCCTACCATGGGTGTGTATGGGGTAGCTGGTGCAGAAGCTGTCTCCACTGGCTTAATGCTAGGGCAATTCTCCACTGGTCACACAGTTCCAAAATCCATACACTTGCCTTGCCTGAAGAATGCAAAATGTTTGGAGTGGAACCAAGAATCTGTCCTAGAAAGTACAACAAATGTATGCCAATGATTCAACTTAATAATTCTGGTTTATCTCTGATTAGCTAAGCGGAAGCCATGGTGCCTTCAGAGCTACAGGGATGCAGTTCTGAAATTATGTCATAATTGATCTTTATAGGTCCATTCTCTCAGGATTCCTTCCTTCCGGATTCTTATAAATGAGACTTAGCAATTAGCAAAGTTAATTAATTTCCCCTGAAGATGGTCTGAGTTTGCACACTGAGACACTGGGGTTGGAACAGCTTTTAATATATTTTCTGAACCTTGGAGGTAACTAAAATATCATTTATTTAGTTTTTCCTGTTCTATGCAGAATCCTGTAATTCCTCTCATTACAACACAATATATGTATTGGAATATACAGAAACTTACTGCAACCCAAACAAACAATAGATAATTAATATGTGTGAGGTCACTCACAATGAGCTACCCAAATCCAGGAATGAGTGGCCATTTATCGCTAACTTTAGCAGCCAGTGCAACCATGGATACTCTGTTCCAACAATCCCCAGGAGCTCTAAACAGGATTGGATTGAAGGCCTGTCATTCATCTCCCTGGGAAGTGCTGGGGGTGACACTGGGGGAAGAGTGTTACTGTTGTCAAGGTTCTCTCTTCTATATGGTTGTCTGAAAATAAGCTTCATATAGTTTGAGGAGGTGGCCTCTGATACTGCAAACATATCCAGGAGGGAGGACCGACTAAGATGCCTGTGCAAAGTTCCGTGGAATTCAGTGAGACCCCATGAAGGCATAAGTGTCCACATATGTGGATCAGATTGCAAGATCAGAACTTTATGAAACAAATGCAAAATCTATTGGAGTTTTATTTCTTTGGGCTTCTCAAAAATGAGATCCTGTATCACCACTTTCTCCATGTGAAGTACATTCCTTCAAAAACATTTATAAGACCTAGTTTAGGAACAAAGAATGAGTAGGAAAGGAAGAATGATTAAGGAGGGAAGAAAATGAGAAAAATGAAGTTCAAGGTTAGAAAGTGTAACAAAAAATGTTAAATAAGGTCTGAACGTTGTAGACAGTCTGCACTTAGACTTAATTTCTATAAGTTTAAGAGTTAAACTACGTTGATGAAAAAGCACTGAGAGTGCTTATTATTAGTCATAATCATCACCCAGGCCAAAAAAAATCAGAAATCTAAAGTGGGCATTTTTGATAAGCTATCCATAGCAACAGCTAATTCATTCAAAGCTGCAGCAATCTTCAGCAATCAGCATTTCAATTTGCTATAACTTAGTATTTTATAATAGTTTTTTTAAACTAAAAAGTATTTACAGTTGCATAGGGCATTGCATAAAAGTGAAGACCCTGACAGTTATACAGCTGCTGAACTGAAAGAAAAATTTTCAGTAACATGCTGTTGATGACATCTCTGCCACAGTATGTGAACTCTTGTGGACTGAACGATTCTTAAGGTTCATCTTGAAACACTGAAGTCAATTGGAGTTTTAACATTGACTTAAATAGGTGTTGGTTCAAGCCCTTAACTCCTGATCCCAGAAACACTTTGCACATGATGAGTAACTTTTGCACTTGAGTAACTCCACTGACTGAATGGCACTTCTCCCATGCATTAGGGTTTGCAGGTATGGCGTTCCGAAACTGAATGTTTCTGAGGTTGACGATCTATGTGGCAGCCATTGCAGTCACATCATCCTCAGTCTCTATTGTGAAGTGTTAATGAAATATAAAGCATTTCAATAAAGGGAAGCTGATCCTTTTATTTTAAAGTAACAGAGATTAAAAGAAATGCAAAAGGGTGATATGAGCCTAAGCCAGGTTAAGGGTAGTAAATAGGCTGCAATTGGGATATGAGTAATCCCAAATTGGGGAATACAGCTAAGAATATGATTTGTGAGATAAAGATTTATGTGTTTCCACTGTCATTTAATCAAGTTCATCCTGAGACTCCTAAAATTGGTTTCCTATTTGTACACTGCAATTTTATTGAAACTATGAGAAGGCATTTCACCCAGTGTCACAAAGCATAGGATGGTCTCATAGACCCACCCATCCATAAAGTGTCATCCAGAGCCTTCCCTTATTTTTAATGCAGTCATACTACTTGATAAAGATCCCAGTCTCTGCACACAGAAATATCATTGCCATACAAACTACTCTCATGCACAAAGAAACACAAACACACACTCTTTAGATAGATGGATTTTAAATTAAATATACCTTAAAACTAACTTTACCTGTAGCTCTCACTAAATTCCTGACCACAGCCATGCAGAGCGTCCAGGATTCAGCTCACCATGAGGTTTGCAAACTGAACAATTTGGTTTGTAAGGACTAGAAATGTAACCATGACTGTATATCCACTTGGAGGTTTGAGTTCAAGAACTTGAACTTTCACGGGGAATTACCCTCCCACCCAAAAAGGGGCCTTTCTATACTTTCTAAAAAATCCCAGGAATTCAGGTTAGATATTTTCGGGGGGTGGAGGGGAGGCCTTATGACTATCTCTTTCCCCTCGTCCTTCATTCTTTGGCCTCTCCCTCTCCTGTACCTCCTACAAGTGTTTTTGGAAGCCACTCAACAGGGGACAGCCAGGTCTGGACAGTCAGCTCCTGCAACTATTTGAGGTCTTCTGGGGCAATTTTTTTCTTCATCAGTCACATTTCAATTGGCAGGCAATAGTTTTCCATTATAAGCTTCCTCTCTTGAAAATACTTTTCATATACCACAATGGTGGCTATATGCATACACACTAATAGTGGCAAGAAGTTTATCTAAATTAAATTTAGAAGTCAGGTTTTTGATGACAGCTGGATTACACTGAATTGCTAGAATATGGCATTAAACAATGTCTCCTCTGTTTTGCAGAGGGCTAAGACATTGTCAGATGAAATCCTTCTAGAATCAAACAGTTTATAAGATTAATAAGATTTAATTATTTTACAATTTATCTCTTTCCACATTAGTGATCCCACTACACTTGCAGTGTCCAAAGCAGCAATATATGTGTTGAATTATGGATGATAACTCCAGTGTAGAAAATATCGGTACTATATACAAGGTCAAAAAACAGGCAAGAGTAATTTGCAACAACTAAATTGCTCGATGTAATAGTTTGGCTTGACAGTCTTTAAAAGGAGGCTTTACATAAATCAAAGGTCTTTAGCGCAATATGCAAATCAAAATCCTACCACTTTCCTAAATCCTTTTAATCCAGAAGTTAATCTCAATAATGACCTAGTTTTTGGACCCTTTACTGGGCTCAGCCACTTAATCTCTTTACCTAGTTTTTCCTGTGCAAAATTTGAAAGAAGAAAATATGCATGCATATAAAATCCTGTTAAAATTTAGCTGAAGCTCAGGCTAAACAAAATAGCCCTTCAAAGAATAGAGCAGGACTTAGTGTTGTGTCATATAGTCTTTCTAAACCACACTGCTATGCAATTTTACAGTATGCAGAAGAGCTTTGTTCATTACAAAGCAAAGACGCTGATGCCCGAGCTGCCACCTTAGCCCAATGAATGTTGGAGAAACAACAAAGGGAGGGCCTTAGTTCAGAATCATAGAAAAGTCTTTACCAGTAAAGAGTGAGCAGGATCAAAAGGTTTGGGCCTTCTCTGCCTATCCAACAAACTACTCTGTGCTGTACTGCTGTTTTCTTGTCTGAAATAAATAAACCACATAGCTGAAGGATGGAGAGGACATTTTAGAAAAGCGAATGGGAGCAAAGGATTTGCATGGGTTTGAAATTATAAGGGAGGAGGATAATGAACCACAAAAACAAACTTCATGTCTTGTTATTGTTTTGTGACTTCTTTGGGAAAAAGACAATACTCCTTATTTCAGAAGAAAATACTTTAATATGGGAGTTGCTTGCAAAGAGGATGTGCAGGATCAGGCTCTGTTATAGGACCTAGTAGACAAAAACATTAAATATTTTCCATTATAAACTGAAGATAAATATTGTAAACTAACATTTGCTTGCCTTGATTTGCTTTGCCAACACCTAGGAATTCTGTACATCATGTGATAGGAAGCTTATTAGAATAACTGAATATAGTAGATGTTATTTTAAAGGCATAAGGCTCTTTTTAAGCAAAGATCATACAAAACATTTAATAAAGTATGTGTGGAACTAACATTTTATGACCTGTGTTGAAATGATGAGAACGGTCCTAAGGGCATATTTCGAAAGGGGCAGATTCTCTAACACTCAGTGCAAATGGGCATTGGGAGCCCCTGATTCAGCCCCAGCATCACTTAGACCTATCAAAATCCCCCTGTGCCAATGGCCTGCCAGTCTGACACAGTTAAGGCACTTCAGTTTCACAGCCAATTGTACACAAGGAAACAATGTTGCCAGCATCACCTCAACCCAACAGGCTAAGTACCTGCTTTACAGCTAAGCAAACTGGAAATGTCCTTTCAGGATAAGATTGAGCAAGACTCAAACTCATAACCTCCAGGATTGTAGTAGAGCCCCTTAACCACTCAACCATCACACCTCTGCGTTAGTGGTCTATTAGAGCCTTTGCTAGTGGAAGATTGCTAAAATAGACCAGAGCTTGGCCACATCCCTCTCTGTGCCTGACACAACTCCTCTCAACATGCCCCCTATGCTAGGGTAGGGAGGCAGAGGCTCTACAGCAGCAGAGATTCATCAGCAGGGAGTTCCCTTAAACCAGGACAATTCTCTGCTGGTGATGTGTGGCTGAATTACAACCCCCTTTACACCTGAGTGACACAAAGGGTCTGGAACAGAGTTTGAGAATCAAGCTATAGCTGCAATTGTTAGAGACTGCTGGATAACTACCAAAGGTGTCAGGGACATTTCCAGATAATCTATAATACAATTTCTTTGGTTCAGTTTATAGACTATCAGATCTTCTCTATTTACTTAACACCCTGCAAGGTTTGGAAAATATCTCAAAAATAATGTTAGTACAATATCTGAATTCTTAAAAACCTTTAACTAAAATGTTTAAAAGATACTTCTGCTCAAACCAAAACTGACTGATCTTTTAGCTGGCTAATTCATAGCCATCTCATGTCAAAAAAGTTAAAGAAACCATTATTTAACTTTAACAGTGTTTGTAACTTTGCGCCTTGAAGATACCATACAGTGAAAAATGAATTGCACCAACTTGAACTGGATATGAAAAGAGACACTAATGTATGCACTCTATCCATAAAGTCACAAAAGATAAATGCATTTGTTAGTGCTATGGGGCCTGAAAGGGTATGACAGGTACAGTACATGCTCTAATAACTAAACACAACAAGTCTGAGTTGAGTGGTATCTTGTATGATAAATTCACATAGGGGCAGATCCTCAGCTAGCATGTATATATAAGTTGCTACATTGACTTGAATGGAGCCTTCCTAGTTTACCCCAACTGAGAATCTGGATCATAGACTTTAATAGTGATGATACCAAAAGTGTTCTAAAATATTTAATAGTAATAGAAAATTACTGTACTGTCTAGATTCACAAAGGAACTTCGGCATGGTGACACTGACCATTGCCACACCTAACTTTTAGGTGCCTAGAAAATCACTGGGATTGTAGAGAAAATTTTCTGCAAGTAGGGTGCTAACTAAGTATAGAAAAATAAGTGTCCTTCAGACAGCAAACCACATACAGAATAGAAATCTCCATTGTGGGGTGGAACACTTAGGGTTTTTCCTCCCAAAATGTTGGTGGCACAGTTGGGCAGGCCCCTTTTCAAATGATCCTTAGGAGTAAGATGTGAGCATTTCCAGGTGCTGTGGAGATGGGAGAGCAGGAGAGAAACACCAAAAGAAGATTCCTGGATTATGTTAAAATGGTTTTCAATTAGTATATGCAATAAGTATATTGCTGCTGGTTGCTGAATACCTGGACACAGCAAACAAATGGCTGGTTAATTTGCTGTCCACACAGCATCATCCTATCAAAAATTGATGGGGTGGGGGGAGCATATCTATTATGCATATTATGAATCACCAGAAATCCATGTTGTCTGTTGTTGTGACTTATACTTTTATATTATGGTACCACCTAAAGGCCCAAATTAGGGTCATGACCCCATTGCTCGAGGCTCTGTCCTGATAAATATAAAAGATGTCCCTGTGCTGAATGTCTAAATAGACATAGACAGTGAGCAGTAAGGAAAAGAGCTATAATAGTTACCAGAGTGGTGGTTGGCAATACCATGTTAGTTCAAAGGGCTTTTTTAATATTTTCAGAGGGCGGGGTGCATTCAATTTGTGCTTATATACACCCACAGATATATTACACATTAGGGCCCCAGTTCTGAAAATACTTAGTCACATGTATAACTTTATATGTATGAATATTCCCAATTAAGTCAATGTGAGTACTCATGTGCATAAGGTTAAGTGCACATGTAAATGTTTGCATTATCAGGACCTAAAATAAAATGGGGCAGCTGTGTGGTCAGGAATGGGGGCAGGTGGGTTTAGCAAACAACTTACTGAATGGTACAGACAGCTATAGGGTATCTGTTTGTTAAAACAAATGTCATTGTTTTCCCTTTCAGTGATGCACTGGAACTTCACAAATGTCAGACATAATGAAGCAGAACACAATAAAATCATGCTATATTCTGGGAGATTACACATATAGAAGATGCATGAATAGCTTAGCTCACATATTTAATGGGGAAAATATTATATATATACACACAGATAAAATGCTTTATTCACTGTTCATTTAGAGCTGTATGACAAACTGGTTTTTCAATTTGCTGGCAATTCCAAAAAGATCCAAAATATTGGAGAGCGGGATAGTTCAGTGGTTTGAGCAGTGGCCTGCTAAACCCAGGGTTGCAAGTTCAATCTTTAAAGGGGCCATTTAGGGATATAGGGCAAAAATCTGTTGGATGATTGAAGTGGGGATTGGTCCTGCTTTGAGCAGGGAGTTGGACTAGATGATCTTCTGAGGTCCCTTCCAACCCTGATATTCTATGACATTTTGTTTCAGGTCAAACCAAACAAAATAGTTTCAAAATTTTCAAAAACAACAAAGAGTTCTTGTGGCACTTTAGAGACTAACAAATTTATTGGGGCATAAGCTTTTGTATGAAGTGAGTTTTAGCCCACAAAAGCTTATGCCCAATAAACTTTTTAGTCTCCAAGGTGCAACAAGGACACGTTGTTTTTGCTGATACAGACTAACATGGCTACCACTCCGAAACATGTCAAAATTTTCAGCGAATCAAAAAAAATTGGAAAAATTTATTTTGATTTTGTCTTTTTGATCTTTTAAAATAAAATAAAAGGAAATGAAGGGCAAGATTCATAATAGTGCAGCAGCAGCCATATGCTCCATAGCTCACTCATCTGCTAGGAAGAACAACTAGGTTCAAGTCCCTGCTCCAGAGGAGGGATTCAAATCTACCTCTTCCACATCCCAGATGAGTGCTCTAACCATTGGGATATTTGATCTAGGGGGTACTCTTATTCCTTAGTGAGATCTGACAAAGGGCAGGAAAGAGAGAATCTTTCTAGCAGCCTTTTTAAACAGCAACAAAATATGCTACCACAGTGCGGCAGGTTCTGTGTAGCCAAAGCAGGAGTAGCCTTTTGTGAACAGAAATATGTCTAGCACAGGAAGAAACAGATGGTTGGTGGAGCAGGCGTCAGTCTGCCACCAATCAATAATGTGAAGCCTGGTGCTATATGATTCTAATAGAATTTGTGGGAATGAGAAGTGTGTGTTGGCTCATAATTCAGACAGATATGATTCAGACATAGAAAGAAGAAAAGAAAAATCAATATTAGGAAATCTCATCTGTGGTTGCCATCTGCAGGCTCTGAAGATTGAGCTTTCTGTAACTTGAAACATTAATCTTGATGATCTGCAGGGGCTAGGGAGGAAGGAAAGGGAACACTGGGTAACAGAATAAGACCTCTTAACAATTTAATCATTAACCTCTTAACCATTTTCCGTGTCACTCAAATAAAAATTCAGATTGAGAGCACAAAAGGTGTGCATCTTTTCAATACTTTGAAAATCACATCACAATGGTAACCCAAATGTAAAAGGAATTAATCAGAAACTTCCTTTTGAAAAGTCAAAAATGGGGATACAAGTGAGACCATCATTGTGTCCCCTACACCCACTTCCAAGAAAGAAGCAAGCCTCTCTTTCTACAGCACTTTCCTCAAACACACATGCAGAAATATCAAGAAGGCCATGCTTGCACGGGTCATAATTTAACATAAAACTATCGATAGTAGATCAATCATTTGTAGAGAGTTACCACTGCAGCTTAATATAGAAAAGAGATTAATGTATTCAGTACAACCAACTGCAATTTAAGGGTTAAAAGGGCAGAAGACTAACGTTGTAATCAACTCAAATCCCATCTAGAGTGAAAATGATTCAGGGCCGGGAAGGAAATATAAAGAAAAAAGAGAAGCTAGATACAATAAATGATTATTTTTTTAAAGTGCTATTACATCAGGACTGCACACTACTTATATCTGAAATTCTCTTCTTAGACAAGGGTTTGGCAAACCTCTCCAGATATGTGATATAAATGGTTAAAAAATCATTTTGATTTCCAAAGCTATTTTGAATGCTTACTTTAATTCTGCTTTTCTGGTCTATGTCTTAATCAAATAACCCTGTTGCAAGTTAGCCAAGGGACACAGCTGGAGCAAATGGTAGGAAATCAAGGAATATAATTTTCCTGACTCAGAAAGATTGAACATTTTAGGGTCAGTGTGCTTAGTCAGTAGTGACAGAGGAAGAGGGTAACAGAGAAGGACAAACTAACTAAATAGCTTCTAGGCTGAGAGGAGAGCACCTCCATTGCTGTGTTCATAATACAAAACTAATGCTGGCTTTGTAAGATGAAAAAAATCATGCATATTTCTCATTATAAATTCTAGGCCAATGGTTTTCAATCTGTGGTCCGCAGACCCCTGGGGTCTATAGACTATGTCTAAGATTTCCAAAGGGGCCTGCACCTCCATTTGAAATATTTTAGAGGTCCACAAATGAAAAAAAGTTGAAAACCGCTGTGCTAGGCCATAGGTTGACAAGGGAACAAAATAATGCCAAGTCTTTTCCACATGTGAAGCCTCCCTAGCACACAGCTGCAAAAGGTGTTCTGCAAAGTTTAGCAAAATATTAAGAACAGAAATGTACCTCCTGACTATTTGTGTGGTTGCCTGATTTTTTAGCTCAGTGGCTCTCAAACTTTTGTACTGGTGACCCCTTTCACATAGCAAGCCTCTGAGTGCAACCCTCCTTATAAATTAAAAACAATTTTTAATATATTTAACACCATTATAAATGCTTGAGGCAAAGCAGGGTTTCAGCTGGAGACTGACAGCTCGCAACCCCCCATGTAATAACCTCGTGACCCCCAGTTTGATAACCCCTGTTGTAGCTTGTGTAGGCCAGCAGAAAACCTATAGTTGACCCTGTATCTGACTATGAAGAAAAAACACATCGGGGCCCTTAAGTGTAAAACATTTTATTAAGTAAGGAAAGTCTCAAGTTAAAGGGTCATAGTGTTTAGGGCCCAGCAGATCATCTAGCTTGACCTGTGCTCCACTGGCCATCTAGACAGCCCACATCAAGCCAACAACCAGAACGAGGCCAAAGTATTATAGCCCTCAGGATTGTTCAGTTATGCTCTCCAGGGACAAATCCTAGAAGCCTTACTCAGCTAAAATTCCCACTGAAGTAAATAGAAGTCTTGACTGAATTAGGCCTCTAGGATTTAGCCAAAGGGTTCCTGTTAGGTACAGAAACCATTGTTTTAATGATATTTGATTACATTATAGAGTTTGACTTTAGAGCTTGTTGAATGCTGCAATATCTTTTCTGCAGGTGGTCAATGGATTTATCAAAGAGATAACAGGCAGGAACATTTTGTGTAGTTTAAACAAAATTAAAATGACATTTCCATTTGTCTCATTCTGTCCTGCAGCTTTTGGCCACAGACTTGCATTGGGGGCAGTATAGCCCTGAGACCTATTTCATGCCCATACTAAACTAGCCTTGACTAGCGTTGTGTAGGTCTGGGAATTACCTCACCCCCATACTAAACTAGCCTTGATTAGCCTTGGAATTTCACTGCTAAAATGCTCCACTGCTGCTAAGGGACCCTCACCTCAAGAATGCCCCTAACAAGAGTTATAACACCAAGAGTTGTAAAGTAGAGGCACCCAGGCACTGGAAAGTTTAGGGAGATACAGAAAGACCAAGAAAGGGTAAAATAGATACGTTTCGACCAGCGAAATTATTCTGACCATCTGCACAAAAAAAAAAGGTCATAAATAAGTTACAATTCAGGCATGAAAGATAAAATGTAAAAAAAATATTTAAGCAGAGAGGAGGAAACATAGGTGCCAGTGAGCAACTGGTTAAATTTTGTTACCTACGGGTATCGAATAATGTGATTGGTTTAGTGAAGTTGAAGGAGGTAGCTAGTTTTATCTATATAATGTGAATAAAAGCAGTGCTCTTTGGGAACCATCTCCAGACTGCAGTTCAACATCAAGCTGCCAGAACTCTGACCCCTTTGCATGTTCATGATGTGCAGAAGCATCACCGGAAATCCCCAGACGAGTAAATCCTGATGGGCCATTGCGTGAAGTTTGTCTGGATATTGGGAGTGGTGAGCATAAGAGATTTGCTTGGCATAGGTATTCTCTCTGTGTTGCTAATAAATAGATGCGTAGAGCATAACTGTGTAAGGCTCTTTCACTGGGAAAATGTTCTGCAGACCCATATGGTCCTGAGCCCTGTAGGTAAGGGTGAGTACTTACACTGACTAGGATTTCCCTGAGTCCCACAGGTGAAGATAGGTACTTTACACCCCACACCCTCAGTAGGGAAAAAGTGGGGGAACCTAAATTAACCAGGTCATGCTTTGAGCCCTCCGTAGGGTATAGGCGACATGCCCTAGATTTTTGCAGGTAACAGCAGTGCAGAACCTCAGCCCCTCAGCAGGAACACTGTGCTTCGCAAAGGCCACAGGTGCATGGGGAAATGCACCTACTGCTACTCCCCTTTCAGAGGGTGCAGCATATGCTCTCCTGCATAGCCAGCCAGCTGTGCTGACTGCTACAGAGGGAGCACAGCCATAGCCGCTTTGGAGCAGCTAGCATCCAAGTGGGTGTTGGCAAGGAGTACTCCCTGCACTGAGGATAGTGCAAAGACTTCAATCATAAATAATAATAATTATTTATTAGCCCAGTGACACCCAAGTATCCCCATCAGGCCCTGATTGCACTAAGCACTGTACAGACACACACAAAATGTGTCCGTTTAATACAATATAAGAAATTGTGTCCAGCGTCTGTCCACGATGGGGAGAGACAGCATATGTAGAAATGTAGGCGCCAGCCAGCCACCATCTATTTTAAATTTTCACACTGCATGCAAGTGGCAATTTCCAAATATCTATGTTTAGGAGATAGCAACACAAGTCTGTATTTATGAAGTGATTCTTCTAATGACTAGATGGTCAATAAATATTTCTAAGATCTATTTGGGCGCCAGCTAATTCAGAGAGACACCACTAGCCCTCCTCCATTCTCACTGGGCTATACTCCTGTGTCTCTAGGAACAGTTTTGTTTCAGCAACTGACCAGGAAAACCCTCCTTTGTCCTGCTGATTACAGGTAATGTATGTTTCATTCTTCCCTGGAATTAGAATACAGTTGGCTTTCCTTAATTTCCATCAACCAAAACAAAGCTAAGTAGCACTCCTCCATAAGTTTTCCACTTTCTAGAACTAAACCATTATATTGTTTTCAGATAAGCAATGAGCCCCAAAGTACTTCAGCAAGTACCTAACTAGAGCAGGACAGGAAATGTTTGTTCCCAAAAATGTTTCTGATGGAAACAAAAATGACTAGCTTCTGGTAAAGGTCCCTTGGCAGCAGGGCCGGTGCAAGGAAGTTTTGCACCCGAGGTGAAACTTCCACCTTGTGCCCACCCACAGCCCACAGCTCCTTGTCCCCCCTCCGCCCTGAGGCGCCCCCCTGCGACAGCTCCCCCCCCTGTAGCCGTGCAGCATCTTCCCACCCCAGCTCACTTCTGCTCCGCATACTCCTTGAGCATGCCGCCCCCTCTCTAATTCTTTTCCCCTCCCAGACTTGCGGCTCCAAACAGCTGATTGGCGCTGCAAGCCTGGAAGGCAGGAGAAGTGGAGCAGTGACAGCGCTTGGGGAGGAACCACTGTAAAAAAAAAATTAGGGGCACCACTTTTTGGTGCCCCCAAATCTCGGTGCCCTAGGCAACCGTCTAGTTTGCCTTAATGGTAGCACCGGCCCTGCTTGGCAGGCCTGAGAAAATGGACAGGGCATATTCTTTCCATTCACCCTCAGGCTTATAATACATCAGGGGACATTGATGTTTGTTGAGATCAGCATGGGAACAAACCTGCCAGGCAGTGTGGCTTTTTTACCTGAGTTAGTTAATAATTTTAAACAAAGTTATATTATGGTATCTGTGTCTCCTTGGTTCTGTGTCCACCTCAAGGAAAACTCTTTACATTTTGGACTGTTTGAATTCTAAGGGGATGTTTCCTGTGTTATTGGACTTGGTTGTTCCACACAGTTTTCTTTTCAGAGCATGCCTGTGCACTAATACATCTGGGACCAACTTCTTTCCCACATCACACTGTTCTTTACTATTTCGCAATCATTTAATTCACACAGAACTGTGTCTAAAATACTGATTAACGGAGACAACTTAATGCTGTGGAATCAAGGGCAAGGAAATACCTTTGTTTTCAGCTTTTATTTCACAAGTAGGTGAAACTGTATGCTATCATTATTTTATTAATTATTATTATTATTACTAGTACAGTAGCACCATTGAGCCTCATCTAGGTCAGGATGCTGTTGTTCGAGCCTGTACAAACCTGTAGTAAAAAACAATACCCTGAAGAATTTAGTCTATGGTGAGATTTTTCTGCCTATATTTTCTCTCTCTCTCTCTCTCTCTCTCTCTCTCACACACACACACACACACACACACACACACACAGCGGTGGCTCCAGGCACCAGCACGTGCCTGGGGCGGCAAGCCACAAGGGGCGCCCTGCCAGTCCCTGCAAGGGCGGCAGTCAGGCAGCCTTCGGCAGCTTGCCTGTGGAAGGTCCCCCAGTCCCGCAGATTCAGCAGCAATTCAGCGGCAGGTACGCCAAAGCCGCAGGACCGGCTGACCTCCCGCAGGCATGCCGCTGAAGGCAGCCTGCCTGCCGTGCTTGGGATGGCAAAAAAGCTAGAGCCGCCCCTGCACTCTCTCTCTCTATCTCACACACACACACATACACACGGACACACTCACAGTTAATTAATGTAAAGCAGCTCCCACATCCAGGGTTCCTTTTAATTATATAAACCTCATTATAAAAACAATACAATTTAAAACATAAACCTAGGCATTACCAAGCATGGAAACTATCATTTAAGGATTATAACTATCATATTTACATAATTACTGGAGCAACCATAACTATAAATTAACCGAGTCTCTTTTTGCATGGAAATTTCCTAGTTTTTAAAATCCATCCCTAAATCAATATAAAGAGACCAGAAATTTAATATCAAATTTGGTAAAAAGCATATACATTGGGTGGCATTTGTTTTATGCACTTAAATATGGGCCTAACTAAAAGCATATAAGTAGAAAGGGACTGTCCAAGTAACTGAAATTATTGATGTGAATTGGAGGTCCTTCCTAGAGTAGAATGCAGAAGGCGGGTAACAGCAACTCCAACATCATTCTTGGCCTGCCAATGACACATGCCTTGCTATATCCTGTGAGCTGTCTTACAACTTCTCCTTGGAAAAGTTTTTAAAATGAAAATACAGCCTGGTTTCTTGTTTTTTCTTCTTCCTCCTAATCATGCTAAATCCTAATCAGTAGAAGAAAGATAACAACCATAAGCTGAAATTACCAATAATGATGAACAAATATTTCTCAATACACCAGTCGGGTTTCTTTGTCCTTTCTGATCATGACATGATGTCATTGTTCTGCAGCTTTGGCCTATTTTCTGCATTGCATATGATGGGTCGATTTGATTAAAATAAACATCTTACATAACAACCCGGCTGTGCACTCAGATTTTTTTTCTTGTTTCAAGGAAATTTTCCCAGCATGAATCCTGCACATACAATTAACATTTGCCAAATTTCATCTGCAAAATCTGCTAGGGTATATAAACATATTAAAAAGCACAGCTGATGTGCTCCACCATCCTTTCCTCCCTATAATCATCACAGCTTTGTACTAGGGGAGGAGAGAGAAAGAGGCAGGTTAAAATAGAAAATCATTCTCTTGAAAGGAGAATTTAAATAGAAGATTGAGGATCAGAGCAATTGTATGGCTGGGATTAAATAAATCAAACCTTTTCAGCATCTGTTCACAGAGAACACAAGAGATCCACCATAGACTAGAGTCACAGTGGAACAAAATATGCTGACCTGGTAGCTTGCAGTGTTCTGTTAACAGTATGGACAGAGATGGATTGTTTTACATACTGTAATCAATAACACAGACTATCGGCTCTCTTTTATTTTATTGCTTCATGTAATTGTTTTGTTTAAATATGGGCCTTTATTTGTATGTACCAGGATGGGATAGGCTACCGGATTGAGGAATGGAGAAGAAGAATATGATAAAATTATCTTTAACAAAAAAAGATTAAAAGGAGAAAATTCCCAAAATATGAAAAAAGGAACTACCATTATCCAGTGTAAAGAGCCATATGCTTAATTCTTTCACAGTCAAGCAAGAAAGTTTGTACACTGTGGATGGGATTTTCAGGAGCATTTAGCATTGGTCTTTTTTCCTACTGAAGTCAATGGGAGTTTTACCATTGATTTTAATAGGAGGAGAGTTGGGCCAAAGCTGAGTGTTTCTGAAAACAGCATTGCCAGCTCTCAATTTTCAAACTCATGGTATTGGTTTAAATAGCATGAGATTTTAGAAATTAATACATTTAGGGTCATTTTTCCTTGCCTTCTGGTTTTGAGCCCTAAGCTCTCAAGTATCCAAGCTTTCCTCTACAACCATGAGGGCTAGGAACTTACTATTGTAAAGAAATGAAGTTGTGATTCTCATGCAATCATATCACTCCAGGAACTGGAGCTTTAAACACACACAAATGAAAAACATATATCATGAGACTCATGATAAATGTCAAGAACTGTCCGCTTTGCAAAAATATCACCCTGAAGCTCACTCTTGGAGTAGGGTGACCAGATGTCTCATTTTTAAAGGGACAGTCCAGTTTTTTGGGAACTTTTTCTTCTATAGGCGCTTATTACCTCTCACCCGGTGTCCTGTTTTTTCACAGTTGCTATCTGGTCACCTTACCTTGGAGCCATTATTTTCTCTACATGCTTGCTATTTCTGCCACTGCAAAACTGCTAAAAGGCTCATGTAACACGGCTCCTACCAACTCCCATCTTCTCCATGGTCTTTGGGCTTCTTCCTTACATTGTCCTGTCAAAGCCCTTAGTGGTGCACTTTAGTGAAAGAGGACACCTCTGTCCATGTTATATTTGACTGAGATCATGAGTGGGGACTCAGACTCCAGGAACTCTTTACCCTTCAGCCTTGCCCTTTACAAGTTGAGGGATTTTTGTTCCTTTCAGGGCAGTTTGCATTAGACAACCATTCAAGAGTGGGCTTCTTAAAACAAGATTTATGAAAAACAAAGAAAAAATTGTAGGAAAAGAAAAGAAATGGCTTGTATAACATACCTCATCTGAATAATTTGCAAAGCCCAGCATAAGTTACAGAGAAAAGAAGATAAAATCTTATGTTCTTTGCAAACAAATTCCCTCAGACCTTTTTTTGGTCAGCCTGGAAACCAGCTCCCTTGCTGTGTTCAGAGATCTCTTTTTTTTCCCCCACTCTCTTCTACTCAATCTGTTTATCTAGTCCTTAATGTTAGAGTTCATTAGCATATCAGGATGAGGTTTCATCACTAGTTCCAAAGGAAAGTTTTATCAGGAGTACCATCTGGAAGAAATGCCCATGTAAGGTCAATTTTCCCCTCAGTACTCTTAGATGTTCCCCACCTTTCTGTCTCCAAGGCCAGAATTCCATAGGCCATCCGGATCTCCCTAAACAGTTCTTCCAAGTCAAGGTGGCTGGCATTTGATTCAATTATCCATTGTTCTGGGTTTAGTAGTTAGTTCAGGCTCTTATGCTTCTTTTAACATCTCCCCTATCTGTTTCCCTTGCAATGAAATATATACCACTGACATACCCCAGAACTTCTGTCACAGGCCTCTTCTGGCTATTCAGTTTAGCCCTCTCTCGAGAAGAAGACATGGGGCTTGATTCTTCACTCTGTTATATCAGTTTTACCTTTATGTCCACTGGTTTTAACGGCATCATCCTAGCAGTGAACTGGCACAACAGAGTAAGAGTCAGGCCCACAATTCCAAATGCAGAAGAATTAAAATCTTCCTCTATATTAAAAAAGAGCTAATTCACATGTGATGCAACTAACTGCATAACTCATCTCTATATTTTAATAAATAAATAATTCCTAAACCCACCTACTTTAATTTACCTTATTGCAAACGTGCCTTCAATAAAATGGCCACCATGCTACAGAACTACATTTACCAAATGCCAGGCTTAGTGTCAGGGTTCATATCATCTTCTCAGGTTTAACAAGCTCAAACGTCTAATCCTGTCTGCAACATGGCAAGCTCCAAACTATAAGGGAAAAAGGCAGGGTAAGTACAAGTGCTCTATCTCTCACTGGCAAACCCACTAGGTAAACAAACATATAAATCAATTTACAGCAAGCAACAAAGCACGATATCCTTTACCAATTGACCCCTTAGAGAGACAGGTAGCCTAGTGGGTAGCACACCCAGTATTGCCTCTCTGTAGTAAGGCTATTCAGTCCAATTCCTCACCTAAGGGTGTGTTTAGCTTCACCTTGGGTTTGCAGTGTCCTTGCCCTCTTTTTATCAGAGGGTGAGATAAATTGGAATGTGGCTTATGACCCACCTGCAGCAGAGACATCTGGTAGGGGAGTGCAGGCCCACCCACTCCTCTGGGCTCTGATGTAGGGCCCAATGAGAGTCAGTGTCTGGCACCTTGGAGTGCTCTCAGAGTTAACCTCCCTGTGTCACTTCCTACCATCTGTCCCTCCTCCAATGGCTCCAAGTCAAGGTAACAAAAGGCATCAAGCGGAGTGCCCCAAGGTTCAGTCCTGGGGCCAGTTTTGTTCAATATCTTCATTAATGATCTGGAGGATGGCGTGGACTGCACTCTCAGCAAGTTTGCAGATGACACTAAACAGGGAGGAGTGGTCGATACACTGGAAGGTAGGGATAGGATAAAGAGGGACCTAGACAAATTAGAGGATTGGGCCAAAAGAAATCTGATGAGGTTCAACAAGGACAAGTGCAGAGTCCTGCACTTAGGAAGGAAGAATGCCATGCACTGCTACAGACTAGGGACTGAGTGGCCAGGCAGCAGTTCTGCAGAAAAGGACCTAGTGGTTACAGTGGACGAGAAGCTGGATATGAGTCTACAGCGTGCCCTTGTTGCCAAGAAGGCTAACGGCATTTTGGGCTATATAAGTAGGGGCATTGCCAGCAGATCAGTGCTATCCTTTTACCCCATTTGGGCTCACATGAGGTTTGTACACTCCATCACACCAATCAATATGACATCCACCACCTCTCTCTGGGGAGCATGATATTTAGTTGGCCTCTCAAATATTTACATTTCCCCAGAAGTAACTCCTCCTATAGTTGAGCTTCTTAAAATGTATAGGCTTTTTTAAATATTAGTTTCCCCAATATCCTTCTGCCTTTGGGTAAATTATCCCTAACCTAGCCTAAAGGGATTATTATAACAGAGTATTTCAAAGGTCATTTTTAAGATATCTCTCCCCAAGTCTCCACTCCCATTTCCTTCTCTCTCTTTTTTTGTAAATTAAATTACTATACTGGTAACATTAAGGAACATATTTTGAAAGGAGACATAACCCAGCATCTAAATTAACACGCACCCAGCAATTTTTCAGGGTACCCAAATCTTGTATTTGCATATGCTAATAAGGATTTAACAGACAAGCTATCCAATTTGCATGTATATATCCATGTGTGTTTTTATGCCTGAAAATGTGTTCATGCAAATACAAAGGCTGCTTTTGAAAACTTTATCCCAAACACTTAACACCTATAAAAGAAAGAACATTTCACCCTGACTTTGAATAAAGTATTTTCAATGTGCTGGACTTAAGCCAAACTGCCTCTTGTAATGTTACAGAAATATGTGATGCTAAAGACCAATACATCAGATCAAATGAGAACATATCCTTGGAATTCTGAGTTGGCGGCAACACTAAATTCTTAACTCATCTTTAAATTTAAAAGTGCAGCATAAATTAAGGCTAATGAAATTATATAAAATTAAGTTATTGCCCAGGGCCATGAAAAGGTTCACTCTTTATTAAAACAAGCTAATTCCATGTTTAATTTTCATTCAGAATCTTCACAGATTGTGGACATTACAATCCTACATGGTTGATTTGAAATCACCAACAAAGAATATGTGTACTTTGAATATGGGGCCTGATCCATAACTGAAATCAATGGGAGTTTCAATAGTGAGGAATCAAGCCCATAAGCAGCAAATGATCTGAAACTCTCAACAATGTGAAAAGTCTGTATGCGAATTATTCTTAAGATTTGACTTCTTAGACACACTGAATTTTAAGTAAGAATTTCTTAAATAGTCTGTAGCTGAACTTGAAAAGTACAAATTGTGGAGCAATTGGTGTCACATTAAGGCTTGATAAGAGAATGACTTTCAATTCCCTGGTTCATAAGTGTGCTATTGATGGCAGGGACATGGTGTATGTTTGTTAGGTTTGATCTCAGAGAAGCTTCTTATAAGAGGTAAAACACTGAAATAAGTGGCTGCTCTACATTGAAAGAGGAATTTGCAGAGTTGGAGTAGGGCTAAAAGACAGCTTAGACCAAAGGAGTGTGGCAAAGTCAGTGACAGACTAACCCTTTTTTGCACTAGACTGAAACAGAAAATGCAGTCATTCCTCCGCAAGACAGGAAGTACAACCTTCTTCCAAATTCTGTATGACATGAAATATAAGTGAAAATGCATTGGTCACAGAATTCAGGTGATCCGAAAGCATCCAGTATCCAAAACACAGTATCCAAAACACACACCCAAGTCCAAATAATGTGAAAATGGAAACTCATCATGAAAGTCATTTGTGTACCCTTTTTTTCCTCTGGATTGCTGGATGTTTCCTTTAGCTTATTGCTGCCTGAAGTCTTGTCCCATTCAACTCATATATGCAGCACTAAATACAACTTGGGATGTAGAGGGAGGTACTTTAATGAAGAACCCACACCTGAATGCATGTGAGCTCCTCCTAACATTTACTGGTTCAAATAGATTTGGGTACCCCTTGCAAAGCTTTTATATTGGGAAGCCCCACCTACGAGATGCTGTGTGCAATGTTCATCCCCTTTCCATGTGACCCAAACTCTTGAGAACTGGGAATGGCATGCTTGGAGGTTGCAGATAATAAGTTCTGAAGTGATACAAATGATATATGTGCTCGTGGATAGAGATTTCCCTTTAAAATGGAAGGGGGAACCTATGATGTCCTCTAACCATGGTCATGATAGAGACTTGAAACAGTTCATGTTCCACCTCACTGTGGCAGTAGAGCATGAGCAGTAAACATCACATACATTTTGGTAGGGTCCCTTAAAGCTGTAGTTTTTTGAGCATTGACTAAATAGGCCCTGTTGATATAAAAGGTCCTATCTCTCCAGAAACAACATTAGCAGGATTCAGGAATAATGGTCAGCTCTCCCTGATGGGTAATCCTACTCCTGTATGTACCATAGTGACTTCCACATCAATGATATTTTTTCTTATATCTTTAGGGGGAAGAAGCTGCCCTCCACTGTCCTACTTCAATCTGCAGGGTTGCCTTTTAATTCGGTTGGAAGGTGAAGAGGGATCTGCCAACATTAAAAGTGAATTCCATGGGTATAACTATAGGAAACGTGATGTAAGAGAACACACTCTCAAAAATTCAGATCTGCTGAGACAACCAGCAGCTCAGATCTGGCAGGTTGAATGATTTGATTTTTCAGGTGTTGGTCAACCACAGCTTCAGCTGAAGTCAACAGCAGCTGTAGGTGTTCAGCATTCATGGAAATCTTAACCCCATATTAAAGTATGAAAGAGAACTTTCCCCATACTGCATCTGCTTCATTAAAACTGAACTCTTGAACACCAAATGGAAAATTATATTATTATTGGCTGGCCTGGAGTTTAGTTAAAGGTAATCCTACATGTACGTTAATGCTGGCCAGGTTGCCATGAGAATTGATATGTGGTAAGGATATTTGTAAACCCTGGGCATCCAGACCTTATCCAATCAGAACGGATACATACTGTGTATGATTTATGAGTGCCGCCAGTTAAAAATTGGATGCCAAATTGAATTTGTTCCTTAACCCAATTGTGTGTATATTTATATGTAAATAACAAATACAAAATATAATGTCAGAAAGGAAAGGAAAAACCAATCAAGAGGATTAACAAGATTTAATATATCACCCCTCACTTCCTCAATTACTACTCAAGAAAGGCCACAGAATGAAAAGGAAAAAAAAACCCTCAGAATTCAGACTTTGCCAGTCCTTCATTCCCCATAATGATAGCACACAAAACTTCTGAAGATATAGGCAGGCAGTGAAAACAAGTTCACTGCATTCCTTTGGGGAAAAAATGGGATGTCGTTGCTCAGACTGAGTACAACGTATTTTTTCTTTCCTGCCATAAGTACCCACCACTATAGGCCTGATCCAAACCCATCCAGATCAATGAAAAGACAATCACTGACTTCAATGGGTGTTGGACCAGGCCCTTAAGTGAGGATCCACTTTGCAGACATTAACTATACTAGAAGGCAGTGGTTTAATTGTGTTTCTCTCTGTATTATAGGTTCCACACAAACATTTTCAAAGTAGGAGCAATCAAACATTTTCACTGGAAGGCTTTGTTCATGAGTTTCTTCTACCTCTTCAACCAATTAACCACCATCATTAATCAGCTTGATAGCGAGGGAAAAAAACAACCTTAAGGGTGAGATTCTGCAGTGCATATCTAAGCCCTCTTTTCACTATCCTGATCCCTGTTCCAGGGACTGGAGCCTCAAGATCTTTCACCAGCCTTCCTGCACTGTCCTATGGACCACAACACTGTCTACTGCAACGCTAACCTCAAAACAACCCTGCCATTCCCAGCATGCCCCCTGCATAGCAGGCTGGAAGGGGTCCTCCAATGGTAGACTTATGGCTATCTTCCACAGTGCTTGTGCCAAGGAAATCCTTCCCCTCCAAAACCCGGGCTTTTAGGGACCTTTACACCACCCTGCTCTTTTACCAAGTGTAAAGGGGCTAGAGTGGGGGGTAAGGATCTCACACTAAGCCTCCAATCGAAAATGATGTAATATTTTATTTTTTTTTCTCTCTGTCTCCTCCTGACCTCCACTTCCACTACTCAACTACTTGGAATTTTTAGTGGCCTCCTTTCTTGTTGTGCCCTCTAGGCCCATCTACCAGATGAAGCCAGCAGAGTAGAACTAACACTCCAGAGATTCCATTTTCCTGTTGGGCCACTGGCAAAACTACTCTACGTAGGAAGTGAAACTGACCTGACCCAATTTATTTTGATTCTGTACAAAAAGAGTTTTCCCTGCAGCCCAATAGGGCTCAAGTGAACTTGACTAAGTTGCACTGATTTCTTTCCAGTGTGGTTACTCTTGCCAGCTCTCTTGGGAAGTTTACCGTGCAGGAGAGGCAGCTGTGCTACTACCCCCCTGCAGAGGAATTTTGAAAATAGGGAATCCTTGCAATCACTAATTCAGGCACCTGGAAGGCTTTATGTTATAGTCTCTCAGCCAAACTGTGCTCTTGATCCACTTCAATGTGGTCCTAACTTTAAGCATGAGTAGTTCCATTGATAGCAATGTGATTACTCATGTACTTAAAATTCATCATCACATGCTTAAGTGTTTTGCTGGATCAGGACCTGTAACCACTGGTGCCATGACATTTGCTGTTTTAATGTGACTTTGTTTAGTTTCTCATTTGAAGTTGTTTCTAAAAAAAAGGATCATGTAGTGCCACAGCCAGTGCTTTATCTATGGGAGAAAAATATGGTTCAATAGCTCAAAAAACTCCCCAGTACTCTCCCTTAAACTGTTCACCTACTCATAGGTTTTTGAAAGTGGACTTGTTTATTCTTTCCAGGTTCATAACAGAGGACAGGAAATAAATGAGTAGAATCCACCATGGTTTTGGCACTTGCAGACTTCAGCCAGGTTACCAAGGGAGCCAATGCTGCTGCAGCAGTGTTTGCATTTATGTACAGTCCTCATATTTCTCCAGTTCTGAAGAAGGCACACGCTGCCTGTTTGACACTTTCATTTTTTTCTCTTGCCCACATAAAATAAATATAAGACTTTCTTCAATTTCTCATTTGGTGTGTAGGGATTATATTTTATTACGTTTGGATTTCTTTAAATATCTATATTCACTAGAATCGTTTTTTTTTAAATTCTTCACAATGATTGACAGTTAAAATAAAGGCATCCTTGAGTGTATATATCTTATTCCCTTATTCACTAATTGTTGGTGTAAAGAAATGCCTGGCTGCTAATTGAAGAGACATGGGTAGTAAATACTACTTGCAATTGTTACTACTCATGTCTTGATGAAAAAGTTTGAAGGAGTGATATTACTTATCATAATATATGTCATTAACATTAGGTTATTTTGAAAAGAAAATCTCCTAAAACACCATAGTATTTTCTACAGGCTCTTCATCAGGCAAATTTCCCACAGACATCATGCCAAGCCCTTTTCAGCATCAGCTCCCAGCACAAGTCTTAACAAGGTGCACTTCAGTTTTGATTCCCACAGACCTTCCACCAGTGTTTTGAAATGTCATAGTGTTCACATAATGGATTAAGTGTGATGCTTTCATAAGAAAATAGACATAGGCATATCCTGCAGGAATACAATTATTTATATAGAACCCAGCATGGGCTGTGCACTTATGGCTCTTGACCAATATGAACATCTGAGTGCACAGGTTTGGATAACATTAGAAATTCTCACCCTGCCACCCAAAACGCAAACCAAACCTGAATTGAAAATATTTCTCCTCATTCTTTGTCATTTCTACATTCACAGACAAGACCAGGAGTGAAAGCGACAAAGTGCAATGTGAGAGTCAGACATGCTAGACTGCTGCAACACAGACCCAAGTCTGGGCCATGCCCCGAGAGCTGCAGACTTTAACCAAAAACTGCTCAGCCAGTCACCTATCTCCAACACCCAGCTCCCAATGGGATCCAAATCCCAAATAAATCCATTTTACTCTGTATAAAACTTATACAGGGTAAACTCATAAATTGTCTTCCTTCTATAACACTGTTAGAGAGATATGCACAGCTGTTTGCTCTCCCAGGTATTAATCACTTACTCTGGGTTCATTAATAAACAAAAGTGATTTTATTAAATATAAAAAGTAGGATTTAAGCGGTTCCACTTACAGACAGACCAAAGTAAGTTACCAAGCAAAATAAAACAAAACACGCAAGTCTAAGCCTAATACATTAAGAATCTGTTTACAGGTAAAATCTCACCCTCAGAGATGTTACAATAATCTTCTTTCACACACTAGACTCCTTCCTAGCTTAGGCCGAATCCTTTCCCCTGCTACAGTCCTTGTTAGTGCCAGCAGGCATCTTAGGTGAAATACAAGGTCTTTCTCATGACTGTCAAGTATCAGAGGGGTAGCCGTGTTAGTCTGGATCTGTAAAAGCAGCAAAGAATCCTGTGGCACCTTATAGACTAACAGACGTTTTGGAGCATGAGCTTTCGTGGGTGAATACCCACTTCCTCAGATGCATGTAATGGAAATTTCCAGGGGCAGGTATATATATGCCCGTGGAAATTTCCATTACATGCATCTGAGGAAGTGGGTATTCACCCACGAAAGCTCATGCTCCAAAACGTCTGTTAGTCTATAAGGTGCCACAGGTTTCTTTGCTGCTTTCTCATGACTGGGACCCCCTTTGTTCTGTTCCACTCCCTTTTACAGCTTTGGCACAAGGTGGGAATCTTTTGACTCTCTAGGTCCCCACCCCTCCTTCTAAATGGAAAAGCACCAGGTTTAAGATGGATTCTAGTTCAGGTGACATGATCACATGTCACTGTAAAACCTCCTTCTTCATTACCTAGGAGCTGGCTGACATGTACACAGGAACGCTTGCAGGTAAACAAACCCATTCACAGTTCATTGATTCTGAAGCACCCTTAATGGCTTCCACTTAATGTGTTTACATCAGTAATTCAAATTTATATCTTATTCTCCTAACTCCAGACATAGAAATAATACATGCAAACAAATAGGATGACCACACTCAGTAGATTATAAACTTCGTAATGATACTTTACAAAAGAACTTTTGCTTAAAGCATATTCCAGTTGCATTATATTCACATTCAAAGCATATTTTCATAAAACTTTATGGAGTGCAATGTCACATAGGCACCTAAATATCTTTGTGAATCCCACTCTTGACCTCTTGAGTCCCAATTCCCTATCTGTAAAACAGGGATAATACTACTCTCTTTCTTTCACCCTTTATATGTCTGGTCTATTTAGATTGTAGTACACTCTTCTGGTCAGGGCTATCTCTTTCTATGCTTTTGTGTGAGGTACAGCACAAAGTGCTTCCATCTCATTTTGGGCTTCTAGGTGCTACCGTAATAGAAATAAATAACAATTTACCTTATTATGAAGTTTGTTCTAGTGTTTCCTATAAACACTGATTTTTTTTGTATACTGAGATATGTAAACAACCCTTTGTAATGCATTTATAATAAAATCATTCTTTTCTTTCATTACTTAGAAATGGTTTTATTCTGTTTTCAGGAGGGTGACCCTGATTTTAATGCTTTGTTCCTGATATTTTTTTCCTAGCCTTGCATTTTGGTTTTCTAAGTCACTCCGTTGAGCTAGGTGCGAACAGTCAGGAGAAATTTAGGCCTTCTGTATTAGCTATGTGATATTTAGTAGTAAATTTCCCTAGAGTGCTGGATGAAATATGATCAATTGAAACCACAATCTGTTTAGATTTTATTATTGTGCAGTTATTTCCCTTCTCAGATTGTGGCTGCAATGGAAGCTAAATTCACAACTAACCCTTTAACACATTTAGATTGGGGCAAAGAAAATATAGATCTTTGGACTTCCCTTGAAGATCTGGCAGTGCTTCAGGTCTCTCGAGCACAGGGAATCCTACAAGAGCAAGTGTTGCTGCAAAGAGAAGAGTCATGCCCTAAAGGTTGCCCTTCCTCAGTCTTTTAGGTCTTGACTAGACTAGGATTTAAAGTGTGATGCTAGCATGTGTTAGCTAACAAGTGCTAACTAACATGTTTGAGGGTATGTGTATATTTCAAACTGGAGATATAATTCCCAGCTCAAAGAGATATACCTACACCAGCTATGATTGAACTAGCATGTTAAAAATATAAATGTAGCTACAGTGGCATGAGAGGAGAGAGGGGCTAGCCATCCCAAGGACATACCTAGCATCTAAGATGCACACATACTCACGGTGCTTAGCCCTTCCTGCTACTCATGGCAGCCGGTATCAAGCGGAGTGCCCCAAGGGTTGGTCCTGGGGCCAGTTTTGTTCAATATCTTCATTAATGATCTGGAGGATGGCGTGGACTGCACTCTCAGCAAGTTTGCAGATGACACTAAACTGGGAGGAATGGTAGATACACTGGAGGATAGGGATAGGATAGAGAGGGACCTAGACAAATTAGAGGACTGGGCCAAAAGAAACCTCATGAGGTTCAACAAGGACAAGTGCAGAGTTCTGCACTTAGGAAGGAAAAATCCCACGCACTGCTACAGACTAGAGACTGAATGGCCAAGCAGCAGTTCTGCAGAAAAGGACCTAGAGGTTACAGTGGAGGAGAAGCTGGATATGAATCGACAGTGTGCCCTTATTACCAAGAAGGCTAACGGCATTTTGGGCTATATAAGTAGGGGCATTACCAGCAGATCAAGGGACGTGATCATTCCTTTCTATTCGACATTGGTGAGGCCTCATCTGGAGTACTGTGTCCTGTTTTGGGCCTCAAACTACAGGGAGGATTTGGAAAAATTGGAGAGTCCAGCAGAGAGCAACAAAAATGATTAGGGGGCTGGAACACATGATTAATGAGGAGAGGCTGAGGGAACTGAGATTGTTTAGTCTGCAGAAGAGAGGAATGAGGGGGGATTTGATGGCTGCTTTCAACAACCTGAAAGGGGGTTCCAAAGAGGATGGATCTAGACTGTTCTCAGTGGTAGCAGATGACAGAACAAGGAGCAATGGTCTCAAGTTGCAGTGGGGGAGGTTTAGATTGGATATTAGGAAAAACTTTTTCACTTAGAGGGTAGTGAAGCACCAGAATGTGTTACCTAGGGACGTGGTGGAATTTCCTTCCTTAGAGGTTTCTAAGGTCAGGCTTGATGATTTAGTTGGGAATTGGTCCTGCTTTGAGCAGGGGGCTGGACTAGATGACTCCTGAAGTCCCTTCTAACCCTGATATTCTATGATTCTATGGTGCTGTGGCTACACTTTAGCTTTAGCACAATAGCTCAATCATGGCAGGCATGTCTACCCAAGCTGGAAATTGGACCTCCAACTCAAAGTATAGACATACCTGAAAAGCCACCTAGAGTAGGCAAGGCACACTGCTTTAACTTGCATTAAAGTGGTTGAGTTAAAGCCTAGAGAGGAAGCTTTAATTTGCCGATTTTAGCACACTTTAAAGGCAGTGTGTCTTGTCTACAATAGACTTTTAGAATGTGTTAGCTTACACATGCAAGCATCAGGCCTTATTGGGTGATGGGTAGAGTGTGCAATAGAAGCCACTGGAGTTAGATCCTTGGAAGGAATTAAAGTACAGTGTCCTATACCACCCCTGAGTGCAACTCCTTCATTAGGAGAAATGACAGGGGGCACTAGAAGGAAAAGAAGAGAATATGAAAAGTCGGGAAAGTTGCATGATCTCTGTCCTTCATGCAGGATACTCCTCATGTTTTGGGGGTGCAAGAAAAGGAGCTGGTGAAATCTTTGGAGGTGTTCACTTGCCTGTCTGTTGTTAACCTTGTCCCCGACACTTGAAGCATTTCTTTTTGGGCAGGAAACAAGTACCTGAGCCCAACAAATGTGAAAATTATTATGGATGGAGGAAAATTTTCTTTAGGCTTGGTTCAGATTCAGTTTGAGTTCTGTTGAAAGGAACAGGTCAGTTTTCATAAGAGTTAACCTGTTTCACACATTCTTAATTATGGAGCTGATCCAAAGCCAATGAACTTCAACAGACTTTGGATCAGGTCCTATGTGAATAACATTCCCAGATATCCCAGTTTTACAGATATCTCCATTCTACTTACATTTTTAGAGGGATAGTAAATTAACTACATGTCATATTACTGCTTCTCCTTCTTGCCTATCAGTGAGGCAGGAACCCAGCCCTGTCTCATACACTGGTAGCTAAGAAGGTGGAATAGTGAACAGAAGCTTTTTGTTTGTTTGTTTTAATCTTCATGGAGCAGACTTCCTGCCTATCTATCTATCTATCTATCTATAGAGAGCATGCACGCGCTATAATGAGATGAAAGTTTTCTTGCTTCATTTTGGCTCAAAGCTAAGCCTGTTCTTTGTGAAAACATATACATTCTTTTATACTTGATAAGCAGAGTTGCCAACTCTTATAATTTTATTGTGAGTTTCATAATATTTGATGTTTTTCCTAAAGGCCCAGTTGCTGGAATCAACAGATTACATAAGAATCTCAACTTTCTCTCCTTTTTTAAAAAGTAATTTTCTAGCCCTGATAGCTGAGGAGAAAAGCTTAAAAATGTGAAGCAAGAACAACCTGAAGACTTAGAAGACAAAGAAGAGGAACCTAAAAATTCCTTTATAAAAATCTTGTGATTTCTTCAGTCCTGGCTTATGATTTTTAAAAACATGGTGGTGTCAGTACTGGATAAGTCTAATTTGTTTATTATATGGGCAGTGAAAGGTTTACAATGTTCATAACTATTCATTTCCTTTAAATGTTTGTGTCTTGTAAATTCCTTGGTAGAGAAGTGCATTGTTATCACTCAGCAACATTGGTTTATTTTTCAAACTTTGGTTTATTCTTGGAATTTGCCTTTTTTTTAAAAAAAAAAATCTTCTTTTGTGTGGCTGCATGCAAGCCACACTTCTTAAAATTATAAATACATTTCATGGAACATGTCAGCAAAATATTTAATTAAAGGGTTATGTGATGCTATTTAAGATGCTAATGGTTTCTGTTGAGCTCTGCCTCATTTAAAAAACACTTCACAATATAGGAAGGGGTAAGCAGGGACAAATAGTTATAGAAGAATGTATATTGCAACACTGGTTAAAACAAAACAAAACTCTCCAGAAAAACAGTGTGTAAGCAAGAAGAAGAAGTGTGAGTAATCTGAGAAGAAGTACCATAGTAATATGAACATTAGAATTTCATAAATTAACAGTGACTTGCCTCAGACACACCAAAAAGCTGAAAATTGATCATGTTTGTCTAAATTCAAATACTACCCAGGTCAAAAAGTTCTTGGAGCTTTGGGAATGCTGTGGCAGACTATAATTATGGACATTTCTGATGAGGTTTTAAAGGGGGAAGGACCCTCCTATTAGGATCTATTTGTGTGCCTCGAGGAAACATGTTAGTCAGTCTAGATTTGCTATCAGTATTCAGACAAATATAAAAGCCCAAAGCAACTGTGCTCTAAACAGTATGGGCCCAATTCTCAGATGGTATAAATCAGCATATCTCCACTGATGTTGTGGAACCTATGCTGATTTACACTGGTTGAGAATCTGGCCCTGTGAATCTATGGCTCCAGAGGAGTCTTTTCCAATGAACATGGAAAAGCTTTACATAACCTGGACTGTGATGTGCAGGAATTGTTGATTACCTCATGCATTGAAGAATTAGCAAATCACTTGTAAGGGTCAAGAGGGATGTTTCCCCTCCATTGCCTTAAACACTTGACAGAGGACACCAAGTTATGGCTGGACTACAGTGCCTATATGGTGCCCATTCTACTTATGTGTTATAAACGGCAGGTTTATGGTAGGCTTTCATTTCCAATGAAACAGCAGGTAATGGCCACTGTCAGGGGCACGAAGCTGAACCAAAGCTTTTAACTAGTGTATCAATGCCAGGGTTTCTCTGTCAAGCTGCATTACTTTAGATATGTTAAAATAAACTGCTTTTTGACCTGTCATTTGCTAGTTAGCTTACTGTAATCCTGTAATTCATTCTGATGGTTTTGTTTTGACTTAGCCATTTCTTACTTACCAACTGGCTAGAGAACAGCTTGCTAACATCTCTAGGTGGGTGTACATCCCCCCCTCAAAATCTTTTTCTACACTTCTATGACAGCAAGACTTATTAATTTGTTCCTTAAAAACTCCAAACCATAGATGCTGAAAGCAATGAAAGTAGAACAGGTGAGAGTCACATGCCAAAAAGAAAGAGACCAGAGGTTATCTAAAAAGCTTGCTGTGTAAAGTAGAGCAAAGTCTAGGCCACGCCAAGATAAGGTGATTTCTTAAGTCTCTTTGTTATGCTTCTATCCATTTCTCCATTAAAGCCACTGAACAAAAAGAACAGCGAATGTATGGGAGCAGGTTTAACTTAAAACTGTTCAAAATGTAGTTTAATGTCACAAAGAAGTAATACAAAGAACTGGTGGTGTGTTTCTGACACAGGGCAAGGCAAAAAGAAATCAAATACACTTCAATTGCCTCTCTATTTCATTAATTATTATATTATTATTGTGGTGAGCTGAATGGGGTATAAAGCATTTATGTTCTTCTTGTCACCAGTGAGTATCCCTGCTTATCTCATAAGGAGCCAGGCAGGACTCAATTCCTAAACTGGGAGGTCTTGGATATTGAGACAAGTCCCCATTGTCTCATTTGAAGGTCAAACTAAATGATCATAACAAGCCCATCTGGCCTTAAAATCATTTTCTATTTGTATTATGCTAACACCATGATAACGTAACCATTGTGCCAGACATTGTAAAGACACATGATAAGAGACAGTCCTTGCCCTGATGAACTTATCGTCTAAGGACATATACTCAGTTGAATACTGAAGAAATGAACACAATTCCCTTACTGTTAGGCACAAAATAGTCTATTTGCTCTATGGTAAAATGAAATTACAATGAATTGTAAAATAAAAAAGCATAGGATTATTATGTTGTGTCAGTGTGAATCAGGTATCTTTTCCTATGCTTTTCACTCTTGTTTTTTCATACACCACCAGCATTTTCCAATCTGTTAATATATCTATGGAAAAACATATTGCAACTTAGTATAAAACATGCATTTTCTTTCCAACACTATTTTTAAACATTTTTTTTAAATTGGTTTGCAAAAAGCTACATAAATGGGATAGATACTGTTAAATACCAGACATTTCTGCTCATGTCTCTTAATTTGGAACCAGAACTGAATAGACACTTTTCAATAAATTTAATGGGCCTGAATCATTCAAAATATTACAATGGGCTTTCAAAGCATGTATAATATATAAATCTAAAAGTGATGATGTCCATCATCTGTCTAATAAGGTGCTTTTTGCATATATTAAAGACTCTTATTGACCCTGTCCTGTCTTCATGCTATGTGTTCCTTACTCAAGCTTGTTAAGATCAGGAAGAATTTTCAATTACAAATGCAGAATGTCTAAAGAGAAGACTGTTTCTTTTCACCAATATTTTTTCTCATACATTTTCTTATTCAATCAAGGGCTCTGAAGAACTGCAAAGACTGCATTATATCCCATTATTTTACAGTTCCAACACAGCACTCATTTCAGCTAAGTAACGATGAATTCTAGTTTTTAAATCAACATTACTGGTTCACTAAAAGACGTATGTGTATATGGATAGTTTTAGGTACAATTAGGGACCCCAAGGCTTGTCTTTTTTTTTAATGAGGTTTGTCACAGCCTTCTCTACTCTCTAAGGACAACCTGCAGCCTTCATTTTCATCTGGTGAAATTCATAGAGTTTAAAACCAGAAAGCACCATTAGATCATGTAGTTTGACCTCCTATATATCAAGGGCCATTAAATTTTATGCAGTTACCCATGTTGAGCCAATAACTTGTGTTTGACTGTGCACAACCTATATTTGAATGAAGCACATCTTCCAGAAATGCATACACTCCGAATATCAAGAGATGGAGAATCCACCACTTCCCTCCGTAGTTTGTTTCAATGGTTAATCACCCTCATTGCTAAAAATATGTACTTAATTTCTAATTTAAAATAGTCTGGCTTTAGTTTGCAGCCATTGGTTCTTGTTATGCCTCTCTCTGCTAGCGTTAAGAGCCCTTTAGCACCTGGTAGTTTCTTCCTCTATTGGTTCTTATACACTGAAATCAAGTCACTGCTCAATCTCTTTCAAGTAAGTTAAACAAACTGAGCTCTTTAAGCCTCCCACCACATTTTCTCCAGCTCTCATATCAATTTTCTGTCTCTTTTCTACACTATCTCCAATTATTCAACATTCTTTAAAAAGTGTTCTAGTGTCGGTCTCAGCAATGGTGTCTACAGAAGTGCTATCATCTCCCTATTCCTACTCTCTTCCCCATTTATACATGCAAGGATCGCATTAACCCTTCTTACCACAGCACCACACTGGGAACTCATGTTGTATTGCTTGTCCACTATGAGCACTAAATCCTTTTCAGAATGTCTTCTTTCCAGGATACAGCCCCTCATTCTGTAGGCACGGTCTGCATTCTTTCATCCTAGATGTATAACTTTGCATTTGGCTTCAAGAGAGTCAGATTGCTCTGTTTGACTGCCTTGTCCTCATAATTATTTACCATTTTGCCAACCTTGTCATCCACACATTTTATTAATAGTAATTTTATATTTAACTCCAGTTCATTGGTGAACATATTACATAGCATTGGAGGCCCAGGGTGTGCACAGGAATAAAAATTTGGCTGCTTTTGGAGGGGCACTTTCTGTGCCCCCTGTGGCCAGAGGAGCTAACTCTCTCTGCTTCCCCCACCTCCCACGGCTGGAGAACCTAGCTTTCCTCCCCCCTTTTCCCCCCCCTCCGCCTGCAGTGCAGCCCTGGGGCCAGTAGAACTTGCTCTCCCCCAGCAGCTGGAGGAGCTGTATCTCCCGCTGTGGCCCCAGGGCTGGAGCAGCTGTCATCCCCTCGCCCAGCCCAGGCTGGAGGAGCTCGTTCTCCCCACCCAGGACCCAGAGGAGTTCTGTGCCCCCACTGATTGGAGGGATCGTGCCTCTATTTTCCCCCTCTTGTGCACACCCCTGATGAAGCATAATACTGAGTCCTGTGGAATCCCACTAGGAAACCCCTATTCATTGACTAGTACATTTTGAGATCTGTCAGTTAGACAGTTCTTAACCCCTTCAACATATGCTCTGCTGATATTGTACTGCAATAAATTTTTAAATCAAAATTTTATGTGGTGCTAATTTGAATACCTTACAATAGGTAAAGTATATTATATCTATGCAATTACCATTATCAAACAAATCTGCAATCTCAAAGAATGAAATGTTTTGTTTAACAAGATATTTCCCACAAAATGTTTACTGGTATTAATTATATTTCTAATTAACTTTTTAATTCTTTATCAGTTGAATCCTGTATCATTTTGTCTATTAACTTGCCCATGATTGATCTCAGACTAACCAACCTATAGTTATTGAGGTATTCTCAGTTGCCCTTTTTGAATATTGCCACAATTTTAGCAATCTTGCAGTCTTCAGGAATGTCCTCATATTCCAAGTTTTATTAAAAACAATCACCAATCAGAGGTCTTCTAAAACAACTCTTTTAAGACTTTTGGATTCAAGTTATGGAGGCCTGATTATTTAAATATGTGTACCTAGCAGATGCTGCCTAACATTGTCCTCTCTTACTAAAAGATGGAAAGCACTTAATCATCCTCATGTGATATGAATACATAATCCTGCTTCTTTCCAAATACAGAGAAGAAATATTTATTGAACATTTCTTGTCTGCGTCATTATAAACAAGTTTACCGTCTCCATCTAGTAATTGACCTGTACTATTGTTAGGATTACCCCCCACCCCCCAAAAAAAATAGTTTAAAAAACACTTTGTGGCCTTTACCCATGGATTTTTCCCTGATATCTTTAGCTTCCTTTATAAAATTTTCTAATATATATATATATATATATATGTATATATATATATATATGTATATATATATATATATATACACACACACATATGTATATATATATATATATATATATATATATATATATATATATATATTTCCCTCTTTTTCCTTTTGTTTTATATCATTTATTTATTTCTAAATTGCTACCTTCACTTCTCCACTGAATCAAGATGGTTTTCTAGTCACGGATATCCACTTTCTTGATTGTGGAATCATGGCTTTTTGGCCATTTAAGAAACTCTCTCTAAAGAATTCCAAATTTTCATTCAGTTTTTAGTTTCTAATTTTTTACGACCATCAGTTTTACTCACAATTTTCCTCGCCTTTGGGAAATTAGATCTTTTGAAGCACCAACTATATATATTGTGAATTGAGGCTGTCCTCTGTTTGCCCAGTCCATGATCACTCATCCCTAGGCAACCACTAACTTCCAGTCCAATGATTAATTCATCTTTATCTGTCATAATGAGGTCAAAAATAGAGAAGCCTCGTGTTAGATGCAATATATTCTGTGAAAAAAGACAGACACCTTGACATTTCACATGCATATTCCCCAAAGACCCAGAAATTGGGGGAGCACAAAGGTGGCCTAAAGGCTGTGCTGCGTAGAAATCTGAGGTCACTGAAGATTTGTGTCTACATATTTATTCTCTCTGTAAAGAACCATGCCGACATACTGAGATATATACAAATATTGTTAGTGCTGGCACAGGTGCCAAATGCCACCCACTCATATCAACAATGTGGGAGCCTGATGGGGCCAGCGGTGAAAGGGGGACACTCACCAAGGGACAATAAGTAGCTCCTCTCCCTGGGAGTCTTTGGCACCCATTGGCCAGCTGAGGGAAAGGGGTACTGGTTGACCAGCATTCCCCAGCTCGCAGGATTTAGCCCAGCACAGGACCATGTGGAGTCTCTTTTGATTCTGTTCCAGCAGCCCATACTATCCACCTGAACTAGGAATAGGAACCCATCCTGACAGATGCTGAGGGTCTAGCTGATTGCTTGTTTAGAGGGTCAGGGAGGAATTTTTTTTTCCATGGATCAAATTGGCAGAGGATCAGAGAGATTTTTGCCTTCCTTGCAGCACCTTCAAGCCACAGTGGGTTAAGTATAAATGCACATAGAACTTAACTGAGATACTAGGGGTGGGAAGGTATTTGTTGCAACTTGCATACAGTTTCTGGTGCAGTTAAGAGAATAAAATGAACAATTCCCAGAGGCAAAAGACCTGGGATCTTGGTGTTGGGCCTTGGGCTCATGTGATAGGGTGAAACCTTAGGGCCTTTATGGGCCAAGGTCAGACCTTGTGGCCCTTCCAGGCTGAGGTCCCCATCCTGCTGCACCCTCTGTCCCCCTTGTAGTGGGGAGGGTGCCAGGACTCAGAGAGAGCTGAGTCCTAGTGGGTAGGCTGAGGAGAGCCCATCCTACATTCTGGATTATATAGTAAGGAGCTCTGTAACCTGGTCCCAGTTACAGTTTATATGGTAAGTTGCCCTGTACCCCCACTCCACTAGAATCAATTAAATGCCTGGTTTAGGACAATACGGGTGATGGGCAGATAGCACCCCTCCCCTGTGCTAAAGTTTAATAAACATTGCTGCCAGCTGCTTAATTCCAAGCATGTGGCTGTCCTCATTTCACCACTGTGTCCACATCAAAGTCACTTGTCCAAGAGCAGTTGTAGAGCCAGGAATAGAACTCAGGATGAAATCCTGACCCTACTGAAGTCAATGACAAATCTCCTTCAATAGGGCCAAGATCACACGCCAGTTTCCCGCTCCAGTATCCTAGCCATTAAACCACACTACATCTTACTGGAGCTATCCTGACTTACACCAGCTGAACCACCAGATGGCTTAAGATGTTGTTCAGGTCTGGACAAAAGATTTTACCTTTGTCTTCTTATATGAACTGGTTCATGCACAAGTCTAAAAATTAAATATTTAAAATGTTGGCTTTACTTTGGCAAAACAACCATTGACATAAAATATTTTGTCTGAGGAAGACACTCAAGATTTGGCCCTAATTGAAAAGAAACTGCGTATGTCAGTACAAAAAATAAACAGCTGGAAGCCTTGTGTATTTTACTTTGTAGATAATAACCTCAGATGAAAGCACCATGTGATGGCTTCATAGAAAAGATTGTTCAGTAGAAACATGGTCTAAACCTTTTCAGAGCATGTTATTGATATTTCATGAGTGTTTGATAAAGAGAGGCATTAAAGAGATGGTGTTAATTTGTGCGGGACAATATGTGCCTTTGGAAGGCAATAGAAGGTGCTTGTTGGACATTGCAGGTTCAACGTGCTTTAAGTAGCTAATTAATTATCTAAATGAAAAAAGAAACCATTTCAATAATTACCATTTAAATAGAAAGAGAACATGTAGTGTTCAATACTATTGATTGGGCTCTCTCTGTATAAAACTTTTTTGTGTGTGGAAACCTTTTTTTTCTTTTTTGTCCATTACAATTGCTTTTTGTTGAGGGATATTGTGAGGTTTATGAAATGTTCTGAGTAACTCTAACACTAGGCATCAAATGAAAGGTCACAAGGGATGGAGTACAGAAAAGGTTGAGAAATATGTCCTAGACTCTTTCGTTATGAATAGACCTGGCTGAAAAATTCTCGACAGAACAGTTTTCTGTCGGATAATGCAGTATTGTCTAAATCAAAACATTTTCTGGGAGAGTGTTGATATTGATAGAATTTTTGTTGTGAAAGTGATTTTGACTTTCTCATTTTGTTTTGATCATCTTAAAATGTTTCATTTCAATAAGTTGAAAATGTTTTTGTTTTGATTCTCTCATTTTGATTTGTTTCATTTTGATTTTTATATTACATTTCATTTTTTATTTGTACATGTGTATATTGTACTTATATATTATGTAATATCTTATATTACGTTTTGACATTATCAAAAATAAAAGGTTTTACCTTATCAAAATTAAATGTTTCAATGGTTCCACATGGAATTTTTTTGAATGTTCTTCTATGGGAAATTTCTGATTGGAACAAAAACAAAATGTCAAAATGTTTGAATTTTGTGCAGAAAGGAATTTCCATTTTCTGACCATCTCTAGTTATGACCACAGGCATATCTTCACTATATTTGAATAAGACATGCACAAAAAGTAAGGGACATTTTATCAAACTGGTAGAGCACTGGTTTTTCTGTTGTTGTTGTTAGTTTTTTTTTTTTTAAGTGACAATATCTGCAGAAACTACCAAACCATATAAACAGACTCCTCCATAATCAGTAAATGTCTTTGGAGCCCCAGGCCAAATGGAAAATTTACAGAACAATAACTAAGTACACAGCTTATGATAGATGAAGTATTAGCAGCTTTGGAGACTGTAGTGCAGGGGTTCTCAGACTGGGGTCATGACCCCTAAGGGGATCTCAAGGTAGTTATATGGTGTCACAGGCTGTCAGCTCCATAGAGCTGAAAGCCACCCACATTAGCTGTGCTGAGTAGAGCTCTGAGGTCACTGAAGGGGGCTGCGGGAAGTGACGTGGGCCAAGGGATGTGCTGGCCACCACTTCCTGCATCCCCCATTGTCCTGGAACAGCGAACCGTGGCCAGTGGGAGTTACGATCAGATGAACCTGCAGACACTGCAGGTAAACAAACCATCCCGGCCCACCAGCAGATTTCCCTGACAGGCCGCATGCCAAAGGTTGCCGATCCCTGCTCTGAGGCTTTCTATGTGAAAGGAGTCACCAATACAAAAAGTTTGAAAACTGCTGGTGTAGTGCAAGATTCATCTCCTCACCCTATTAATGTGACCTGAAGAAGTCAACTTTAGAGATGAAAGGGCAGTTTGTTTCAAAGTCCATTCAAAGTGGATCTCTCTGGTGACATTGCTAATCAGGCTGGCCAATTTGTGCATTGTTTCTATGACTAGGACGTGTAGCCACTAAGAACAGTCTATAAACGCTAACTCATTTCATAAAGGTTGCCAAATACTCACACCTTTTAGATTGCAATAATTTTGAGTTACTATTTACCAGGGCTGGATTTGAACTAGCTACCTTGAGATTTAAGTCTCTAACTTCTGAGCCATACAGTTTGTCCAAAAGAACACCCTTCCAATTAAAGTTGTATTTTTATGACTGTTTCGTTATCAGGGTTTTGTTTGGTTTTCTATGCAGGTTTTGTAGGCCCTTTGTTTCAAGCACATTTCTTAAAATCTGCTTCATAAATGTACAGTGTCTCCAGTGATAAGTGCCTTACTTATTACCTAAATAGGATTTATGGGATTTCATCTAGCAGAAATGCTAATGCAGAACAAATTCTTACTAATTTTTCCCCTAAGGGCAAACTTAATCCTGGAACTGTAGCTCTTCTGATACATCAATACCTGCAACACAATAAAAAGAGGTTTTCTGTATTCAGTATAGCCTTCCAATCAGTCATGCAGAAATGTCTGTAATTTCAGTGTGTTCACAATTATAAAAAGTCAGCAAAGTATTTTGTAACAAGAGCTGAATGAAATGTATCTATCATACACACGCGCGCACACACATATCACGATTATGATTTCTTGTTATTCATGATCTCTGTGTTTCATTTTTCACAAATATTTGGTTGACTCCAGCTAATCTGTAAAAAATGTTCACAAAACTCTGATCCTGTTCCCATCAAAATCTGTGGGAAAAATTCCATTGATGTCATTGATGCTGGATCAAGCCCAAATAGCAAACATTTCATGAATTCATCTTATGCAAATAAATTTTTATTCCAATATTCATACTGAAAGTAGTCCCATGAATATTTCTTTCTTGAAGTGATGAGTGAAAGAGGAAGAAATTTTGGGTAGAAGTGAGGGAAGAAGTGACAGGAAAATAAAAGGAGTTAATTGAACTAATAAGGGCTTGTAAAATACACCCTTTGGAAATGGCATTGTGAACAATTACAGAAGTACTGCTGACTTCAGCTGATTGTGTTAAGAAACAATAAGATGGTAGAAAATGCAGATGGTAGAAAATAAGAAAGCAGTGGATTCAAGAAATGTAAAGACTAAAATGGTAACATATGTATCCAATGAGACGCCTTACACCAGTGAGGAGTGTCCCTGAGGCCCCTCCTCAGAGAGTTGCCACTAGTACAGTTAGGGCCAGATTAACAAAACATGTTTAAGGGCCTTATGATACATTTGGAAAGATAATGGAGCAAACAATTAAGCAATCAGTTTTCAGACACCTGGAAGATAATAAGGTGATAAGTAACAGTCAGCATGGATTAGTCAAGAACAAATCATGTCAAAACAACCTAATAGCTTTCTTTGACAGGGTAACAAACTGTGTGGATGGGGAAAAGTGGTAGATGCTGTATATCTTTACTTTTGATACTGTCTCACATCCCCTTCTCAATAACAAATTAGGGAAATAAAACCTAGATGGGTGCATAACTGGCTAGAAAATTATTCCCAGAGAGTAGTTATTAGTGATTCACAGTCAAGCTGGAAGGGCAAATCAAGTTGAGTCCTCCAGGAATCAGTTCTGGGTCTGGTTCTCTTCAATATCTTCATCAGTGATTTACATAATGACACAGAGAATATATTTAATAAGTTTGCAGATAATACCAAGCTGGGAGGGGTTGCAAGTGCTTTGGAAGATAGAATTAAAATTCAAAATGATCTGAAGTAAGTTGGATAAAATTCAATAAGGACAAATGCAAAGTACTCCACTTAAGGAGGAACAATTAGTTGCACACAAACAAAATGTATAATGACTGCCTAGGAAGCAGTACTGTGGAAAGGGATCTGGGAGTCATACTAGATCACAGTCTAAATAGGAGTCAAAAGTGTAGCACTGTTGCAAAAAAAAAAACAACAATCATTCTGGGATGTTGGAATGTTGTAAGCAAGACACGAGAAGCAATTCTTCAGCTCTACTCTGCACTAATCAGGCCTCAGCTGGAGTACTGTGTCCAGTTCTGGGTGCAACAGTTCAGAAAAGATGTGAACAAATTGGAGAAAGTCCAGAGAAGAGCAACAAAAATTATTAAAGGTCTAGAAAACATGACTTATGAGGGAAGATTGAAAATAAAATGAGGTCTGTTTAGTTTGGAGAAGACTGAGATGAGACATGATAACAGTTTTCAAGTACATGAAAGGTTGTTACAAGGAGGAGGGAGAAACATTGTTTTCCTTAACTTCTGAGGATAGGACAAGAAACAATGGGCTTAAATTGCAGCAATGAAGGTTTAGGCTGGACATTAGGAAAAACTTCTTAACTTTCAGGGTGACTAAGCACTGAAATAAATTGCCCAGGGAGGTTGTGGAATCTCCATCATTAGAGATTTTTAAGAGCAGGTTAGACAAACATCTGTCAAGGGATGGTCTCGATAATACTTAGTCCTGCCACGAGTGCAGGGAACTGGACTAGATGACCTCTTGAGGTCCCTTCCAGTCCTACGATTCTGTGATATATGCACCTAGTAGAATTTACAAAAGCACTTAAGTGAGTTAGGCATCTCAGTCACATTGATTTTCACAGAGCGTATTTATATGTCTTAAAATCTAGTCGTTTGAGTTTTATCCACTGATGCCAGTGAGAGCTGGATGAAGCCCTTAATGTAAGATGGACAAGGGAAAATATATTTTGTATAAAAAGCACCACCCAACTACATGCAGGTGTCAAATTGAAACAATAAAAGTCATGGTACTCTTCCTAGTTCCACACACAAATAAACTCTACCCACAAATAATGCCAAAATGAGAAACCTCTCTCAATAGATTGTGCGGTTGTTCAAAATATGACCATATGTTCTTCCTTGGACTTAACTCAGTATGGATTCAATACACCCTGCTGGGCTTTTCGAGCTTAGCTTTCTCTTGGTGGGGCTGAGATGCCCAGCTGAGCGATATGGCCTAGACATCTTCATTACGGGACATAAAAATAAATGTGTGGTTCCTATTCCCACCAAAAAAGTGGTTCCCATTGCTGGCACCAAAATAAGTGGTCAGAGTAGATTGCATAGATCTTCTTAATAATACTTTTCCTCTGTATATTAGAATAGTAAATAATGTCGGCACTTAAGGTCTCACCATTGAGTATCTGAGTTGTCACCCACTGGAATGAATGGATCAGGGCACACCTCTCAAAGCCCTTGTTTCATACATTCTGCAAACCCAGGAAGATATCACAGCACTGGTTTGCATTCAATTTACATAGTCAAGCTTTTCTTCACAACCAAGCAGCTAGAAACTAAGGTCTGGTCTATACACATTTTTTGTACCAGTATAACTATTTTTTTAAGTGCTATAATTATACCAGTATAAATGTACTTCTACTGGTAGAGCTTATTCTACTTACTGTACAGGAATATACTATGCCAATATAAGAACTTTTATATCTGAGTCCACACTGGGAGTTTGTATTGCTTCAACTATACAGTACTATTAAAACTGTACAATTTGTGTGTGTAGACAAAGCCTTACTTGGGGATTTTTGTAATGAAACTGAGATTCAGGAGAATGAACAGGAAGCTTGCAGGAGGTGCTAATATGTCATACCACTGTGTATCAACCCAGTTTGAGCCCTGATTGCATGTGATTAATAACTATGGTGAATGATTGGAGACAAGTGGATTCAATCCATGCACTTGATAGGTATATAAAATAGCATGTGTATTTACTATAAACGACATGGGGTTCAACAGCTCTCTAGACCACATCAGGCAATCACACAAGGGTCTAGCTAAAACTTTTATTAAAAGGACCACACCTGTACACACACAATTAGAATGTGGTATAAGAAATTAGAATGCAACATCTTCAAGAGGCTCAGTCCTAGCCAAATTTGGCTTCCATTTTGCAACTCCACACAGGTATCCAGTAGAACAGAGTTTGGGGTGAAGGAAACATTTTTAGTTCCACCAGTGATTAGCAGTATCTGGCAAAGAAAAATAAACAGCTGATTTGGTTGTGGCTTTTTAATTCCTTGGAAGAGACCATATTAATGTATATCTTAATAACTCCAATAGCAATCACCATTGAAAGATTGTACTAAGAAAAGTAGTCAAGAAATAATAATTGGAAAACAAGAAATTTGTAAAGAAAAACTCTTCAAATATGTATTTCTTACAACTATTCATATTTGTTTAATAGCATGGATGCTAACAGTTACTGCTTAGATCAGGTGATTGCCTTTCAGAGAAATATTTTTGAATAATGCCTTTAGGCCCCAATCCTGTGAAAATTTATGCATGTGCTTAATGTTACATACTGTGGGCCTGATTTGTAATTACACTAAGGACTCTTTACATCTGTCTGATGGTGAAAAGGGGATTTAAAAGAGTATAAATGTAATGTATGCCTACTTTAACACCAATTTATACTGCCAAAGCATTGTAACATTGCCTTAGAGTAAATGAGATCCAGCCCTTGTGAATAGTGCCATTGATTTCAAGGGGCCTATTCACTGTGTGTAATGTTAAATATGCATGTAAATCTTTACAGGATCAGAGCCCTATAGAAACTATCGAGTCTCTGACCTCTAATTTCCTGGCTGAGACTGGAAGAGAACTCTTTGCAATTATATCCTCTCAGCCTTCCTGTCCAATATCATATACTGAGTTATTGCTCTCCTTCTTTAATTATTAGGGCTTGTATTGTCCCTGGATCATTGCCTGTTGAGGAGATTAGTTTTGATTCTGAAGTCTATTACATATGGTCTATGGTTGTTACCTTTAATATGAAAAGCTTTGTTAATTTGCTATCGAGTATGGATTACCTCTATCATAGCCGCGCTAGCTGCACGTTGGAGGTAATTCTCCCCATCTGTGACCCTTTACGATACATTAAACACACCTTTTCATCTGCATTTCCATTACAGTTAATCACATTGTGGAACAGATTACACTAAATATATTATCAGGACCCACACATTAACCAAATGTCACTCAGATTTGTCGGTGGACAATGGGCTGAATCCAGTGACACATGTTTTTAATAGACTTTGAGCTTTCAAGTCAACAGTAGCTCTGCCTGCTTCACCCAGCAACACAGGCAACTGCTGTCAATCCAAACACAGTTTAGATCAAGCAGCTCAATATTTTTATATGATCAGAACTGTAATTTATTTTTAAGACACTCTTTCTGGGTCTGTGCTCCATCTGGCATGGTTTCACATATCGTAACATTATTTTATCTGTGGTCTAATGGATGAACAATGAGTGTGTTTACATATATTGAAACAACAACGTTTAATAGCTGGAGATGTTACATTTCACAATAACTGGGGCAGACTGCCAGGCATGTAATTGTTAATCTATTAATTTCATTATCTAATTCAGCAACCAATATTCTTTGGAACACAGCTTGAAAAGATATAGGTCAGGAAAGCCACCTAAATGTAACATACACACAGATCTTTGAAAGGTGGCACAGATCAGCTGTATATTTTTAAATTATAATGTTCTCCTCTGTAATTTAAATAAAATATTGCATATGTATGTGATTTTTTAATTAGATGAAATTCAGTTTATAGGTAATGGACTTTGGGAGGAACAGTCTGAACTAATCATAAGTTGATGAGATCTCAATTAACTGGAACCACTCAGAAAAAAAAAGATCTAAATGTCACTGAGGACAGTTCATAGTGGGAACAGGGGGAGGGACAGCTCAGTGGTTTGAGCATTGACCTCCTAAACCCAGGCTTTTGTTCAATCCTTGAGGGGGCCATTTAAGGAACTAGGGTAAAAATCTGTCTGGGGATTGGCCCTGCTTTGATCAGGGCGTTGGACTAGATGACCTCCTGAGGTCCCTTCCAACCCTCATATTCTATGATTCATGCAGAGCAGTAGTAAGAAAAAGCAAACAAACAAGATAATCCAGGTCAGCCCTCCCCTCCCAGCATCTTCTTAAAGTTGCAAGGTAGGAATGTGGTAGCCTGAGTGGTTTTTGTGGGAGATTTAGCCCAGCCAGTCAGAGCACAATTGTTCCATAGCCACATCAAGCTTTTCTGGGCAGAGATATTTGGCTGGCAAGGTCCCAAGTAGCTGCAACAACTTAAATGTGTGGCCTCTACTTTTCCAAGATGGAGATGCTGTTTCTCAGACTCTTCATACTGAAAAAAGGTAGCTCTCTTCAGAAACAAGGAGGGAGCGAATAATCTGCCATGATCTATTTTATTAATCTGAATCCTTCCTGTGTGTGAAGCAAGTAGCTCCCTTCCACATCAGCCACCACTACTGCCACCTTCCCCTTCCCCCATCCACTTAAAAAACCTACTGTTCACTGAGGAAATATGGTTCACTAGTATTTAAACAGGTTTCATACAGCTCATATTTAATCAGTGGAACTCAATGCCATGGGATGTTGTGATGGCCAAAAGTATAACTCGGTTCAAAAAATAGCTAGATATGTTCACGGAGGACAGGCCCCACAATGGCTATTTGCTAAGTCGTCAGGGATGCAACACCATGCTTGGAGTAATGCTAACCCTCTGACTACCAGAAGCTGAGAGTAGACGACAGGGATGGATCACTCCAACTGCCCTGTTCTGTACACTCTCCTGAAGCTCTTGTATTGGCTAAGTTCCCTCTAAGGCTATCAAGGACCACACAGGTGGTGAGAGGTGCCCCTCCCCAGCCCAGCCCCTCTGGAGCTGCGTCAGCCGTGGAGAGGTGCCTCTCTCCTGGCCCAGCCCAGCCAGAGCTGCCACAGAGAGGGACCCATCCCCTGGCCCAGGCCCACCCTGCCCATCCGAGCCCAGCAGGACCTGCCAAGGCCATGGAGAGGCACCTCTCCCATGGCTCAGCCCTGCCAGAGTTGCCGCAGCTAGGGAGAGGCGCCTCTCCCCTGGCCCCACCCTGCCAGAACTGCCACAGCCAGGGAGAGGCACCTCTCCTCTAGCCCCAAGCTGCTATGGTGAGAGAGAGGGCTGGGGGAGTCCTCTCCCTACCGCAGCCACTGGGCACCCTGCACCCCAAACCCTTCATTCCCAGCCCCACCCCAGAGCCCACATTCCCAGCCAGAGCCCATACCCCCTCCCACACCCCAAACCCCTCATCCTTGGCCCCAGCCCCGGAACATTCATCCCCTGTCAGAGCCCTCACCCCTGCACCCTAATCCTCTGGCCCAGACCTGAGCCACCTTCCATACCCCAAACACCTCATTCCCAGCCCCACCCCAGACCTTTCACCCCCAGCCAGAGCCTTCACCCCCCACACGCCTCAACCCTCTGCCCTAGTCCTGAGCCCCCTCCCACAGTCCGAACCCCTTGGCTCCGCCACACATCACCTCCGTATTGGTGCACATAACAAAATTCATTCCACACATGGACATAAAAAGTTAGAGGAACCCTGATCACTGGCCACTGTCAAAGATAAGATACTGGGCTAGATGGACTGTGGGTCTGACCCAGGAAGGCAGCACTTATGTTTGTTTCTGAGAGTGACAGGAACGTTCCTAATTCACAATTTGATTCTGCAAGACTCTGCCACCTTTCCTAATCATAATTTACAAATACTGTATATAATATAAAAAACAGTAAATAGAGAGGCATCAATTAGCATTAAGAATGGATGAGTGGGACTAGTGCCTGTCACAAAGTGTACAGGCATTCCCATGAGCTATTTGCTCTCCGTATTAAATTCCCTTTCTCAGTAAAGGTCTGATGCAAAGGCCCTTGAAATCAGTGGAAATCTTATCCACCCATTGCAATGGTCTCTGGATCAGGCCCTATGAACCAGTCTAGAATTTATTCTTCCCCAAGTCCAATCTTATTGCCCATTATCAGGAAGTGCCCTCACAAACCTTTAAGGCAATTTCCTTAAATAATTGGAAACATGTAAAAAAATGGGCATGCCTCATATTTTCTACAGGAAATAAACACAAATAGGATTTATATTCTGCTTTCCTAATGTTTCATCGGCAATGTGAACTGTTTACTCTGCAGCTTATACAGTTCTAATGGAAAGGAAAATGGCTAACAGGCAAAGATGGTAAGATTTTTTTTTAATAAACTTTAACTATTTGCAGCACTAAATGAACACAATTTGAAGTAAAACCTTTATTTTAATACATACAAATAAAGATATAGTATGCAAATATAAGAAGAGGTACATTGTGTTCATTTTAAGCCTTACACAAATAAAGCCAGTGTTCTGCTAATATTGACAGAGCCAGAATTTCTATACAAAAGAATCTGCCTATTTGTTCTAGTTAAACTGTAAAAATAACTATTACACAGTACAGAGGTTACCATTGTTCTTCCACCTGCTAACAGCTAACTTGTTTTTAAAAGCATCTGCAGCAACCTATTTACAGGGTTGATAAATACACAACTCGACAAATTCTGAGCAGGTATTTTCAATAAATCAGGGAATGGATGCAAATAAGAATGTGAATTTCAAGGTATCATACCTTCCAACATCCCATAACAAAGAAGCAGCAGATTGTACATTTGCATACATTTTCATATATTTGCACAAACAATTAAAAGCAACTGCCTTGCACAGTTACAGCTATCATGTAACAAAAACAAAACCTCAAAGAAGGAAGATAATTGCATGCTTTTATGGGCCACCTAATGTGTTTATGATATGACATAAAATTAGGTATAGATACAGAGGAGGGGGGATTTCCATGCCATATTTCCAGTATAGTTTCCATCATCTTTGTATATTGACAATCCCTAAGTATGCAGAGTGAGGAGAACTAAGTGCCTGCACATACCAATATTAATTTAATGGTAAAAAGAATATAGAAAAGGCACACTATGTCATATGAGGGGTCTAAGAAAGACTTTCCCATTTTTTCTTCAAAGGAATTCACTCTTTGACTCCAGAAAAAAACCTAATAATTTCTGAGGTAGCACCAGAAAGTTCTTAGTGAATTTAAAAGCAAAACAAGATTAAATGGAAAATCTAAGACTTTTCTTAGAATTATGTCTCATGAGAAACCATGATTCAATCTGGATTTAGATAATCTAGAAGTAAAGGAAACAGAGGATTGCTTCTAAATAATTCCAGTTTCAGGTTATTTCTCAAATTATTCTGTCAGTGAGGCAGAATAAATAACCTCGCCCATCCTCTACAGAAGTTGCTAGGGATTCAGACCCCACTACCTGGTGCCCTGTTGAAATTTAAACTCTTTTAAAAAGCCAATATTAGTAAATATTGTGGATTTAAATGTTTAATACTGATGATGATCTTCAATTTCCTCCCACAAATGTCACACAAATGTTCCTACTCCCCTATAATTTTCCATACCGTTGCTCTTAACATCATCATCTTTTTACCATTAGCACTGCCAAGTAGTATTTGAAGGATCAAAGTGACCCCAACATTGGAAACTCCAGGCAGATGTGGAGGAAAGGCAGACTCTTCTTTCAGGGCGTCTGTAATTCTGTGTGGATTAAGAGGGAAATGTACTTCATTCTGTGTCTTCAACACTGAGGAATGTTACACTGGACTTTCTAACCAGAAGACATTGACTGTTGGGTTCAGGAAGTTAATAATGCTAGTCTTGGCTTTATAGATGAACACAATTTTAATATTATGTCTCTTGCATTACTTTTCATGCTCAGGCAACAAAAATGTTTTGGTCTCAACACTAAGCTGAAAATCTGGTCATTGCTATAACATAAAACATTCAAATATTTTAGATAGACAGACAGATAACATCCTGTTCCTGATGGTGTCCAGGGGGATTGGTGGGAATGTTAAAACTGCAAGTTTTATGTTTTTTAGGAAAAATAGTGCTTCATCCAAAAATTCATTTCAGAAGCGCAGTATTCATTATTCACTGCTTGTCATTTATATTCTCCCAGTTAAATAACTTCAGTTATCCAGTCAGGGACCAAAACAATACCAGATGGGTGAGATGACAAATTACACACCATGAATAACCATAATAAAAAGTCTATAATGTGAACAAATTGAGTAGTTCATAAGAATCCCATAGGTTGAAGTTTGCATGCAAACTATTGGGCAAATAGTGTTATACAGTTGCACTAATTGAAGTCAATTTGCTAATGATTTGCAAACTAAACAAAAGAGCTTGTTTATGTTAGATAATTTATTTGCAATGAGTAATTCCATCAACTCTATAAAGCAGTGATCTGGTTAATGTATCAATTTAAATATATGGAAATATTTTGCATCTGCTGACCCAAAATATTTGCAAATTTAAAAGAAAAATGGTGGAAAAATCATTGTTTTCACTTAGCTAAGGACCAAGAGTTAAAAAGCAAAGCACATTATGCTAAGAAAAGCATAACATATTTCCAAAATATTTCCATGATATTTATTTTATTATCACTCCTCTTGTAAGCTCTAGCAGAACCCCCACTGCTCATGGAAAAGAAAATTCAGGTGGCATTCAGCTGCTTGTGTCTCTGATCTATGCTCTGCTGTACACACTTAAACAATTAGCTTAATTTTTGTAATTAGTTTTGATCTGTGACTTGGAGTCTGTGGAATATTCGGAGCTGTTTCACCAGGCATCCATAAAAATGGTAAGCAATGTTATAGCTGAAGCATATGGCTGAATAAATTCTCTCTCAGAAAACCTGGAATCAATACTATCAGCCAGGAACATGTTGTGTCATGTATTTTTTCCATTATCTTTAATTTGTGCTTTATGAACTCTAGGCGGTGTGATGTGGAGTCTAATGAAGGGAAGAGGAATAATTTGCTGGGTTGACATGATACACTGTGAAGACATACTAGATATTCACAGACCTGAGAACAATAACACTTTATTTTTTTTTTGAGTTACGGTGGTGATATTGAAACAACCTGCCAACTCTCAATGAATAATATTCCAGCAAATGGTTTTCATCATAGAAAAGAAATTGGAAATAAAACACATTTCTGCCAGATATACAGAAAGATAACAACAAAGCTGCAGTCCAAAAAGTAAAGAAATGGGACAGAACAATTTATCAATTATTAGTTACATACACAACCAATCAAGTTAAGAACCTATACATCTAACAATACAGTGTACTTCCCACAATGGCCTTTGAGTGAATTATAGCCTGTTCAGCTGCTGCAACCTCTCTATTTATAATATTGGCCCCAACCTGCGAGGTATTGACCATAATATGCATGCCACAGTATAGTATTGGTGATATTAAGGAAATGGTCATGACTCTGAAATCTGAAGAAGTCAAAGAATGGTTTAAGATATTCTACGTTAATTAACCCTTTAATAGGTCTAGTCAAAAATAGGGGTGAGGGATCTATTTTTTTTTTAAATTCAAAATTTTTGACTTTTTCCCCCTTTTCTATAGGGAAACCACAGACCTGGGATAACTTTTTTTTGTTAATTTTGTTGCAATTTTCCCCAATATTTTTCATTGTGTTTTGTTTTAAATTTAAATTTTGAAATTTGAGAAATTTTAATCAGCTCTACTATCTTAGTGTTACTATATGCAAAACATGCCCACTTTTAGGTACCTAGCCCCTAAAGGAGGCTTTCCCTGACATGAAACCATCCCAATATGCAACCATCCATTTCTCCAGTAGGCTCTGGTTTCCCATTGACCACCACCATTTTATCATTAAGCATCCTAAGAGACTGAATCCCTACCTTTCTCTCCCAACATCTTCATGGAAGGGGCAGCTGATTGCTCCTTGACTTACATTTGGGGACCAGTTGGAATGCCTTCAGAACAATTTTATATTTTATCTACAAATTAATCTGATCTAGAAATGACCACGCAATTCAGGCAGCCAAATCATCATCTAGTGTACATCAATACAAAATTTTCACCTGTGTCCAAATGTGAACTTGAGCATATTACATGCTGGGAACACTAACCAATTTACATTGGAGTGAGAGGACTCGCTCACTGCCAACTCTGATGAATGATCATATCAGAGGAAGAAATTAGCCCATGTCATCCAGCCACTATCATTCCTTATAAAGTAGCCTACCAGAGACCATCATGACAGGAAAAAAAAAACATCCCATGGTGAAGCAGACATTTAAAAGTCAGAACCATACATACTATGATGGATAATAGCACACAGAGTATCCAATAAGTTTGGGGGCACAAAGATACATATGTGAGATTTATAATCTAAAACCCTGACCTATCAAACAATTAGACCATGCAGCTGCAAAGAGCCTCACTGACTTCAGAGGCCCTCCTACACAGGATCAGGTGCAGGTTAGGGGCTTAATAAGACAAGTGATAAAAAGAGAGGAAAAAGATACAAAGTAATGGGCTTAAATTGCAGCAAGGGTGGTTTAGGTTGGGCATTAGGAAAAACTCCCTAACTGTCGGAATGGCTAAACACTGGAATAAATTGCCTAGGGAGGTTGTGAAATCTCCATCATTGGGGATTTTTAAGAGCAGGTTGGACAAACAGCTGTCAGGGCTGGTCTAGATAATAGTCCTGCCTTGAATGCAGGGGACTGGACTAGATGACCTCTCGAGATCCCTTCCAGTTCTATGATTCTATGAAATTTTCATATATGCACATGCATTTGAACAAGTTTTTTTGATTATATAAAGTACTACATCCCCCCACCTGTGATCTTTAAAAGAATTATTTTTCCACTATTATTTTGTCGCCAAAGCAAGTGCAGCTTGTCATCCATGCCTCATCAGAGCACATTGTTCCAGCTAAGAATGGGCAAACTGGTATGTATAAGACCCAGCCCATGCCTTCTTCACACAAAGCTCATACCAAAACAAACACCTCAGCATTTTCTGGTTTTAGGTTGTGTTATGGTATAACCCCCACTCTGAACCTTAGCGTCCAAAAAATGGGGTACCAGCATGAATCTCCCAAAGCTTAATTACCAGCTTAGATCTTGTAGTGCTGCCACCAACCAGGACTTGCAGTGCCTGGTACACTCTGGTCCCCCCAAAACCTTCTCAGAGGACCCCAAGACCCAGACCCCCTGGATCTTACACAAGGGAAATAAACCTTTTCCCCCACCATTGCCTCTCCCAGGCTTTCCCTCCCTGGGTTACACTGGAAGATCACTGTGATTCAAACTCCCTGAATCTTAAAACGGAGAGGAATGCCCCTTCCGCCCTCCTCTTTTCCCCTCACCAAGAGGTAATACAGATTCAAGCTCCGTGAATCTAAAACAGAGGAATTCCATCTTCCCCCCTCCCTTCTCTCTCTCTGTCTCCCACCAATTCCCTGGTGAGTACAGACTCAATTCCCTTGAGCCTCAACACGGTGAAAAAATCAATCAGGTCTTAAAAAGAAAAGCTTTTAATAAAAGAAATGAAAAAGTAAAAGTTGTCTCTGTAATTAAGATGGTAAAGGTTACAGGGTCTTTCAGCTTATAGACACTAGAGAGAAGCCTTCCCCTCAGCACAAATACAAATTAAAATCATTCCAGCAAAATACACATTTGCAAATAAAGAAAACAATCAAAAAGACTAAACCGCCTTTCTACTTGTACTTACTATTTAAACAGAAAATTAGAGAGCCTGTAGGTATGTCTGGTCACTCTCAGAACCCAGAGAGAACAACAGACAAACAAACAACACAAAACAAAGACTTCCCTCCACCCAGATTTGAAAGTATCTTGTCTTCTGATTGGTCCTCTGGTCAGGTGGTCCAGGTTCACTGCTTGTAACCCTTTACAGGTAAAAGAGACATTAACCCTTAACTATCTGTTTATGACAGGTTGCAAACAGACATACAGTAGAAACTCAGAGTTAGGAACACCAGAGTTACAAAGTGACCAGTCAACTACATGCCTCATTTGGAACTGGAAGTAGGCAATCAGGGAACAGCAGAGACAAAAAAGCCCCAAACAAACAGAAAATACAGTATAGTGCTGTGTTAAACATAAATTACTAAAAGAAATAAAATAAAGGGAGAGCAGCATTTCTCTTCTGCATAGTAAAGTTCAAAACTGTATTAAGTCAATGTTCAACTGGAAACTTTTGAAAGAACAATCATAACATTTTGTTCAGTTACGAACATTTCAGAATTACAAAAAGCATCCATTCCAGAAGTATTCATAACTCTGAGGTTCTACTGTACTGCAATAAAAGGCTATTCTCAGTATTTCACAATCTGGAAGTACTAATAATCACACAGAAAAGTATATCTTTGAGACATCTCTTGTCCTGGATTCTAGATTTAGAAGAAGGAAATACATTTATAAAAATCCCTTGACGTGTGGATGCTTATCCAAACTGAATCTGCAAATCATTTGTGGTTATCCTTTGAGGCTGTCTGAGAATTGCTGGACTTCATTTTATTGGTCTGCTTTCCACCCATGCTGAAGTAACACATAGCTGGGCTGGTACCTGGGAAATAAATTATAATCTTGTGAGACTGTTGCATCAGAGGTAACGCCCCCTATTCCCTTCTCCATCTTCTTCCTTTCTCCTTTTTTCTTTCCTTGTGGTGTATTGAAAGCAATATTAAAATGATAAATTATCACTTTGAATTCTCGGTGGTTTTCTTGGTCCTGCTTACAGGGTAGGTGTCTCTGTAGGGGAGTATGTGATTGGAGTCTAGCAGCTGCAGTTAGTCTCCAAAGAGCCAGCCTAAAGCAGGATGGGGTGAGTTGTGTCTCTCTGCCTTACAGATCAGCCTGCTTCTCTCTCCCTCTCTCTGTTTTTGGTTCTTGTACATTAAGATTCTGAATTTTAAGAAATGAAGTAGTGTTACACTGAAACCTTCCAAGAAGAGTGTTCCATGTTTTTATCTAACTGCACTGTGCATATGCTGTGAATGTAACAGTCCCTACATCCTCTCTTCCTCCTTTTTCATCTCTTTCTCAGACGTGAGCCCCTGCATGCTGAAGCTACAGGAAAGCAACATGATCACACTACTTGAGCTGGTCTGATAGCAATATCTTTCAATAGAACAGGTGGTGTTTCAGAGACCAGATAGACAAACGTACCATATGGTTACATAGGGTCAAACCGTTGTATTTTGTCACAGCCCTGCATAGCAGATGTTGCAGTGAGGAGCTCCACCACCATCAGTGGTAATACTGGGAGTCATTGTGTCATTTGTGCTTCCTGGAGCATCTCAGCATGCAGGTGGAGTGCATCTGCTGCATCACCCTTTAGGTAGGTCAACATGTACTTCTCCTCCTCCATCACTCCCTTTACTTCCCATTTTGGGATGGCTTGTGTCTCATGGGGCACTAGCTCCCTGCAGTCAGAAGAGTGCCAGAAGGAACTCAATTATAGCTGTCCTTTGTGCAGGAGATGGAACGCTCCTTATGCCCACCCCTACCCACTTGCATATCCACACTGGACTACCCACAACGTGGCAGAGAGCTTACCAACAATTAGAACAGATTTGCACACACATCTAACTTACTGCACCAGACAATGGTTTGTGGATTTAACATGCAAAGCATTTTCTCAGTGCTGTACCTGTCTAAAATTTGGCCATCATTCCAGCACAAGTACACACAGAAGTGAAAGCACAGCAGGAAATAGCTTTCAAAATCAGTTAACTACTAGATCTGAAAACATTCAATATACTTTCAAAAAGAATTTTCAAGTCTATTTTGGACCTATTAGTCCCATGGAAATACAATAGACACACATGCCTGTGTCTATCTCTGTATCTCCTACCTTCCCTTCCCCACTTTACTGTCCAGATTCATTAGTAGTAGAAATGATAATCTAATACAGTAGAGATCAGCAGGATTCCTAATGATTCAGAAGGCACTTGATCAGCGCTCACATACTAAAATCTTTGCTATATACACTGAGGAACAATATTTTTAATGTGCTACAATTATGGTACTTATTCAAAATGAAAGCTATTTATTTCCCAAAACCAAAGGGAGATTTTTAAGTCCTGAACGATGGCTATATCAAGTCTACTTTTAATTGTGTTTTGAATTCAACAACTGTTTACAGAAAAAATGAAGTAAATTCTCATTAAAATGCACTTTTCTTTACTTGAATATGTGCAAACTACCCACTTGCAAATTTGCCAAACACAAATACACGCTACTAGGGAGTAGCGTATACCTACTATCCAGTTAATGATAATTTTGACAAATTTTCATGGCACAAAGTATATAGAAAACTAGGAAAGATTCAACATATTTACATACAAAATAAGAACAATATTTGTATCTACATGTATTGCTTCATGACATGAAATAGTAGCTATGAAAGGTAACAGAAATATTCAACTAAGAATTTTTCTGTTACTAAGCAATAACCAAAACTTCAGGATAACAGAGCTAATATCTTGAAACACAATTAATTTTATGTTACATTCCAACTTCCTATTGTACTCCATTCAAATCAATTTGCTAGTTTGACATGCCCATAAGAATTGTAGATTTCCTTTTTTGAAATAAATCTTTTTTTTTTCAAATTCAATGTGCTCTTAAACTCATGCTTTTCTAAGTTTTAGATATATCTGTTATAAGATCCTTATGGAAAGCACAAATACTACTGCTTCTCAGGAGAAATCAGTACTAAATATTATGTTAATACTATCTGTGTCATCCCTGAATGTAAAGTATATTACACAGAAAAATATATTAAAAGTATTGTAAAGGTTTCAAAGTCAAACACTCAAAATTTAGGAAATGCCAGAATGCAGATTGCCTCTGCAAATTTAAATTTCCTTCATCACCCCCTGTACATACACATTATGACACACAGGCCCAGATTCACAAAAAGTACAAAAGCACCTAATTCACAAGACTCTCACTGAACCCTGTAGTTATCTAAACTCACTTGGCACCTGAGTGTTTTCAGTAAAAAGTTCCGTTAAGTGCCTACGTTTCTGCCTCTCTACACGCACACTGCTATCTCCCTCTAGGTGTCCGGACGTTTAACTCCCACCTGAGCCCCAGAGAGATCCACAAGCCATTTGTCTAACTTCTGTGCAGGGCCCAATCCAGTAGATATACTCAGGGGCTGCCTAGTTGATTAAGCCACTATAGGCAAATTTACATAAAGTGGCCAGGGAGTGGGAGGATGAGAATTACCCTTGTAACTTTTAGCCCAGTTGTTAGGGTACTTGCCTGGGCTGTGGGAGACCCCCAGTTCAAGTACTCCCTTCACGTGATGAGTAGCAATCTGAACATGGATCTGCACTTCTCAGGTGAGTGATCTAACCACTGGATTATGGAATAGTCTGATGTGGGACTCCCTCAGTCTATCCCGTTGAAGCTGTTCCAGAATCACTTGGGTTAGAGTGAAAGAAAAAGAGATCACAAGAGTGAGAATGACTCTATAGCTTGGTAGCTAGAGCACTGTCATGCTCACTCTCTCTCCATCTCTCTGGCCCCACAACTCTTATCATTTAATCCAAAGTAGAACAGCTTCAAAAGAACAGAATTAGGGAGCCCCACATCAGAATATTTCATTGCCAAATAGTTAGAGAACTCACCTGAGAGGGGGCAGAGCTGTTTTCAAATCCCTTTGCTTCACCAGGCAGAGGGGGATTTCAACAAGGTCTCCCACATCCCAGGTGAGTACTCTAACCACTAGGATAAAAGTTCTGAGGGATGTCCTCCACCCCAATCCTGGAAGAAAAAAGCCTTAGACACCTAACTCCTGAAATATTTCATGCTTATGCTTTGCTAGAGAGATAAGCACCTCCCTGCAGTCTGGACTTAGGCACCTATCTCTGTGAGGGGGTGGAGTTTAGCACACCCCTGTCATCAACATCGCCTGTTGGCTAGCTGGCTTTAGTAGCTCGCATTCTTGGGCAACTCCCTCTCCCTATTCATATTATAGGGAGCCTAGATGCCTAACTCAGGCTTTGTTCATTACATTGTGTTCCTCTGATTTTCTAGGCACCTAAGTACCTTTGTGAATCTAGGCTAGTTTTTCATTACATGATCACACATTATTTTTTCCACAGGACCCCTGCCTCATTCAGTGCAAACATTGGACTGTACTCATTTAATGAGCTGCTAGTCAATATTTTGTTTTTTCTTCATGTTCAGCGTCTGTCCTCAGGCCTGCTTTACAACACATTATTCAAACCCTGCTCTGAAGACAGAATTATTAATCTCCTCAAGGGTTTTTATATGGTGCTCATCTGTCATCACTATAGTATCTGTGCCTCATAGGGTGCTTCACAAATGTTATTCCCTTTATTTTCACAACACTCCTGTGAGAAGAGAGGTTGATACTATTCTCCTGTTACAGATAAGGCACAGAGAGATTGAAGTCAAAAGTGTCCAGTAATTCTGGGGTGCCCAATTTGAACCATCTAGGACCTGATTTTTACATAGCACTCTATATGTTCAAAGTACAACTTTGACTGTACTTTGATGTCCCATTGACTTCAGTTGCAGTGTAAATGTTCAGCACATCTACAAATCAGACCCCAGGGTCTCAAGTTGGGTGTCCAGAGAATGATGAACACATGATTAGTGACCACCTATGAAAAAGCTTGGTTTAAATGAGTTGTCCAGCATCACATAGGAACTCTAGAAGAGCTAGAGATAGAATCCAGTAATCCAGGGCAGCTTTCAGCTATCTTAACTGTCTTAAGCATCACACCATCCTTTCTCCTCCTGCCATCCTACCTCATTCACTACATACCTTCCTAGTTCTTCAACAAATGAAGAAGGGGTCCTACAGATAATTGTCTCCTTCACTACACAGCTCTGGTCCATCCCCAAAGCCGGTCCAGTCTGTGCACTGAATGAGGTTTTTTTTTTCAAAAGCAAACAAAAAAATAACAGAAATTATATCATGTGGCCTCATATTGACACCCACACAGATCAGCAGATTGGAACCATTAGATCCACAGCCACTTGAGCTGATAGAGTAACTGGTAGTAGTAGTAGCTTGTTATCCTCTATGTGGACCAGCTGTGGAGGGGAGCGAGACACATACTTTGCCAGTGGATTTCACAAACATTTGCTAACAGGAGAGGAATGGTTAGACTTAGAAATCATGAATTCCATTCAGGCTGTGGACGGGAGTACATCTCAGTGGTTACCGATCCTTCTGCCTGTTTTCCCCAAACTCAATCCCTTCTTCCGCATCCCCTTCAACCAGGCCCAGACTGCCCCAGATCCTTGTCTCCAGTCCTTCTGCCCAGCTAGTTCCCCTTCTTCTGGCTCCCAGGGCCGCCCAGAGGATTCAGGGGGCCTAGGGCAAAGCAATTTCAGGGGCCCCTTCCATAAAAAAAAGTTGCAATACTATAGAATTTGTCATGGGGGCCCCTGCAAGGCCCAGGGTCTGGGGAAAATTGCCCCATTTGCCCACCCCTCTGGACAGCCCTTCTGGCACCTTATCTGGTCCAAGCCCTGACCCCCAACTTCTTTCCTCCACCTCAAAGTTTCCCAATCCCAGTCTTCTTGCCCGGACAGTTCCAGTCTCACATGCCAGTTCTTCATCTGACTTCAGTCTCTCCCCTTCACTAGCTCCTCTCCCTCCCCCATTTCCATCCCCAGATACCAGTTTCCTTGCCCAGTCAGTTCCTGCCTCTTCTGAGATCAAAGATACGTTGGTCACTTCAGGCATTAATATATTAGTATATCCCTAACTCTCAATTCTGATGAATAACAATGGAAAAAGCAATGTACCAATCCAAATAGCAAGGGGCCTGAATCACCCCTGAATCACTCCAGGTCAATTCCTTTGAAATCAGTGTCATTTCTGAAATCAAGTAGTCATACTGGAGTAAAACTGCAATGGTGAATCAGGCCCTTGGGCTCTAGTTCTAATTCCTAAGTTCCAGCAACAGCACACTTGGTTAATGTTACTACGACAATTTTTTTTTAAGTCCTTATGGAGGCTTGAGATATATTCAAGCAAATGTTATTTTTCATCTGCACTTAAATGACGTTCAGCTTCATCTGTGCAGTGAATTACAGTACGTCAGGCACGTGTTTGCTCCTTCTGTTTCTTAAAAAGACGTTATTGTGGTATGGAATAGCAGACATTTTACAGGGTTGAGCACTGAAGCTTCTGCATCCACTTGCAAAAACAAACCAAAGCCCCCTCAAACCCTCTTAAAACTTGTCTGTATTTGTTTCAATAGTTGAAGAGCTGCCAAATACAAAGAAACCCTTGGTAATTAAGATCAGGTATCTCTCTTACTACTTTAAATTACAGCATTTTTATTGGTTTTTTTCCACTTTGATCAATTGCATGTTGTTTTCTTCTGGGATTCTCCTTGCTGTGCTTTTTTCACTGGGGTCCAATTTGCTTTCTGTGAATTTGGCACAATATCTCCTTTTTAAATTTCAATATCTAGGACAGTCCAAGAATTCAGTGGCAACATCCTTACTTACACCTTCCAAAAATCCCATCAAACAAAACGAATTTTCCATGATACTAGCTTAAAGCTGAACAAGTTGTTTTCTTTGATAAGGATGTTGAGGCTTTACATGCATTGTCTCTTTTAGACTTCTCTGGTGTAACTCCTCTGAATCAAACTGGATTTATCACTCCCTCTGGATAGACCTGGGATTTTGATCAAAAACGAACAAACAAACAAAAAAAAGCTGATTTGTCAAAACTGCAACTTTTTGCAGGAATGTACTGGGTTTAACAGAAAGTTTTGTTGGGAAGGGTTTCTCAGGTCCATGGTGGAGAGTTTATTCCAAAAAGGCAGAAGGAGAGAGCATGCACATGTGCGATAGTCTGGTGATTACAGCATTCACCTGGGATGTGGGAGTACTGGGTTAAAATGTCCACCTCTCTGTATTTTTCATGACAAAAAAAAAAAAAATCAAAACATCTCAGTTTCCATAGAATGCAATGGGAACAGATTCCAAAACAGTGAAAATTTCCATTGGATGGGAAAACCACTTCCTTCCTAGCTCCACTCCCAGATACACAATTTGCTATGTTAAACCTTCCTTTCATCTTCTTCTGACTAGGAAGTGGCTTACCCAAAATCAGAGCAAATGAATGATTAAGCAGCAAATCCAGTGTGGCCATCTCTGACAATTTTATCATGAACATTGTGATATTTGGTGGTTTTCTTAAAGGCTAAGCTCCTAAAGTACCTTGAATATGTGAGACTCTCAGATGTGACACGAGGGGACCGTAAAGGCATCAAACCAGAAGTCAAAAAACCCTAACCCTGATTGAATCCCCCCCTTTTTTTTTAAATCATGATTTTTTAAGACAATCTCATGATTATTTTGAGTCTGACTCATGTTTTTGGAAGCTTTGGATTTAGCATTCCTGACTATAAGACCCTCCTTTTTTCCTCAAGGCCACAATGTCTCCCTGTTGTTTTGGTAATTTATACTAACCAGTTCTCCCAATTCCAATTAAAATAGGTTCCTAGTGCATAGTAATTGTGGTTAAATTATACAGAATAATTAGTAATTAGTTCCCTTTTTACTTGGACTTTGTAGCAATAATTTCCTGGAGGGTTTTTTATTTTTTTTTTAAACATTTAATGAAGATTTATTATGCCATGAAATATTCAGTACAAACTCCTTATTATAATACAAACATCATAACAATACCTAATAATTAAAATATGTCAGGACAGTAGAAACTGTAAAATAAGCATGTATCTGCCACTAAATGCAACAAATTGATTTTGGAGTGAGTGTGGGTTCCAAGTCTTTCTGCTGTTATCAATACTGTACATCAATGCTTTTTGACCATGTGACTCATTCTCTGGCCTCCTCTTTTCTGAGTAAATGTCAACAGGAAGGATCATTTCAGCATTATTAGTGTTTTTTGCCAATTATAAGCAACATATTGCTATTATTGGGTGCTTATTTAACTGACAGAGGACTGCAGTCAAACATGGACAAAGGAGTAAGGTCAGTGAATGAATGACACAGATTACGCGGTATTAAGTAATTCAATTGGCCCTACTCTGTTCTTTTTATTTTATTTTTTCCCTTTAGATGTGCCTATCCTCCATGTATCTTCTGTGCATAGTGATGGACACTTATTCTCCCCTTTTGGAGTACAAGTTGAATAGCCATAAAGAAATTTAAAGAAAGATTTGGTTTGGACCAATGCAATGGTTCTCAAATTTTATTCTTATGTAATCTATCTATCTAGATATATGGTTCCATTTCCTCATCTTTGGCTCAAACCCTGCTAGAAACCCCAGTGCCAACTCTGTCCATATATCTATTCAAGGGCACCATCATAGGACCTAACCACATCAGCCACACCATCAGGGGCTTGTTCACTTGCACATCTACCAATGTGATATATGCCATCATGTGTCAGCAATGCCCCTCTGCCATGTACATTGGCCAAACAGTCTCTGTGCAAAAGAATACATGGACACAAATCTGACATCAGGAATCATAACATTCAAAAACCAGTTGGAGAACACTTTAATCTCTATGGTCTCTCAATAACAGACCTAAAAGTGGCAATTCTTCAAAACAAAACAAAACAAAACCTTCAAAAACAGACTCCAGCATAAAGCTGCAGAACTGGAATTAATTTGCAAACTGGATACCATCAGATTAGGCCTGAATAAAGACTAGGAGTGGTTCGGTCATTACAAAACCTAAACTTAATTTCCTCAATAGTAATTTCTCCCCGCTGTTACTCACACCTTCTTGTCAGCTGTCTGTAATGGTCCACTCTCTTACCACCTCAAAAGTTATTTTTCCTCCCTTGGTATTCTGCTGTTAATTGATTTATCTCATTAGATTGACCTCAGACTTAGTAAAGCAACCACCATCGTTTCATGTATTTATATCTTCTCCTGTATTTTTCACTCCATGCATCTGATGAAGTGGGTTCTAGCTCACAAAAGCTTATGCCTAAATAAATTCGTTAGTCTCTAAGGTGCCACTCCTTCTTGTTTTTGCTGATACAGATTAACACGGCTACCACTCTGAAAACTATATAGTTCTTAAACCTTGAATCAAGTAAACGTAAATAGTCTTTTAAAAAAGCATAATTTATAGATTATGCAAGAATTTGTTAACTTTTATGATTCTACCACAAATCTTTCAATTCATTACAAATCTTGTGAATGGTTAAGTTCAGTGACATAAAAAAAATCCCACTGCATATTAGTGCTCAAGAAGTGGAGCTACTGACCGTTCCATATATGTTAACATTAGAATCAGTATAAGGTAAAAATCCTGATTGAAGGTTGTTGGTTTTTTTTTTAAATTTATTTTACTATTTGAAGCACTTTGGTCTAGATCCTCAAATGATATTTAGACACCTAACTCCCATTGAAATCAGTCAGAGTATGTAAATACCTTTGAAGATCTGGGCCCTTCAGTCTTCAATTTTAGAGCTCCTGATGAGTATAAATATCCTAAAGTGTAACATTTTTATTATGCTTTCATACGCCATTTAAAAATACAGAAAGGAGGGTCCTCAGCTAGTGTAAATTGTCCCAGCTTCATTGAACCTGTGGAGCTACAGCAGTTTGTACTGGTTGAGAAACATTTACCTGGCCTCTGCTAGCCAGTTCTGTGCTTACATTTGCTTCTGTGGTAATTATAATATCACCTAGATAGTTAATGCTTGGGTGTTTTATGAAGAAAAACCAGGGAAACCCAACTTCAGGGAAATCCAGCATTACATAAGGGTAAATGAAAAGTGTTGGGAACTCAGAAAATCAGCATGTAATTAATTCATTTAAGAAGTACAATAATGTCTTTTCAATACTTAGATTTGAAATTGCTCTTCATTGGATTCGATTCTGCACAATTGTATTTTCTCAGTTAAATTTTGTAAAAGCATGAAAAATCCAGTTAATGAAGGAGGCTTTAAAAGAGACAATACTCTATTCTAAATTACTTTACATCTATGAATAATAGAGGAATATAATCCCTTTCCATTAGAAATAATAATAATAAATCCACAGGCTTAAGTGACTGAAGACCTAGATGACAAATCTTATTTAAGATAATGCATTTTGAGTATTGCTGGCCTATTTACTGATTTACTGAGCCAAAAGATTACTCTCAAGAGAATTTTTTTTAAACAGAAGAACTGAGTAATTAGAGAAAGAAATACTTAGAACAACCTCTTACACAGTACAGCAAGAAGCTGGCTTTCACTTGGAAATGCTATCAATGAGCCCAGCTGCTTCTGTTGCTTGAGAGACAGAATGGAGGACTGTAGCAGTAGTTTCTTTTTGAAGTGAAGTCTCTAGTCCTCCTCAATCACAGCTGTGGTGTTCAGCAGTGCCTGAGAACCTTCAAAGCTTCTTTAAACTTAACGCTTATTATGGAAAGATGAATTGGGAGCTATTTTTGGATTCCTAATTTAGTTTCTTTATTAGCAGCAAAACCACAAGGGTTACGCTGTTGGTGTGCTGAGACTACCGCCTATCATGCTGACCAGTTTTGCTTCATTGTTTCTTTGTGCTACCTGTCTATATCCACCTGTAGTCCCTTGGCTTAGGGTATGTCTACATTACAAGCACTACAGCAACACAACTGCAGAGCTGCAGCTACACTGCTATAGTGCAGACACTTACTACAGTGACAAGGATTTTTCCATTGCTCTAGTAAACCCACCCCCTCAAAAGGTGCAAGGCAGGTAGATGGAAGGATTCTTCCATCAAACTAGCTGCATGTACAGTGGGGGTGAAGTCAATCTAACTACATCACATATGGTGTGAAATATTTTACAGCCCTGAGTGATGTTGCTAGGTCATCCAAAGTTTTAGTTGTAGACCAGGCCTCAGACATGGATTGTAAGCTTTTTGGTGCAGTGATTGCATTTGTACAGCACCTAGCACAATGGGCTCCTGGTCCATGACAAGGGCTCCTGTGCACTATGATAATAAAAATCATGTTTTATAATTCACAGGCACTGCTGGGTACTAAAACTATACTGGAGGAAGGTTGAGAATTGAAATAGAATATTATAATGATATGTGTGTTTTTTTTCAGTATAACTTCTCATGGTCTCCTGATATCTGGCAGCATCATAAACTTGTGTGTTTACATAAAATTGTCACCATGTCTAATTGTTCTCAGTGAGACTGAAGCCAGACTGTGCCCAGTTAGGATGGCAGCCATTTCCATGCAACCCGAGTCAGTGGAAGTCAGGCCTCTATCTTTCATAGTTACAGTCGAACTGAAACCGCTGTGTTCTCAAAGAAGATGGCTGTTCTCACTGTCTCTGTGGCTTGAAAGCTGGACAGGAAACTGTGAGAGGATGAGAAACCCCTCACCAGTGAGGGGGTAGTAGGAAGGCTGAAGGCAAAAAGCAGTGGGAAGGTAGGGGCAGGAATGAGACTGAGACTAATGCAGGGAGAAAGAGAATGTAGGGTGCAGAGAACATATTATATAGGATGGACAGAACTGAGGGCTTGTTCACAGCAAACTGTGGTGTAAATCTACCCTTCATTAGCCTGCTGCACACTAAGTGTCTGTGTGGACCCTGCAGCCATGCACTAGTTCACTTTGATCTACTGCTGTTTGAAATGGGAGTACATCAAAGCACACTAGTGAATTGTTAGTGCATGGCAGCAGGATCCACACAGACACTTAGCATGCAGCGGCTAGTGCAGGGTAGATTTACACCCCAGCTTGCCACAAACTACATGTTCAAGTAAACAAGCTCTAAGACACAGCAATAAATTGAGCCATGTGTGAAAAAGCAATAGCATTACTGAACTAAATCTGATGGAGAAAACTGAGTAATGCCCTGACAATGACAACCAATGTGAATTATTCGTTTTGTGGGTTTTCTACAATCCTAATCACATGCAACCCCTCAACTACAAGTTAATAGGTTCCCGCTTTATGAGGAAATTTTAATCCTATTTTTTTTAAAAAAATCTCACATTTTTACTGAAGTAAACATAGTAAATTGTCTGATTTGCATGTAATTTAGTATGCATGTAGATGTTGGTATGAACAGATTATGTAGTCTAGCGGACATAAGCACTAAATCATATTTTAAAGATAGGGCATTCAAATCTTAATAAGGTTGGGCTCTGTTACCCTTCGTTTCTTCCCTACCAATTCATTCTTTCCACTTTTCTCAGATACAAGAAAAATTAAAACTGATGAAGAATATTTCCAAAGCAAAAAAGTCAGAGTATAAAAAAAATGGTTCAAACATAGAAAGACGTGATATCAAGTTTTTTAAAAATACTCATTTTAGGAAAAAAAAACATAGTATCAGTAGAATGCACAACCCCCTTTCTTAGGAGCTACATCAATCTCAGTACTAATGGGGCTCTCATCACCATAACATAGCTAAGCACTTGATCGTCATTAATGCATTTCGTCCTCAGAACATCCCAGATGAAAGCTGAGGCATAGAATAGATTAGGTGGTTTGCCCACATTCAAATGGAAAAATCTATATCAGAGCCAAGAATCAAACCCAGGTCTCTCAAAACCCCATCAGATATAATCTACCAGACCATCTAACCTACCTGCTAGAGACAGACCAAGACACCAGTCATGCAGTGAGCTCCACACTCCTGCAATGATCCCCCCATACAGACTGTCTTGTGAAAATTAGGACACAGATAAGCCCTAAATACATTGTGGGACTTGTCTACACAGAGACAGGAAAATTAATCCAAATTAACTGCAGGTGTGTATTTAAAGTGGGTTAGTTAAACTGCATTCACTTCCAAAGTGAATTAAACTACATTGAATTAAGTTCACTTCAATTCTGAACAACAGCATCCATGCCGACATCTGTATTTAATTTGGATAAATTTGCCTGAGTGTCCCTGTGTCAGGGAGCCCCTCCATAACTTGAGCATATAAACAGCAATGTTTTTCTAGTGTGACTGGCTTTCTATCTATCATGTCTGTCTATGACTGAACTTTATTTTTTTTTCAGTTTTACTTTAAACACTCCCCTCTCCCCAAAAAAGAACAATGCAAAGGGGAAAGACTCTGGATCTGAAAATAATATACATATAATAAACATTGTCCAGTTTTGTAAATCTCACAAACACATGTATTCATTGAGTAGAATCAACAGTGTTGTGTATTTTTGTCCTGTTGTGCCACCTGCATTTGAGAGAGAGCTTTTAAATACTTCCACTATCAATTTTATTGATGATTTAAAACAAAACAAAAACAAAAAAACCCTCACACAGCAAGTATGCAATATCAGAGTACTTAAGATTCACTCATTCAGCTGTGTTCTCTATAGCTGAATAATGACTGAACTTTTGTACCATTACGTCAGTGTTTGCCTTCGGTATTGAAATGTTGCTTACCATTGCTTGTTTTTCCATACAGGCTGAATTAAAAAAAATAAATAAATAAAACAAAATTCAGTGCATTCAACCTTGCTAGTTTAACTGCATAGGTTAGCAACGTCACATTTTAATGAGAAAATGAATACTCAGACTTAAAACTTTACCCTGCTATGGATCATCTCAGACAGATGTGCTTTTGATTCATTTTTAGTATAATTGAAACAGATTCACTGACAGCAACCACAGCAGGACTCCTCCTCTTTGTTCAGCTTTTCCATACAACACAAAATAGATGTCACTCTAGATAGGCTTGTGTATCATGCCAACAACATCTACATCCTCTGTGAGCTTAAAATATATTCCTGTTTATTATACTTCCAGGAAAGTAGAATATTTTCCCTTACATATTTGTTTAAAATCACCCCATACCCTTCCCTGCCTTTCCCCTCTGTTAGTTTGTTTTATCACACAACTGAAATGTATAGCTCTAGATTACCATTTTGTTTTGTTTATTTATTTTTTAAAACAAAAATCCATTTTTAAACTGTTCTACATGTTTTTAAAAGTAATAGTAATAAAAATAATAATGAATCTTAGGATGACCAGATAGCAACTGTGAAAAAACGAGACAGGGGGTGGGGGAGTAATAGGCATCTACATAAGAAAAAGTCCCAAAAAAACAGGACTGTCCGTATAAAAATGGGACATCTGGTCACCCTAATGAATCTTATCTTGCTTTGTAAGTAAGACCACTCAAAAGCATTACACAACTCTTTTGATCTCAAATCATAATGTTTCCAGAGAGACCAAACACAACAGTGATCAATCCGTTTCTATCTTTTCCATTCTGCACAAATGGGTCTTTTGGTTTTAATTATAAGCAAACATGATGGTAGTTATGATGTTTTAAAAATTCTCATCCTGTCCCACACACAGACCCTGCATTTGTGGCTCAAAGTAAATATGTAGTTTCTCTGATTTTAAAACTAATAGCGGACCAGTGCATCCCAGGGGTAACTCCACTAAAATAAATGTCCTCTTAGGGCCATGGTCCAGATCCCATTGAAGTCAGTGGGAGAAGGCACTAAGTCTCTTTGTACATTAATTTTGTCCTTTTAGCCTGAATTTGAAAAACATCTAATTTTTTTGTTGTTAGACAGTTTTTACTAATAGTGCAATGCTCTTTAGCACAGATTGGTCACAAGATCTTATCTGCAGCTAGATACCTCTGGCACACGTAGCTTGTAGTTACTTTTCTGCTGTTCGACAGATACATGCCAAGCCATGATACATATTATTCCTAGCATGCAAAAAGAAACAAAACCAAACCAAAGCTTGAAAACCACTAGACTGATTTACCCTCACTTCTTAAATGGGCTCTTCAGTTCATAGCAGCCACAGGTAGTGTACTGTGTATATAAAAAGGGACAATTAATTGTTTTTTTGTATGTTGCCAACTTTTTTTAATAGCAACAGTTAAAAAGGAACCTCTACTGTTTCCTAGCTTCATTTCTCTGCTATCTATTCCAACACTGGTGCAGTTCACATATGAACCTGTTGCTAACCCAGGTTAGTATTCTTTTGCTGAATTGTTCAGACTGAGTATATACAGTTGGCTTACAGGGCCACCATAATGTGGAACTTTTTATGTTAGTTAATCTCTTTGTTTTTCTCTTACCACTTTAATTATCTCTCTGCAGAATGAAAAATGTTAGATACGTACAAAGCTAACTGTTTCATAGCAAATAAATACTGTATTTATGTTAGACACCACTGAAAATTGACCATTTCCAGAGATTCTTAGAATTTCAATAATCTAAAATCAGTAGCTTGTAGCATTATAGCCAAGCACATGAAGAGCGTTTTGTATGAATGGTGAAGTATTGTTACTAGGTAATGCTCTAAGGTTGCAGAGTGGTGTCAGAAGAAATGCATGTTTCTGACTTCTTGTAGTATATACAGTAGTTAGCCATGCTGGGGAACTTGCTAATGGTCTTCACTGTTCGTCAAAAGTGAGCAGGAAAAGTATAAAAAATTACTCGCAGTAAGGCCCAGATCCACAAAGATATTTAGGATTCTAACTTAAATTGAAATCAATGGCTATTAAGAGACTAAATATCTTTGTGCATCTGGACCTAAGAGCCATGAGTCTTGTCACCCTTATTGAGTAGCAACTTACTCCATGAGTAGCACCTAATAACTTCAATGGGACTCTGTGGACTAAGATACTGTTTAGCTGTTTCTAACATGGGCTATTTGGGGAAATTCACTGCTTAGTAAGGCTAAGATGATGCCAGTGAACCTCAGTTGCAGAAGTAGAGAACATAAATAATATGCAAAAGTATTTAAAAAATGAGTTTAGCAGAATTTAATATGCACTTCTTTAAAATAGCTTTTCCTGTAAAAGTGCACTATTGATATAGACTGTTCTTAAACCAACATACCATTCACACAATATCTGGATTTCACAAAATTAAGATCTGACTTTTCTTTCTGTCTGTAAACAACTTATTGGTCACAGGCCTTTTACAACTCCATAATAGCATTAAGACACTCAAAGAAAGCTAGTTTTTTGTGGGGCCTCCATTGAAGAATTCATAGGGCAGTGAGTAAAAAAACAAGTGATCAGATATCACAACCAGACCGGCTCTCACAAACAAAAAGGCTAACAAATGACAGGAGCGAGGCCTGTCCTCCAGGTTTGACTTTCAGTGTAGTACTGAAAAGACAAAACACTTGACATAGATTTGTCAAACTAAAATCAACTGGCTTGTGAGACAGTAACTGAAAAGAAATGGAACTAGCAAAACACGGGGCAATCTTGTCTTTGCTTCTACGTTCTAATTCTTGTCTGTGTGTCTTTTTGGATTGCAAACCTTCAGGGGCCAGGGTTGTATTTTCTTGTAATTTTGTATGGTTCCAGGCATAATGCCAATAGACTCTCTGGTCTTAATTATAATATAAATTAACAGTATTTGAAAGACACAATGGCCATACATAGGACTTCAAATCCACCCTGCCTCTTAGCCTAGTTACTCAATGTCACCTTTGGTTTTAAGTGCATATTTCCCATAGGTGTGCATCAACTTCACTGCATCAACATATTTTGAAACTGAAACTGAGCAATAAGCAGAGTCAATGAAGTAATTGTCTAAACGTTCAAATCACATAAAGTGGCACTATGGCAGTGTACTAACTAATATTCCCATGGATTCTTTTTCATGGCTACACCTATGCCTAGAGTAGCAAATGTTTAATCTAGAAATGACAATGCAAAATCAAGCTGAACAGAGTCATCTATAAAATGTCTGTCACCCCAAGTGATATGCTGTCCTCTAGAGTGTAGGGTAAGCAAGAGAGTATTTAAACAGGGATTTTTACTACAAAGTGTTAAGAACATCACTTCAAAGACAAGAATGCCACTAAAGCATGTCCTTGCCTCATTGTATTAGCACTGCAGGCAGAGGGCTTATTAATATCTTTGGCATGCAAGTTTGTTATGCAGGAGGCAGGAAATTTGCCCATCAGTGTTAAATACTTAGATACTTTTTACTAGGACCGCTTGAAAAATTTGACAGAACAGTTTTCTAACAGTGCTATTTTATCAAAATATTTTACAGAAAAGTCAATTTTAACAACTTTTTTGGAAATTTTGATGGGAAAATTTCAAATTGAAATAGCAAGATTAATGAAAATGAAATGGCAAGATAAACTGAAACAACATATTCTATTTCACATCAGTTCTGGCATTGTGTTTCTATTAGACATGAGGGGGGAAATGGCTTCAACACTGCATATGTCTGACTGGTCAGACTTGTCAGGTGTTGTTATGGGGATTTTTTCATTAGATAAATGCATCCATTAACATTGTGAGGATGTGTAATTGGTTCAGTTTACCCACTTGCGATGTTATGGCCTGATTTAAAGGGAAGCTTGAAATACAGTACAGTTGATGCTCAATAGCAGTTTGGAGGTTAAACGTAAGAGAAGCCACACACAATTCTACAATGAAAAAACTAACTCCTTGCACCCAAATGTGCATCCAAACATTTCAGTTAGTTCCCAGATCTCTGACACAAGTAATACTTGGAAGTCAGCTGTGAACTGTCTTTATTGCACTGGGTGCCCTAATTGCTCTTCCAACTGATAGCAATTTCACAAGAAGTCATGTGTATGCCTGTGGGTGCACAAGACTTTTTGCTGCACATTGTGCAAGCTAAAAATGTGGAGACGGGCCCAAACCAAAACCCTGATCCAGAACTGATACACCCAAACAGAACAATATTCCCACATCTGCATACTCACAGCCTGAAGGATTCCAAATCAAGATCTAAATTCTTGCAATGTGTGAGGTGTTTTGATTTAGGAAATTTTAGTGAAAGGTAGGGCTGGGCAAATACTTGATTTTTCATTTCAGTGGCCAGACCAAAAAAATAAGTCTGTCTGGTTTGAACTGAAACTGATTTTTTTTTCTTGCTAAAACAGAAAATGGGGGAAAAAAATCTGTTTGAGTTGGATGAAACATTTCCAATGTCATTTTGATTTGACATTTTTCTACACAAAATGTTGATTCAAAACAGAATGTCAAAATGAAGTGTTTCAACATTTCTGGAAAAAATTGCCAAATTTGCAAACAATTTTAGTGCCCCGAAAAAGGCATATTTTAGTGAATTTACTGTTTGCAAAAACATCTCCCAGCTCTAGCTAAAGATTTAAACAGGGATCAGGAGCACTGGATATGGAGTTTTCATTCAGGCCCATCTCTGTTAATAACGTCAAGGATGCTTTTTCCCCACTTTTAGCAGCCAGGTGACGTTGTGTTTTGGTTTGTTCTTTTACTTTGAGATTAATTATTGCTCCTGCCCACTATTTATTTTTCAAAATATTTTATCAATTCTTTGAACAATGTAGCTATGACAACGGTAAAGTCGTAATAATCCCATGAAAATGAGTGTGTTTTATTGCTTAATATTAGTGCCACTTGCCCTATACAAAGGCTGAAACTTTAACAAAAACAAGAAAATCCACAGTTGTAACTGACACTTGGGCCAAATACACCTTTCACTGGTGGCATAAGTCCACTGTTTGTTTATATTTAACTCAAACTATAGTACCTAAGTGTATAATAGTCTATACATAAAAACAGTGGTTAAGAATTTTGAACTATTTAGTCACAGATTCACAGTAGAATAGTTAAGGGAAGAGTGATGGTCTAACCTCAATTTTTGACTAATGTTTTAACCAAACAAGTTTAAAACCTGTAAACTACATATTCCACTAAACTTTGTTCACTCTGAAGAATTTAAGCAATATATATAACAATGGCTCCTGGGGAGCCAAAAAAGTTTTTTTCCTCAATAGATCGTGATGCTGATTACGTATTATAAATAATGTTAAAATTAGCACATCTAACAAAATATTATGCGAAGTTGTCTGTTACAAAAATTCATTCTGTTCTTTCAGGTAACTAATGTGTGACAAAATACAGTTAGGAGAATTCAAAACCCCGACTGTATATATTTTGCAACCATGCAGTAAATAATGTGTTCACATATATTACAAAAATGAGTGAGTTTACTTTAATTTTAGTATAGCCCAGTCCTTTAACTCTGATGAAATCTCTGTAATACTGCAGTACAAAGAAAAATCATGGCTATTCATTGATAATTACACTTAAATAACATTCTGGCATAAATCAACAAAAGCCAGAAAAATTAGTTAAAACAGGACATGGTTTTTAACTACAGAATTTCCTGACTTGTTTGTTTCCATCTCATTCTTAATGTTATCTGACTGTTGTTTCAGTCTGGGAATTGAATTTTCTTTTAATTTGAGCAGATCATATATTTATTTGTGGGCTCTCTATCTTCATCAATCAATGTATTATACCAGGCAGCTTCCTCTCCTCACAAAAGATAACCCTGAATTATGTCATGGCTCAATTCCCCATTGCTCCACCAAAATAATGAGTTTGCACGTCAGAAGGATCATTTACAAAAATGAGTGGGGTGCTATTATATCACTTCCATCTGCTATAGGATGATTCCATTTGCAGAAATCAATCCCCTGGAAGAGGATTTCTTAGCTACTATTTGTGTTGGAGAGGTATTTCAGAGAGGAGTGTACTTTCTGGCAGGATTAAGAAAAAGGGAAGGGGGGAAAATCACATGGATGCTGCCTCTGGAAAGCCAAGAGTTGTTTTTATCTTCCTATTTTTGGCCCTTAACTGGAAAGGTGAACTAGAGTTGAATAAGTGGCCCTCACTCCGCATAAGATTGGGTTGCAAGACAATGGGGCTGAAGGAAACATCAGTCCTAATAGATTTGGAAGGGCCAAAGTGGCCATGTAGCTAGGCCACTGCTGGCTATTGATGGGTCTGTGGAGTATGTAGTAGTGGGGTGGCATTCTGTTCCCCTTCTCCTGTAGGTGTAGTGTTGGTCATACAAATCTGTGTTGTGCATTAACCCACTGGCATGCCCCTGGCTGCATGAGCATCATTCACATTCACTTTGTAGGATCTTGGGAAATGATCATGCAAGCCTTCCTACCACACAGTTAACATCCATGCAAACAGTGCCGTTTACTTCAATGGGACTAGGCTACACTAGCATGGGCATGTCCAGTAGAGACCTGAGAGTTATATTGATGGGAATGCCCTTGTAGTGATCATGGATGGAAGAAGACTAAGGAGGAAGCCAAAGACTCGATACCTGGACCAGATATCAGAGGACCTTAGAGAGACCAATGTGCATGACAGCCAGGTGTACAATCATGAGTTTTGGACGAAAGATATAAAAGTCACCAACCCCAGCTAGAGAAGTGGTATAAAAGGAGGAGGAGGACGACAATGACTATTCATATGCACGAGGACTACTCACCAGAACATTTGGTATTAAAGGATCACACCCCTGTTGTTGATGTCAGAGAAGTGGTTCACTGAGCAGCAGATTTCCCAAGTGTGGGTTGTTGGTCACTTTGGTTCCATGTGACAAATATAACAAAACTTTCAAATGTGCTCAGCACCCAGATTTGGTAACTTATTTTCAAAAAAGAGTACAGATTTCCTTTTGATACCTAGATACTGTGGCCATATTTTTGGAAGTGCTTAACACTCAGAAGCTCTCATTGTGGAAAATCTGCCCACTTATTTAGGTACCCAACTGAGACTTTGTTATGTACAGGAATTGGGTAATATCCATTTAAATAGTTTGGGGGAACCCTCTAGTGGGCCTCCCTATCTTCTATTTCTGTAGCCACCGGAACACTGCCACTGCAGCAGCATACACATGTACTTAGGTGTTGTAAATGTATATATAGTTAGTAAACATGGTTATTTGGAACCCAACAGTGTCCGTGTTGTTTCTACATATTCTTAATGTAGTATAAACAGGAAAGGCTTGTTAAGATCATTTGAACATCTGACTCTTATTAATTATGGAGTTAGATCTTTATATACCTACAAAAGTTACCTCAGGATATAGCATATTGTTACATCATCATATCTGCTGCCTTGCTCACCTGTGTGGATTCTAAACAGATATTCAGGATCAGTGACAATTGTCTTGCCTACAGAAATGCATTAAAGCAGTCTCAGAAGAATAAGAAATTTCTGTTTAATGCAAATCAGTAATTACTGTCAACATTTTGGCTTGGATATTTTGACAATCAATTATGGAAAAAACACTTTGTTTTTGTTCTTTCAACATAAATCTTAGCTGTCACATTTCATCCCTCCACTTAGTGTACATTGTGTCACAGTGTGATCTCATCAGGTGTCATGAATCATAGCCTAATTTGACAAAACATGACCCGATGCAGCTTGACAAGAAGCTTGAAAAAACAAACACCATGTTGATTACTGGCCAACACCCACTGGCCCTAGTGGCTCTGGCACTACTACCATTAAATTGATCACTAACCCATGACAGCCAGACACTAATCACAAAACGATCTCAAATCATAAAGGAGGGAATAATATAGATAGTAAATAGCTTCCTGAAGTGTTCAGATTAATATAAAAAAAAACTTCTCAAAAATATCCTATGAACATGCACTTAATCCTTTCATCCTGTGTTATACTTTTTATGTTCTTTTCTGACTCTTTCAGCAAAGGGCAAATTAGAGCAAATTGCAGATTCAGTGGAACAATCTTACTTTTTTAAGTTTAGGATTCAATCAAAATAAAATACTAAAAATTGAATTATTATAGCAAACATCTTTGCTCAAATCTTGTTATAATGTAGTTTTCTTTAAAAAAAATCAATGTTTTATGACAGTTTAATTTTGCACCTGAGACCACTATACTTTATATCAAGTGAAAATGGATAACAAATTAAATTCATGGACCCTCATTAAACATGAAATTACTGAACAAGAACCAGCCTGAATCAATTAATCATTGCGTAATATGACTTTAATTTTCTAATACTCCCAAAATCAAAAGTCACCATTTGCATCATTTTTCATTTTAGTAAACATGACTAGCATTGTTTAGAATTGAAGAAATACATAATTGTAGTCACTTTAATTACTTGCTTAATCTTTCTCTGTGAGCAGTCAGTTGAAAACTACAGCTGTTAAAACTGGATATTGCATAACAAAGCCCATTTATTCTTTAATATTTTTCTCTTGCTCTTTAAGAGAATATGAAGCAAAGAAGACAGATACAGATTTACATTACTACTACTGTCAACATATGCAAAGTAACCATATTTTAAAACACAGGTAATATTTCAGTTATAATTATCATACAGTGTATGGTATGTAGAAAGGATGACCATGTATCCCTCCAAGGATTGATTGAAAGCTTATTTAAGTCAATGAGAGTCTTCTATTGCTTTCAATGAGCTTTGGATTAGGTCCCAAAAAATGTCTGGTTTACCTCTTAAACAAAAAGGCATTATTTCCATTTTTATAGATTCCCCTAGCCAAGGAGACTAATCTTATCACTTGGGTTGCTCAAAGTTCTTATGCCAAAGAAAGTCTTTTTGAATAATTCTCCATAAAAATTCTCCATAAAAAGAAGTCATGTTCAAAAGTTTAATGTTTTATTAAATTATTTCAAACAAAAAGAGAAGAAAGGGAAGGGGGAACCCTATTCCCCAAAAATCATTTAAAATCAATTTTGTGGAAAATATTTTCCATTTTTTCAATCAATCCTAGTTATGACATTTCTTCTAAGAAGTTGAATGCATAGATGGGTCCTAATCTCCACACCACCATGTCTGAAACACACTTTGCTAAGGCACCTTCAGGAAACTTTGGGCCCAGGTCTGAATTCTCTGATTCAAGCATCGCTCTATGATAGGCTAAAGTGGAAAACACCAAAATTCTCAAACTTTGGGAAGGTTCAACTGGGAGCCAGCTCTAAGTATGAATCTTACCTGGTTTCTCTGGTCATTTGTACCTCTTTATGGCAGTTGGACAGAATCTAGTTCATTAAATATACAGAGTTTACCCTTAAAAAAGTGTACATTTGCTTTTGATAAATACATAAGGTTACCACAGTATTGGCAGTATTCACTGTACTTCTCTGTGCTTACTATAAAGAAAGTTGAAGTAACATTTAGTTATCTAAGGCAACTGACAAGTTTTTATTAAGAACTGCCATTGTAATTAGAGTAATGTGCATAGTAAAATCCAAATAAAATGACCGTATCTTGACAGCTTCTGATTAACCTCAACTATTATGCTATAGGTTGCTTGCTCTGACTACAGAAGACTTCATTCCCAATATCTAATATTCTATTGCCCTCTTGCTGTCCGTATGCATGCTGGAGCTGATATTTGCTGCCTTTACATTACTTCTTTAGCTTATCATAATAGGTGTCTCTCATGTCAGAGCTGATTCTTATGATAATGTGCAATACACAGCATGTGTGTTGACCAGGATCTGTATATGCAGACACATTTGGGGCCTGATCCAGCTCCACTGAAGTCAATAGAAGTCTTTCCGTTGGATTGGACCCTTACTGCATCTAGGTGAGCATTGGCTTATTTGTAGCTTCACTCCCTCCCCTGACTGAAAACACACCCACTATTTGCTGGCTAAATTACAAAGTTACTTAAATGTAAAGGGACACGGAGATCAATTTTATGCTGCTCTCTTTGAGACTACTGTTTTGGAAAAATATTTTCACACTATATGTTTTATTAGGCAAAGGGCTTGTGACAATTTAAGGTTTATCTCCTGGAACTTGACTGACAAAAGTCAGAATCGTATTCAAAAGTGAAGAAAGTATATGGCCAAAACAGTCCAAACAGTGTATAAAATTGAGAAAGTTAGAAAAATATTGGTGCATGCAGTAAATTAAAACTAACCCAGGGACTTGGAATGCTCTTGCATTGGTCCTAAGGCCTTGATCAGCAAAGTACATTTAATTGCTTTGCTGAATCAGCATTCTGACCCTTTCATGATTAGCAGAAGGTTTAACTTCACCCTGATTAAAAAGAGAGCAGATGAAGAAGGATGTTGAATAATCTTTCAGACATGTATCAATCCTTAGTCAGTCACTCTTTGTACTCTGTTGTGGTACAGCATATGCACCAAAGTTTGACTGCTCTGAAATTTTTAGAGAGCTCATTTCTATCAGATAAAAATCTCCCAGGCTCTTTTTTCTCATATTGAGAGGATTGTGGTGTCTGACAGAAAACCATCACAACTATTTGTTAGAATTCATACACACACACACACACATATATCTGACCATGTTTATTTCATCTAACAACTTTCAGATGTGAACTCTTATACGTGTTTTCAATACTTAACTGGATTTTCAATAATGTGATGAATATTTGTTAGCAAATAAAATACAGCAGAAATCTCTCCTTTACAAATATGAAATAACCATGTACATGATTTTATGTTTTTATCTACTGTGACAAAGTTCCTCCTCTATCTTAGTGGGTCCTGCGCTTATTGGTGGATTTGCTCACCTCAGTGATCTTCCCCTCTTGTGGAACCCACAGTCTGGGTCAGCTCCTCCGGTATTTGATCAGGAGTTGGGAGGTTTGGGGGGAACCCGGGCCCACCCTCTACTCCAGGGCCCAGCACAGGGCCCTGTGGATCGCAGCTGTCTATAGTGCCTCCTGTACCAGCTGCATGACAGCTACAACTCCCTGGGCTACTTCCCCATGGCCTCCTCCAAACACCTTCTTTATCCTCACCACAGGACCTTCCTCCTGGTGTCTGATAACGCTTGTCCTCCTCAATCCTCCAGCAGTACACTCTCTCACACTCAGCTTCTTGCTCCTAGCTCCTTACACACGCTCCTTTTCCTTTGGCTCCTCCCTGCCTGACTGGTGTGAGCTTCTTTTTAAACCCAAGTGCCCTGATTAGCCTGCCTTGATTGGCTGCAGGTGTTCTAATTAAAGTAGCTATCTCTACTGCCTTCAAGAAAGATCTTAATTGGCCCCAGGTGCCTTGATTAACCTGGTGCAACTGCCATTTGGTTACCAGGTTACTAGGGATTTGTTTAGGCTGGGGCTAACATACCTGTTTCTCAGTACTTTACTGTAGCCATCTGGCCGCGCCCCATAACACTACATAGTAAACCTCAAACTGGTCAAATGGGGTGTGGTCTTCCTCTTGACGGTGATGCCATCAAGAAATAGGAACTACCATATCTGCGATTTTCTGTGTAATTGTTCAAAATATAGGAGTATTCTTAAAAAATAGAATTAACCCAGATTCACTGTTGACCATTATGAGGTTTATTGTAGGAAGCTGGAATCTAATGCAGAACAGTATGTAAATTCAATCATCATCACTTGCTGGTACGGTTACACTCTCACAAGAAGATAGGAAAATACGTCTGAGCCAAGATACATGAAACCAAATACAAAAGGATGCACTATATGTGCTAGATTAAAGAACATCTGATTTATGACAAGAGGTATTTAAATAACAAACCAAACGCCTATAAACAAAGAGATATGAATGAGTATTACTGGTGAAATCTGTCAGAGAAATGACTCTCTTCCCATTTTGGAAGAAAATGAAAGGTTAAAAACTTTAACATGAACTCAAAGACCTTAATGGTTTGTATAAAATAATGATTTTAAATTACTCTACTGAAAAGTATGTGCATAGGTAGGTATGTATACAAAATCAATGATATAACACATTTTCTAATAAAAGTGTATTAATATAAAGAAAAATGATTACAGATAGAATTTGTGCTACCACTCTGGATGAAGTCTCTAACAGTGGGTATGATACTTCATGTGCCCTGTACACCACTACAACAGCATATAAAAGCTGGGATGGGAGGGAGCTAGAATTGGCCCTTTGGGGTTTTCAGGTAGGTCTTCCAGGTGTCTTACACAATGGAAGGATTTAGTGGGCTTCAAACTAGCCCACAAAAGAAATAGAAAGGCCCCAGGAAGTTTTTAAGAGTCATTTCTGGTTTCCACCATTTCCAGAAAATGATTTCTTTTCCTATTATATTATCAGAAGAGACATGATATTAAGGAACATTTTCAAGTAATAACCATACAGATAATTTGCAAAAACAGAAAAAGTAGAAGTTACTGCCTCCATTTAAGAGCCCTCTATCTTTCAGAAGTTGACATTAGTCAGATGTCCATTCAATCAACCTGGTTGGGTTCTCACCTCCCCATCCCTCATTTCCAATCTATTTTTGTCATCCTCTTATTGAACAGAACTTTTGCTTTGTGTGTTTGGTTGGGAAGCAATGTGTCCTATGAGGGAGAGCAATGGAGTGGGATTCAGAAGATCTTTGTTTTATTCCTGGCTCTTTCCCTGGTCTGCTAGGTGTGAGTTAGTTCTCCATCTGTAAAATACTGACCTCTTTTGTAAAGTACTTTGAGATCTATTGATGGAAAGTGCTATATAAGAGTTAGGTATTATTATTAATTATTATTTTTATTTATTTAAGTACTTCATAGAATTGCCACGTAATGGTACCTTGGCAAATTACAAGATACAAAATCATTTGGGACATTTATTCCACAGACAAAGGTAACGTTTACTTCTTGAATTATGCAGTTATAAGAACCTACCTCATTTTGAGTGCCTCTGAACTCCTTTCATTCTGGAAACTGGTAACATTTCATAATGGATATCATCATCTCTCGCCACTGTAGTGCTTTTCAGCTGGGACAAGAAGGAGCACATAACTCTTCAGCAGAGTATCTTTTCAACTAAAAAGAATATTACTATCATTATAAAACCTTGTTTGCAAGTCAAGAACATAATAACATTATGCATCTACATTTTATGAGATAGGGGCCATGACAATTGATCTTTGGGGAGTTAAAGAGTACTTTATGCCTGCAAGTTTCATGAACTGCTACCTTACAACTTTTCAATATTCACAGGTACAATAAGGCTCTTCATTATGTTCCTACCTGTTCAAAACCAGCCAAAGGGCTTCTGTGGGGACAAATTGTTACCAGTTCTTACTCTGAAGACAATGTGTGTGGCACAACTTCTACTGTCGTTCTGTAAAGATGTGGGGGAGGCTGCAGAGGCCAAAGATCACACTCCATTTATGAAGGTGGGGATCTGAATTGCAGAGGTCAGAACAGACTGGGGCAGGCTGCAGTTTACAGCAGACTCTCATTGCTGTGTTATGAAGTGTTTAAATAAAAATAAGATAATTATTAAAACAAACAATCCTGATTCCGATTAAATCTGTATTGCTATTTTAACCTGAGTTAGCTAACCTGGTTTTTGACAAGTGTAGACATACCCCAAGAAGAACACAAAGTGCTATTTGGACCAGAAAAAAAAGACATATTTGTGAGCCAATCTATTTATCTTGAAGACAAGAGGAGCTTTTCTGTTGACTTCAGCAGGGCCATGATTTCACCCAAGCTCTTTGTGCTTCATGCAGTACATGTTTACACATAAAAAGGGTGTGTTCTTCACCCCCAAAGTAGTAACTTGAGTTCAACCCCAGGTTTCCCTATAAGTTTTACTCATGCTGCTATCCCAGCTTTTAACTTGGGCTAGCAACTTAAGTAAAGCCTATGGGGAGCCTGGGGTGGAACTCAAGCTACTACCCCAAGTTAAGAACACATCTTTTTTGTAGTGTAAGATAACATGGCTCATTTGGAATATTAACACCAAGCTGATACTGGAATACGTCTGGATTAGTAATCAACTCTGAAAAAAATATTGCAGTCCATGAAACTTGGACTTCAACCAACAAATAAAGGAAAGTTGTGCAGCTCACATGAACTTTAAGCTGCCCTTTAACTTTTGACATCCATAAACATTATGATGCTTTTTTATTCCAGTAATGTTTTGCTTTTACTTTGTGTCCTTCAGTGGTGGCTATTTATGTATTGGTAAATCATCATGATGACTGGGTTGTCTTCCCATAAAGCCACCGGCCAAGGAAAAAGTTTGATTCTGAAAACACTAACGTGTGAATAATTTTACTCATGTGAATAGTCCCATTGATTTAAGGTTATTCACATGTGTAAATGTTTGCAGGATCAGGCCCTGAATGTTTTGACCTTAAAGTGTTTTGCAGATTGAAGCTGACATTCATATTGCAATAAAATGCTCAAAGCACGGAATGAAGCAAGCAGTAATATAAAATAGATATATTCCCTGGATCATCAGGTTTAACAATTGGATTTATATTTATTTGCTTTCTTCTTTCAGAGAACATAGATTAGAGACCCAGTTATCAGCAAGAAAAATGCTCAGATGTGACTAGATTCAGAAGTTTGTAAGAGTGAGTATGTGTGTATACATTTTTTCCAATTTTGGCCCACAATTACCAATAAATTTACAGAACCTAATATATTTCACTGCTTTCCTCTGATGGCAAAGAACCATGGAACTAATTACTATTAAAGTTATTATGAACTACAGTATGGAATACTGTATTGCACTGTATAATTTATATTGTATAGAGGTCATTACCATCATGAAATAAACAAACATAACAGAAGACAGGACACTCCTGTCATCACAATGACTATTAGAACTGAAGCTTCCCACGACAAGTACTGTTCTGTTTTTAAGGGGTTACTTTTCGGAAATGCATCCACAGTTCATAAGAAGGAAAGAGAATGATAATGTTCTATATAAACAGAAGAATACACTAACCCCAAAACACTCTGAATAAGCAGCTTCCTTACAAAGGGAACCTATTTCAAGTGACAGCATTCATGTTTCTATTAAAGTATATTCAAGAGATGGCCATAAAGTTCCAAACATTCTTTCAGCGTAGGAATTTTACACCTAAGTCTTTATAACAAAATTGGGGTGACATCTTCTACAAGTGTTAGTAAAAAATGAGGAGCATGTCAAAAGAGTTTGGAACCTGATTGACATCAATGAGAGTCTTTTCCCATTCATTTCAGTGGGCTTTGGCTCAGGCTCCTGGTGTCTGTTGAATAAATATAGGTTTTTCTTTATTTTAGTTTTCTAAAATATCCCCCCTTGAAATGTTTACTGAATTAATACAATAAAGCTATAGATGAACTGCAGTTTAGATCTCATAACTGTCTTGATAATAACAAAGCCTCACATTCTTCATTAAAACAAAGTCATGTGCGTGTTGTGTCCAGTGATGTGCAATGTCATTTAAGACATTTCATCATTCCCTGCTTGAGCACTTCTCTCTAATCTGATGAGGTGCCCAGGGAAGAGACAATGATAGCCAAGGCATTAAAATGTAATCAAGATATGCAAATTCATATCTAACAGTGATTTGCTTGGAAAAAGAAATTAATCTAGTGATGGCCAAATAAACAGTGTGTAATATGGATAATTAATCACCAAATTAGCAGCTGTAGTCCCACGAGAAAATTATGCAAATAAAAAAAGACCCCTCCCCACCTACAGGCACAATTAAACCACTTAATACCAAACGCTAAACAAAACACAACCTCTGGGAACATCATAAAACAAGCAATCCAGTCAACCTTAATGGGTTATACTCCAAACTCTGCAGTAATAGGTTTGTACAGTACTTCACTATATTAAGTGTGTGGAGACTGAACTATTTGCTCACAAAGATCTATGTCTTATTGCACAGTATGAGACCACCAATCTTGCTTCAGCACCAGATCTCACCATACGCCCATATAATATGAGACTTGGATACAGTGAGTGAAGCAGAGGCAGGGATGAAGAAGTAAACCTTCAAACCCCAGTGCCTAGCCTGAGTAGCAGGGCTGAATATTGAGGACAGTCATAGCAGAGGGAATGATATAACCAAATCATATCTCCTCTATGCTTGTGCAAGTTGCCTGTCCCAGCTGGAGTTATTCCTTTGAGACAACATTCCATTAGAGCTGGCTGGGGATTTTCTGTTGATTTTTTTGGGAAGGGGGGGGGGAAGATGGGGTTGTTGTGAAACTGAAATTTTCCGTGGAAAAATGTTGATTTTTTTGCTGAAAATGTTCAATCTTCCATCAAACATTTAGTTTGGGATTGGTTTGACATTAATCTGTACCTGCCTGAGCCCTGCAGTACCTCATTGGTGTTGTAAAAGCAGCAAAGAATCCTGTGGCACCTTATAGACTAACGGATGTTTTGGAGCATGAGCTTTTGTGGGTGAATACCCACTTCTTCAGATGCATGTGGTGCATCTGAAGAAGTGGGTATTCACCCACGAAAGCTCATGCTCCAAAACATCCGTTAGTCTATAAGGTGCCACAGGATTCTTTGCTGCTTTTACAGATCCAGACTAACACGGCTACCCCTCTGATACTCATTGGAGTTGTAATTCAGGTGTCTCCTCTCTCCACTTTTGTCAGTGGGTTGGGGTCCTAGGCTGGACTACATGTCTCAGGATGCACTGTTTTCTCCCCTTCTGGCTGAGCTATGAGCTATGGCCAGGGAGCTCAGTCCAGACGAAAACATAGGGGCACAAGGCTACAGCTACAACTCCCATGAAGCACTACAATGGCTCAGATAGACCCGGATTAATGTTGATCTGATCAGGAATGAAATGTTTTGATTGGTTTTGTTTCATTACAAATTTTTTGATGTTTCAATTTTTTGTCCTAATTTGGGATGAAAACAAGAGCGGAAATGTTGGAGTTTCCCATGGGACAGAAATTCCATCTGATGATCAGCTGAACTTTCAATGTTCCATGTAGAACTGGGAAGGCATATGTCAAGAAATAACTTTTGCTGGAACACAGGCAAGGGAGCTCAACTGAGAGTTTTGATCAAGAATAACAGAATTTCTCACTTCGGATCTATGAAGCCCAAGCAGTTTTAAGCACTTAAAAAAAAGAAGTTACTTTTGAAAGCAAAGCACTGCAGGTTATGTCTACACTAGGGAATTGGGGAGTGGTTCCCTTTTCACAAACACTAGATCTCATCAAGCTGGCACAAGTATAAATAGTAGTGTAGCTGCAGTAGCACAGGCAGTGGCACTGTTTAGCTGTGTTAAGTATAAACCTGAAAGCAGTGGGTACATATTTAGCACAGCTAAGCCATGTCTCCACTGGTGCTACTCATACTACCACAGCTACACTGCCTTTTATACCTGCACTAGCTCGATGAGAGATAGCACAAGTTCAAGCACATGAGGAGGGGAAATCACAGCCCTAGTTTGTAGTGTGGACATAGCCCAGGAAACCTAGTTCAAAGGATAAGAGCACAGCTGTCCTGAATTCTCACAGTGGGAAAAAGCACAAATTGGGTTGCTTAGATAAGTATAAGTTATAGTGGAAATGGTTGTAGTTTTGAAAACTGTCAAGCTGGCCTTTCTGATGCTGTAGTCCACACTTTGCCTTTTTTAATAGTTTGTTTAAGTACGCTCAGGTGTGTTGTAACCACACCTCCCAGTGGTTGTATAGACATACCCTTAGTAGTTTGAAACAGGGAACATCAAGAAACCTGTCTACAATCACTATTTCAGCTACACAAGGTATATGACAGACTTCAGTATGTTTAATCAAGCAGTGCCCTATTGTTCACATTAACATGTCCAGTGTTTTTATGAGCATCACATTTCTAGCAGTTAAACACAGGTACACTACGGAAGACCAAATTCTGCTCTCGGGTGCAACTGGTATAAATCCAGATAACCCTCATTTGTAACAGTAGATTTTGGCCCATAGAAAAAAATCATGGATGAATTAGTACTGAAAAGAATAGCAGTAGACCTAACTGGAATTATTCCCCTTATATAACTGATAGTTATGGTTCAGCAAAATGTAATTCTAAATGAAATAAGAAACCTGTGATAAAGACATCAGGGAACAGGTTTTATGTGGAGATGACAATAAATTACCTGGTAAGACAACTGTATTGACAGCATTTTGTTTAATTATTATGATGATGATAACATCCAGCACATATGAACAGCAAGTTAAGGGAAAATTAAGCCCTTTGGGGAAACATTTTAATTAAGGTAAGATTGTTAGATTTCTCTGAAATTCTCTGATTGGCAACTTTTGCTATATTATTTTTTGCATAATAGCTTTTAGGAACAAAAATACAATAATTAACCTCTTATTTGAAGAACCAAAACTATCTTGCCAAGAGTGCATAAGTATTAGTTGACTGTTTATTTTGTGTAGCATAAATGTCCACAGGGATGAGAATATGCAATGATCAGTGCTTTTTCAAAAAAAAATTTTTTTAAACATAGCCCTTATCTGATTACTAATGCACACTGAACATATTTATCCTTCCAATGCTCCCATTTTGCAATCACAAAGCTTCAGTGCTGGTAGGAAAAGATTAGGCCTGATATCCCATCTGGAAACTAATTTAGTGGGAAATTGCACAGTGACAAAGTGATGATGATTTTAAAGGCAGATGTCTTATTAGTTATGATTTATTGAGATGATCTTCCCAGACTGATGATATTTTTTCCCATCCCCAAACACTCCAGAGAGAACAGAAGTAAATATTGCCTATTTTAGGGCCTAATCTTGCAAACCTGTAGTCACATAAGTAGACCCATTGACTTCAGTGGCACAATTAATGTGAGTAATAGATAGCAGTTTCATATGATACTTATTAACAAGTATCCTGAAGAAAAAGAGGGGAAAAATTCTGATCGTTTCATTTTCTCAGTTGACTTACCTGAATTTTCCCAGGATTTTCTGATCTATTATGCAAAATTACAATGAATGTTTTTGTGGAGAGTTCAGGAATCAAGAATTCCATATGTTTTGATATTTTGGGCTGCTTATTATATAAAACAATCAAGTTAATAGATGTATAAACTTGCAGAGTCTTAATGAAACAGCCCATCGGGATTATAGGAAGTTAGTAACTGTATTCTAGGAACCATAATGGCAGAGTCACCAGTGGCTATAGTCACAAGAAGTCTTCCTATCCACATTCTCATCACTATACATGTTGTTAAAAAATTCCCAAAAGAAGAATCCTCACCACTATCACCAACAGAAGTAACAGCTTCTAATCCGAAGCTGTGTTAATCTTTAAAATACATTTTGTTCTATGTCCTTGAATACATTGCCCATCTAATACTTTATCCAATCAAGTGTATTAATCATACAACACATGCAAACTGTTATGAGGCAAGGAGAAGGATTTTTAATGGAGAGACTTTCTCAGGTTCATAATATAGCTTCACTTAAGGACCTGACCCACACATTCCACCGAGAGAATTCCTGTTGATTTCAAGGAGATTTTCATGGGCAGGACACTTACAATATCAGCATAGAGTTTGTTCAGAATTTTAAAAAATGTTTAATAACCCTCCCTTGAGCAACACTGGGTTTGAATGAGTTCCTTCAAACCAAGAGGGTATCTCTGGTGATAGAAAATGTAGTTCCTTCTCTGTTGGTTGCAGAATTAGGCAGTGTTAGTAGTTTGCAAAAGACAGAATACATAGTAGTTAAAACAACGAGGAGTCCTCGTGGCACATTAGAGACTAACAAATGTATTTGGGCATAAGCTTTTGTGGGCTAAAACCCACTTCATCAGATGTATGGAGTGGAAAATACAGTAGAGAGGTATAAATACACAGCACATGAAAAGATGGGAGTTGCCTTACCAAGTGCTGATATAAACTAGCATGGTTCCACTCTGAAACCTGTTACACAGTAGTTGTTATTCATAGGCAACCTCCTATTTAAGGAGACAACTCAAAAGTAGCTTCAATTCTGCTCTGCTTTTATTAGGCCATCTCCATTACACAACCCATATTTGCCAGTTTCTTGGAGAGTCATTTAAGACAGATTAAAACAAAAACCATCATGACCCTTTTCAAGATTCAGGATCATTTAAGTCAAACCCACTGCTTCCTCCAAAGATTCCCCAAGCAATACAACTACTGTGGTTCCTCTGCATTGGGAGGGGATTGGATGTGGGGTGAAGCACAGGGAATGCCCCCTCCACCACCATCAGCATAGAATTCAGCTCCACTGTCTCCCCTTCCATTACTGCACAGCATCAGCTAGAGGGGACAGGGCCTGGATAGTCTGCAGAAGGGACAGTGATGGAGCTGGGGAATTTGCAGCTGCAATGATCTTCCCATTGTCTCCTGCTCTACTGGGGGCCATAGACTCTGAGTCCTGGTCTACACTACGCTTCTAAACCAATTTTAGCAGCGCTAAACCAATTTAACGCTGTACCTGTCCACACAACGAGGCCCTTTATATCGATATAAAGGGCTCTTTAAATCGGTTTCTGTACTCCTCCCCGATGAGAGGAGTAGCGCTAAAATCGGTATTACCATATCGGTTTAGGGTTAGTGTGGCCGCAAATCGACGGTATTGGCCTCCGGGAGGTATCCCACAGTGCACCACTGTGACTGCTCTGGACAGCAATCTCAACTCGGATGCAGTGGCCAGGTAAACAGGAAAAGCCCCATGAAATTTTGATTTTCATTTCCTGTTTGCCCAGCGTGGAGCTCTGATCAGCACGGGCGGCAATGCAGTCTCAAATCCAAAAAGAGCTCCAGCATGGACCGTACGGGAGATACTGGATCTGATCGCTGTATGAGGAGACAAATCTCTTCTATCAGAGCTCCGTTACAGAAGACGAAATGCCAAAGCGTTTGAAAAAAAAATCTACAGGCTGCACAATGCTGCGTGACAAGCGTAACGGGAAGCCGGAGACTCAAATGGGTGCTCATGAAGGGAGGGAGGGGGTACTGAGGACTACAGCTATCCCACAGTCCCCTCACTCTCCGAAAAGAATTTGCATTCTTAGCTGAGCTCCCAATGCCTGTAGGTTCAAACACATTGTCCAGCATGGTTCAGGGTATAGCTCGTTAATTTACTCCCTCCCTCCACCACGTGAAAGAAAAGGGAAAGAAATAGTTTCTTGACTTTTTTTGAACATCATCCTATGTCTACTGAATGCTGGTGGTAGACGCGATGTTGCAGCAGTGGAAAGCAGTATCTGCTCTTCTCCCTTCCCCAGTGGCAGACGGTACAATATGACTGCTATCCATCGTCACCATCAGCCCGTGCTTGATAACTGCTGAATACCCCTGGCTGGCCTCGGGCGCCTGGGTAAAAATAGGAATGATTCCTGGTCATTCCAAGTAGATGGGACAGAACGGATGGCAACAGTCCTCATCATAGCAACTGGGGGCTGAGTTCCATCAGCCCCCTCCCTTTCCTGTGTAAAGAAAAGATTCTGTACTGTCTGGACTATCACAGCAGCGGCATGCTGGGCTACTCTCCTCCACACTGCTTAATGTCCTGCCTGGACTGTCATAGCATCGGGAGGCTGCCTCCCCCTCATTTTATCTCACTAACAAGTCACTGTTTGTTATTTCTGCATTCTTTATAACTTCATGACACAAATGGAGGGGACACTGCCACGGTAGCCCAGGAAGTTGGGGGAGGAAGGAAGCAACAGGTGGGGTTGTTGCAGGGGCATCCCCCATGAATGGCATGTAGCTCATCATTTCTGCGGGATCTGACACGGAGCAGCTGTATTCTCTGATACACTGGTTCTCTAGTACACTTGAACCATATTCTAGGCAGGACTGATTCTATTTTTAGAAACCATAAAGGAAGGATTGACACAGGGAGTCATTCCCAGTTTTGCTTTTGCGCCCCCAGCCGATCTCAGCCAGGGACACCCATGATAGCAGCAAACAGCACAGAAGGACAGATAACCGTCATCTCATTGCCAAATTAGACTGGCAGCAGACAGTACAGAACGACTGGTAACCATCTCTGCTTTCATGCAAAAGCAAATGAATGCTGCTGTGTAAAAATCAATGTACCCTGTTCTTGCAGCATTTGCAGTAGAAATGTAAAAATGCTTCTACTGATATTTCACTAAATTTATGACATAGAACTCACATTGTGGGACAAATGGATTATCATATAAGGAGGTTTTTTTCCCCAAGGAACTTATGTTGAGAACCGCTTACTAGCTGAAACCAAACTAAGTCTGCCTCTGACTGATAATTCATTACGCTAATAGATCTGGAGTTCTGAAGGTATAGTCTAGAGGTGAAGAAGTCAAAAGTTAATTATATTCTCCCATTCTCTGTTATTCTAGATAATGAGAATAATGTAAATATAAAAACCAAAAATGAAAAAGGTACCTGATTGTACTAGCTCTACTTGCTGAAATCCATTTCAAAAATCAGTATAGTGTGAAACCAACCATGTAACACCTGAAAATAGAATTGGTCTGCAGAGCATGTTGAACACTGGAATATTAAATATAGCTTGAGGGGGGAAATCAACTTTTTAAATAAATCACAAAAGCATTAGCAAACTGCCAAACCATACTCCCCATTTAAGTTCAAGGTTTAAGAGACTTTAGATATGACAGAATTTGGGAAATCTGTGGAATATTAGGGAAACAGGAATTGAAGGCACTAATGTTGGTTTTATTTCTGCAAACTCAATAGCTTTGAGTAATTTGAATAATTGCAAGCTTCAAAAGGTTGACAGGTTTCACCTACGCAAATCATTTGCATTATCTGCTGCATCTGTGATCAATTAAAGCATTCAAAACACACTATTGAACATCAACTTTTCTTCCATCCCCACCCTCTATAAATTCTTGACGTGAGTGGATCTACATGCAGTGGAAACACCATGTGGTGTAGTTTCGAGGAATGTGAAAGTGACACAGTATAGCTAGGAATACCTCAAAATACATAGTTTTCTTCTTATATAGTCAACCTATCCCAAATTTATCTCCATTTTAACAATTAAAGCATTTGTGCAAAATGTTCTAGCTTGCTGTTGCATATACTGATGTATTTTGAAAGTCTGTTGTGTATCTGATTCATCTCTCTCTGAAGGCCTGACTGTATGATTATATTTGCTTATCATAAATGTATCAGCCAGTTCTTCTTACCCAGTCATCCGGCAGGATGTTAAAGCTCAATTTTCTAAATTAAAAACAACAACAACAACAACAACAACAAAACTCAAACCAATGCTCCTTGAACAGCACATATTTCTCTACAGCTAGAAACCAACATTCAAAATGAGCTTTAGATGGTGTGGAATAATCAAAGCCAGGCCTCAGATTTACTAATGCTTAGAACTCATTCTTCTGACGATTTAACATTCATATTACAGGAGTGCCCAGAAGCCACAATCAAGGTCAGGTTCCTGGTGTACACAGTGCTGCACAAACACGTTCATAGACAGTCCTGAGGAACTTGCACTCTTTATTCTTTCTTGTTGTAGTTATATACAAACTGATTCACTCTAATATTATGGACCCCAAATTGTTAACAGATGGTCCGTTAACAAAGAAATATGGAGCCAAATTCCTGGAAAAAGGTGTCGTTTGGATGTACATTTTTTGGAGCAGCAAAACACAGCAAATTCAGTCTCATTTGCATGAAATTGTACCTGAGTTAAAGCCCACTGGCAGTAGAAAGACTCCCTCTGACTTCCGTGGGCTTTGGATCATGCTTATTGCGCTTAAGCATATGGAGTTAGTAGCGTGAACCAAAACAATGGTTTTCTCTCTCTCTCTCATATAAATCTTCGCTGTGCCCCAGTGACATCTTTGTTCCTTTTATGGAGCAGAACAGTCAGCAACCTCCTCAGATTCCAAATCCCAGAAAAAAGCAGATCATCATTAGAGTAGGGAACATTGGTATGGTGAGGCTTTCCAAGCCAGAGGATGATGACCAGCTAAATATCAATGACCGAAGCTTCGATTCCCAGGGCTGGCACCTTACCAATGTATTGGAGTATTTAATAAGCTTCTCTTTTCTACTATTATTGATCCATTGGTGGAAAACCCACCCAACAGAGTTTTGAGAGGAAAAATATCTGCAAATTTCTCCTGTTCAGGAAGCAGGGCTCTGCTTTATGAACAGGCTGTGGGAACAGCCTGCAAAATCCATGCAAATCTCAGGGATCTGGAGGATCAGCAGGAGGCCAGAGGCACCTGTGTAAATCTCCCAGAAGCTTCCTCCATCACTTCCTTACTAATACAGCACCATTCTAGCAGTTCTGTCCAGGCTTGATCATTGCCTGTTAGCTTCACTCCCTCTGGGGCACCTGGCATTGGCCACTGTCGGTAGACAGATACTGGGCTAGATGGACCTTTGGTCTGACCCGGTACGGCCGTTCTTATGTTCTTATATTTATGTTCTTATGGCTCCTGCAGCTGGCAGCTACCCTGAGGATCCCCATTGCAGTGAGGAGCCTGGCTTTAAGATAATTCATGTGTATGGCCCAACTTAATTTGCAATATTGCAGAAATTGTGGATCCCACAATATTAAGCTTCCACTGCAATTTTGATGCTGAATTCAGGGGTATGTAAGTTACATTTTAACAATCAGCCCCATGCACAGCTCCCTCTGTCAGCTCTGGGCAGACGGCGTTTCCAAATTACCATAATTAAGATCTATTGTTACTATTCTGTGATTTTCCATGTCTTGTCCGCAACTCAGGTGCAATTATTTGACAATCATCCTACAATTTGAGTAGGGCCTTATGCATGTGATTATTTTTTTGGCCTTATCTGCACAGGGCTAGTGGGGAGATAATGTACATGAAAGACTGCCGTTAATTTCAGTGGAAGTAGGATCAAATCCATACTTGGACACAGACTTTTTAATTGCATTTTTTGTTACTGTATCATTCAGATCCTCCCTTCAGACACTGAAGGTTTTTTGGGCATTCACTCTATATCTTTATCTGTAAATAGATGAAATCTGTGTTCTAGCAGACTGATTTCTATTATTGCATCTTCCTGTGATTGAAGTGTCGTGTTGTGTGCCTGGAAGAATAAATGAATGCTATTTTGTTTAATATTATGCTTGTTCCTATTTGGCCAAGAGGCCAACTAGGTCAAGTCCTCTTATGCTAGACACACAGAAAGTGACAATCCCTCAAGGCCTTACAATCTAACAAAACTAGAATCTGGACATTACGTAGGCTAGAAGGAAAAAGCTACTATGGTCCAAGACTGAATTTAACACTGTAGGTTTTTCTGCCTCGTTTTCTTGCCACACAAAATAGAAGTTATCTAAAGACCAAAACCACGTGCGTTCCACATTTATGATGACAGGACATCATTTGTCTCTTTTGACTAGGGGCTTTCTTTCTACCACATTTTTGTAATGCTTTGCTTCTAGCTGACAATTAAGGGCTAGATTATAACAACGCAGTCTGTCCTGAGCAAGGGACAATGCATAGCAGCACCACCCCAGAAGCGGATCAGAGAGGGAATTGTGGTTCTTGGTCAGGATTGCTTCCTTGGTCCCTCTTTTTCTCCAAAGAAGCACTAATCTGCTACTGGTTGTGCCAACAGCGATTACTTCCCTCTCTGTGCTATTTAGCTCTGCTGACTGTCCATTAGGTGGGTGGAACCAAGGCTATAACTATTCATTACCTTTGTCCTGCTAATGGTATGGTATCATAATGGTGTGGCAGGTCACAAACCAGCAGAAACTGTTTAGCTTGTTTGTATGTTACTAAACATCGTTGTGCACTGTATGTATTCATTAATGTTCTATTTACTTAGGGCCACATTTTGGGCAGTCTGATATTTCTGCAACTATAAGGGGATATAAAGGTGCTCCCTTATTCCTCTGCTTTTGGTACCTGCATCATAGCAAGGACAGCAGCCTCCATAGGGCTGCTACTCCCTCTCTTGCGCATATGACTGGATTGAGTGGGTAGGTGTAGGGAGTGATGGAACCAAGTGAGGTGATCTGTGTTACATATTAGGACTGGGGCATGAGGGGGAACTCAGAAACCCAATTGTGATACTTCCCTTCTAAGATCCTTCTTCAAATGCTATGACCTTCCATATGGGCAGTTCTAAACTTTTCTAAAACAAGGCACTGATCTTTTTAAACCTGGCTTTCAAAAAGGCTCAGTGTGAAAATATTCCAACTTTCCATGGCTGACATTTTTCTGGTCTTACTTGGATTGTTTTGTCCATGTTGTTTTTTACCAAATAAAGTGTTTTAAGCTTGTGTCGATGCTTCTCAGGCAAAGTATGATTTTCATTTCAAGCTGTGCTTGAAAGTTTGGTGCACATTCAGCTTTGGGGAGGAAAAAATGGGGAAAAAAAGTAATAATAATCTGTCTAGGGTGTTTATATTTGAGTTAAATGATTTATGAGCTTTTTAAAATAATTTCTAGTACTCTCATACTTTTAATATACTCTTTTTCAGCTGTAATCCTACCTCAATCTATTTTGGAAGCCAATCAATATGAAAGCAAAGCCTTATTTCATGTTTAATGAGTGAGTTGTTGCTTATGGCTTGACGAACTGTGATCCTCCAAGAAGATCATGGTGCTTTTTTTTAATGTACTTCTAAATTTCTATTAATTATTGGCTGATCATCAAAAGAACCTGGTGACTGGGTCTGGCATGGATTCATGCCTGTCTGATTGATTCAGAGCAATACGTATTCGGTATTTTTCTTTTAGTTAGGCTGTAGTCAATGTGAATTTAAGGTGAGTGTAACATACTGCCAGCAGTCTTGAACATACATCCCCTACATTGTACTTTGTGCAGATACTTTTACATTTTTTTAATCAGATTAAAATGATGCAAGTGACGGAGATGATATGATACTTAGCACTTATTCAGCTCTTTTCAACTTCAAAACACTTGACAATATTAAAGGCTTAATTTTAATTCATAGAGCAACAGACATGCTGGGGAAGAGTTGCTCCACTTGGGTGGTAGTAGATGGGGGCATTAAGTTTGCAGATGCAAGGAGCATATATGGAGGTGACATTACCGCTGAACCAGTGCTGAGTCTGTACAGGACTCAAGAGGGGAAGCAATGCATGGTCCAACAGACAAATCAAATGACTGGGAATGAAGAGAGCTGGTTTCTGTTACCAGCTGTGATACTGAGTCAACCTAGGACCCTGGGAAATTGACCCACTGATTTAAGTCACTTAAGTCCCAAACCTGAAAACATTTAGGGATGAGCTTAACTTTAATTTTGCAGGCAGTGCCGTGGAAGCCAATAGAATTGCTTATCGATGTAAAGTTCAGCATGTGTATAAGTGTTTTCAGGATTAAGGGCTCAGGTCCATATTTTCAAAAGTGGCTTCTAATTTTGGTGCCTCTGTTTTTGGATGCTGGATGTATAGACTCCCTCCCCCACAAATATTTGTTTTTGAAAATGTTTATCTTTGACCTGCCAGTCCCACAGCTGCTCCACCTGTCAAATGGTAATGATAATACAGACACAGCCTTGTAAAGCATTTTGTGAACTATAGATTAAAAGTGTTGTGTAAGGGCTAATAAAGGTCCCAGTTCTGCAACTGATAGTATACAGGGACCCAGAAGAAGCTTCACTGAGTTCAGTGGGAATTTGTATGGGCACAGCAGTCCTCCCATCATTCTATCAATCACAGGATTGGACCATAACTATTATTATCCTCTAGCATGTTTTTAATTGTATATCTGTTTGATACTATCTGAATCTGATTGTAACGAAACTCCCATTGAACTGATAGGAAGAAGATGAATGAAAGCATTTTCATAATCTTTAACATGGGGGAAATGTCATTTTTAAAATAATTATCAAAGCACATAAAGACCATGTAAACTCTAGGAGAAACTCTTAAGAGATTATGAATGAGGGAACAATTATGCAGACTTCCTTTCCTACAGTGTTTCCAAGTGCATCAGTAACATACCACAAGTGCACACCATATGAGAAGATTAATCAACTATCATTCTTCCAGGAAGGGATGTTGCTGGATCTACATTCATTATATAGTCCACCCATCATCTGTTATATATTTAGGTATTTTTGTTCTAGTAACATGAGAGATATCTGAAGGCATATGGTCAGAGTATAAATATTATATATTTGTAGAACATTTTACTTAATATAAGAAAATGGACACCTTGACTATGGCAGTGGCAAAGACAGATACAAAATACAAAGGAACTTACTGTTCTAGAAATAAACTTCACATTAAAAAAACAACGTAAGAGGACAGAACTAGCAATAAAATGTGAACGCCTTCAATTTTAAGAGCCAAATTCTGTCTTTGGTTACACACACGTCCAACTTTTATTGGCTTCCCTGGACGGTGTGTTTCTGTTTGTAACCAAGGAAAACATTTGGCAATAAAAATCTAATTTACTTCTCCCCATTTATGCTTTTTGTATTACTATTTACACTTCAGTTACCCCAGGCAGTGGAATTAGAATGCACTTACCATGACCAAAAGCAGTTAGAGATGGACTTCAAAAAGGGTAATGCAAAAATGTGCAGGCACTTTTCTGCACATGCAAGGTTTGAGTATGCAAACTACAATGCACACCTGGTTTGAATATACATATACTCACACACTTTCCTGTGTGCCCAAGTGCAAGTCAGGAGGACACAAAGTACACATGCATTACTCCAAATCTGGTGCACATCCACATGCACACACATTATAACGTAACTTCCTCTTGTTCTAGGCTGTGTACAGAAAGTTAAAATTCAACCTACAAAAATAGACCAATGACTATAACACTGCATAATATTTCTCTAAACAAAATGGGATATTTTTGCAACTGCAAATATTGGTACATGCAGAAGAATCAGATTTTAAAGTTGCTTCTATTTCCTTAATGATAGCTATAAAAAAACCCACAAAAAGGGAATATTCCACAAATTTCAATTAAAGCCAGAGCAGCTGCCAAGAAATAGTACAGCCAGAAGCTTCCACATCAAAAAGTCTCCCCAGGAGAATAAACACACATTTCTAACAATAACAGGCTGCAAGATACTGATTCTTAATTTTGCCCCATTCCAACACTGAATATTGCTCATCTAGCACCTCAGACAATATACTTTTTTAAATGAAGACTATTTGAAATTGCTCCAGTTTGGAATATTGGATGCATTCCCGGCAGTGATGAATGAGTGGGCAGAGCTCAGATGACGTGGTCAAAGGTACATGACAATTTCTCATATGGATTATAACCACCACATACTGTATATGGTATATAGTCCACACAGATTGAAACTGGATGTTACATTTGCACAAGTACCACTTTATGGTGAAACCATCTTATTTCATCAAGTAGTATAGGCAGTCAGTCTTTTTCATTGAGTTTTTCATTTTTCATTTCATTTCATTCATTTTTCAATCTTCCAAAATACTGGTGCAATATAGTTACCAAAAAACCAAACAGATCAAGTGTCAGAAAATTCATAGTTAAGATTAAGTACAAAAGACACCCAAACACTTGTAAGTGCGAAACTTCAGTTTAGGCACCCAGACAACCAACCCTAGGTCTGCTCCTATAATGATGTTCTGAGAAAGGAGGAAAACCAAACCAAAATAAGACAGACAGACTATCCATTCACAACATATACTTTCATCTCATCAGTGATTATAAATGCTAGAGTTTTTCACTCTGAGTCACATAGAGGTTCACCAAACTCTAACTTTTGTACAGCCATGCCCAGTTTATAGAAAAAGACCTACTTTATAAAGCCCTAATTAAGGAGTGGATTCCCCAGTCCATACTGATGCTGAATAATACCTCAACGCCACAAGTAGTGTGATTTAAATCAGTGAAGCTATTTGCAAAATAAGGTGCCAATAATCATTGTGGGTAAAGGGTGATAGAATTTGGTCCTGACCAAGTAGCCACAGGAAATCTATCATTCCATGCCCCTCATTAAGGCTCTCTTTGCCATCAAATATGCATGGTTGCTGCCAGATCCCTTTGTTGCAGAGAGACAGCACTAATTCTTTTCCTTGCAAGTCTATTGTCCCAGCCCAATCCTATGTGGCTCATGAGGTGTGAAAGGATCACAGCACAAAGTGATAGAAGTGTAGTATAATTCCTAATGCTGTTTTTGAAGAATGTGAAAGTAGTGTTTGTCATCTGTAATGCCGCCTAGAAGATTGGAAAGCCTTTGTTCTGTTCTTGGCAGCATGTTATCTGTTAAAGTATTGTTGGAGGCAAACATGGGAAATTATGCTGCTCACAAAAGAATGACAAAGACTGAGCACATGGAAGATCCTGATATTGGTTATTGCAAGCATTTTATTTAGTAGAACTGAATATTTCAGTCACAACAAATGAAACAAAAGGAGAGGCATTCCCATATATATATATATGCAATAAAGTCTTCAGTAGTTAGAAAGAATAGATGGAAGGAGGATCTGCTGAACACTTTAAGAGGAATTAATTTTGACCTGAAGGATAAATGGGCAGACTGTGGGCCAAATGCTTCCACAGATTTCTAGAAATATTTACATTAGGTGCGTTGTAATGCCCCTTTCCTTATTACTGATTTTAAGATGTGGCAGCCAACTCATTCAGCTTACAGTAAAACACTATGGGCCAGATTCTCAGCTAGTGTAAATTGGTGTATTTTCAATGGAACTATACATATTTACACCATCTGAGAATCTAGCCCACTATTAATATTCATTTTTGTAGCGTCATGAATGCACTTTACAAACTTGACATACTTCACAAATGACAGAATAAGAACTGGAGCCAAAATCTGCTCATTTATAATGATGTAAATTTGGAGCAACTTCATTGGCTTCAGAGTTACAGCAGTGAAATAAGATTAGAATTTGGCCCTAGTCTGGCTCCACCAGTCATGTAAGCCAATGTAGACAAGATAAAACACAGGACAACCGTTCATTCATGGGAGGATGCTGAAGAAAACAAGGTAGGAAGACTTTCTTTGAGAAGAGAGATTTAAGGAGGGGTTTGAATAAGACAGTGGACATTTAGAGGACAAGACGTGTGAGGGTGTTGCAGGACAGAGGTCAGCTTGTAAACAGTGATGAGAAAAGATCTCTTGATCTCATTTTTTCTCTAATACACAAGTCATCTTAGCTCTTTAAAGGTCTTTTACAAAAAGGAAGAAACTGCTTAGAAGCCCCCATTTTCTATTCCTTCCTTTCTTCTGCCAGCATGAAGATGAATTTTGCTTAGACATCAGAGACTCATTTGCTTAGACATTATGGTCTCCTGAAATAAAATATACAAGCATACAGATTTGCTTCCTCCATTTATGCTTAGGGCTTGTCTACATCACAAAGTTGCAGCGCTGGTGAGGGGGTTACAGCGCTGCAACTTAGGAGGTGTACACATCTGCAGGGCATCACCAGCGCTGCAACTCCCTGTTTGCAGCGCTGGCCGTACTCCCGTTTTGTCTCGGGTGTAGAGTATCCAGCGCTGGTGATCCAGCGCTGGTAATCAAGTGTAGACACTTACCAGCGCTTTTCTTGACCTCCGTGGAATAAGCAGGTATCGCAGCATACCTGAGGAAGCCTCTCTGGTAATCAAGCAGGTCTCCTTCCCCGGTTTGCTCTCGCGTTCCACGAACCCCGTGCAAGCAGGTCTCCTTCCCTGCGGTTTGCTCTCGCGTTCCCCGAACCCCCGTGCAAGCAGGTCTCCTTCCCTGCGGTTTGCAGGGGGGTTCGGGGAACGCGAGAGCAAACCGCGGGGAAGCAGGTCTCCTTCCCCGGTTTGCTCTCGCGTTCCCCGAACCCCCCTTGAAGCCGCCCAACAGCGATGCAGTGTGGCCACATCTAACACCACTTGCAGCGCTGGTTGCTGTAAGTGTGGCCACTCTGCAGCGCTGGCCCTATACAGCTGTACTAATACAGCTGTAACAACCAGCTCTGCAAAATTGTAGATGTACCCTTAGGTAATCATTCTGTGACTGTTAAACAAAGGCAACAAAGTCAAACTCATCTACAAAGAGCAGCTAACAGCTGAAAACATTTATTATGTTTAGCTGCTTAAATTATAAAAAGGGACAACTGTATAGCTCAATGTATTTTTTTCTTCCCACAAGTGCTTCCCTGATCAACTTAGCAAGCATCTTCTATTCTGTGCCAGCTCCCTGATTTCTGTTGCTGAGTTACTCACAGATAAAGTTAATTAAGCTTTTGACCTGATGTCCCAGTTGCTTCTTAGAATAGGAAAGTCAACGGCCCACACTGCTCCCAGGAAATAAACATTTTTTTCAAAGCTGTTGAATTTCCTAAAGTTCTTATTTTTAAAAAGAGCAAAAGAATTTCCTTCATACTGTATTGCAAAATAGAGTACTACAGCCACAATGTTACCCAGTGCTTTGCAGCCTTTCACAGAGACTAGGAAAAGTAATTTCTTTTTGCCCTCTTGTTCTTACTTATTGGCATGTGCACTGAGTGCTCAGAAAAGAGGTCAGACTGACACCCCTAAAGAGCAAAGACTTTCATTTACCCACAGAAGGGACACAACAAAGACAACACTGATGCAATTTCCTCCATCTTTTGTTGCCAATGTGCCTCTACGCAGTTCAAGAGAGATTACTTCTACTAGTTTTCTGAATAAGATCCAGCTAGACAATAAGATTTTTTCTTCCATTCAAAGGTTAGGTCTGCCTGCAGCTCATATTTTAGAAGGAGTTGTGTACTACTGTGCATGTATCGGCAAGGCTGGATTATTCCATGACGCTTCTGTGAACCACCTAAGAAGTGCTAGGAAGTGAGACTTTAGTAGAGAGGGTGAAACGATGTAGCAGGAGATTACCAAAGCAATGTTGGGGCAATAGTATATAAAATAACATACAATAAGATCCTCAGCTGTTGTAAATAGATTCAGTGGAGCTAATAGAGTTCTCCAATCTACGCCAGCTGAAGTTCTAGCACTGTATTTCTTAAAAGAGCAAAAGTAAGCTTTCCAAAAGATCAAGATCAGTAAGAAAAGTGTCTCTCTGTCATTAGGAGACACTGAAATTAGACAAGGGCCTGAGCCACTGAATTCAGATTCTAATCTGGATGGGTGTTTGACTCTAGTCATTTGATCTGAGATAGTGGTCAGCCACAAAATTCAGATTATCGTGCAGACTTTCCTAGTCTTTGGAGGGTATTCATATCTCAGATACCCGAGTTTGTTTGTTTTTTCCTCCTCTCTCTCTCTCTCATTCTTTATATAATACACACCTTAAACTAACTGTGTGGAAGACATACTTTGTTGTTATAGTTGCATGTCTATCTTTCTCTTAATTGGATTTAAATCAACTCAATATTTGGGGTGGGGAAAAGATATTAGTACATCAGACAACGAAAGTAAATTACTTGTTGAACAAACTGTCCTTTTAAAAACAGTGGCATGAATTCTCTGAGAGGAAAAAAATTGTAAATTCTCAACTGCCCCCTTTCTAGATTTATTTTATATTGATTTCCTCCTGGGATGGTATACAGACTTTGTTAGCATTCAGACTATTTTTGGTTTTGTTTGATTATGGGTTTGTTACTATTATTTTATTTTGGAGAGAGGTTGTGGCTGCAATTGAATTAGCTTTCTAAAACCATGACATTGCATTTTTGTAAAGAAATCAGTTTGCTGTAACACTATGTAGCCAAAAGAAACAATGCCAAGAATAAATATTGATCATATGGATTTTCATCCCTCCTAGCACACCAGCCTTCTCTGGATTAAAGGAAGTAACAGAAACCTCAATGTGCTAGTTTTACAAAGGAATTTAGGTGTGGTGATGCTCAGGCACCGAGAAAATCACTATGATTCACAAAGCCAGAGTTAGGTGCCTAGGCTTCCCATACAATTAGTGGGGAGAGAGAGATTTGCCCCACACTCAACACTAACATTACAGTTATTTCAGTATTCTTTCCCAGCAGGATCCTCCTCTGCTGTTGTTTTGTTTTCCAGTAAAATATCCAGTCTCAATCCACTGAGACACAGCTTCCATCTGTATTTCTTCCTTCATGTAACATTAAGGGTTACATTCATAAAGGCCTTGGGTGCCCAGCTCCCTAAATCCTCAGAATCAGGCCCCTGCTTGTCTGCCGCTGAACCTAAACTCATGCAATGCCTGATATTTTCCAGAAAAAGTTCTCCAGGAACTTATGTTTCTCCATCTGAGCATGCACACCCCAGAACCACACCGGGAGTCCAGACGCTTAAGCCCCATAGCAATGTGTGAACTGCAGGAAGAGAGGCATTCCTCCATGTAACTCACTTATGGCATCCAATCCAATAAGCATGTTCTGAACTTGCCTACCAGAATAGGCCCCAGTAAGGGGCTTATGCAAAACAGTAACCGCAATCTCTCTTTCAAGAGCTGTTCCACTTGGGCTAAATAATTTTTCGTCATTGGGCCACAGAGACAAGAAGCATGACCAGTAGTCTGGTGGTTAGAGCACTTACTGGGGAAGTGGCAGATCCAGAGCCCTACTCAAATGACTTGTAAATGTATTGATCCACAGTGGAACAGCTTCACCAGGAGAGACTGAAGGAGCTCCACATCAGAATACCCCATAGCCCAGCAGTTATGTTACTCTCCAGAGAGGTGCAAGAGCCCTCTCAAATCCCTTCTCCCCCATAGCTGGGCAGCAGACTTGAACCAAGGATTGCCCATATCCCAGAGGAGTACCCTAAGCATTGGCCTAAAAGTTGTACATGAGATTCTTCCCCATCTCTGCACTATTTTTTGCAAGTTCATGCGTGGGGCCCAATCCAGTAGATGAGTTCTGAGCATGCTTACAAGATTGGCCCCACAGGCCAGTTAGGCAGAGGAATGCCTATCTTTCTCTGATTTGTGCATCGCTCTAGTGCATAGGCATCCGGACACCTAGAATGGGGCTGCACTGAGCATGCTCAGAGGTAGAAACATAGACACACTGGGAATTTTTATTATAAAAATTTAGGTATCAAGCAAGTTTAGCACCTACCTAGTTTGGTGGCAGCTGAGTGAGGTTTTTGTGAATCCAGTGGGGCCTGATTCTGGGATTTAGGTGCCTAAAGTGATAGTTAGGTAGGTGCTTAAGTCCCTTTGTGCATGTTTCTTACTTTGCACAGGCAAATTGCAAGAGTTCCATTGACTTAAATGGGGTCAGAATTTCACTTGTAAACTTTATGAAACTAAAGGCCAGCCCTGAAATTATTTTATATTATATATGTACTTTTTTGTTATGAGAATTAATAGTTTAATATCTGAATAGTGTTAAGTTAAAAATTATGAACAGGATTGTTTCATGAACAGGAATTTTCACTATTTGATCATCCTGTTTAGAATAAGCCAATGGGCTGATTTAAGGGAGATTGATCAGACATTCTAAATAACAAATACCATATTCCCAAAGTGAACAATTTAAGTGTTCCCTTAAAATAATCCATGAGCAATGGCAAAGAGTAGGCCAATTAGTAAAAATCGAAGTCTGTTCCTGAATAATTAGCCAAAGGAAGAACAGAGAAAAGGAGCTACCGGATACATTTTCAATGAATCGATCTGACCTATTTTATATGGATTGGTCTAGGTATCTGAGTGGGGATTTTGCTCATATTCTTTATGGTTGCATCACACCTGAAAACATCTTTGGGGATAGTTTCTATGTTGCTAGCTTTCATTAAAAGTATGGTTTTATTTTCATATAGACGCACTCGAGGCTTAGGCATTTTAATAAATAAATGAAAGCGATACAAAAGGAAAGTACTGGCATTTCAGTTTATGGCTGGCTTTCTCAGACAGTTTTGCTTTTCCCCCCTCCCTCTGCATGTGTGTCTGTGTTCTCTTTGAACTTTGTGTTGGCTACTAAAATAACCTTAAAGTAAGCAGGTTTCTGGTAGCTTTCATCCGCTACTATAAATACTATTCTGGGAACTATATTCATTTGATTTACCACCACCATGAAATATGTGATCTTATGAAATCTCTGTCCACTTTTCCTTGTATGGTTAAAAATACCCCTTTTATGGATTCTTTGCAGTGTCAATATAATCTGGGGAGAAAATACGTCTCAGGGTATGTTTACACTACAGGATTATTCCGATTTTACATAAACCAGTTTTGTAAAACAGATTGTATAAAGTTGAGTGCACGGGGGCCACACAAAGCACAATAATTCGGTGGTGTGCGTCCATGTACCGAGGCTAGTATCGATTTCTGGAGCGTTGCACTGTGGGTAGCTATCCCGTAGCTATCCCATTGTTCCCACAGTCTCCCCCGCCCATTGGAATTCTGGGTTGAGATCCCAGTGCATGATGGTGCAAAAACAGTGTCGCGGGTGATTCTGGGTAAATGTCGTCACTCATTCCTTCCTCCGGGAAAGCAATGGCAGACAATCATTTCGTGCCCTTTTCCCCTGGATTGCCCTGGCAGACGCCATAGCATGGCAACCATGGAGCCCATTTTGCCTTTTGTCACTGTCACCGTATGTGTACTGGATGCTGCTGACAGAGGCGGTACTGCAATGCTACACAGCAGCATTCATTTGCCATTGCAAGGTAGCAGAGATGGTTAACCAGTCGTTCTGTACCGTCTGCTGTGCTCTTGTAAATTGGTGATGAGATGATGATTATCAGTCGTTCTGTACCATCTGCTGCTGTCATGGGTGCTCCTGGCTGACCTTTGCTGAGGTCGGCCAGGGGCGCAAAGACAAAAATGGGAATGACCCCCCAGGTCTTTCCCTCCTTTATGTTGTATATAAAATTAGAGTCAGTCCTGCCTAGAATATGGGGCAAGTGTACTAGAGAACCAGTGAACCAGAGAGCACAGCCGCTCCGTGTCAGATCCCACCGAAATGATGAGCTGCATGCCATTCTAGGGGTGCCACTGCAACAACTCCACCCATTGCTTCCCTCCTCCCCCAACCCTTCTGGGCTACCGTTGCAGAGTCCCCCCCATTTGTGTGATGAAGTAATAAAGAATGCAGGAATAAGAAACACTGACTTTTTAGTGAGATAAAATGAGGGGGAGGCAGCCTCCAGTGGCTATGATAGTCCAGGCAGGACATTAAATGGTAGGGGGGAGAGGAGCCCAGCATCCCGCCACTATGATAGTCCAGGCAGTACAGAATCTTTTCTTTAGACATGAAATTGGGGGGGGGCTGATGGAGGTAAGCCCCCAGTTGCTATGATGAGGACGGTTACCAGCCATTCTGTACCATCTGCCTGGAATAAGCAGGAGTCATTCCTATTTTTACCCAGGCGCCCCCGGCCGACCTCACCTGAGGCCAGCCAGGAGCACTCACGGGATGATGACAAGGATGGCTACCAGTCCTACTGCACTGTACTGTCTGCCACCAGGGAAGGGAGGGGAGAGGATGCTGTTGTTCAGTGCCACAGCACCGCATCTACCAGCAGCATGCAGTAGACATAGGGTGACATAAAAAAGTCAAGAAACGATTTTTCCCCTTTTCTTTCACGGGGGGGAGGGAGAGTAAATTGACGAGATATACCTTGAACCACCCTGGACAATGTGTTTGACCCTACAGGCATTGGGAGCTCAGCCAAGAATGCAAATACTTTTCGCAGACTGAGGGGACTGTGGGATAGCTGGAGTCCTCAGTCCCCCTTCCCTTCCTCCATGAGCGTTCATTTGATTCTTTGGCTTTCCGTTACACTTGTCACACAGCACTGTGCTGTGGACTTTGTATCATAGCCTGGAGATTTTTTTCAAATGCTTTGGCATTTCGTCTTCTGTAATGGAGCTCTGATAGAACAGATTTGTCACCCCATACAGCGATCAGCTCCAGTATCTCCTGTACGGTCCATGCTGGAGTTCATTTTGGATTTGAGACTGCATGGCCACCCGTGCTGATCAGAGCTCCATGCTGGGCAAACAGGAAATTCAATTCAAAAGTTCGCGAGGCTTTTCCTGTCTACCTGGCCAGTGCATCCAAGTTCAGATTGATTTCCAGAGTGGTCACAGTGGTGCACTGTGGGATACCGCGCGGAGGCCAATACCATCGATTTGCGGCCACACTAACTCTAATCCAATATGGCAATACCGATTTCAGCGCTACTCCTCTCGTCGGGGAGGAGTACAGAAACCGATGTAAAGAGCCCTTTATATCGATATAAAGGGCCTCGTTGTGTGGATGGGTGCAGCATTAAATCGGTTTAATGCTGCTAAAATCCGTATAAATGCATAGTGTAGACCAAGCCTCACAGTCACACTGCAGACTATATTTCCAAGCATATGGTCTACCTATATTTTCTTTGTTACTATGCTGTAAAACTTGAAGCCCCTCTGATATGCAACATTAACATTTTATTTGTTTTCTATACAACTGATATTTTTTCTAATGGAATATCCAACAGGCATTTTTCATGAGAAATATGAGAATGTGTAGATGTATTGGGGGAGAGGAGGTGTTTGTTTTTTTGTGGGGGGAGGAGGGAGCAGGGGTGGTTTCTGGCTGGTAGGTCAACAATATATTAGAATTCTGGATCACTGCAGTTCTGACACTTACACAAGTACTGTCTTGAATTCATCCTGTCAAATTTAAGGTGCAGTGGGAAACAGAGTTTTTAAATGTTTCATCCTCTTCCCCTAACCCCCAAAGACACAGTCAATTTATTAAAGAAACACAGTTCTTCAACTATTGCAAAATCAGCCCTGTCTCACTAAGCTGTTAATAAAATAAAGGTAGAAAAGATGGAGAGAGATAAAATGATCCTCTCTGAAATTCAGGTAATGATTTGTAAAAATGTTTCAGGAAATACTAGCCACAGATCATGGAATCTGAACAATTTGAAAGCCCTGAAAACTCTAGTTCGGTAAACAATGTAGCTGCCATTAAAAATATAAATTTCATCTTTATAAAGCACAAAGCAAAGATGTGATCATTAGGAGTTGCAACCTTATCTCTCAACATTTAAGTGATTTTTGTGGAAAATTTAAAGCAATAAATCGTGATATATTATTTTGCTCCAGGTTTAGTATTTTAGAGACTTGTAATTTTATTATTAACCTGGATAAATAAATCTTGTTTTCTACTAATTGCAGTAACAGTTTCCAAGCTCTGGGATGCCATGATAAGAGAATGTGAGTTTTGGCAAGAAATTAAATGATATAAACATAATTGGGACGCAGTAGGAGTGATATTATTTAATGTCAGTGGTGACTGAAACTGCTTTCCAAACCACTGAGGCTTTGTAGGTCTGTTCTCCTTAAATTAATTTCTCCTTCTCAAAGGCCATTATCTTAAATTGCATGTTGTATAACCAGTGCCGCCTCCTTCCAGCCCACATCACCATTTCTAATGCAACCCGGTGGTGCATATTGTGGAAAGCATTCTTTCCTGGTCTCAGCATCCAGGAGATTACAATTTCCAGTGTGTAATGGGAATGGATTAGATTTTGTACTATTTCCCATTCTCTCTCCAGCCATTCTCATGTGAATGGATTCCTGCTGATGGACCATTTACTGTTCATTTCTTTTTCCCCCTTCTCACAAGGATGACACCTTAAAAGTTTTAATGTTGCAAGCAATGAGACACTGGCCTAATTTAACCTTTGTGATATTCTTGTATTTCCAGCAGCTAACATCTCCTTTGCAGAACCTTGGAGCTATACAGTAGGGAAGCACTGGCCAGCCAAACAAATTAGAGACTATTAAAATGTCAGTGCACTACCAGTTCCATAGCCACTAAATTCAGACCTCTCTCTTTTTGTGGCAAAGACTGTAAGGTGGCAAAGGAGAGAAGGGAAATGTCACAGCATGAACCCATTGTCCATCCTTGAGACAGTAATTCTAACAAGAAAAGGAAATGGTGCAAAGGTCGCCTGATCTCGACACAGTGGACAATCTTAAGATTCCACACTCATAGCCTCTTAAGCAATGCAGTTCCAGCAGTAGGAAATTGCAACGCTTCCATACCTGCTTTGAGTTCTCATCTGTTCTCAACAGGTTTAACTAAGAAGTTCAGATCATAGAACAGAAAGTCATATGTCAGTAAACACAACACCTACTGCATTACATTTACCAAGAGAGAAGAGAGAAAGACACAAAAGGGAGTATGTGTCTTAATTAAAACTAAGATCATATTATCTTCTGAACTTTTAAAAATCTCTTTATGTCTTTGGCATTGTCCGGCAGTGATTCCAGATGAAATTCTGGCCCCATTGAAGTCAATAGCAAAACTCCCATTGACTTCAATTCGGTCAGGATTTCATTCTCAGTATTGCATACAGGTATTGGTACTAGAGTTTTAAATAGTGTGTTTTCCTTTTACTGTTGTATTTACAACATTGTAAATGTTTCCTTTGAAAGATTTATTTTTATGGCACAAATCAATAAACAAATTAGTTAAAAAAAATCTATAATAAAAATGGATTCAAAGTTTAAGGACTCAGACTTGAAAGAGCATCTTAGCATTAGATTTCAAGCTGTAATTTGCTATCTGTATCAAAGCTTCTGTTGGAATGAAACAGTTAGCCATCATGTAGTTAAACTGATTGGGCTGGATTCTCATCAGTCTCAGTCTGTCAAAGTTCACTTTGTACCACATGAATGAACGTAACCTGTCTGGAGTTTTGTACTGGAGATGTACTAGGGAATCTCTGCCGGCCTAAAGTTCCTACAAAGCTGCCTCCTATCCCAGCATCTTCACATGTAATACACACCCCCACTGCTGCAGGGGGGAAGATGAGGGTATGTTGGGAGTGAGTCGAGGGCAAGCTGGGGGCAGTAGTGTGTGTTTGGGGAGCTGAGTTCCTCTAAACCTAATCTCCTGCTGGCCTTGGCAGCAGAAATTAGAGCATGCCCCCTGTGGCTCTAATTTCCTCCAAGATGGAGCAACCGGTTGCCACTCTCTGCTAGTTCTGAAAACTGGGGCTCAGTAGCTCAATTCAACAAATGTTTTAACTTATAAATAACAATGTATAAATTACATATATTGCTCATGGAGGAAAACTGTAGCTGAAAGTGCTTTAAAAACAACAGAATGAAAAGTCACCAGATCCTAAAAAAAAAAAAAAAAAATCTTCCAAGTTTGACTCACAACAACAGACTCAGGAATTTTTGTGCAAAACCCAGTTCATATTGGTTCACAGGCTCCAGAGTTGTTAACGCTTTGCATTCAAGCTGGGGTCAAATTTTGTTGTGAACCCGCTGGCAAAGTTCAGATTTAATAAATTATTACCTGTTCACATGAGTTCATGTCAGCTTCTGATGTACTGACCCATAACTGGGTATAAGCCGTTGCTCTATGACAACAACCAAACTCTGGTATCAAAGAAACAAGTTCCCCCTCTGAAACTGGGCTATAATTAGGTCAGCCAAAACATGAGAGTTCCCAGCAAATGGGGGAACTGCATAAGATGATAATGCACTAGATCACTGCCTGCCAGAGTCCAACAAACACAAGTTAGGAGAAAATCAAATTTTGACTTTTCCATCTTGAGCAGAGAGTTCAGCTAAATAGTAACTTGTATCTGTCCTGTGGAGGAGGGGAAGGAGGAGTGAAAAATATTGCTTAGCCCCAGGGGAGGTGATGGAGCATTGAGTAAAATTTCCATGAAGCCAGTGGAGTGAAGAAAAAATTGGTGGTTACTGATACAATTAAACCGGACTGCAGCTCGAACAAAGGATTTGGTATTTGAAATTCGTGGGTTGAAGTTTGTGAATAACTATTTCTTTGTGTGGAACAATTACATTTTCTTGCAGGTTCAACTAGGATATATATATATATATATATTCTACCTGTTCCCCCCTCCTGTTGAAATATAAAAGGGGACCTTGTCTAAAACAGCCACAGCCATTTCTCACCATTTAAAAAACAAACAAACAAAAACAACTTCTACTTCTTGACTATGAGAACTGAGAGACATGAGAACTCAGAACTTATTTCCCCATCTTAATCAGCTTCCCACTTATTGTGTAGAGTATTGGTGGCATTTTCGTACTTCCCAGCCCTTTGCCTGGACATCGCAAGTGAAGAAATGAGACTCACTGGGATGGTCATGGTTTAAATGGATGGATACAACTTTACTAACCAGTTTATCTAAATTTAACAGTTAAATGTTTGCGACTAATAGTGTTTCCAGTTATGTTACTCCCCAACAAACCTGCCCAAAGGGGTGATCCATAAGTAACAGCTGACCAAAAAGGCCCTTTATTCATGGGAAGGAAGCCACCTACATTCATCCCCTCACTCTCAATCAGCCAAGCCAGATTTAGCTTCAGACCAAAATGCTTCACTCTGCGTTTTTCTTAGGCAAAGAATTTGGGCACCTTAATCCTTGGTCAGCACTGAAGTTGAACATCTCTGTTTCAGGCTTCATTCACTCCTCATCTTGTGTTTGAGATTTATCCTAAAGGGCCACTTATCACTGAACTCCAGCCAAAGAAGTTGCTACAATAAAACTACTTCCTACTAGTACATAACTGAATTGACTGTCTTCCTCAGTCAAATTCCTGCAACTTTCTACCCTTTATAGATGAACCTACCAAATGCTTTAGGGAAAGAAATAAAAACAAACAAACAAAAACCCTCAGTGGTTCATGTCACTCCCAGTGAATGACCAGCCATGTCCCAAAGCAAACCAGGAAACCCAGAACAAAACCTTCATATTGTGGAGTAGGGATTTCAAAATGTACTCAGCGCTGGCCTAATTGTTTCCGCTAAAGCCAATGGTAAAGTGGGTGGGCCAACACTGAGCACTTTTGAAAATCCCACTCACAAAACTGTATTATACACACAACCACAAAAACTATGCAGTGGGGAAGCAGGACAGGGACACTTCATCTGTTGGTAGCTACAACAAAGTTTCCAGTCCCAGCAGTCAATTATTCTCCCAAAGCCACTGCAGAGCTCTACAGGGCAGCCCTTGAAATAGCATATTCCCATGGATTGAATCAGGCAAGAGATCCATGGAGCACAGTGTCCCCTGCTATTTCAGTCAAAGACACATCCCAGGAAGTTAGGATGAGCATTTCTAATAGTATATAAAACTCAGCCAATGAGCCTAATATTGAGGTCTCTTTCAGGTGAAAGTTCTACTTGAAATCAGTAGGAATTTTGGTTGAACAAGGACTGGAGAGGATCAGAGGACAAAATCCTGAGCTCCTTAATTAACCTTCTTGGCTGCTACACAGTTATATACTAAATTAATTCTCACACCAACTGATGAAGATTAACCCTCCCCACATATTGCTAAACCATGAGGGCCAAAGATAGATTAAATAAAAAGTAAGGTTCATAAATACTCTTCAGAAGAACATCCTTTTGCCTTGGTAATGCATGCAGCATATTGAACCCAAAGTCATGTCCTGTCAAAACAAAATCTGAATGGTATCCCCTCCAATGGCTGTGCTATTTCACATGCAGGATGTTTTTACAGAAAGAGGCATACAGTATTAGTCTCTCCAGCAAATGCACTTAATATGAGGTTAGTTTTAAAATTGAAGACTTTTTTCAGCAGCCTTGATATCACTACTTGACCTTTAAGAGTCTTAAGCAGGTCTACAGACAATATGCACTATGCAGTGTGGGGTAAATTTCCACAGCAATGCTTGGTGATTTATCTACATGATTTCCATTAACTTGAAGAGGAATCACACAGCTGTAATGTAGTCATCCAAAGATGGTGCAAGACCCTGTTTATTATAGATGTTTTATCATAAATATAAATTGACTAGAAGATTTGTAAACTCTCGGGAGGGGTGGTTTATCATACAGTTTGAGATGAATTCTCTTAAGAGTGCATTGGAACCGCCATGGACCTTTTAGATTTGGAGAAGACCTAAGTTACACAGAAGGTCCCACAAACTCCTATAGGGGAGAGAAAAATAAAGCAACTATAGTTGCAAACTGAAGTTAGTAGGCCAATGATAGAATCTGAGGGTTCGGCTACACTTGCAGGTGTGCAGCGCTGGGAGTTAAAGCTATCTTTGTACAGCTGTGTAGGGAAAGCGCTGCAGTGTGGCCACATTTGCAGCTGTGTTGGGAGTGGTGCATTATGGGCAGCTAACCCACAAAGCACCTCTTCTCATTCTGGCACGGTGGGTTGTGGGAAGGGGGCGGAGGGGACGGGTCATTCTGCTTCCTATCCTATCGCCCTGTGCTGCATTGCTTCACATCCCAGCAATCCCTGTTTTTCCGTCCACGTTTGGCACCATCTTGACTCTCTCAACAGCTTCTGTGCGGCGCGATTTCTGTGGGAAATGGAGCCCGAACTGCTGAGGAGTATGCTGACGAGTCTCGCCAGCGCATCATGTTTGGCAGTTGACCTATTCCTTAAGATCCAAAGTGACTAGGAGTCCAACGATGATAGCTAGTCACGTGACGCGTACGACACGAACTTGCTTGTGGCATTCATGGAAATGCTCAGCACCGTGGAACGCCGCTTTTGGGCTTGGGAAAAAAGCACTGAGTGGTGGGATCACATCGTCATGGAAGTCTGGGATGACGAGCAGTGGCTGCAGAACTTTCGAATGAGAAAAGCCACTTTCATGGGACTGAGCTCACCCCCACCCTGCGGCACAAGGACACGAGATTGAGAGCTGCCCTGCCCGTGGAGAAGCAGGTGACTATTGCAATCTGGAAGCTGGCAACTCCAGACAGCAACCGATTGGTCGGGAACCAGTTTGGAGTGGGAAAGTCGACCGTTGGAATCGTGTTGATGCAAGTTTTCAGTGCCATTAATCGCATCCTGCTAAGAAGAACCGTGACTCTGGGGAACGTGCAGGACATTCTGGATGGCTTTGCACAAATGGGTTTCCCTAACTGAGGAGGGGTGATAGCTGGGACGCATATTCCTATTCTGGCACCACCCCACCTAGCATCCGAGTACGTTAATCAAAAGTGGTATTTCTCCATGGTTCTCCAGGCGCTTCTGGATCACCATGGGCGTTTCACTGACATTAACACAGGTTGGCCCGGAAAGGTGCATGATGCACTCATCTTTAGGAACACTGGCCTGTTCAGGAAGCTGCAGGCAGGGACTTCTATGCCAGACCGGTAGATCACAGTAGGGTATGTCGAAATGCCCATTGTGATCCTTGGAGACCCCGCTTACCCGTTAATGCTGTGGCTAATGAAACCGTACACAGGGAACCTTGACAGGAGCAAGGACTGGTTCAACTACAGGCTGAGCCGGTGCCAAATGACTGTGGAGTGTGCTTTTGGCCGTTTAAAAGGGCGCTGTCGATCTTTGTATGGGAAGCTAGACTTGGGGGAAAACAGCATCCCCACGGTTATATCCACGTGCTGTACCCTCCATAATATTTGTGAGGGGAAGGGTGAAAGATTCAGTCAGGCATGGACCTCTGAGGTTCAACGCCTGGAGGCTGAATTTGCACAGCCAGAGAGCAGGGCTACTAGAGAGGCCTAGCACAGGGCTTCAAGGATTAGGGATGCCTTGAGGGAGGAATTTGAGGCTGAAAACCAACAGTAATGTTTGATGCCTTGCACGGGAGTGAAGTGCAGTGGTTACAATGTTAGTAGGAATCTGTTTTTCCTAAGCTGATTTGCAGTGCCTGTTTCTTTCCTAGGCTAAGGTATCTTTGACTTTCTGCAATAATAAAGACTGTTTTCAAAGCCAAGAATTCATTTACTGAAAAGAAAATAACTTTATTGACAGACCCACAACATTTGGGGAACCTAAAAGGGCAGGGGGGAGGGAACTGTACAGTCACAGGTTTGACTATGTCCTGTCTGGAGTGCTGTGCAATGACTGCTGCACTTCAGGATGCCTATACTGCATGATGATGAGAATTGAGTGCAGAGGGTAATGGTCGTAATTCTCAGGAGTGGTTGGTGAACGTACAGGTGTTGGAGGCAGGTGGTGGTGGTAAGAACCTGGATGCTGGGAAAGGGGATTTTGAGCTGACATTGGAGCACAAGGGAAAGAGCTTTGGGACGGGGGGGGGGGGCAGCTGCGGTACTGCTCTGCCTGCATGGCTACGAGTGCCTGGATAGAGTCCGCTTGCCGCGCCAGGATGCTTATCAGCTGCTTTGCGCTTTTCTTCCTGTCCGCTGCGTTTTTCTGGCGGATCCTGCTTTCCCTTTCCCTCCAGTCCTGCACTTTTTGATTCTCTATGACAGAGTGTTGCATAACTGCTTGCAGCAGGTCTTCTTTGCTTTTTCGCAGTTTCTTCTGGAGGTTTTGTAGTCTTTGAGCTGTTGATAACACGGGCAGCTGAGATCTCAAGGTTGCTGCTGGAAAGGCAAAAAATGCAACACTTAACAGAGGCAGCATTGTTTATACCAGACAGTTATTCCCACACATTTAAGGAGTAACATTCTTCACAATAGCATAATTTTCCCATCCCAAAGAGAGTGCACATAACCCACAAGAGCTCTGAAATGGTGAGTAAGGGGGACTGATTGCTTCAGGGCTCTACTGTCCTAGGGGTTTCTGTGCGTTGGGGAAAGCAAACAGCTGCAGGGGGCATGTACACTGAACACTCTCCCAACATTTTCCACAGGAGTTGATCCTGGAAGATATCTCGCTGCTGCGGGTCACCTGGAAAGTGTGGAAGGGTCTTCTACAGCAATGCAGATTCCCCCCTGGTCCCTATGCAGCTTGCCTGTGTCTTGCAATGGTCCCCCCACCCCTCACAGCACAGTGGCACAGACGTGTTAGCCTGACTGAGACAAGGACCACAGTGGCTCTCCCAATAAACTTGCGCAAGTGCATTGCCCATGCTCTGGCTGAAACTTTTGAAGAGATTACCGAGGCTGATTACCGCGACATGATAGACCACATCAATGCACTGTTCCACATCTAGGCATGCATGCATGCAGCCCTAACCCTCCCTCCTCTCCCAAAAAAATTCCATGCTGAAAATAAAAGCCACTTGCTGGGAACCCACTCCTCTGTTTGTCCTCCACCAAGTACCAGCTGCTGCGACTGGCTACCTTCCTCCTGGCTTGAGAAGAACTCCTGGCTGCATGCCTCCAGGGACTCCCCCCACCCCAGTACCCTCACTCTCACTTTCCTCCTCCTCCTCCTGCTCTGAAGTGTCCATTGTGGTCGTCAGAGTGGCGGTGGGGTCACCCCCAAGTATCGCGTCCAGCTCTTTATAAAAACAGCAGGTCGTAGGGGCAGCGCCGGAGCGGTGGTTTCCCTCGCGGGCTTTGCAATAGGCACTCCGCAGCACCTTCACTTTAACCCTGCACTGCATCGCATCCCGGTCATGGCCCCTTTCCAGCATGGCCCTTGAGATCTGCCCATAGGTATCATAATTCCTACGGCTGGAGTGCAGCTGTGACTGCACAGCTTCCTCCCCCCAAACACTGATGAGGTCCAGCAACTCACCATTGCTCCATGCTGGGGCTCATTTGGCACGTGGAGGCATGGTCACCTGGAAAGATTCACTGATTGTACTCCACACCTGGCTGAGCAAACAGGAAGGGGATTTTTAAGATTCCCAGGGCATTTAAAGGGCGGGTCACCTGAGGCCAGGGCAGTAGAGTTCGAACTGATGAGCAGAGTGGCTGAACAGGCATTCTGGGATACCTCTGAATACCTCTGGAGGCCAATAACATCACTTTTGGTGGCCACACTGGGCGGAGCAGCGCTGCATCACCAGCGCTGAAGTCATTATTCCCCAGGCCGAGGTGGAGTACAGCCAGCACTGTAGCCAGGGAGATACAGCGCTATATGTGCCTTGCAAGTGTGCACGGTGAGTGAGTTGCAGTGCTGTAAAGCCACTACCAGCGCTGCAACTCTCCAGTGTAGCCAAGGCCACAGACAGTTACAGATGGTGGTGAAATAGAAGCTACAGAGAAGAGACTCTTGCTATGGAATTGGGAGACTCTGAGGCAGGTAACAGTTTATACACTATTTAGGTTGTAAATTCTTTGGGGCAAGGATTGTCTCTTTTGTTCTGTTTGTACAGGGCCTAGCATGATAGGTTCCTGGCCCGCAACCACGTTGCTTAGGCACTATGGGTAATACAGATAATTAATAATAAGTAAGGCTACATTTTAGTCATGGGTATTTTTAGTAAAATTCATGGACAAGTCATGGGCCATAAACAAAAATTCACAGGCCCACGACCTGTTCATGACTTTTACTACAAATACCCACTGTGATTAAAACTTGGGTGGGGTCTGTGGGTGCTCGGGGTAGGGGGTGGTCTGGGGGCACTGCAGGTGCTGGGGGAGGTGGCCTGGGACCCATTGGTGCTGATGGGGTGGCTGAGCTGTGGTGCAGGCATGAAACTCCTGCTGGTGCTGGGGGGGGGGGGGGGGTAAGGTTGGCAGGGGCTTCCTACCCAGCTCCACATCCCTGCAGCTCCTAGGCAGCAGAGGAGCCAGGGCAGGGGCTCCGCTGCTCCCGCCTAAGCACCAGCTGCCACAGCTCCCATTGGCTGGGAACTGCAGCTAGGAGCTGCTGAGCCATGCCAGTGGAAGCAGCCCCTGAGCCAGCACCAACTGCTGCAGAAGTCACAGAATCCATGACTTCCATGACAGATCTGCAGCCTTAATAATAAGGTATATATTTTCAGCAAACAGATCATCTGCAGTCTCAGCAGAGGGCAGAGCACTGGATGTTGATCACAGAGTTTGGGCACTAATACCAAAGATATTGGCTGTCCCCTCAAGAACATTCATTTATGAGGATTGGGAAATATTAATATTACATCATGCCATGTTTGTCATCTACTCCCATCAGTATTGCTGCCTAAAATTAGAGATAATTGTGTTTTTCATAGATTTCCCCTGAATTAAGATATTTGTCCTGTTTTATTTATCTTTAGTATTACAATTAAATAAATTCAGGATCAACACTCTTAGATCTTAAAAAGACTTACAGAATTTAAAAAAGATTAAACCAGTAAGGTTCTATAGAAATGTATTGGCTTTCTAGGGAATTGACTGAGAGAAACTGATTTCCTTTCCATAGCTTTACATTAACTTTTAGAATACTGTAGTAAGGAAGGATTTTTATTAAATTCAACAAAATAGTCCCAAAACCTATGGAAAAGTTCCTTTTTTCTATTGAATTCTATAATGCTCTTCTATAAGGGATTATTTCACTCAGTTTCCAAATTGCAGACATCACACTAATTTGTCTTTTCAAAAATACACCATAATGTGCATGTTCTAATAACACAGACACTGAAAATGAGCATTTAGAGTCTCACATTTTTGCACAAATGTTTTTGTATGGAAGGAATTTTCACAAAAGCTTGACCTTTTGAACAGACATCAAATGCTCTGGACCAGTTCGACTGGATATTCATTTATCAGAGAACCTAACTCCTTTGGTAAGTGAATCACCAGGAAACAATAAAAAAAAAAATCTAAAAATGAGGTTCAATATGTTCTTTTGATAAATTATATCACCACCGTAATTACCAAAAACTCAACAAATGAACGCATTTACATTCCCTTTTATTAAGGGAACATTAGTGCTTGGCTGTACTCCACAATGTTATCTGTAAAGCTTCTTTTTATCAATGCTGTTTCAAGTAAAAGTACCATCTATAACAGGCAATGCATGATGATAATTGAAACTCTCAGGGAAAAAGCATCTTATTAGTAACTATCTGCCTGAAGTGGAGAAAATACGGAGAAATCAAAGCTCTTAATTTTACCTTAGGGTACTTGTATCATAAAAACAGACATACATGTACAGAACACCCAGACCTTCTCTAGGTACTAGTAGGCATCAGTTAAAACCTTTCATCAGTTAAATTTAATGGGTATAATCCTGGCCTCATTGAAGTTATTGGTAAAATTCCCATCAATTTCAACTCCAACATATGGAATTTTTGAACATCTGAGGTACAGTTTTAGGAGCCAAAGCCACACTGGTTTTGCTTCTTTGTATTTTTTTCCTCCAAAAAGCATACCTCGTGTATAGAGGAACAGAGATTCTCTCCCCACCACTCCCTTTTTAAAATAATTCATCCTCATTTTATGTGTCTTCATACAACACATTGAGCATCACTGAAAGCCCACTAAGTAACCAAGAGCCTTTCCACTAACTCTAATCGGTTTCTAGTTAAGCCTATAGCTTGATATCACCAATACAATCTTCAGGATTTTTCCAGGCATGAACTAATGGAGTGAGACAGTGAATTTGAAGAGGGTGCAAAAAGTATTCTTAAAAGGTTAGATTATGTTACAGTTACTGTTTGAGTAGACCTGTTCATTTCAATGGCATCAGCCAAGCAGTGTAAGGTACTACTCAGTGTCAATAAGGGTGGCAGAATTAGCAAATAATTTTATTTTGCAAATAAAAAATGCAATTTTTCTTTAATGGCAGTAACATTCCTTAACATCTACGTGAGTGACATTTTGTTCTCAAGGATGTCTGCAGAAAGTCTCACAACTACTCATGTGAATGTATTATCATATGAGTGTTTTGCAATGGAAGAGGTCACATACCTATCTTGAAAGCACTTTGAGTTTAGGATTCGGAAGGGGAAGGAGAGAAGCAGTTGGTTCCATAAAATCTGGAAATTCTATATGGGAAAAATGACTTCTATTAAAAGAGAATATGTGCAGTGGTACCAGGAAATCTGATAACCCTTTTCAGATTATGCTGAGGAAGTCCAGAGAGCATGAGAAAGAAAAGCCAACCTCACTTTCCCCATACTGACCAATTTACAATTCATTTCCCCTATCACAAAGTATTTTCTCCTATATATAATAGTGATAATTATAGGCTTTTTCCTTTGACCCTGGCTGACTATGGTAAACTGGAAAGGAAACACTGTTTATTTATTCATTTTCACTTCAAGTAAAGACTGCTACTATATCTAGAAACAGAATTTTAAACCTAAACTGCTATTTGGTGGGTCATTTCTTGGGTTATGTTTCATCCTCTGTTTTCATATTGGTTCTTTGGTTATTATTCTTTAAAAGTTGTTGTGTTTGGTGTTTTTTTTCTGGTACATATGATTCAACCTTTGCGGTCTCAATTTGTAAAAGCCCATGTCCTTGCTTTATGCATGTTTCTTGTTTTTCACTTATTACAACCTACAAAAATTATATAAAGAAGAGAGAAAAAAGGGACGCACCTTCCTTTATTGAGAGTTGTGTAACTGAAGCCAGTAGTTAGATATACTCTCAAGGTTCAACATTATGATATGGGCTAAGGGTTGATAATGCCTACTGCCGGAATATTAAATCACACTGAAATCTGGTTCAAACCACCTACATTTGTGACATATCTGTGAAACATGAGGCTGCATGGTAGGCAAAAAGGATTAAAACAGATGTTGAAACATAACTGTGTACTGTATTTTAGGGTTGGGAAACTCATTTTGCCAAATTTAGAAACCACTTAAAAGTCACAGTTTGTGGTTTTAGAATAGCAACCAAACCTTCTTAGAGTTATGTTCCCTTTGTCTTGGCAAAAAGGACATCCTAGGCTGCATCTTGTTTCTCTCACCTTATTTCCCTTCTTAGTCCTAGAAGCAAAGACAAGAATCCAAGAAGAATCTGTATTGTCTTCATAGCATAGGTTTCCTTTTACATAAAACATATTTAATTTCATTAAATGGGATATGTAAAATATATTGTCTACATAGAGACAACAATATTTTACTTAATGTGAAAAGGTTTTGCAAATCTAGACATTCTAGAGCATATGTAAAAGCTCAGAACATTAACAGGCTCTCAGTTTTCCTTGTATATTGATATACATACAGAGTAAGTTACATATACACACACAAGAAAAAATGTGAACTTCTATTAAAGCAGTTGGATCTACCTAGTAAGAAACAGTATGCAAACATCACTGGGCTGTCTTTAAAATACATTAACTAAATTGTCCATGTCACCTCATACTGGGGTATATATGCAACTAACCAGCTGTTTTGTGACTAGAAAACCTCATTAGCAAATTAATAAAATAGCTACTAAGCAAATCTCATTATTTGTCTGACACCTTCTGCCATACCAATAGCACTTCGCAAACAACATATTTTGATGTGAGACACGCAGTATGTGGGGGTGGTGCGTGGAATCTTTGTGCTGGATATTGATTATTCCCCATGTAATATGAAAAGCTTTCTATTTTTCCAGCTTTATGCAATATATCAGCGGTAATGGATTCATAATCATTATCAAGCTTGACAGAGGCTTGGCTACCGTGACAGGTATCTTCTCAATTTTCCTGTCTCATACCTTCTTTTTCCCTCTGGAATATTGCTTACATAAAATCCAGTATTAATATTGCTTTTTTGCTGTTTAATATCAGTTGTTGATGGCAGCAATCACTCTTTTAATCCAAATGAATAGATAATTGCTACCGAAGTGCCAAACATATTGGCACAAATTAAGCTGTCGTCAAGCAAACCGTAATGCTCAGAATTATTGCCCTCAGGTAACATGGGATTTTATTACAGATTTGTGCATCTGAATATTGTTTCTATTGGTAACTATCATACCTAGTTACTGGGTGCTGGCAAAAGGCAGCATATGATACTATACTGGTTCAATTTTATACTCATCATGAAAATGGATTAGGTAGCTGTGCAAATTGTTCTCCTACTTCAACTATTATTTACTTTTTTTTAAATATCTGGTTAGCGAAATGGTACCTTAAATCCTTCCAAAAAAAACCAAACAGGTTTATAAAACCTTCCTCCTGGAAATTATTTTTTTCCTTTGCCTCAAGTAGCACTTATTTACATATCCTGGGCTGACAATCCTTTATAGAGTTTCCAGGCCTACTCTAAGTAGAATAAAATATTTTCCTTGCAAAGAGTTCTTGAGGTTCCTGTGCTTGATCTTCCCCAGTTCACAGTAGGCTCAATCCTGTGAGGTATTGGTGCTTAAGTCTTCCATGGGATCATCAACTCTCACAGAATTCAATAGGAGTTGAGGGCATGAGGCACCTCTCAGCACTCCTCAACTTGAAGGAATAAGCCATATGCGCAACAACTTCACTGTCAGTGTATGTTTTGTTCATCTTCTGCATCTCGTTGTGTTGGGCTTGTGCCTTTTTTTCTATGTTCACTTCATCTAAACTACAACATTAAGTCGATTTAAATTAAGCTGGCATACAGTCACCGCAGTAATTAAAGCTGTGGTTCACATGCACACTATTCTCCTGTCAGCAGTACGCATCCTCACCAGGAATGCTTCCACTGACTTGACAAAACGACATTTTGAAAAATGGGATAGATAGAGAAATTAGATTACATTCTAAATGCTCTTAAACCATTTTGATAACTCCATACAAATAACATTTTCTTGCTGTTTGTGTTTTGCAGTTTTAAACTCTTATATTTATATCACAAGGCATTTAGTGATCTTTAGAGACATTGCCTAACTGGTATACGTTGTAAAAGTGGCTTTCTAATATAATAGATAGGTGTTATTATTATGTTGCTTAATCACAGCTTACATTGCAGTTTATTGCACTTGGATACTATCTCAGATCCATCATTTATAATTGCCATATGTTCAGAATCATTAAATTGGCATTTTATTAAACACACAGGATAAGGTGTAAAATATTTTTTCTCATCTATCATTTTAAAATTCAAACTACTGAACATAATCTTACCCAATGAGGCCATAAAACACTTTACAAAAATAAATAAATCATGGTCCTTTTCTTCTCAACAAACCCCTTAAAGATAAAACTTAACTATCCCCCCAAACTCCGTACACACATTCACACACAAAACAAGTGTCAGGGTATTAAGTAAATCAAACACCCAATTGTGACTGCTTATAAAACTTTCATTAGACCAGTCCTATAGAAAACAAAATGCTGTAAAGCCCAATAAAATCTGAATTTAGGCTAAACTTTAGCTATAAGTCAGGGAGTTTGCATTGCATAATGATTTTAAGAGCACTGACAGCATTCTCATGTGATAATGAATTCAATAGTGTATTAAAACTATTTAAATCCAGATTAGTTTATGTTTAAGTTTGAGAAGGAAGCCTGGAGAACAAAAAGTTATGATCCTAATCATAACCTAAAGAATATGACCAACATTTTCAAAATTGGAGCCCAGATCCTCTAAGGCACCTAGTTTCCATTGAAATCTATGGGAGTTAGGTGCCTAAGTATCGTTTGAGGATCTTGCCCCGGGGGCTTAATATTACGTACCTTGATTCATATTTAGGTACCCAGCTGAAGACCTGATTCTGTACCATTGATAGCCAATGAGAGCTCCTAGGTACTCAGTACCTCTGACAATCTGGTCATTTAGTGAGGTGTCTGCATCAGATTTCAAAGCCTCATTTTAGGCAGCCACTTTTGTAATTGTTGCCCTATATTTTCAGTATCATATATAAGATGATCTTTTGCTGAATAAAATACAGTGAACTGAGCATCTAGGGGCTTGATCCTGCATCGCTGAGATCAATGGGAATTTGTTTCCTTCCACACACCCCATTGACATAGGGGGAGCAGGATCAAGCCCCTGTTTTGGCCTTATCTTATTTCAGAGATTTAAATAGTAGGAGTGAAATCCTGGCCCCACTGCAATCAGTGGGGACTTTTGACATTGTCTGCTAATGGGGCCAGGATTTTACTCTAGGCCCTGAGCCTCCAATAAGATTTGTGTGGGAAGAACCCTATAGAAGTCAGTGGAACTCCACAATGGCACAGTAGCTTCTTTGGATCAGCCAGGTGTTCTGCAGGAGTGAAGTCCATATCCTCAAAAAGGTATTTAAAGTGCAGTTAGTTACCTAAATACCTTTGAGGATCTAGGACTGTGTCTCTAGGGCAGCATCAAGAAATATCAGACTTTGCTATCCTTTGTACATGACTAATTACATGTTATTAATGATGACGATGATGATTTTCCAGATTTGCTCACTATCTTTGAGAGAACTAAAACCAAAAGATTTTACAGCAAACCATCTCTATTCAGCAAAGCACTTTCACACACAGGCACAACTTTAACCCCATGCTCAACTATCTTTGATTTCCATGTTAAAAAATGCTCTTAAGAGCTTTGTTGCATTGTGGCCTAAGAGGGGCTTCAGGGGAGATAAACAAAAAGTCTTTTTTATGAAATAACTTAGGGTCAAGTATTTCAGTCAAAAATTCCTGAAATAATTTTGGCACTAAAGCACATGATTATCTCCCTAGGCACCTTCTTTCAAACACTATTACTCACAGGTTGAAGTCCTCGGCTTCTTTCCCAGAGCCTCCAAGCTGCACTGCAGTAGAGCGTTCTCTTGTGCTAATGAATTCAATAGCGTATTAAAGCTATTTAAATCCAGATTAGTTTTATCTTGATCCTTAATTATATCCTTTCAATTCCCCACCCCACTCCCCCACCTGTTCTACGGAAATTTCCAACTTCTGAATCTTAGGGAGAAAGATATCCAAATTAGTGCTATTTTCAGAAAAAAAATTAGGAAATGTCTCAGATTCTCTGGTACAAATGAGCTGTGTTCCCTTGATCTAGGGCTATCTTATGGCCAGTTTAATTTTGAGTGTCACTTAGAGTAGCTATCAGGAGTGCTTTGAGGTCAACTTTAAATAGCACTGAGCTGCCTGTGATCTCCAGGGGCCATTCCAGTAGCTGGTATTGCTGGAGTGCAGCATCACTGTGCATTTGGACACATTCGCTTTTCCCAGGAACATGCCCTTCACCAGCAGCTGAGAGGTAAAGGGTGGCATAGAGCCTTCATACTGACTCTCCGCTACTCAGAATTTCCCCCCGTGCAAGAGGAATTCTCAAGGAGACATTCAAGCCAAGTTATGGTACTTTTTTGCTTAGGGTCAATAGTTGGATCAAGAATTTGACCCACAGCGTTTAAAGCATTATCCTCCTCTCCAAATCCCAAAGAAGCCAAACCTACAGACAAAACTGGGCCTGCATGGGTAAATGGGAGAGACTACAAACTATGAGGATACATTAGTCTCTGAGAAGCCTCCAGCTTCTCTGCTGATTTTAAACTCTTTACATTGATCTGAGAAGTCTAACTTATCGAAAATAGTTAGATGACCCGTGCTTCTTTGAGTCTTTGATATCCCTTCCCTCCTCAAAAAAAAACCCAACAACCTGTACTGTATGTCACTCCATGGTTTAAGACAGCTATAAAATTGTACCTACATATGGCCAAACAGACTCTTGCTGAGAAGGGGACCAATATCATCATGCACACCCCCAGGTCCTGTACTGAAAATAAACTGCAAATCTGCTGGCACATGCCACCTTCACCCAGATGGAGAAAAGCAGTGTACCTGGGGGGCTGATGGTTGCTGTCACCCATAGTATCAAGTCATTCTTGCCTCCTCTTCCCTCATAACTCCCCCTAAAATAGGCTTCTTGGACTTGACTTTTGTTTGATCGGGGGGGGGGAATAGGAGAAGGCAGTATCTCCCAATAAACCAGCCACTTGTGGCACTCAAATGGGACATCCTTCACCACAGGTGCTAGAACTAGGCCTTGAAGTGGTTTCCAGTATACATAGGGTTTAGAGTTTGGTTCAATAGCTCTCAGCACCCCCATTATAAAAATTGTTCCAGCACCCCTGTCCTTCACAGAAAATTGTGCTGAGCCTTTCTTACATGAAGAATGAAATAATTAACCATGTTGACAATCTAAATCATCACCACTGGGCATTTGAATTAACATCTCACTTACATGAATGGGGCAGTTTACATTTGCTCAGAGCTATTGTTCCAGGCTCTTCCTAGACACACAATGCCACCCCGGAGATCTCTTTATTGGTTACACTCAGTTCACATCCTTTTCTTTGTAACCATAACAGCTTGTAACTTTTTATTTTTTCTTCTTAAACTGAAACTTGAGATTCTGGAGAGCAAGACAACACCTCAAGAGAAGCATGCCATACTGCCATGTACTAGCCAAAACCTGGACTAGGGAAATGTTTTAAAAACTGTACCATTACAGTATGTGTGCTAACCCATGATGATGATGCTAAGGTGGATTCATTATGTGTGAACAGACACGTATATCTCATCTCTCCATATTTAAGTACAACCTGTTATTCTCATAACTGCTGAGGACATGCAATTTCTTTAGCCTTCCCTGACAGGTAAAGCTGCATTGCAGATATTTTCCCCCAGTTTGACCCTGCTTCCAAAAATATATTGGAGAAAATGTAGGATGTCCTAGAACAGTGATCAATGATCTCCTGTCAGCCTTGGATTTTGGTCCCAGAGAACGGGCAATATTGTGAGGAAGACAATATGACTTATACAGCTTGCATGAAAATATACATTTTCATAGAATCAGAGAATATCAGGGTTGGAAGGGACCTCAGAAGGTCATCTAGTCCAACCCCCTGCTCAAAGCAGGACCAATCCCCAACTAAATCATCTCAGCCAGGGCTTTGTCAAGCTTGACCTTAAAAACTTCTAAGGAAAGAGATTCCTCCACCTCTCTAGGTAACCCATTCCAGTGCTTTACCACCCTCCTAGTGAAAAAGTTATTCCTAATATCCAACCTAAACCTCCCCACTACAACTTGAGACACTTACTTCTTGTTCTGTCATCTGGTACCACTGAGAACAGCCTAGATCCATCCTCTCTGGAACGCCCTTTCAGGTAGTTGAAAGGAGCTCTCAAATCCCCTCTCATTCCTCTCTTCTGCAGACTAAACAATCCCAGTTCCCTCAGCCTCTCCTCATAAATCATGTGCTCCAGCCCCCTAATCATTTTTGTTGACCTCTGCTGGACTTTTTCCAATTTCTCCACATCCTTGTAGTATGGAGCCCCAAACTGGACACAGTATTCCAGATGAGGCCTCACCAATGTTGAATAGAGGGAAATGATCATGTCCCTCAATCTGCTGGCAATGCCCCTAAATAAACAGCACAAAATGCTGTTAGACTTCTTGGCAACAAGGGCACACTGACTCATATCCAGCTTCTCATCCACTGTAACTCCTAGGTCCTTTTCTGCAGAACTGCTGCCTAGCCATTCAGTTCCTAGTCTGTAGCAGTGCATTGGATTCTTCCGTCCTAAGTGCAGGACTCTGCACTTGTACTTGTTGAACCTCATCAGATTTCTTTTGGCCCAATCCTCTAATTTGTCTAGGTCCCTCTCTATCCTATCCCTTCCCTCCAGCGTATCTACCACTCCTCCCAGTTTAGTGTCATCTGGGAACTTGCTGAAGGTGCAGTCCATGCCATCCTACAGATCATTAATGAAGATATTGAACTAAACCAGCCCCAGGACTGACCTTTGGGGCTCTCTGCTTGATACCGGCTGCCAACTAGACTTGGAGCCATTAATCACTACCTGTTGAGCCCAATGATCTAGCCAGCTTTCTATCCACCTTATAGTCCATTCATCCAGCCCATACATCTTTAACTTGCCGGCAAGAATACTGTGGAAGACCGTATCAAAAGCTTTGCTAAAGTCATGGAATAACATGTCCACTGCTTTCCCCTCATCCACAGAGCCAGTTATCTCATCATAGAAGGCAGTTAGGTTAGTCAGACATGACTTCCCCTTGGTGAATCCATGCTGACTGTTCCAGATCACTTTCATCTCCTTGAAGTGCTTCATAATTGATTCCTCGAGGACCTACTCCATGATTTTTCCAGGGACTGAGGTGAGGCTGACTGGCCTGTAGTTCCCCGGATCCTCCTCCTTCCCTTTTTTAAAGATGGACACTACATTAGCCTTTTTCCAGCCATATGGGACCTTCCCGGATCGCCATGAATTTTCAAAGATAATGGCCAATGGCTCTGCAATCACATCCGCCGACTCTTAGCACCCTCAGATACAGCGCATCCGGCCACATGGACTTGTGCTCGTCCAGCTTTTCTAAATAGTCCTGAACCACTTCTTTTTCCACAGAGGGTTGGTTACCTCCTCCCCATGCTGTGCTGCCCAGTGCAGCAGTCTGGGAGCTCACCTTGTTTGTGAAGACAGAGGCAAAAAAAGCATTGTGTACATTAGCTTTTTCCACATCCTCTGTAACTAGGTTGCCTCCCTCATTCAGTAAGGGGCCCACACTTTCATTGATCGTCTTGTTGCTAACATATCTAAAGAAACCCTTCTTGTTACTCTTAACATCTCTTGCTAGCTGCAACTCCAAGTGTGATTTGGCCTTCTGATTTCACTCCTGCATGCCTGAGCAATATTTTTATACTCCTCCCTGGTCATTGGTCTAATCTTCCACTTCTTGTACACTTCCTTTTTTGTGTTTAAGAACAACAAGGATTTCACTGTTAAGCCAAGCTGGTTGCCTGACATATTTACTATTCTTTCTACACATTGGGATGGTTTGTTCCTGTAACCTCAGTAAGGATTCTTTAAAATACAGCCAGCTCTCCTGGACTCCTTTCCCCCTCATGTTATTCTCCCAGGAGGTCCTGCCCATCAGTTCCCTGAGGGAGTCAAAGTCTGCCTTTCTGAAGTCCAGGGTCTGTATTCTGCTGCTTTCCTTTCTTCCTTGTGTCAAGATCTTGAACTCGACTGTCTCATGGTCACTGCCTCCCAGGTTCCCATCCACTTTTGCTTCCCCTACTAACTCTTTCCTGTTTGTGAGCAGTAGGTCAAGAAGAGCTCTGCCCCTAGTAGGTTCCTCCAGCACTTGTACCAGGAAATTGTCCCCTTCACTTTCCAAAAACTTCCTGGATTGTCTGTGCACTGCTGTATTGCTCTCCCAGTAGATATCAGGGTGACTGAAGTCTCCCATGAGAACCAGAGCCTGCGCTCTAATAACTTCTGTTAGTTGCCCGAAGAAAGCCTCGTCCACCTCATTCCCCTGATTTGGTGGTCTATAGCAGACTCCCACCACGACATTACCCTTGTTGCTCACACTTCTAAACTTAATCAAGAGACTCTCAGGTTTTTCATTTTGTTTATCCTCTCTCTCAATAACTCATATATTTGTGGCATTAGCAAAACCAGGAAGTTAAGCTACTCAGGGCCTCACACAACTCTTAAAATGTCTTTTCCTGCAGGAATGGGGAACCAGCAGAATTACAGAAGAAAGCATTGTCAAATAGCATTGAAATGGAAGATGAAGATAATTAGTGTTTGCCTCATTTTCTGCTTTGCTTGTCAGGCACATCGTATTATCTGAAATACAGATTACAGCACTGGAACAATGGCTTTCCAAGTTCCCAATAGGTGTATACCACATTAAACATATGTGAGATATCCATAAGTGTATCATTTTGATGTATTGTATTCAGCTGAAAAACCGCATCCCCTGCCAAAACGCTAGACCAGGATACAATGTTTTCAGCTTGGAATCCTATTTTCTTTCATTCCCTCTGGAAGACAGGAAACTTCAATAAGCAAACCTTTTATATCTTGTCTTGCACCTAGTATTTGAATCAGCATCAGAAGTGTAAACTCATCCGATAAGCCTTCCCTTAAGTTTGCACTGTAAATAGGATTGTAACTCAAGAGAAACTTTGGCTGGCTCAAAAGTCAGGTAAGTGTAAGTCAGTTCAATTTACAGTGACGTTTTAAAGATCAAGCATTTTTTCCAGGTTTGTTGAAAATATATGTGATCCAATGCACAGAGGAGTGAGCAAAATATACAGAGCCAGATCTAGAGCATCACTGATTTGCAATGGTTGCATATCTTGCCCTCAATTTTTTTAAAATGTGCTGCCACGTGAACACCTCCTAAGCAGTGGCAAATGCTCATCATGTTTCAAATATAAATATCAGCCTTGTCCAAGTCTTTTTTTATTATTATTATTTATCCATCCTTTTCATAGACTAGATGACCTCCTGAGGTCCCTTCCAACCTTGATATTCTATGTTCTTTGATCATTCTCTCTTGCTAACATCTTCTCTTAACAATGACCATCAAGCCTCTTGGTGTCATTTGTCTACCCATAAAATTCTAAGTTATGAAACATTGCTTATTCAGGGAAAGGCTAGTTTCATGAAAAATAAAAACCCATGTTCTCACCTATGCCCAGGGTTTTCTGGGAGCAGCTGGGACAGAGTGCAAAAGAAGCCATTTGCAGCTCACTGATCCTCAGGGCCGTTTCTAAGATGGCATTATTCAAAACTACTCTGTGGACAATCTCAGGGCAGGGGCGCCACTTCACCTGGCAATCCCGTCATGCCAATAGAAACCTCAGCCTGCTAGCTAGCAACGCAGGCTTTATGGGCACTTTATGCCATCCAAACATCTCTGAGGATTAATTAGCATAACATTTTTGCATATGCACTCAACATATTAGCCACCCTAATAATTTGTGGATTTGACTTGTTAACTTGTAAATATTGACACCTGTATAGTCTAACATAACAATTTCCAGTTCATTTGCTACTCTGACAGGGATATACCTTATAAGGTAGTGTACTCATTATCAGTAGCACCTCCTTGTGTCAGGGTGCGATGCTGCAAGGGGTCCTTATCTCCAGCACCTCCTGCTGACCATCTGCCTCTTGCCAGGTCTTCTGTGGCTCAGTCCTCCAGCCAGTCACAGAAAATTAAAACAGTCCAACTATAAGTTCACAAAATCTCCCAACACACAAAAGTCTTCAGCCACCTTTTGGGCTACTGCTCAGCTTGACCTGTAGGGTCAGGCTCCAGCCCCACCTTAGGATCAGCATTGCTTCTGTTGGGCTTCCTCAGGCACTGATAGGGGAACCCTCCACTCTGGGTTGGGCTCAGGGACCCTATATTAACAGATAGGCCTGCTTCTTCAGATGTGCATCTGTTTCCGCTCCTACCTCCAACCCCTCTCAGGCTGCTTTCCTACATTCTGGGCTTCACACAGCCTCCCTTTGGTTCTCAAGCCTCTGGCTTCTCCTTTCCCTGTTGAACTAACCACTCTTCTGCCCCTCTCAGGCTCCCCTAAAGTACTTTTACTAACTCTGACCTCAAGGCGTCCCCCACAGAAGCCTAACCCATTCTCTGTGGATTTTCCTTCCTGCCTTCTTGTTCGTTTAAGCCCCTTTTCACAGTTCTCCCCACCCTATTCCACAGGAGTCTGACTTAATCTCTGTGGGTATCACAAAGAATCCTGTTTCCTCTACAGTCTCTTCCTCTACTGAGTTCTCTCAGCTTCCTTATGAGGGCTCAGGTACCTAGTGATCCTTACCTAGCTCTGCCCACTGCCCCAGCCAGAGGCAATTAGTCAGTTGGAGGTGCACTAATTGGCTCTTAATCACTTGTTTAACAGATGATGGGAATTAGTCTCATCATGTAACCTTCATGAGGTAGTGTAGATAGAGAGTACATGTACACATCTACATTGCAAAAAACAAAAAAAAAAAAAACAAAAAAAAAAAAAACAAAAAAAAACACATGACAGCGTGTCTCAGAGCCCAGGTCAACAGACTGAAGCTCAAAAGACTCATGCTATGGGACTCAAAATAGCAGTGTAGATGTTCCCACTCAGACTGGAGCTCTGAGCCAAAGACTTGGGTTTCAGAGTCCAGGCTCCAGCCAAGGCTGTAACATCTACACTGCTATTTTCAACCCTGTAGTGTGAGCCCCGCAAGCCTGAGTCAGTTGACCTGGGCTCTAAGGCTCACTGCCATGTGAATAGAATGTACACACATTTTATTGAGACTAAAAAATTATCCCCTTCCTGGAGCTTAGCTGTATAGACAACCCCAATACTACCACCCAAAAATATAAACCACATCCTAAACTTTTCCCTCAAGTTTGGCTGCTCATAAAGTTTCCCCAGCAGGTTCTCCTTTCTCCTAGACCCCAGCAGGTCTACCCTCTCTGTCCCAGATCTTTGAGAGCCAATTTCACCTCCCTTCTGTCCAGAGCAGAGTTAACATGCTATATGTCACAGTAAATCAGCACAGGGGGGAGAATGCAGAAGAAAACGGTTCAATTTTCAAAAAGAATGTTCTAAACAAGAAGGTTCTAACCAAAAGGACTACTCTTAGTAAAGAACCTCATGTTCTTAGCAGGCAGAGCTCTAGATGGTCCATTCTATTTCCTGGCTTGATTTTCACTTTGTAAATCATATCTTTTGTCCTTTACAATTTTGCTAACCAAAAAAAAAACAACCACACAACCCAATAACTTCTCTTTGTTTTAGCGTGCAGAATGCACCTGCAGACTTGGGGACAAACTTAGGTCTGCACATGGAGCATTCATTGCTTCAAAGGGAGATGCTCTCTCACATCTAAGGACCAACTCTGACTGCAAGATTCCATAATGAATATGAAAAGGGAGGCAAGTGCAGGTCATTTCAGTAACAGTAACTGTAGTCTCAGGATAGCCCAAGAGGGAAAAGACACAAGGGGAGAGGGATAGCTCAGTGGTTTGAGCATTGGCCTGCTAAACCCAGGATTGTGAGTTCAATCCTTGAGGGGGACACTTAAGGTTTTGAGGCAAAAATCAGTACTTGGTCCTGCTAGTGAAGGGAAGAGGCTGGATTCAAGGTCCCTTCCAGTTCTAGGAGATAGGTATACCTCCAATTATTATTATTATTAGTTTATAAGGAGACACTGATTGTTACAGAGAAACTTTGAGTATCTCATCAGAGAAAAAGTAGAAATGCTGAACATAATTTAACATGACGATTTCAAGTGAGTTGAGTTTTTCTTAGAGAAAGCAGTTTTGCTACTTGGCTTTGGATTCAAGAAAATGTTAATCTTTACTACCATCATTATTACTGTGTGTTCCTTGTGTTTCCCAGAAAAGGGAGGGAAAGATTTATGCATGTATTTCTTTTCTCTCCAGCTTTGTGGACTAAAATAACCCTGGTATATATGAAAATAAGACAAGATTCTGTCCCGGAGAACCAAGGTAGGGATATATTGTTTCAAATATATTAATGTTGAATTTCACTATATGGTTCATGGTTGAACTACAATCAAGAACAGTAACTTTCACAAAGGCCAGAGCTCAGTAGGTTACATTTGTTAATCTTTAAGGTGCCACAAGGACTCCTCATTTTTATTTTCCCTCTGGAGGTACTGGGACTTGAACACTTAAAAAAAAAAAGCTGCAAGTAAATCCTCCCTATGGGGAAGGCTAATTGGTTGAAGGTTATAATATGCTCATTCAGAAAATGCTTGGCATTCTCAAAATGGTCAGAAATTAGGATACATTGTTTTACATATGTTTTAACTTTTTAGGGTTGTTTGTTTTTTCCAGGTTGGTGGGCTTTTCCCCTCTCTTCTTTAAAACATTAAGTGGAGGCATAGGTATGGGATTAACAAATATAGACCCCATAAATGCCCCAATGCTGCAAGTAGACCTCTTCATCCGGGCCATTGTTTTGTGGCTCTGCCCAGGAACAGGGCTCTGCCACGTAGAAGATTGTGCAGAATCTGAGCCTAAATATATTTTATCCTGATGAAGTGGATTTGTTTTTTGGGGGCAAAATTACAACAAACTACATGAAATGTTTTTAGTAAGAGCTGGAATACCTTCAAACTGTACAAAGTGCTTAACTCACAATAATAGATTTAGTGAGAAAACACATATATAGAAAGTGGGAAAAAACAAAGGATTTTTATTGTGGTGGTATCAGACAGAGAAAACAATCTTACACCTTTCAGGCTGAGAAAAGCTGCATGCGTTACACAAAATTAGAGGTGAGAAAACTATCACTATAGTTCTAAAATCAGATTCCCTTCAGATCTTGAAATGCCTGGTGCTTACAATTTGATCTGTAAATCTCCATTAAAGTAATGTAACAAAAGTTTAATGGAAATTTAGGGGCTTTTGCACCATGGGCCAAGTTCCTCACTGATGTAACTGGTGAGTGGAGTCACACTAAGAATCAATCCAGCCTCATGTTTCAAAACTGAAGACTAACCTGGAGAAAATGGAAGGGAATCTATTTCTATTAGTGCACTGTGTTGTAGGGAAAGAACTGAACTCAACAGTATTAAAAACCTTTCCCTTCCTCACAGTCAAAGAAGATGCTGCCCTATAATGAAAAATTGGGATAATGGAGCAACTGCTCAAATATAGAAACCTCAAGATAATTGGGATTTGCGAAAACACTGATCCATCCAAAGCCCACTGAATCAATGAGCCTTTTCATTGATTTGGATGAGGCCTGAAGTGAAAATGGGAAGGCAGTTGAGGTTTGGGATTTAACTGAACTTCTATCTGAGATTAGACCATGGTGGGTTATCGCAGCAAACGCACTCCCACTTCGATCACTGCAGAGCTGTTGGATCTGCTCAGTATATGGGGAGTGGAGGCTGTGCAGTCCCAGCTGCGCTGGAGCAGAAGGAATTTGGATGCCTAAGGGCAGATTTCTTGAGGCAGGCATACCATAAGGCAAGGGAAGCAAACCATCGCTCAGCTGCTTCACCGAAGACCTCCTGGTTCTATAACGTGCTGGATGCTATCCTCGGTGGCAACCCCGCCTCTATCGCCAAGAGCCGTGTGGATACTTTGGAGGATACAGAGGCAGCGGAAAGAGGACCTAACCCAGAGGACGAAGTTATTGATGAAGAGGTGGAGTTAGATGAGGATATGCAGCTCCCGGTGGGGTCAGCCACTGGGGCAGGCAGCCAGGAACTGTTCTCCACTCCAGAGGTGTCTAACCAGTCTCAGCAGTTGCTTTCTGGTGAGCAAGAAGCAGGAAATGAGACTTCTGGTAAAGTGGCTGTGGCTTGGGTAGTGCGGAGGTGGGTTCAGGGCACAGCAATATAGGAAGCTGGCTGTGTTTCTGTGAGCTGGACATTTCCCTGTGTAGCTAATCACTGTGGCAGAACAGGGTGTTGATGTGCACCATGATCTCATGGGAATCCTCCAGAGACATCTCCAGGAAAGTTTCCTGGAAGTACTCAGTAATCCTCTGCTGATTGTTTGGTGTCAGAGCAGCTTTGTTCCTCTCCCATTGTAGGAAAATTTCCCATGCCATTCGGCAATCACTTGTGCAGGGACCAAAGTGGCACATAGATGAGCAGCATGGGGGTAGGGCGGAAGCCACAAGCATGGAGTAGATGTACCCTTGTTTCCCTGCTAACCATCAGCAGTGAGATGTCTGCTAGAATTACCCCCACCTGTGGAGAAAAGTGTGGGAGAATTTTAGAATTTGTTCCCTAGAATGCTGCACCTTGACCCTTGCAAAAAGTGTGTGCCATTTTCTCCATCTCGAGCACCCCTCCACCCCCACCAACACTCACCATGCTTTGGGTGTTCGCAGAGATGTGTTCCTAACTAGGATCAGTGAGAAAGTGATGGCAATGTTGCAAAAGGTGAATTTACCATAAATGTTTCAATGCTATGCATTAATTTAACAATCCCACCACTGTGCATTGCCTCCCATGCTTCACCAGATGTGGCCTTCAGGAACACCTCACACACTCCAGCTGAGGATCGCCACCGATAAGAAAGCGCCCAAGATGCAGCAAAGAAGAGATGTACCGAGGGGTCCTGCAGTGTTCCAATGCAGAAAAAAGGGAATGCAAGGAGTGCTGGGAAGCCGAACGGCAGGACAGATAATAGAATCACACATTTGTTAAGGACACTACTGAGCGGATGATTAAAGTAATGGAGGACTGAACACAGATGCTGAAGGCCTTAAAAATGCTGCAGACTGAGCAGATCAGTGTTCGACCTCCACTGCAGCACGTTCAGAACTCTTTTCCAGGCCCCTCTCCCAAACTCCGCCTGCACATTCTTTCCACCGTCCCGGACTTCTCAGTTTCCCCTTCACTCCACCCCCGCAGATAACTTTCACAAGGATATTTGGACCTGCACATAGCTGTAAAAGTCTGCCTTTCTCTGGTTCCTTCTTTCCCACCAAGCATCTGTGTGTTTGTGTGTGCTGTTTCTTGTGAAATAAAAGCAATCTTTTATAATGGTAAATCATCTTTATTTTTTTTTCCGACAAGGTGAGATTGCAGGCACTGCCAATACATGCACAGGTGTTTTAATCACTTTATTACAGGAATATAAGGCCCCGTGTAAGGTTTCATGAGCCATGGCAGTAAGGGGTATCCAAGGTCCCCCAGGATCACTATAGGCATTTCAACACCCCCTCACTGTAATCTTCGGGTTAGGAAAGAAAGTCCCTGCTTGCAGATTTCTGTACAGGATGGTGTTCCTGAAGATGCATGCTTCATGCACCTTCCCAGACTACCCCACATTGATGTCAGTGAAATGCCCACGGTGATCCACAAGCACACAACATTATGGAGAAGTACCCTTTCCTATTGATGTACTCAATCGCAAGGTAGTCTATGCCAAAACTGGAATGTGTGTGCCATCTATCACTACTCCACTGTAAGAAAAACCCATTTCTGCAAAGCCATCCACTGTTTCATGCACATTTCCCAAAGTCATGATCCTTCATAGCAGGATGTGATTTATGGCCTGAACACTTGTATTAACAGAGCCCTAACACTCGACTTCCCCACTCCAAATTGATTTGCAACTGACCAGTAGCAGTCTGGAGTTTCCAGCATCCACACAGCAATTGCCACATGCTTCTCTACCAAAAGGGCAGCTCTCATTCTGGTGTTCGTGCGCCGCAGGTCTGGGGCAAGCTCCATGCAGTTCCAGGAAAGTGGCTTTCCACATCCGAAACTTCTGTAGCCACTTCTCGTCATCCCACATCTGCATAACGAGATGATCCCACCATTCAGTGCTTGTTTCTTGAGCCCAAAAGCAATGATCTACCCTATGCACCTGCTCTGTGAATGCCAAAAGCAATCTAAAGTTGCTCCTATCCATATCATGCAGAATGTTGGGCACCTGCAAGTCTTCTTCACTGCCATCTGCGATGTCTCCATGACAGTTAACAGAGCAAAGGAGTGCAGTGCGGGATCCCTCCCTTCTTACAAAGATGCCGGGGTGCACAGCAAAGAAGGGCTGTTGAAAAAATGCCATGAAAGAAAGCTGGAAGCCCATGGAGTGCTAGGACAGAAGCAATCCATCATGGGACATTTAGCACTGTCCCAAGATGGGCTCTGATCTGCTCTGTCATTCCACAACCCCTAGTGACAGTACTATGGGATAGGTACCCACAGTGCATTGCTCACACTGTCGATGATCGTGTTCCTACTGTGGATGCGATCTGCTGATAGAGGGAGCAAGTGTGAAAATGAAATTGCAATTTTTATGATGTCAACTTTTGGGCACGAACATCATTTTTGCCAACACAAATTGGTAGTGTAGACATGGCTGAACTCTTCAAAAACTCTTATGTGACAGATTTATTATTATTATTAATGGTAAATTGGGTAACTAAGTTTTTATCTTTTTTTTAACATTATGCTTACACCGATGTTGCGCAGCTCCAGTTTAACTAGAAATTTAATATCCTGTGAAGATTCAGAGTATCTCAAGTTTTTCTATTAGAGCATATCATTTTTACTTTGTGCAACATTTTTTTTAAATAAGTGGATTTGATCCCATGTTGTTAATTGGATCCAGGAGACAGCAGTTGTCTCCTTCTCGTGATAACAAAGGAATTGCAGAATACTGTCATTTCTGTTATTTTTCTGTTTTGTTTTTCCCCTCTTCTTCCAATTCCATTTGTGTAGCAGGACCCCATTATGTGATGTCTTCTCTTTCTTGAAAGTTTTTGGTTAAAAATGCCCATAAAGAAAAATGTTTAAAAAGGAAAACTCCTGAATAGAAATTGTTTTATAGGGCCAATATAGATTATTGGAAAAGACTCAATGGGTTTTAGATCAGGTTCATAATCCTCTAGCACATAAATGAAATAAACTGGGAAGTGATGAAGTTTTACAGAACAGTTCTTGCTAAATCATTCTGATATTCATTATCAGAAGTACCAGTTCACTGGAACATGAAGGAAGAACCCTGAGGTTCTATTCACACCCATGGTTTTTAGAGGATGCCACCCTTTCCAGTTATTAATTATTCAGTTTCATACTAGAAGCTGATTAAGAGCCAGACTGTGATATTTAGCAACAGGCCTAAACTGAGAGCTGTGCTATCATGGGGGCAGCTCCAGGATAGATTGTGCCTTAGGAGGGCCAATCCTTTTTCTGGTTTCTGAGTGCACTGAGAACAGGTTTCAAACTCCGCAGTGTAGATGGTATTTTAAGCCTTGTCTACACTACAAATGCTTTGCTGGTATAGTTAAACTGGCAGAACCCAAGTGTAAACACAGCTTATGCCACCAGAAGGAATATTTCTGTCAGCATAATACAACCTCCCTGAATGACATTAGTTATGGTCAACAGAAGCACTTTGTCAGCATAGCTTGCCTCTGCACTGAGGGCTTTGCCAGCATAGCTATGTCAGCTACGGCGTATCCAACACAGTTATGTCAACAAAGCTTTGTAGCATAGAGCTGGGCTACATGATACATAAGTAACTGCAATCTTTACAGTTGGCCAACTGCGCTCATTGCTAACCCTAGGGTATGTCTACACTACAAAATTAGGTCGAATTTATAGAAGTCGATTTTTTAGAAATCGATTTATACAGTCGATTGTGTGTCCCCCCACTTAAGACAATTAAGACCATTAACTCAATGGAATGCATCCACAGTACCAAGGCTGGCACCCACTTTTGGAGCATTGCACTGTGGGTAGCTATCCCACAGTTCCCACAGTCTCCACCGCCCATTGGAATTCTGGGTTGAGCTCCCAATGCCTAATGGGGCAAAAACTTTGTCACAGGTGGTTCTGGGTACATGTCATCAACCGCCCCCACCCCATGAAAGCAACAGGAGACAATCATTTTGCACCTTTTTTCCGGGGTCCTGTCAACTGGACCCACTCAGCCCGCTGCCTGCCTGGATGATCGGAACCCCAAGCAGGCAGTGGGCTGACCGGGTTGGCAGATGGAGCCCCAGACCGGCAGCGAGATGAGCGGCTCAGCTCGCTGCCAGTCTGAGTGGCTCATCTCCGCTGGCTCCTGCCAGCCGGGGTGCCACTCAGCCAGCAGACCTCGGTGAGGTCGATCAGGGGTGCCTGGACAGACATGGCTATCCTCCTCTTAGAGCACCGAATGAGAGTGACTCCAGGTCATTCTCTTCTTTAAGTTTCATCTTAAGGAGATTCCGTCCTGCCTGGAATATCATGCGAGCTAGAGGCTTATGCCTCAGGCTGCTCTCCCAGCCAGCAGCACAGCGCGGTTGCTCCCACCCCAGCCTGCCCCTTGCTCTCATGGCTCATGAAGCCTGGACAGTAGTAAGGAGCAGTTCAACTTGTGGAATGACAAATCCAGAACGAAGCATTGCAGTCTATGGGCCACGTTAAGATTATTTCAGAGTCCTAGATAGCATTAGTTCCTATAAAAGGCTTCATGAAATTTTCCCCCCACCCCTAACCAGAGCAGCTGAAAGGATAAGGAACCCGGGACTATAACTTATAAAGAGCTTCCATATTATTTAACTCATAATTGATAAAATTCAAAGTAAAATTTTACAGCACAGTCTGTTCTAAGACTAAAAATGCAGGAGGGGAGTCAGAAAGAGGAACTGACCTGTTTCCACCCGGTTTCAAACCAGGGATGTTTTGTGCTTTAGGTAAACATGATAACCACTACACAATGGGGCTTCTTTTTTTTTTTTTGCCACAGACTTTGCCAAATGCACAGGAATGTTTTCTCTAGCTACAAAAGCTACCTAATGCAATGTCTATATCTAAGGCCTTCCTGCTCACAAAAGCGGTCATGCCCTCGCCCAATGCTGACACAGCAACCTGGCTTGAGCAGTATCGCTAGCGAGGAATGATACTTTTGCCGTTAAGCAAACACAGCAATTCTTTCCTGGTCTCTGCCACTGAATGCCTCCATGCAGTCCCCCCAGAATGTGTCTATGTTCCCCCTATCATCTCCGTCTCTGAAGTTATCGCAGATTAGAAAGCAAAAAAAACACACTTGCAATGACATGTTTTCTGAGCTCATGCCTTATCAGTGTGGGAGGACTGCATGAGCTAGGAAAACATGTCATTGCAAGTGTGTTTTTTTCGCTTTCTAATCTGCGATAACTTCAGAGACGGAGATGATAGGGGGAAGGTAGACACATTCTGGGGGGACTGCATGGTCACACATGTTGCTGAGTGATGCTGCGTTTGCCACGCTGGCCAAACAGGAAATTAAATTTAAAAGTTCCTGGGGCTTTTCCTGTGTACCTGGCTAGTGCATCTGAGTTCAAAGTGCTGTCCAGAGCGGTCACACTGGAGCACTCTGGGATAACTCCTGGAGACCAATACCATCAAATTGCATCCACATTACCCCAGATTTGACCTGGCGATGTCAATTTCAGTGCTAATCCCCTTCTTGGGGGAGGAGTACAGAAGTCGATTTAAAGAGCACTTTAAGTTGAAAAAAAAACAGCTTCGTTGTGTGGACAGCTGCAGGGTTAAATCAATGTAATTCTGCTAAATTCGACCTTACACTCATAATGTAGACCAGGCCCTAGTTTTCTAAATAAATAGAAAAATAAGAAATAAGTAGCTAAACCATCTTATATTTCACATACAAAACTAACCCAGGCCTATAACTTGTATATTCTAAACAGAGTGTTTCCATTTTCCTTTATGTGGTTGTTTCATTTGCTCTTTATGAACCCAGTTGAGCAAAGCACTTAAGCATGTGTGCAGTCTGATTAAAGTTAGTAGGTCTACTTCTGTGCTTACAAATGCTTTTTGGAACAAGGTTTATGGATCCACTCTAGACAGCTTTGGGAAACAAATACTGTTGCTTCATGTGAAGTAAGTAGAATTATACTATATCATGAAACCACATCCCTCAGGCTTTCAGCATTCTTTTAAATTAACAATGCCTTATAATTATCAAAACCACCTGTGAGAACTTGCTGATGCTGCATAGTTAAGGCCCAAAGTTTAATAAGTCTCATAAGAAATTATCTGAAAAAGCCTCTGGGTTTTCTTTAGTCTGGCAGGAACATGTCATCACCTCCACCGCCGAACAAGCATATACTTTTTTCCTGCTTTGCTATATAGTTTTTTTCTTGGTTTGCTCAGCTGGTAACACAAAGCTATGTACCTCCTAAAGGAAACAGACAAGCCATGGACATGAGCATGTCTAAGCAATTAAAGGAACTGCATACAAAAAAGGCTAGATCCCCATGTACACCAGAGCACCTAGGAGGCTGGGGACACAGGTGCTGATGAGAGGCAGGGGACTGTGATGAGGATATGCGGGAGAGGCCTGGGGAATGGAGCCAAAGTGGGGGAGGGAGAGGGGACCTAGCTGTAGGATGAGAAGTTGGAAAAGTGTTGTGGAAGTGGAGTCAGGGTGAAAAGATAGTGACTGGGGCAAGGGCAGGCTGGAGGAGCTAGAGGCAGACAGGTCTGTAGCCAATTCACAAGTTGAAAGAGGTTATTATTCCTCAGTCTCAACATTCTTCTGCTGCTAAACTGTGAAACCCACTGGAAAAATGTTCGCCTCATCTTCCACTAGTGGCTAGCCCACATAGAGGACAACAACTTATTACTATTAGATAGTCTGTTAGCTCAAGTGACAAAGCTCTGTGCAGCAGATCTAAAGCTTCTAACACTGCTGCTGACCTCTGTGGGAGTCAGTATTGTTCCATATGAAGGAATTTCTGGGTTTTTTTCCCTGTTTGACTTTTCAAAAAGCTAGGAAATCTCTCTCTCTCTCTCTCTCATTACACACACACACACACACACACGTATTAAAAGAAACTTAAGGTTGCGAACTCAAGTACTCAAAGGCTAGTCCCATATAACCTTAATTCATTCTTGTGAGTATGCATTATAATACAGTTTGTAATCACATAATCATACTATTTTTTCCACAGGCCCTGCCTTATTCAGTGCACAGGATAGACACTATTCAGGGATGAATCAGGATTGTCTAGTCAGTAAGGCTGTGAACCCTCATCTCGTTTATTTCGGGTGTGGGAAGATATATAGTGAATGAGAAAGAGAAAAGGTAACCTGATGGTCAAGACAATTGAATGTTGCTCTGAAGAACTGGATTCTCTCTCTCCTTCTGCCACATAATTCCTATATGATGCAGGCAAAATACTTAGTCCAAACTTTTCACAGGCAGTCACTAATTGTGTGAATCTCATCTTCTGGGTGCTCAACTACAGACCCTGGAGTCCAATTTGCAGAAAAGTTTGTGACTCAATGACCTGTTGATGCCAACAGGCAGAGGGCACTGGGGTACATAAGGGGTATAGCAATCCCATGGATCTAAATATACACACTAGTCCAACAAAGAATGGTCATGCAAGGTCTCTAATGAAAGCCTGCATCACAGTGGACATCATAACTTATTGTGAGATGTATGTACAGAAAATGTGAATATTACACACACACACACTATATGTTCTCCAGGTGTATGAATTAAGACAGGTAATCTTAATGTATGTAATCCACATATTCCTGGCAAGCAGAGGGGAAGAGTCACTTCTTTTACTCTGCCTGGTCATATGCATATTGAGTATTGTATTGTTCACAGTGACTGCCATTTTACAGTTAGAGTGAAATGCTAACTGATAGATTATGGGGGCTAGGAAAAAAAACAGAAAGAGCAGAGGTTAAAACTGTTGGGAAAATGACTTGAGGTCAGCTATCTCGGGGATATGGGAAATGCCTTGTGAGTTAAGTTTAGGTTCTAGAAAGTACGTTATGATTTTGTTTTATACGTAGCCATTTGTTTTCAATATTCTTACTTTCTGTCACTTGAATATCTGTTCTTTGATACACATATTCTTGATTTCACTATATATACACACCTCCAAGTGTTGTGCATTAAGCAGAGCGGTGATCATGAGCTGAAGCTTGCAACTTGCGGTATACTATTGTCTGGGGAATAGCACATCTAAGAGTTCTGTGAATTTTCAGTGGATCTGGGGGCTGGGCACTCCAGAGGCACAGCTGGAGGATGCAGCAGTTGGTATATGCCTGTCGCTAACCGGTACAGAGTGAGCAAGGCCTTTGGAGGCCTGGAAATGCATGTGTTGCCAGAGGCTGGTGGCTTCAGGGAGCTGGTCAACAGGAGTGACAGACAAAAAACTTATGGGTATTCCAAGGAAGCATCACAGTTCTCTGAAAAATCATACTATAAACATCTCAAATTGGGCACCCCAAATTCGTGGGTACATTTGACGTTAATGTTTCTGTGTCCCAGATGTGAAGGGGGGGGGACATCATCATCTCACATCAGATGAATTATGTGTGAAGATGAATTAATGCCAGTGAAGTATTCAATGCTATAGTCACAAAAAAGTGCTATAGTGGCACAAAAAAGCCCATGAGGAAATTAAGAATTCTGTCTCCAGAGAAGTGTTTGGATAGCGTGTAGCAAATAAGGCTTGCTGAATGATCAGGATAATACAAAATATTGAATTGGTTAAGTGAGCACTGTCCATTCTGTTCACTCAATGAGGCAGAAATCTTATGGAAAAAAAAGATAGTGTGTGGAACAATGCATATGGATAAGGGGGGCAAATTGATATTGCAAATGAAACCTTAAATCTGGTGCTTACTAATTTACTTGACTTTGCAGTGTTATACTTTTACGTAGTTCCTTGGATGTAATTTATTTATAAAACTTATTGGGAGAAGAATATAATAAGGTCTGATAGTAAATTCTCTCTTTACTACTGACTCAAAAAGGAGGGACCATTTATTTAGGGAAGGCCACTAGAAATTGTTAAATGATGTTCTTTCACACATATACGGGATTTATTTTAAATGCACATTGCATTCTATTGATGTGCACAGCATAGCAGTTCTTTACAATATAAAAGAATGGCAGAAAAAATATTGTAAAGATAAATCATCCCTGTCTTAGATAAGTGTCCTGACACACATTTATGTTTGCCTCTGGCAGGAATTCTTGTTCTGTTTCTGGGATTTTTAAAAAAAAAAGGAACTCCATTTTCCTCTTAATACTTCATTCTTCCAAAATATTGAAGAGACCACAGTTCCAACAGCTAAGCAAGTAATGGCTTTGTGAACCAATTCTGTAGAGATGTAAAACCACAAGGGTTTCAGAAAGCTGTATCTAGAGATGCAAACTCGGATGCTACCATAATATAAACATTCAAGTTATCTGGCATACACGTAGAGTAAGAATTCAGGAGAGCTTAAAGATGGCTAATGAGGGACTGAAAGTCTCTAAATTAAAGGAAAGGGGAGTGGTTCCTGAAAGAGATGCAGCAGTGGTTAAAATATGAAATTTTTAGTCCTATCAAGCAACCTAGGATGAATGACAGAAGATGAAAATCTAGGACAGTAAAATTCAGGACAGCACTTTTGGCAACCTTTATTGTGCACATCAAGTACACCAATACAGAGGTGCTTAGTGTTTGTGGATTTTGAAGCTACACAAATTAATGTGTTTTCAAAAGCTGAGGTGTTGTGAGTTTCTAAACACCTTTGGACTTTTTGTTGTTGTTTTAACCGCAACATAGTTTGCAAGCGTTCAGATTTTTAATGCCCTTGCCCAAGCATCTGCAAAAACAAAGTCTTGCAAAAGCAAGGCAAGATGTGAATCTGCATCATTCATAAATTATCCAAACACACAGTCTGAGCCTTGGACTGTCAATAAGACGAACTTATCAGAAGAACAACACAGCATTGACTGGAATTCAGTAAATATTCCCAAAAAAAAAGCAAATAGAAATGGGAGTTTCAAGAACATGCATAAGCCTCAACACTTATTAATCCTTCCATATGAGATCATTTTATTTTTAGTATCAGACCAAAGAAGGAAGTATTGGGCATTATGCAAAACTGTAAAAGTTACATGGTGAGACTGATATTCTTCTGTTCACATGGATTTCCCTGTGGATTGATTAAAAACATAAAACCTGGTTCTTCTTTTACTTACATTGAAGTAAATCAAGAGTAATTCCATTTGAGTCAATGCAATTATACCAGCATAAAACTAGAGGAAGATCAGAATTAGGCCCCCTATTTTCCTAAAGCTTTAGTTCATGCATTCTAAGTAACAAACCCTTTTTTCACATTCAAAGTCTGAATCAGTGGAAGACTTGATACGAATTTCCCCCTCTTAAAATATTTGTAGCACAGAGCAGAAGGGAGCAAAAACCCATAGCTTCTCCTCTGGAGAGCAAGAAGAAAAAAACCCCACACTTTATGTGTCTCATATCTTCACCTGGTGGCAAAATCATTTTCTGTATAATAAACAATCCCTTTCTATCTGTAAGTTCTGATACTAGTTTTCCCCTAGCTGTATTTCTTCATTTTTTTGTAATGAGTTATTTATGAGTTGGGATACCCCACCCCATCCCCTAGGCGGGGGAAGTCTGTTTTCAGTAGAGGTAATTATCTTTCCTGAAAAGATCAAAAAAGCCCTCCAAGGTATACTGAAGGCCACAATCCTATAACTGGCAGGAGGTAGCATATGTGTGGACAAAATAGACCTTTTCCAGGTTTAATTTCTAGTGGTGCTCCTATGTTTAATATGGAAATAACAATCCACTTCTAAGCTACCTATGCCTGGTTTTGACTCTTATCTAGATTCAGCATGAACATATTTTATTTAGTCATCTTTAATCTCTGCAGAACTGTCCTCCATTGAGCATGATGTTAAATGAGCAAAGCAACAAAGATCGTAGTATCTTGGATTTGACCGGTAGGTGCTGTTACAATATATAATAGATTATAAAGATCTACACCAATGTAACTGAGCAAGTTCTGGCCCAAAACATATGCTGCTCCTACTCCTATGTAGTGTGGGAGGGAGGGGGGAAAATCATATTTATGCTTAAGGTGACTTATCATTTTAAAATTAAGTATGGGTAGCTCAGTATGTTAAAAAAATGTGATCTTTTATCCCTCTCCTTCAGCTGAGACAAAGATTGTGCTAAAAATTCATTTCAAGTTAAATAAAGTTTATTTTTTGGAAAATATAGGTTTAATGGAAATGTATTCTTACTAACCCTGCCCCAGAACATAAGGTGTTACATCTTGTGAGACCATACTAGTAAGTAGAGTGGGTATTATTTGTTACTGTATAAGTTGTTCAAAAGGTTCTCACGTATTCCCACAGCATGAAGGGTTTATTAAAGACTGCAATCAGAACACTTTGCAGCTTAAGTACTTTTATCCTTTAGACTTAAAACTTCCATTTAAGTTTTTATTTGCTACAACCCCAAAGAGCCTGCAATGTCAGTGCCTGAAGAAATGAGGTTTCGGAGGTGATTATAGTATTATGTGGAACAAGAGCTGTTATGATCTGGAAGACAGATGCTAATAGTGAGTCAGATAAAGGTACATATTTGGCACTTGCAAGCTATCAAAGTGCCTTTCTTTTAGTCTCTGGTAAAGCAACATGCAGTTTACTACAAATTCAAAATGTATAGCTCATATATATGAATATAGGGATAGTTATACATTTTAGCAAAACTACAAATCACCATGTTTTCATTTAGGTAATTAAAAAGTGCAGCACACAAAAATCTGAAACCTACTCTAGCACATGAGACTGGTCAATGTAGAGCTTGAAGCTAGGTGCATAGTTACTGGGACTTCACGTGCAAATCTTTTGCCATGGCTGCCAATACCTAGTAACACAGCACCACCCCATATTTGTCATGAGAAGGATCTGTCATGCTGCAGCCCGAGATATGTGAGAACAGTGATCTGCCTTTTATGCAGACCTCTTCAACCACCCACCAGCTTGCCTGGTTTCTAGGCACTTTTTATGGTCATTTATGCCACAATAGGACATGACAGTGGAACATGCTGACCGCACATTGTGCCAAGCAATGACAGCTGTTAATCATTTTCTTATCACTGACCCAACTATCTATCCACCAGGTTTTGATCTGCCAAAGCACCTGTGGTCATCTCTGAACCATTTTCAAACAGGACTGGGCAACTATGCAGTAATCTCTTTACATGTTTTTTTTCTAATGAGCCACGATGCAGCTGCCATCAACTTCAGACTATGTTGCATATCCTGGACAAGTGCCCACTGACTTATTTTGATGGTGGGCTACCGGCTCTCCGCCTGGCTGATGAGGATGCCATCAAATGGGTGGGGATATTGTGCCTATGCTGAGAGAGATTATAAAAGCTTAATAATATGACCATATTCTAAAAATATTTTACATAGCGTCTAGATGACTTTCTAAATGTATTGTATAGTGGTCAACCCATAACTTTAACTTTTCCTAAATACTAACAACAGCACGATTTTTTTAAAAATGGTTCATTTTGCATTCCTTTGGCATTAATCAGTATGAAATATATCTACTCTATTTTAAGCCCAGATCCATTGACCCTGGGTATTAGGAGAAGAAATGAGTTATGGGTAGGCCATTCTCATTTATAGTGAGTCTGAATACATGTTTTTATTCCAAGAACCTGCACAAGGTCTAAATTGCCTGAGGAAAAAAATTCTGCCCTCTCGTATTGGTACATGGGAGACAATACAGGGAGCCCCTTTCCATGTTCAAGCACATATACAGGAGCAGAGCAAAAAGGGATCATCTTGCACATCAACAGTAATACAGGGTCTGCAGGCCAAATTATGCCCTCAGACACCTGTGTAAACCTATCGGTTTTGGATTATGTTTTCCTTGACACCTATGCATAACATGTTTAAATCCGATGGGTTTACACGGGTGTCAGTGAAGGCAGAATTTGAAAACAATGGATTTGCAAAGTGTGATTGAGGGCCTAATTGGTCTTGCAGAAACTTTATTGCTGGTGATGATGAACAAGATAAAAGAACCCAGTTTGGCTGCAAGAACCAAGAGTGAATTTGCTGGGTATGAACTTAGATAAAAAGCATTTTGTTTCTTGCAAACTGAGCAAATTATTTGATAAAGAAAAAAACTGAGATGGGGAATATGGAACCCCTCAATACCACTTAAAAAAAAGACATCCACAACCCACCACTTTTGTAGAGCAAAAATGCATTTTAACTATAGCTGGCATTACCAGCTGCTATAAAAAACAGCAATGTTCATGATCAAATATTTTCCCCAACCTACACTAATTTTAAGTGTCTAGCTGATGAATTGTTAGGACATGCAGTACTAACAAATAAGAAAAATGATAAGTAAAATATTCATGTTCTGAGCTGCTTCATTTTCAGAATATCAGCACAAAAAAGAATACATTAAAATAACTCAAAAAAAAAAGTCGGGAAATGCCAGAATTAAGGTTTTCCATGCAACTTTAATTTAGCTCCCTTTTGTGTATGCATTATGATAGAGGTAAGTGAAGATCCTGTTAAGTTATATATGAGTATTTCCCTGGTCAGTTAATCTGAGCTGCAAATACTGCAAAATGAGTAATATCTATTTGGCTTTTAAAAAGAATTTGTTTTAACTACATTTACATTTCCTTTGTTTGCGCTTTTCACAATTTCCTAGGCAAGTTCTCTTGCACAAATGTTCACCAAAACACAAGATTTTATGAAAATATTTCAGAATATTAAATTATTACTCAATTGTTCACATGAAAAACCCAATTCTAAAAGTCAAACACATTCAGTGAAGGAACAGAAAAATATTACATGAGCTACATGAACAGTAAAAACAGCTTGTCTTTCAAATATTCAAAGAACTCCTCTTTAACAAGCTACTGCCCCAGAATTACTTGCATAAATTTAATGAATGTCAAATATGAGTTAATTCTCATCTGTTCAGAAAATTTGCAATCAGTTAAAGTGAAGCTCATTGAATATGTTATTTTAACTATTCACCCATCTCTACACTTAATCAACAGTCTTCCTGAAAATTATAACATATGTACTTTCTAAATTACTCCTTAAATAAGTATCCATGTATAGATGTACAGCATAACATTATCCCATTAGGGGAAAAATCCTACCTTCAGTTCCTAGGAAGTTCCACAGCTTTCTCTGCACTCCTGAGTAGCCCCTCCATCCCCAGTCTGTGGGAGAGAGATGCCCAATAGATTGAAGTCATGCAACAAGCACCACTCCTCCTTTGACCCATTTCTCAACCATCCATCTTGCCCTCCACACTATTAAGCCTGTGACCAAGATGTTTGCTCCAGCTGTTAGTTACTGATCATTTCCAAATTTGTTTTAATTGTTGCCCACAGAGAACGTGACCCATTGGCCACTGAGTTCCACAATGCAGCCTGTAGCTACCCTTGATATGGGCATGAGGCCTGCAGAAATGACAAGTCCTAATATTCAGTACTCCAACTTGATCGCAGCAGAAACTTCTTGGATGAAGGTGGAGGACTACATGGTATAATTTACAATTTCCAAGCACTGTTATAAAATTAGACTAACTGCAATCTCTTCTGTTATACGGAGTTGTTGTGGGCCAAGGGTTGTTAGCAAGTTCCAAATGCAGTCTTCACTGGGTAAAATTCACTCACCACTTTTATTGAATTCTTCAATTAACTTTATCAAGGAAAATATATTTATATTCATTATAAAAGGAGTTTCTCTTAGGTAGTCAGAGTCCTTTTGTCATGGCCTTTACCAAAGCATTGCAAACACAAAATTTTTGATCTGTTAAAGCATTTCAGCATGCATTTCAGAAAATACCTTTAAATCCTAAATGCGTTTCAATTTAAACTGCTGTTAATTTCAATTTAAACTTGTTAAAAGGTGTATGGTTTGATGGAAGATGGCCACATTTTTTTAAACCTGAGTCATACCATTTCCAGTAAATCTGTTGTCACAGATTAAGGCCCTGATCCAGCAAAGCATCTATGCACATGCTTAACTTTAAGCACATGAGTAATCTCTCTCATGTCCACTGTAGGCACTGGGTCAAGGCCTAAATGAACAAGGAACTAAAAGCCTGTTGATCCCAAGGCACAGTATCTTCTCTTCTGCAGAAACTCAGATGTGAGGAATTATTTTGGGGTGGTTTAGCTCCAACAAGGGGAAATCATATGGTGACTAGCATGTTAAAGTACATTGCAGAGGAGGGGGCCACAGTAGCCAGGCAGATCCCACCCGCTCCTCAGAATCAGAGGTAAACATGGGCAGTGGCGGTTGCTAACTGACACTCCAATATTTCACAAGGCAGCATCTGACAGTTTCAGTGGCACATCTCACAGCAGTCAATCACCACCCACAGCATAAGCAATTCAGTCAGCGAGGTGTAGATGTTAGGAGGAGGAGTGGAGAACAAAATAGACGGTGGGTGATTGAGGTTAACGGACAGCAAGTCACAAGGGGCACAGCCCATACAAACCACAATGCACTAAAAATAGCAATCAGCTGACAATTATGTAGGAGAAGGCCAAGTATAAAGCACAAGTGCACTGGCAGATATCAGCTGTAAGATGTACCAACAAGCACTGGCATAATACACCTCTTCCTCATGACAAGTAAATTGTTTTCAGTCAACTTAAGTGCTGGCCAATAATTCACAATTCCTTTTTATTCCAGCTACCTACTACTGGACATTAGCATACTTGTGTGTAGTGTCTGACCTGCAGATCCACCCATTTTTTTACCCTGCTTTTAATTGATTTAGTGGGAATATTCATGGAAATAAAACTAAGCAAATGAATGAGTTTCCAGGATCAATTGTCCTTAGTTAGGACAATTTAAAACCAAGCTTGCCCTGTTATTAAAATGTTTAACATAGTCTTCACTTCCCCTAAATCCATTTGATATGATTCATTATTAAACACTTTTCACCTTTGGCTATACATCTTGGGGGCCTCCCATGTTATTCCGGCTAACATCAGCCATGTTGTATGGAGTTAGCTCAAAGGCTTCCTGTTTCAGATAGTAGCATGCAAAGATCTCCAGGGTTTGACATAAGCCACCTATATTAAGTCAAACTACACCCTTTTTTGTGGATGCAGTTTCAGATGTGACGGTAACAAAGGAATCTGAGAATGTGTAAGCATTCAAAAATCATGAGTCAGGCTCTGGAAAATCTTTTCTTTTTTAAATTATACATTTGGGGTCTGTTTCTTTGCATTTCTGGTTTTGAGCATTCAGGGTACACTTGGGTCATGTTTTCAAGCTTTTCTGTGCCACCAGGAAAGCTAGATGGTTTTTTTAAAAAAATATAAGTTGAGACTTCCATGTAATCAATTGTCTTCAGGAACTGGGGCTTTAAGCATATCATCATATATTGCAAGAGTTGTGATAAAATAATGAGATTGGCAACGTTGCCTTTTGGTCCCTGTGCCAGGGCAGGGATGAATCTGGGTAATACATATACAGTGCAATTCTGTAGCCACTCAAACTACAATGATGTTGCTATCAGGAATTGCTACAGTATTGCCAGTAGGGCAAGGGAGTATACAGCTGCAAGTTATAGGGAAGAGCAGGTCTCAGGGCCCAACCTTCTTCCCATTTAATGACATGGAAGCCTTAGAGCTCTGTCCAATGCCAAATGAAATCAATGAATCTTTCCATTATTTACTTTAATGGGTTCTGAATCACACTCTTAGCGAATGCTTGAATTGTTGGGTTTTTTTTAAGAAACTTGAGATGCTCTCAGGGGCATGCAGATGATAACATACTGAAAAAAGGCAAGATGCTCGTTTCACAGTTGCTCCCTTTTATAGCATTATTGCTTTTTCTCTCATGTTGTCATCAGCAACTTTTAGTGTGAAATTAAAGGAAGGCTTCTAAAAAGGTGCTGATGCTGCATGTTGTATGTAAGATTGCACATCATATGTGTGATCTGCATCCTGTTTTGTCTTACAATGCAGTACTCATGTCATTATTTCCTCTCAGATTGTGCCCAAAGTATAAAAGCAGTTGCTTCATGGAAAACCATGAGAATGATAGAAGTGTTTGCTTAGTGCTGGATCCAACAAATCCTTATTTGTGTGAGTAAAACCCATTAAAGCCAATTTCATTGAAAACAACTGTCTGCTCCCTTTCTTTCATGTGCAGATAATGGAAATGCTGGCAGACCCATAAGTATTCTTTTAGTGCACTTAATACACCAGGACCCTGAGTATGAATGCCTTGAAAACTTAAAACTCCCACTGAAATGAATGGAAGTTTTAGGGGTAATAAGGTAGCAGGATCAGTTCCAAGTTTCCATGTCTTTTTCTATGTATCTGTAAAAATTGTGCATATTGCTAAGGCTTAAAATTGCATTTAATCATTTTATATCTCACTGTGACAGGGTGCTGCACTCACTGCTAGGATGGGGCGCCCTCTTGACAGGGCCAGCTCCAGGTTTTCTGTTGCCCCAAGCAGCGTGGGGGGGGGGAAAAGCCGATTGGCAGCACTTCGGCGGCAGTTCAGCTGCAGGTCCTTCACTCCCTCTCTTCCTCTTCAGCGGCAGCTCAAAGAGGAAGAGAGGGACTGAGGGACCTGCCGCCAAATTCCCACAGAAGATGTGGACGGGCTGCCCAAATAGCAGATGGAGTGCCACCGCTTTGTATTGGCCCCCCCAAGGACCTGCTTCCTTCGCTGGTGCCTGGAGCCGGCCCTGGCTCTTGGTCACTCTAAGGAATAGCTTGTGAGGTCAATGCCCCTTCCCATGGTTGCACACCATCTCTCTGCCTCACTCTCTGGGTCAGCAGCCCCTCTCTCACTCCACAACCTGTTTCTCCCTCTTTGTGACTTGGCTCTCCAGCCAGATCACTCTAAATATTTTCCCCTTGTGGAAAACCAAAGGGTTTCAAAGTCTTGCTCCACACTAGAGGCTTCAGGAAGTCTTCCCATTCACTGCCCCATGGTGCCACTACCTCAGTGGCTGGCAAAGGAATTGGGACCTGCCCTCTATTCTGTGTTCCAGCTCAGGGACCCTTTAGCCAGTAGTCAAGGTGGGCTTCCTTTTAGACCTTACTGCCTTTATAGCACCAACCCAGCTCATGCCTCCTAAACTGATCTCCCTCACTCAATCAGATTACTTGGCCACCTGATTCCCCTCAGCTCTGGCCTGTTAGGTTATTTAGCTGTCTTCTCAGTCTGCATTAACCCTCTCAGGGAAAGTGTGGGGTAAACATCCCATCACACTCAGGCCCTTTGTCTGAAATGGGCCAAGAAAATTAGTCAAGTTTTCATGCTGCATAAGCCCACATCTGAGTTTATAGACACCTCAGAATATCAGGAAATCATCTGCAAACACTTGGAAGGTGGTAAGGTGATAGGGAATAGCCATCATGGATTTGTAAAGAACAAATCATGTCAAACCAATCTGATAGCTTTCTTTGATAGGATAACGAGTCTTGTGGATAAGGGAGAAGCGGTGGATGTGGTATACCTAGACCAGGGGTAGGCAACCTATGGCATGGGTGCCAAAGGCGGCACACGAACTGATTTTCAGTGGCACTCATACTGCCCAATACTGGCCACTGGTCCGAGGGGCTCTGCATTTTCATTTAGCTTTAAATGAAGCTTCTTAAAAATTTTAAAAACCTTATTTACTTTACATACAACAATAGTTTAATTATATATTATAGACTTGTAGAAAGAGACCTTCTAAAACCCTTAACATGTATTACTGGCACACGAAACCTTAAATTAGAGTGAATAAAGGAAGACTCGGCACACCACTGCTGAAAGGTTGCCGACCCCTGACCTAGACTTTAGTAAGGCATTTGATATGGCCTTGCGTGATATTCTTATCAATAAACTAGGCAAATACAACTTAGATGGGGCTACTATAAGGTGGGTGCATAACTGGCTGGATAACCATACTCAGAGAGTAGTTATTAATGGTTCCCAATCCCACTGGAAAGGTATAACGAGTGAGGTTCCACAGGGGTCTGTTTTGGGACCGGCTCTGTTCAATATCTTCATCAACGACTTAGATATTGGCATAGAAAGTACACATAAATTTTGCAGATGATACCATACTGGGAGGGATTGCAACTGCTTTGGAGGACAGGGTCATAATTTAAAATGATCTGGGCAAATTGGAGAAATGGTCTGAGGTAAACAGGATGAAGTTTAACAAAGACAAATGCAAAGTGCTCCACTTAGGAAGGAAAAATCAGTTTCACACATACAAAATGGGAAGAGACTGTCTAGGAAGGAGTACGTCAGAAAGGGATCCAGGGGTTATAGTGGACCACAAGCTAAATATGAGTCAACAGTGTGTTGGAAAGAATGCTGAAAGAATTGGGTTTGTTTAGTCTGGAAAAGAGAAGACAGAGGGGACATGATAGCAGTTTTCAGGTATCTAAAAGGGTGTCATCAGGAGGAAGGAGAAAACTTGTTCACCTTAGCCTCTAAAGATAGAGCAAGAAGCAATGGGCTTAAACTGCAGCAAGGGAGGTTTAGGTTGCACATTAGGAAAAAGTTCCTAACTGTCAGGGTGGTTAAACACTGGAATAAATTGCCCAGAGAGGTTGTGGAATCTCCATCTCTGGAGATATTTAAGAGTAGGTTAGATAAATGTCTATCAGGGATGGTCTAGACCAGTATTTGGTCCTGCCATGAGGGGAGGGGACTGGACTCGATGACCTCTCGAGGTCCCTTCCAGCCGTAGAATCTGTGAATCACTTTGCAGCAGGTGATGTATCATGAAAGCTTAAACTATTCTGCAGAATCAGCCTCAGAGTAATTAATTTCAGAATCTTAACTGGCAAAAATGAAAAATGTTCCAATGCACACATTCCATAATTTGCTTTTTAGTTTATTCTGAATTACCTCAGCTCAGCCCAGCAATTCATCAGTGCATAAAGCATGCAGGGACTGGAAGTGTGAATTATGCACGAAGTATTATTTAGCTCTGATGTTCTGAAATCCTGCTGCATGTTTGTGCAGGGTATGCTGAAAAGTAGCACTAACAGCCATGTGAATATTGGTGTTTTGTCTTTGGAACGTACAAAGCCCTGTCCTATTTGGAAATATGGTCAACTGTAATAAAAAGCTGGTAAAAAAAAAACATCAACAGTGTAAATAAATGATGGCTTTAAAATATGAATCATAGTATAAATAAATGATTTTTCCCCTGCCTCCCTCTGTCTTCAGATAGAAAAAAAATCAGTTAAGGGAGTGTGTTATTCACTCTGTACAGACTGCCTGACCAAACAGGTTTATTTACTTCCATGATGTGGACATATCCACCAAAGAATGCAAACTTGATGTGCAACCAATAATAAATGTGTCAATGACATAATTTATCTGTTTTGTTCTGGCATGCTTCAGATTTGAATATAGTTCCCTAGGGATTTTAAAAAAAAGAAGGAAAAAGATGCAGAATTAGACCTTTGAAGAAGGAATCTAAGTTAATCATAGCAATTAAAATAATGAATGAGAAGTCATTTCTGATGCATTATATAATAATCACACAAAAAACATTGCTAAAATGAATGCAAGGCCACAGGCATATATTACTGATGAGTGTATATTGCCTTTCAAGAATATTTCATTTCCTGTATTTCTATTTTTTTCAAAATGATAGAGTTAAGGTTGCATGTCTCAAACAAATTACTTCAACTGTAGAGCTGGTTGAGAAGTTAAAGAGATTGAGACATTTTAAAAAATTCAATATTTTTGCTCCACAAATTTCTAAAAGAATTTTTAATTCGTTTGAAGTTTGTGGTGAATTTTTGGTTTAGAAATTTTCTTTTTTTTTTTGTCCCTCCACCCCCTTTTTCCATTATGCCACTAACGGAAGAAAGGAGGAGTAAGGGACAGCAAATGTTTCTCCAAAAAGATTTTCTTCAATTAAAAAAAAAATCCAAAAAAACTGACCACCCCAGTGGAATTCTCACATTGTAAAGACAGCTTGAGGAAATAAGAAACTCTTGCTGTGTTATCCATTAAGTGTGACTTCAGGAACTGCTTGTCCAGTTCATGTCACATTTGGCAGAAAAAAAATCTCCTGGGGCTCTAGACCTAACACACCAGTTTTGAGGCTGATATGACTTATGTGAATTCTGGAAGACAGAGAAAAGTCAGGATCATGGAAACTCAGTTGCAACTTTAACTATGAAACTGCTGATCTGTAATTTAGAGCAGTAGCTTCACCTATTCTAAACTGAATTATACATCTACAGCTATATCTTTAATCTAGTGTATAGTTTATTTTTTAAAATACGAGCAAGATAATTACATCAAAGCATAGTCCTGACTTCATTCTGCGATTTTCCCCCTGTGCCTTACTACTGAATTGCAAACACACAGTATGGAAGCGTATAGGATTGGTGGCAGGCTTATTTAAATCTTAACTGAAGTGAAAACATATTTGAAAGAGAAAAAGAGATCCTTTATATTCATAAATAAAGAAATGCAAGTTTCCCAAGCCAAAGCATGCTGAGCTCTTTGCCAAGGGTTAGATTAGTTCATGAAGAAATATTTTACTGAAAAATAGCTAAATCACAAACCAACAGCAATCACTGCTCCTCCCACCTCCAAAACTGCACAGTGGAGGAAAAGTCATATTGGATGTCTACCAGATTGTGATTACAAACACTGCAGAGAAGTTACTCACTCTCTGTTCGCTATCCGCAAAAACTTGGCTAGCAGTACTTTCATCAAGACATGGTAGCTGGCCAGATTCTGTGGTGCAAGGCCTCACTTTGTGTCTAATTGCTGGTGGGCCAGCCCTAGGAAGATTCCTCCAGAGCAAGGAGAATCCTCCAAGGGCACAGTTTTGGGATGGAGGCTTCTACATTGACCCAACTGTCCTTGGTGAAAGTGAAGGGATGTGGAGTAAAGCGGAGATGGCCACGACACACAGACCCCATCCCTCCTCCCTACGCCATATTGCAGTCATCACTGGCTATGGGGTTTTGGATCCTTGACTGGGCTTAAAGGAGAGCTTTATGTCACTTCATCCCCATGTTGCAGGCAGATCAATGAACCCTAGCATCTAGCTCAATAATTAGCAATGAATGCCATGGATGATACCTTTTATGCAACAATTGTTCCATCTCATGAATGGCATGGCTGAGAGAGTGTGCTCTGTGTAAAGTTATTGCTGAAATTCATGTCTGCCCTTACAAAGCCTGATTACTCCAGTTTTGTGCTGGGAGTTAAGTGGGTATAGATGCAGAGAGCCTATTACACATTGGTGCCTTACGATTAGCACTGGCTGCCAGTTAGTTCCCAGGTGAAAGTGAAGGTGTTAAGTTGTTTGGGTCCTGGCTATCCGAGAGATCATCTCTCTCCCTGTGAGATACCATGGCAGTTGCAATAACTGAAGGTGCTTAAGTTAATATGCCCCATCTTGGTTAAAAAGATGAAAAGCACATTGTCAGGAGCCTTCTGTGCAGAGTCGTTGACTCTGGAACTGACTTCTCCCCTTTCTCTGACGGAGCTCCAATATGCTGGCCTTGATAGCATGTGGCAAGCCTCATCATTTTTCAGGTGGGGTGAACTGAGGGCACTAAGTTAGTTTACTTTGAGCCTTTGTTTACCGTGTATGGAGAAGTTCTAAACTTTGACTGGGGCTGTTAATATTATTGTGCAACAGTTCTGGTGGCATAAGGGATCTGTGATAGGTGTGTTTTTTCCTTGGGTTCTTGTACAGTCTAGATGGGCATTTCTGAAAAAAATTGAAATAAATACATTAAATTAAGGAAACCCTGCCGGTTTACGACTCAGTGGTTCTAGTGTGCCTAGGTATTCACATTCTGCTTCTTGGACAGCTTAGGGTCAGATTTTCAAAACAAAACAACTAAGCAACCAGCAGCTCCCATAAATCTCAAGAGGTCCAAAGCCCTGTTGAAAACTTGGCCACGCGTCCTCTTCTCTGGCACCATTACAGTATTTACAAACTTCCAACAATTTCCTGACCTAGAGTTTTCCAAAGTACATTTACCTAGAGCTCATTAAATGGATATTATTCCTGAGGCGAAAAACATCACCACCTATAACAATATTCAGCTGGAATCAAAAATGGAGCTGTCACTCCACACATCTTTGTACAAGTTTCTAGGACCTAAATCAGATATTACAGCTGACAAACAAGAAAGCTACAATGCAGAGACCACACAGTAGCTATTCACAGCTCATTTTTCAGTTTGCTGGCAGTTCTGAAAAACATATGTACATTTGGGTCAAACTGCAATGATTTTTTTAAAAATTTTAGCTAATTTAAAAAAAAGTTGGAAATTTTTTTGTTTTGGGACAAATGAAACATCTTAGTTATTTTGAAAGAGAGCAAAGGAAATGAAGGGCTGGATTCCCAAAAGCTGAGGAGGAGGAGCAGCAGTCACCCATCTTGTACTCAATAGCTTAGTAGTTAGGACACTCATGAGGAGGATAGAGAGCTGGGTTAAAGTTCCTGCTCCAGATCAGAGATTCAAATGTATGTCTCCTCCCTCCTAGCTGAATGCCCTAACCACCAGGCTACAGTCACTCTCATTTGTTCTCTGGCCCAGTGACTATTCAAATCCCCTAGTATGCCACAATGCTCAATGCCATAATCTAGATTTTATAATTCAGTTGCTTTTTTGCTAACCTATTACAGTAATAGATTTTAATAGGCATTTGCTGATGTTTATCAAGTATCACAACAGATACAATGAAAGTAACTGCAGTTTATTAAATGAAAGCAAAAGACATCCAGTAATTGTTTGGCAATCTCATGCTAGCCAGTGGCAGCATCCTCATTAAAACAAAGTTTGCTACTTCTTATGTGTGGATTGTACGGAACCATTTCAGTTTTGCTATAAATACGTCACCTTGCATCCCAGATCACATGCCATCTGGGTTGCGATTTTCTTATTAATTAAATAGTAATGCTCTGATAACATACTTGTAGATTTAATTTACGTGCTAGGCTTTGACAATTCTTACCACGTTGTGTTGCATTCTGAAGAACAAGATTCATTGTGCTACATCAATTTATGCCAGCTGAGGATCTGTGCCCTAGTGCTACTGAGTTAGGGAAAGTAGGAGGGCTAGAGGACAAAGCTGGCTGGTTAATACCAGTATTTTCTGTGAACCATTGTCAAAACAGTTTTTCCTCTAGTACTATACTGACCTCAAGCATTATTAACAGAGTTTCATGGAACAGATGTTCTTCAATTTGCATAATGACGGACAGACAGCCTTTTCTTTATTAAAGGTCACTGAAAACCAATGCTTCTGTTCAGTCAGCCCTGCCTTCATTAAGCGATTTCAGGACAAAACTGCTTTGTCTTCACTTACAGCCTTGGCGATCACTACTTTACATACTTTAATCAGATTGTTTTGCCTCCAAAGCATTTGCCTGTTTCATCCCACATATGCCCAGCTTTTCTTAGCTTTGTTAATTTCTACTAATAAAGCATTATTTTTGTTTAAAAGTTCAAATCTCTCTGAACACAGGCCTAGATACTCAGGTTCTGTAGATTGGGGTAGGTCCATTGATGAAAGTGGAGCTATACCAATCTATCCTGATTTACATCAGTCCCTTAGATGCTTCTCCCCTTCCCCCCACCTCCTAACAGTCCAGGTATAGTAGTACTCCTACCACTTATATTCACATTGATTTCTCACATAGGCAAAATTCAATTGACATTAAGTTTCTAATTAGAGCTAGTGGAAATATTTATTATAAATTGTATTTGCTACAAATTTAGCCTCACTTATGGTAGCAAATTGTTCACAAACATCCTTATTTTCTTTAAATGTATTCATTATCTGTATGCCAAGTCAAATACCTGGACAAATTATTTTCAGCTTGTGTGTTCTTTGCTAATACCTGACTCCGGTATTTTCTATTCGTCATTGCTGTGTGTGGTAAGTTACATGGAATTGTTTCTTTTCCCTGATTAGACGACAAACACCTAAAGCAGAAGAGCACACACTGAATAATGGCCATCAAATACTGAATAAATACATATACAGTAAGTTTTTGCAGATGAATGATCATTTGTGCTAAAATTCGTGAAATGTTGCAGTGCCACATGGAAGACAAGGATGTGATACTTTGCTCACTGGATCAATTAAGCTCAAAGGAGTTACAAAAGTGACATGTATAATTTCCAGTGATGCCTTGTGATCGCTGACATCTCACTTCTTAGTGCCAGCCAAGTTCCATAATTAATGTCCCAGATAAGAAATACATGTTTGCCTTCAGGGCAAAAGGTAAGCCCTGTGTTCTCAGCCACACATAACTGTAGAGTTATAGAGAAATCAGCTATAAGGCTTAGGGAGAGAGGAAAGGTAGAAAGACCTCATCTGGACCACCCAGTTGTATCAGTTGCATCAAGGGGAGAGAAAGAGAAAAACATGTTCAGATGAGTGACAGAGGAAAGGGAAACCCATCACAAAAATAGAAAGTAAAAATAAACACAGAATTTCATGCTTTAAAAATCACTCAAATGACCAAGAAATGGAAGATGTACCCACATGGTAAATAATATTTTTTCTACATGACATACTTTCAATTTTCAGTTAGCTTTCCAATTTTCCACTATGTGGTTTTTATCACTGAATCACGCACTAGCATTTGCTGCTATATTACAAGGAACAGTATGATGATGTTAAAATAACCTATTTGCCCATATTTCAGATTAGTTTAATATGACTAAGAACACTCATAATGCTAGACTTGCACATGGGCAATTGGATCCTCTGCTGCACAGAGCAAAACATGTAGTATTGCTTCCTACCTCTTCTGAATTATGCATAATATTTTGCCTAGTGTTGCAGGAAAGGAAAGGGTGCAGCAGCCCTTCTCACCAACTCCTCTTTCTACTTGTGGGCAGTGGCCAGGTACAACCCTGTTCCTTCCACTTCTGTACAGCAAGTTCTGGGGGATGCTAAGGTTGACAGCAGCACAGGACCTACTTAAAGACAGGGAGGAATGGGATGAAGTCCCTGCTGCCTTCACATGGGCCAGCACCGCAAAGCCAAGGTGAGAGGACTAGAATGTCTTGCACCCTGCTGCGGGCTAGACCACACAATTTGAAGGAAGCCCAGCACAGGGGCCCATGTGGAGCTGCCCTGTCTTGAGGAAACACCAGCAGAGACTGTGCCTCAGGAGAATTTCCTCACAGAGATTCTCCCATGTCGGGTCTTCGGCGTCATTTTGGCAGCGGGAGGCCCTTCAGTGCTGCCAAAGACACAGAGCGACTGAAGGGCCCCACGCCGCCGAATTGCTACCGAAGACTCAAACTGCCACTGGGTAAGTACAAGCACAGCAGCTCTCCCGCTTTGCTAAATCCTCTGGGTGGCCTTGTTAAGTACATGAGAAGCAAGAAGCCTGCGAAACAACAAGTGGGGCCACTGGATGATCAAGATGCTAAAAGGAGCACTCAAGGATGATATGGCCATTGCAGAGAAACTAAATGAATTCTTTGCCTCGGTCTTCATGGCCGAGGATGTGAGGGAGATTCACAAATCTGAGCCATTCTTTTTAGGTGACAAATCTGAGAAACTGTCCCAGATTGAAGCATCGTTAGAGGAGGTTTCGGAACAAGTTGCCAAACTAAACAGTAATAAATCACCACGACCAAGTGGTATTCACCCAAGAGTTCTGAAGGAACTCAAATGTGAAATTGCAGAACTACTAACTGTCATCTGTAACCTATCATTTAAATCAGCTTCTGTACCAAATAACTAGTGTGACACCAATTTTTAAAAAGGGCTCCAGAGGTGATCCCAGCAATTACAGGCCAGTAAGCCTGACTTCAGTACTGGGCAAACTGGTTGAAACTGTAGTAAAGAACAAAATTGTCAGACACATAGATGAACATAATTTGTTAGGGAAGAGTCAACATGTTTTTTGTAAAGGGAAATCATGCCTCACCTTTCTACTAGAATTTTTTGAGGGGGTCAATGAACATGTGGACAAGGAGGATCCAGTGGATATAGTGTACTTAGATTTTCAGAAAGCCTTTGACAAGGTCCCTCACCAAAGGCTCTTAAGCAAAGTAAGCTGTCATGGTATTAGAGGGAAGGTGCTCTCATGGATTGGTACCTGATTAAAAGATAAGAAACAAAGGGTAGGAATAAATGGTCAGTTTTCAGAATGGAGAGAAGTAAATAGTGATGTCCCCCAGGGGTCTGTACAGGGGCCAGTCCTATTCAACATATTCATACATGATGTGGAAAATGGGGTAAACAGTGAGGTGGCAAAAGTTGCAGATGATACAAAATTTCTCAAGATAGTTAAGTCCCAGGCAGATTGCAAGAAGCTACAAAAGGATCTCTCAAAACTAGGTGACTGGGCAACAAAATGGCAGATGAAATTCAGTGTTGATAAATGCAAATTAATGCACATTGGAAAACATAATCCCAATTTATACATATAGAATAATGGGGTCTAAATGAGCTGTTGCCACTCAAGAAAGAGCTTTTGGAGTCATTGTGGTTAGTTCTCTGAGAATATGCACTCAACGTGCAGCGGCAGGCAAAAAAGCGAACAGAATGTTGGGCATCATTAAGAAAGGGATAAATAATAAGACAGAAAATATCATACTGCCTCTATATAAATCCATGGTACTCCTGAATACAGATGTGGTTTCCCCATCTCAAAAAAGATATATTGGAATTGGAAAAGGTTCAGAAAAGGGCAACAAAAATTATTAGGGGTATGGAACGGCCTCCCTATGAGAAGAGATTAATAAGACAGACTTTTCAGCTTGGAAAAAAGAGACGACTAAGGGATGATATGATGGAGGTCTATAAAATCCTGACTGGTGTGGAGAAAGTAAATAAGGAAGTGTTATTTACTCCTCATAACACAAGAACTAGGGGTCACCAAATGAAATTTATATGCAGCAGGTTTAAAACAAAAGGAAGTATTTCTTCACACAATGCACAGTCAGTCTGTGGAACTCTTTGCCAGAGGATGTTGTGAAGGCCAAGACTATAATAGGGTTCAAAAAAAGAACTAGATGAATTCATGGAGGATAGGACCATCAATGGCTATTAGCCAGGATGGGCAGGGATGGTGTCCCTAGCCTCTGTTTGCCAGAAGCTGGGAATGGGCGATGGGATGGACCACTTAAGGATTACATGTTCTTTTCATTCCCTCTGGGGCACATGGCATTGGCCACTGTAGGAAAACAGGATACTGGGCTGACCCACTATGGCCATTCTTATGCTCTGATTCTGCCATCCTTACACTGTTTCTTGTAATGATAACTGAATGAGAATAACTAAAGGTGAATGAGAGGGCTTAGTCTTTAAAAGAAGAAAAGAGAGGGGAAAAAAATAAAAAAGTGTCAGTGAAAATACTCAACAAGAAAAATGATCATACCCAGGAAGCTATTGAAATATACAATATCGTATTTAAAATGACAGAGTAGATTCATGAAGCATGTAGGTGGCTATACTTAGGCCATTAAACTACAACAGAATAGGTAAAACCACAACTCATTTTTCAAGGGTCAGTGAATTAAGTGCCAGCAAAGGCTTTTTCTGTTTCAGGTATAACTGGAAAGAACTCTGAAGTTTGTGGGGACATATCATTGTTAGCCTGAAAATGTTTCGATAGGCTTTTAAAAATGTTGTATGTGCTCTATAAGATATGGCGGTTTTTTGTTTTATTTTGACATTATCAAAGTGGGGCAGCAAAAGAAAGGTTGAAGGAGTTTTTGTTCCATGTCTGTAGAGTGCCTAGCACAATGAGGTCCTGGTTGATGACTGAGGCTCTTAAGTACCACAGTAATACAATACAAATCTACTGACCTACCAGGGCTGCAGAGTTGCCCCAGAATTAAAGAAAAAAAAAAAAAAGAGAGAGGCAAAAACCATGGAGCAGACACAGAAAAAGGTCACAGGTTTTAGGATTTAATTTTTAAAAGTTATGATAAATGAGAAGCTGCATCTCAGGGCATGGGAGCTTGGATTCCCCAGGGCTCTGTGGACCACAGGTTGAAAACCACTGCTCTAGAGGCCCGATCGTGGAATATTTAAGTCACTTGGTGCAGAATTGGACTCTAGCAACAGCGATACTAATCCCCTTTGGCCCACAGTAGAAAACTTCTGTGTAAGGCACATTTGCTCTGGTTTTTCACAATGCTAGGATCTAAATCCATATAAACCCATTCACTATGAATGTCCATTGCCTAATTGCTGAACAGAATTTTAAATTTGTGATGCTAGGTAAAACTGTCCTACCATTTTACAGTCCTTAGACAATTTGCAATGTATATAGTACATATAATTCATGACTTTCTTCTTTAAACCAATACAACTTCACTTGTTCAACTGCAGTTGAATTTCAGTTTGTGTTGATATTATTGGTGTTTATTTAATATGCTATTGTCTTGCATGATGACACGCCAAATGCAGACCCTCAAGAGTTTACACGCTAAGGGGATAAACAAAAGCCCATTCAAGGTGGTGGGAAAACTCCAATTGACTTTGTTAGGTTTTGGGTTAGACCCTAAGTTTTCTTACAACTATATAGCCTATTAGAAAAATGATGAGCTGTTTTCAATGCTAGTATGTCCTTTTTAGCTTCTGTTATTCCAATGAACCAGCTCTTGTAAGGAAGTACAAAATAGAAAGCCCATGATTACAAGTTTTTGTTACAGATACATTTCTTTACTTTGGAGTTAGTACAATAGATGGGAACAAAAGCCTGCAGTGATATTGGTAAACCCTGGGGAGCAAAAGACAGTATTGTTCTGTTTTAATTATCCCATCTGCATTTGAGAGTGATTTATTCACTGGGTGATGATTAAAGAGAATCACTTTCCACTGTTAATAGTGCATGGTAATACAATTTGTTGGGAATTGCCATTTTCCTTGAAGGAAAGAGAGCTGAAAGTCATAGTACAGCTAAGTATGAACTGCATCTTTACTATTTAATTTCCCCACACACACTGATACTAGTTCTTAACACCGTCAAACATACAAAATATTCCCTCACAGCAAGAATGATAACAGAAGGGTGGGAAGCCACAATCAAACAACAAGGGTGTCATAGCAAAAAGTTGTGCTTTAAGTGCCAACATTAAATTATTCCTGCAGAGTGAAATTCACCCCTGTGCAGAGGGCCAGCCGAAGACCTGTGCATGACTTAAAGTTCACTCAAGCCCTATTTTAGGTAGTGAAGTGGAACTTGAGTAGTTCATAGCACTAGACTGGCCTCCAGATGGGGGATGAATTGCTTCCTTTAATTTCAAGTGCATGGAAGGATTTTTTAAATGAAAACAAGAGGACAACTTCAAAACTGAAATACCCACTGTCTCTACAAAAAATTGATTGAAAACAAGAATTTGCATATAAACCACAGTACTGTTATCTCAGATCAAGATCTCTGGAGTTTTACCCTAAGTTTCTCTTTCCTTAGGGCAAGATTTTCCAAAACAGGAGCCTAAAGTTTTAAGCCCATATTTCAGAATCTGAATATATGCCTGATTTTCAAAGGTTCTAAGCACCCAGCAGCTGCACTGAAACCAGGCCTCCTTATTTAGTTGCCTACATATGTGCTTAGAAGCTTCACTTTAGGCACTCATTTTGAAGATCTTGGCCTAACTTATGTTTTAATTATTAAAATCTAAGTGCCCATGATGTTTTGTTTTTAAAGTTAGCATTAATGAGGCAGATAAACCAAAGATCAACTGACCAATCAATAAGGAGATCAGTGACCTCTCCATCACCACATCCAAAATTAGCATTGGTCTGCGATGGAAATGGCAGATGCAGATGGAAATGAATAATGCCTCAATGCTTACTACTGATGTCTGTGGAAGGAAGGCTAAAGGAAGGGGTTCTTGATGCTGCCTAAAACTCAGTGAGCTCCCATTGATAGTTGGGCATTGGGAAAGCAGGACCAGAAGCTGGGCAACAGCCTTGTACAGTTTCTGATATTGATAGTATCAAAAAACAGTACCTTGGCTGGGAAATAAAATTACATGTCTAACTGCGACTAGCGCTGCACTTGACTTGAAAACATTTAATGGTACAGTGGGGAAGAAAATCAGATAGAAGCTGTGTCTCATGGATTAAGACTGGATATTTTACCGGAAAACAGCAAGGATTATAAAAGGATTCTGCTGGGAAGGAATATTGAAATAACTAATCTTACTGCTGAGTGTGGGTGTCTAAGTATAAACTAGTAACCAAAAGCATATGGTGAAGGAATATATGAAGATAATTACATAGATGCAGGACTTCTTTATAGCATTTTTTTTTAAATCAAACCACAATAGGAAATATATCCAAGATTTCTAGAGGGTATGTTGACATACTGTGTGATACTTTGACAAGTCTCACACACTCTTTCTTCATGCAAATTTCAGCATAAATTCTGAAGGAGCAAGTTCCTTGCAATTCATATACTCAGTGACACACTTGGCAAAGAAACAATCAAGTGATTTAATGAATAGTGGATAGAAAATTGCAATGATATTTGAAATATTGTCAAAATGATTAACTGTATGTTCTAAGTATTTCATCCTAAATAGCAGATATTTCTGGCTGTTAATGCAAAATAAAAAAAGGCTGTTCGATAACTTTTGTGCATTCAAACTCACAAATTTTCAAGGAGTCAGTCGAACTAAACTTTATTAAATATTAAAAGGTCTTCGCTCATTTCTCTAAAGAGTATTGCTTAAGTATCTAGGGTTCAGTCTTTAGATCTGGATCTATGTTTGGATTTCAAAACAATTCCAGTTCTGAACATGGGCTTTGTTTGGGCTAATCTCTACTTTTAGACCAAATTTGGAAAAATTTGATCTAAAAGTAGAGATTAGCCCAAACAAAGCCCATGTTCAGAACTGGAATTGTTTGAAATCCAAACATAGATCCAAATCTAAAGACTGAACCCAAGATACTTAAGCAATGCTCTTTAGAGACATGAGCAATCTCATGTTTTTTATCCCAATCAGACAGATACGCATCTCTTTGGAATGCCCCAAATTCCAAAAACTAAAAATAAATACACAAAGTATCTCACACACACACACTTTATTAGCCCCCCATTCTAAAATTACATCCTATCTGAATAACTGCTTAAAATATCTTGCCCAGGCTCTGGGGACCTGCTGCTATGGCCTCAGTGATTAATACATCCAATCAAACCCAGAAATGGCAAGATGCCATGTGAAAGTGGAGTATCCTACCTGACAATGCTAAGCAGGAATCACATAACATCTTAACCCTGTTTTCACTCATGATTCTCTTAAGTTTCACCTTTTGGGCTGACATTTTCCATATTTGATCACTACTTGAAGATGAAAATTTCTTTGCTTGTTTTAAAGTTTGAATAAAGTCCTTTCCATGGATTTCAGTTTATGGGGAAAAAATTGTAGCTTGTGTATCTAGGTAAAACTCACAATCTTGCAGATAAAAATAGAATATTGAAAATTTTTCATGTTAGATCCAAGTGAACTAAAGACTGAGGATCCTATACCAATCCCTTACGGGAGAGTGGCATACAAAGAGGCAACTGTTGTGCTCCTTCACTAACATAGCTTTTAATTATTAATCCTGCCCACACAGTTGTGTGCAATTTGAATGTGAATTTAGTGTAGAGAAAGATGCTGTTAGCTCATAGCATTTTATAAAAAAACAAAACTAACAAGTAGAAAGGAAATGATTTCCATTAATACCAAACTACCATTAAAGGAATGTAACAAGTCATTACATTTAGCGCATGTAGGACAAAGGTGGTCTAGTAGAAAGTATTCTTTTCCATCATTGCTTAGAAGCATTTTGGTATATTAGAGGTGCCTAGAAATCCTCTCTCCCTCTCATTCCATGGCACAGAATGGCTTCTCTGATTCATGCTGTATACAAGAGTATGGTTTACAGCATTTTATTTTCATAGTCAGTTCCCCACATGGTGGAGTCCAAATATATACAGTATTTGGACAAGAGTGTAGTTGTATAAGATACTGAGGCTCAGTCAGTGTACCCAGGGTGGGTCTGATCTGGCCACTTGATGAGAGCAAAGTGCCCATAATCAGCAGCTTGCAGGAGGAGGTCTTGTATTACGCTGTGAGATAAGATGAAATCACAGTCTCTCTGTTGAGACTATGCCTCTTTTCCTGCATAGCATGATTACAAATTATTCCCTTCTTTGAATTTTAATATAATGAAGCAAGAACTAAATGTCAGAGGAGAAAAAAAAATATGTTCCACTATTTTTGTGGCATCCTCTTTGCACATCCAACCTACTCCTTTGTAAGAGCAGGGAGTTACACTTGCTGCCTTGGCCCAGCGTCCAGCTTTGACAATTACACTATGTGCATCCAAATTCAATCTCATTTCAGTTGGGTGCAGTATTCTTCATTTTCCTTGTTAAATTGTTGTGCAGAGTCAAGGCTGTTAACAACAACTGGCTTTAGGCCGCTTTTCAGTTACAGGTGAAGAGAACTCAGTGTATAGTTTGTATACAACTTGATGTACTTCCACTGTAATATAAAGTCATCTTGCTTTACTATAGGGTTAAAGATCAACATGAGAACTGTATTTTTACAAGCCACACATAAATTAAATATCTTTAAACATAGCTTCCATTATTATTGTTAATCAAAATAGCTATTAGTTGATTGAGTAGTATACTTTAATATTTTGTTAAAGGATATAATAATTTTCCTTTCAAATAAAGTCAAAACCATCATGTATGTCTGTGTCTTTGCCAATGTTAATTACTAGGCATTTATGAAACCACCACCACAGAACAAAGGCCAGTGAGCAACAAGGTGATTATTAATTCATACCTGCATCATTACTAAGTCTAGCTTCTGCAGCATACCTTGTTTGAACCCTCATTCACTCTGATTACTTGCAAGCACTCCCAAGGAATCATTTCATTTTCAGTCACTGAAATTAAAATTCACTCCAAGTTATTGCTGAGCGCCCAGAAGAAAAGAATCAGTTCCACAGCAACTGGGATTAATTCACACTGTAGCTGCTCAGTCTTTTGCAATATTGTACATGTAAAAGAGCTTTTGTAACCAAAGGCTTCACAAGATGTTTTTTTCCAGGCATGATTTTGAATTAGGTAACTCTTCAGCAGTCAGAGCAACAAAGCAAGCCACTGCCAATCAGAGTGAATGGGCCTGTAAATACACTCACAATTTATCGAAGAAGAATTCTGGAACGTAATGTCTAAAAAATGGCCAGAAGGTAAAAGGATCAAGGACTGAGTAGGAACTGGAAAGATGAAAGTAGAAAGAAGGAGAAAAGTGCATGCAGTGTATAAAATACATGAACATTGACTGAATGCAGACAGCCTATGTATTATTTTATGGTACAAGTCCCTGAATTTATTGTGTTTACAGTTACTGTAAATCATCCAAGCCATCTCTAATGCTGTACCTCAGTAGATATCATCAATCCCATTGGATATAGTATACAGTAACACCTCACTTAACATTAGAATCATAGAATATCAGGGTCAGAAGGGACCTCAGGAGGTCATCTAGTCCAACCCCCTGCTCAAAACAGGACAAATCCCCAACTAAATCATCCCAGTCAGGGCTTTGTCAAGCTGGGCCTTAAAAACCTCTAAATAAGGAGATTCCACCTCCTTTAGAGGTAACCCATTCCAGTGCTTCACCACCCTCCTAGTGAAATTTTTTTCCCCTAAATCCAACCTAAACCTCCCTCACTGCAATTTGAGACCATTATTCCTTGTTCTGTCATCTGCTGCCACTGAGAACAGTCTAGATCCATCCTCTTTGGACCCCCCTTTAAGATAGTTGAAAGCAGCTATCAACTATGTGACTTGTTTAAGTCCACAAAGTTGGTGCCAAAGCCTAGATAAGAATGCTGAAGGCTCTGGCTCTCATTCACTTTTAGTCTAATAGACGATGCTGCTTCTCTTCAGTTGTGCTTGTTTGTGGCCAACAGCCAATTGCCCAGTCAGCAGAGGAATTGGATCAGCTTCAGGCAGCCGAACAATGGCCAAGAGGTAGCTTATAGCAGCTACAGCATCATTAGTGGCAGCCTGATTCAAAGAGTCAGATTTGGAGAGGGGGCCCCCTCTCCAAAACAAAAATTGAGGGGCTGATAGACCTGGGTCACAGTCACACAAAGCCAGGCTAAGTAGCTGCAAAAGGAATGGTAGGTAAAACATAACTTTTAGGGAAAGACCCCACACAAACATTTTCATCTATAGTGTTTGGTTTCTATAAAAAATCACAATTTTTCAAGGCTATCACCAAAAAAAGAGAAAGGTTAGAAATTTTATTTAATGAAAAAGGAAGTTAGCCTTGATCTTTGTATAGCTTCAGGTCCAACCACCATGGACTTCATTGGCATCAAAGGCTGTTTCTACCCTTTGAACCAGATCTAGCTGATGTAAAACTGCCTAGCTCCACTGAAGTCAGTTTACTTGGTTAACCAGATAGTATTTTAAATTGCAGTATACTCTGCATATAATATAATCTAAAAGTCTGCTCTACAATGAAGACTGTCTTGCCATGTACACACAAAAAAACCAACACACGCACTGCACCCTTTTTCTATCTGAAAATGCAGTATATGCAAATATGAATGTCAGCAAATTTGACAAAAGATGTAGGACATTTCTGAAGAAAATATATTCACCCTTATATATGTGAATTGACAGGATGTGTTTGAAAATGATAGTTTTGCCATCTTATGAAGTTGATTTCTCACTTTAAAAAATTCTACTGTGATATATAAAGTATAAATAGGTCATAATAATGCCTAGAGACTAACTTTGACAGTCACTGTAACCTTGAGAGATAGAAGCTTACCACTATATCCTTTGTAAATTGGAGCTTATGTTTTTACTGACCCACCTGAGGGGAGCACTTGTCATGGGGTTCTTTCATTTGGAAATTTGGCAAGGTAATCAAAATACACTTTGCTTTTATAATAATTTAGCTGAAAAGACAAACTTGTACTGTTTAGGACATTCCCTGGTTGGTAGGGCACAGTCCTTTGAATTGCTGAGAACCCTTTGTGAGGAGAAGAGCATCATTTCTCATTGGCTTTTGGTAGCTTGCCCAGACCAAGTCCTTTGCAACTCAAAGAACATGAAAGATTGTAAACTGTTGCAAAATGTAAGTTACCACAAAGTGGATTCAATTTTTTTAAATGCAGCATTTGATTATGTTTCCATTACAAACAGAGAAAAGAAATAGAAACTATAATGATGTATCAGAACACTACAGAGGTTAACACACAATGAAGTACAATATACTGGAGACTCTTTAGAAAATGAGATTTTAAAAAAAATCTTATTAATAGATTTCAAAGTATCTTAACTATGAGGAGATTCTCACCTAATAAGCTACTGGCATTGCATAAATAATGAAATACTGAACTTCTACAGGAACTAAGTTGGCATTTAAAAAAAATGTCACAAGTTACATGGATGAACTCAAGATTTCTATTTAAATGGCTGCTGCCAGGTGTCTTCAGATGCTCAGAGCTATTAGGTGGAAATATTAGACTTGCTGACTTTCTATTTGTTCTCTGGGTTGACTGAGAAAGCAATCCAGGACATGTAGCTACCAAGGACTGTTAGACTGTAGTCTGGCCCACACCCTTTCATAGGGCATATGGGGAATAAGATTCCCCTTTACACTCCTGCACAAACCTACTTAGTGCTTGAGTCTTGGTGCACTGGTGTAAGGGGATGCTGCACACCAAATATTCTCACCACCCCCATCAGCTAGCCAGGAAGTGGGCTGAAAAGTGAGCAGAACCTTGACTCAACCCATCCAGCAAACCAGCCAGCACTGCTGAGCTGGTGGGGATGGAATAATTTGTAGTAATGGGCTGGCAGCAAAACTACCCTTGTGGACCAAAGGGATGGTAGTGCTCTGTGGGATCACAACAGAACTTTGGGCAGATTGTATAAGAACAATCTAACATATGTTTTTAATATCCTGGCTCTCTAAAGTAAATTGTTAATAGATACCCTACAAAACATTGAATGAGCTACTGACTGCTGAGGCCCTGCAGGAAACTTGAGATGACAGTCCATGCCTATAGGTTAGAGAGGTCTGGCAAGAGGTTTTGGGGAGATACAGGATAAATTTAAAGAAAGAGAATGAGAAATTTAAAAAAATTAAAACTCACCCTATTTTCCTGACTAGAGAGATCAGACAAAACTGTGCTGCTATACTAGAAGACATATGAGAATTCAGACAAGAACCCGGCCTGCACTATAGCACTTCTACACCACCAGAGCAGCACAAAGGGGCCATGAAGCTACCCTAAAGTGGTGTAGAGGAATTCTCATAGATACTCTATGGCAGTGGTTTTCAAACTTTTTTCCTGGGGACCCAGTTGAAGAAAATTGTTGATGTCTGCAACTCAATGGAGCTGGGGATGAAAGGTTTGGGGTGTGGAAGGGGCTCAGGGCTAGAAGGGAGGGTTGAGGTGTGGGGCTGAGGGCTGCAGGGTGGGGCCATGAATGAGGGGTTCAGAACATTGGAGGGGGCTCTGGGCTGGGGCAGAGGGGCTCAGGGCTTAGGCTGGGGGTGCAGACTCTGGGATGGGGGTGAAGAGTTTGAGGTGCAGGAAGGGTTCTGGGTTTGGGGGGCTCAGGGCTGGGGCAGGGGATTGGGGCACGAGTTGGGGCACAGACTTACCTTTGGCAGCTCCCGGTCAGTGGCGCAGCTGGGGTTCAGAGGCAAGCTTCCCACCTGTCCTGGCACCGCAGACTGTGCTGCACCCCGGAAGCAACCAGCAGCAGGTCCAGCTCCTAGGTGGAGGCGCACAAGCGGCTCCATGTGGCTCTCGCCTTCAGGCATTGCTCTTCCACCCCCGGTGCTGAGCAAGACTACCCAATTCCTTACTAGGTCGCAACCAAAACTTTGAAAAAAACACTGCTCTATGCAACGCCACACTACCACGTAAGAGGAATGTGAAGGACAGGATACAGGTAGGAAGGGTTTGACCTGACCACGCTGCTGAATTGAAAGGAGAATACATGGCTGGGCCAATAATGTGAGAGCAATATCTACATCTGCATTGCAGGAAGATGCAGAATAGCAGTAAGAAGCTGGATGCTGAAATGAGAATTTAGGTAGTTAGCCCAGTTGAACCAAAATTATGAGAACTTTGTTAAGGTGTCACTCCCTCCTTCCTTATATCCCAGGTAACATTCAATGAACTGCACCTGCCACAATCAGTCAGCAGAACTTCAGTGGCTTTATGCAGGAGGCTAACACCCTATTACACCGTGGCCTGGCCATTGTGCGAATATTATCAGGTAGAGTCTAGTTCTAGAGGCCTCAAGGAGTATAATCATAATCTCTAAACATGGTCCAGGACGAAGTAGCTTTAGCATAGGCTTGTCATGATTATCAGAGTTCGAATTCATAGATTCTAAGGCCAGAATCATCTGATCAGACCCCCAAAACAGGCCTTAGTTTTAACACTTCCCTGAATTAATTAATTCCCATTAGAATTAGAGCCTCTCTCTTTTAGAAAGACCCAGTCAGATTTAAACATTTCCAGGAATGGAACAGCCATCACAGCTCTTGGTGAGGTGTTCCAGCTGTTAATTACATTCACTGTTAAAAGTTTGCATTTATTTCTAGTTTGCATTTGTCTCACTTCAAACTTCCAGCCATTGGATTTTGGGTTTTTTTGGCCACAGTTTCATACTGAGAACTCATATTTGGCTGATTTTTCACCATGACCCTGAAATCTTTTTCAGAGTAACTGCTTTCCAGTGTCCCATCATGTAAGTATGACCTACATTCTTTGTTCCTAGAGATGTATAATTTTAAATTTGTCTATATTGAAATGCATATTGTTTGCATGTACCCAGCTTCCCAAATGATCCAAAGTGCACTCATATAAGTGACCTCTCCTTTTTATTATCATCACTCCAACTTTGGGGTCATCTGCCAACTTGCTCAGTAATAAATAAAAAAGTAAGATCAGGCACCCTTGTGGTAAGTACTATCCATACACATTGTAATCTCTTTAGGTCAGGCATTTAATCTAAATAAACTAGACAGACCAAAGGGGTGAGGGGAAATAGATGTACAGAAATGTGAAGTGACTTGCCTAAGGTCACGCATCAGGTCAGTGGCAGACTTCCTGACTCCCAGGCCAATGCCCTAGCCATAAAACCACACTGCCTTTGCCAGTGGTTCAGACTTCATTGTGTAGTAGGATGCTGTAAGCACTATGCAACATGACTCATGCTTGTCACATGCAGTTGCAGCTAACAAGAGGAATAGTCAGTTTTCATAACTATTTTGTGCCGGGTTTTTTTTGTTTTTTTCCTTCTTCAAATGAACTTGTTCCTTTCATAGCTTTCAAGGCTGGAAGAGATTGTTATCATCTAGCCTGACCTCCTGTACAACACAGGCCATAAAACTTCCAAAATAATTTCTAAAACAAATCTTTTAAGAAAAAGATTTAATCTTGATTTAAAAATTGACAGTGATGGAGAATCCACCACAACTCTTGCTAAACTGTTCTAAGGGCTACTTACACCTTATTTTCTGTCTGAATTTGTCTCGCTTCAACTTCCAGCCATTAGATTGCATTACACCTTTCTTTGCTAGACTGAAGAGCCCATTATTAAATATTTGTTCTCAATGTAGGCACTTACAGACTAATCAAGTTTTCCCTTAGCCTTCTCTTTAAAATAAACAGATTGAGCTTCTTGAGTCAATCACTGTGACACATTTTCTAATTCTTTAATCATTCTGATGGCTCTTCTCTGAATCTTCTCCAATTTATTAACATCTTTCTTGAATTGTGGGCACCAGAACCGGACCCAGGTTCCAGCATCAGTAGCAACAGTGCCAAATGCAAGAATAAAACAACCTGTTTACTCCTACTTGAGGTTCCCCTGCTTATGCAGGAATTGCTTTAGCCCTTTCCTGGCAAATGAGGTGGAACTGAGTCCAATTACTCATGTCAAGCCAGACCATGGTGAGGCTAATTTCTCTGAAGATAGGATTAGGGAGGTAAATGGATCAGCAGGCTGGAAACAGATTGTCTGTACTAGCTCAGATAAGGGGGAACACCCTAGGAGCTATTTACAGCAGCCAAGATAATAATGGATAAGGTAAGCATGGAATAGGAGATGAGGTAGAGTAAAGGTATATCTGCACTATGAAATTAGATTGATTTCTAAAAAATCGACTTCTATTAAATCAATCGGAGACAGTCAATTGTGTGTGTCCCCACTAAGCGCATTAACTCAACAGAGTGCATCCACAGTACCAAGGCTAGCGTCGACTTTTGGAGTGTTGCACTGTGGGTAGCTATCCCACAATTCCTGCAGTCTCCATCACCCATTGGAAATCTGGGTTGAGCTCCCAATGCCTGAGGCGGCAAAAACAGTGTCACAGGTGGTTCTGGGTACATGTCGTCAGGCCCCCCGCCGCCCTCCCTCTGTGAAAGCAACAGCAAAAAAATTGTCTCTTGCCTTTTTTACTGGGTTACCCATGCAGACGACATACCACGGCAAGCATGGAGCCTGCTCAGCTCACTGTCACTGTATGTCTCCTGGGTGCTGCTGGCAGACGCTGTACTGCAGTGCTACACAGCTGCATCCCCTTGCTTTGCCTTGCAGATGGTAGATGGTGCAATACGACTGCTAACCGTTGTCAACATCTCGTGGGTGCTCCTGGCCGACCTAGGTTAGGTTGGTCAGGGTTGCCTGGGCAGACATGAGTGCTCCTTGCCAGCCTGGGTGAGGGTGGTCAGGGATGCCTGGACAAAAATGGGAATGACTCCAGGTCATTCTCTTCTTTAAGTTTTGTCTAACAGAGATTCAGTCCCGCCTGGAATATCATGCCAGTTGGAGGCTTCTCTTGCAGGCTGCTCTCCCAATCGGCAGCACCATGCGGTCTCATCTAGCCCAGTCTACCCCTTGCTCCCATGGCTCAAAGTCAGGACAGTAGTAAGAAGCAGTTCAACTATAGGCTGAGCAAGTGCAGAATGGTTGTAGAATGTGTATTTGGATGTTTAAAAGCTCACTGCTGCTGTTTACTGACTCGGTTAGACCTCAGTGAAACCAATATTCCCATCATTATTACTGCTTGCTGTGTGCTCCACAATATCTGTGAGAGTAAGGGGGAGATGCTTATGGCGGGGTGGGAGATTGAGGCAGATTGTCTGGCTGCTAGTTACGTGCAATCAGACACCAGGGCAGTTAGAAGAGCACACCAGGATGTGCTGTGCATGAGAGAAGCTTTGAAAACCAGTTTCATGACTGGCCAGGCTACGGTGTGAAAGTTCTGTTTGTTTCTCCTTGATGAAAACCCTCCCGTTGGTTCACTCTACTTCCCTGTAAGCCAGCCACCCTCCCCTCCCCCCTTTGATCTCCACTTGCAGGGGCAATAAAGTCATTGTTGTTTCAAATTAATGCATTCTTTATTAATTCGTCACACAAATGGGGGGAATAACTGCCAAGGTAGCCCGGGAGTGATGGGGTAGTTGTAGGGTCACCCCCTAGAATGGCATGCAGCTCATCATAGAAGCGGCATGTCTGGAGCTCTGACCCAGAGTGGCCATTTGCATCTTTGGTAGGCTTGCCTCAGCTCCTTAAGTTTCACATGGCACTGCTGCGGGTCCCTGTTATAATCTCTGTCCTTCATGCCCTTGGAGATTTTTTCAAATATTCTAGCATTTTGTCTTTTGGAACAAAGTTTAGATAGCATGGATTCGTCTCTCCATACAGTGATCAGATGCACTACCTCCCATTCAGTCCATGCTGGAGCTCTTTTGCAATTCTGGGACTTTATGGTCGCCTGTGCTGATGAGCTCACCACACTGGCCCAATAGGAAATGAAATTCAAAAGTTCACGGGGCTTTTCCTGTCTATTGCATCTGAGTTGAGAGTATTGTCCAGAGCGGTCAAAATGGAACACTCTGAGATAGCTTTCGAAGGCCAATACATCAAATTGTGTCCACATTACCCCAAATTCAACCCAGCAGGGTCGATTTCAGCACTAATCCCCTCATCCAGGAGGAGTACAGAAATCGATTTTAAGAACCCTTTAAGTTGACAAAAATGGCTTTGTTGTGTGGATGTGTGCAGAGTTAAATTGATTTAATGCTGCTAAATTTGACCTAAACTCGTAATGTAGACCAGGGCTAAGTCATGCATTGACAGTACATGTGGTATAGTGATTGTTTCCCACAAGGTGACTGAGCTAATCCCAAAATGTGTAATGCATTATATAATAAATGCATATTAAGGAAGACGTTTGCTATGTAACTTTGGATGTGTGGTACACCTTTTACCTACCAGCTAAGTTTGACTCTTATCAACTCAGCGTAGCTTTGTTGTATGCCAAATAAAGGAACCTGAGTGACAAGACTGGAGTCAAACTCAACTCATGGGGAATTGAGTGGAGGTTGTCTCAGAAGAACCACAACAGTAAGTGAAATAACAGCCTGTCCAGTCCACTGTTATTAGTTGTTCACTATGGCTCTGTGGGATTTTTAATTTAGTGTTCTATACATATTCCCAAATGGCAGCCCCAATTACAGAGCTATTGATATCTAAAGCTCTGGACAACGATTTAACTAATTCCTTAGCTAGAGTACAATGAGGACAAGACCACTAGTGTTTTAAGATTAGCTACATACAGTGAATAATTCAATATACAGCTTCTTCTTCTGCTTGCACAACAGATCTCAGTTTCTTTCATTTAGAGTCTGATCCAAAGTACACTACAGTTAATAGAATTAGTCTCATTGACTTCAATGGACTTTGGACTGACAGTTATTGGGGGAAAACACTCTACTTAGTTTAGATTAATCAGACAAGTCACAGGGATCAAAGGACAATATTTGCAGAAATACATGCCTACCATTAAGCTCATAAATAAGTGACCTAATTCTCAGAATTACTAAGCATCCAGCTGCTCCTACTGATGTGTTCAGATGATAACTTTTACAGATGACAAAATTAGGTAGCTTAGTCTAAAACAGAAAAAACTTAGAGGATCTTCAGAAGGGCTTAAGATGATGCATGGCCAACAAGATGGCAGATCTAATGTTGAGAAATAAAAGGTAATGCATATTGCAAGGATTAATTTGTTTAATATACATTACTGAGACCTAATAGAACTGTATCCTCTCACGAAAAAGTCCCAGACATAAGTGTGAACACTTCATTGAATATGTCTGTTCAAGATCTGGCAGTAGTCAAAAAAGCAAGTAATGACAGAAAATAGCACTTGGTAAATAAATGGGGTGCCCTTCTCTGAAATAAGCTGTAGCAGAAAGATGGAGATCAAAGATGATCAGCAGATAGGATATGAAACATGGAGACATCCCTGTGAGAAGAGGAGATGAATGACAGGGAGTAGAATAGAGATATGTAAAATAATGAATGATACAGAGAATCTATACCAAAGAGAACAATTAAATGTGTTGTCTTTCACTCTACAGCAGATAAATAAAATGTTTATATAAAACAGTACTTTCTCTAAGTAATGAGAATATCTACAGTTAGGTTAGAAAATGAGAGAATCATTCATATTTCAGTGCATAGGCCATTCAATAACCAATAGAGACTACAAAGAAATTTCATAATTTTGTGTACTACAGGGTTTTCCATATCCTCCAGTACATCTAGTACAGGCTATTGTTCAATATGTGACAGATGGAATATTGATTTGATACAGTATATTTCCTCTGTTCATATGTTTATTTTATATGAGAGTGAGTAGCTAGTTTGAAAATAGGCTGTAATGTTTGCAGATGGAATAGTGATGGGTGAATTAGAGAGAGAGAGAGAGAGAGAGAGAGAGATTAGCTAGAAACCCCCTAAAGAGAAAAAAAATGATAACTGATCATAGTGGAAATTCTGGTTTAGAGTGTCTGGTCTGCATTTACAAAACAGTACAATAGTTTGCTTGATCTAAACTTTTATTAGTAATGGGGGCTAGTTCAAATATTTGGAATGTAGCAATGTAAGTGCTCATTGCCTACATCAAAATACAGCCTTGAATTTTAGCCTCCAGGATGTGGGCAGCACAATCATACCAGAGTAGAGTAATCCACTACAGTGCTTCAGTGTCCCCTCTCTGAACAACCTGTGACTCACTTCTTGTTTTTATTTTCTCATTCCCAGTAGTCAGTCTGGGTGGAGACAGGCAAATTTTGGCCTAAATCAGTAACTGCTTCTGCTTGTATTATCATAGAATATTAGGGTTAGAAGGGACCTCAGGAGATCATCTAGTCCAACCCCCTGCTTAAAGAAGGATCAATCCCCAAATGGCCCCTTCAAGGATTGAGCTCACAACCCTGGATTTAGCAGGCCAATGCTCAAACCACTGAGTTATCCCTCCCCCCACATAATTATGGCAGTTAGCCTTGCACCACTTCCCTAAATCACAAAATCTCTCAGAAGGCCATTCGTCATTAAGGTTATGATTTAGTCACAAGTATTTTTAGTAAGAGTCATGGACAGGTCACGGTCAATAAACAAAAATTCACAGCCTATGACCTGTCCACTACTCTTACTAAAAATACTTGTAATTACATCTTGGGGGCGGGGGTGGGGGGAGTGGCGGGACTGACATGTCAGTACTGGGACCATGGGGTGGGGTGCTGCTGGGGCCTGTCTGGAGAGGCATTGCTGGGGAGTGGACACACAGGGCCAGTGGCACCAGCTACTGGGGGCTGCCAGAGCAGTGGCTGGTGTGGCTGTCCAAGAGCCACCTGGCCCCAGAACCAGCTGCTTGGGGGCCCTGGGGTCAGCCACACTGGCCCCTGCAGAAGTCACGGAAACTCACAGAATCTGTGACTTCTGCAACCTCTGTGACAGACACTGAGCTCTACTCATCACTGCTTTTTCAGATCTCCCCCACTCTTACACTTGATCTACTACAGATCAAGAGAACTTGGTCAGCCAGAATCATCTTCTGCAGAACTCTGATACATACACCAGGAGAGAATGACAGCAGTAGCTAGACAGAAATTAGAGTTCCTAAAAAGCCCTCCTTTCACCACTTTCTAGCTGTCCATAATTCTCCACTCTTGCTCATTGCCCGTGATCACGCAATGTCAACCTAACCTATGCTTGGCTAGTATTTCATGCATAGTATTTAACTATGGCATGCATAGGCCATTATTTTGACTCATGTAGATTTTGCATGACCACAAAAGTCATACCATTTTTTATATTCATACCCACACCTGTGATTAGTTTACAAAATTAAATGCATATTCCAGGAATTCATTAATATTTCCCTTAATGGCTCACTCCTATATAGACTACAGTTTGATTTGTTTTTCACTCTGACATCACATTGTGCTATATAAAGAATTGTGGTGTATGTCCCCATGGGATTACTATAAATTCTGTTTCAGTGGATCACACCTTTAAATTTCTTAGAGTCTCCACTTTGCTGGAATTAGATGCTATTTTGTGTTCATTGCAGAGCCATCCTGTTGTAAAGGAGGGAAAACCACACACAAAAACTCCATAAAGACTTGTATGTTGGGGTTTTCCCCCACCCCAGTTTTGGTGTCTCCACTTAATCTAAAATAAACTTGTTCAGACAAAGTACATGATTTCTTATTGTATGGCAAGCCAGAAGATGTCCATGATACTTTTCTCAGTTATGTAATTTATCCACACACACTTTTTTCTTTTAGATTAACATAGAGGGGGGCTGATATAATTAAATAAGTATACTGCACATTAAGGTTCATCCTTCTGAACTATTAACAATTTTTCAAGGGTTTTCTTTTGGGGGGGGCAGGAGTGGGAAGTGTGTCAAAGAGCAGCCTTCCCCCTCCTACACAAAAATCAAATTTGCAACAACAACAAATGTTTTGAAACCATTTTTTATTTTGGGAGGAGGCGGCTTGTTTAAAGGTTTAATATTTCCTTCCACCTTCACCGTTAGTGGAAAAATGGGGGGTAGAGGGGAAAAAGACGGACACATATATCTCAAAGGCTGCCACCACCACCTAGCACTCACACACTAAACCCAACAACCAAAATTTGACCAGGTATTTCCAACCACAGGAAACTAAAAACTTACGTGCCACAGGGAAAGAACAGGAAGGACCAAGGTGCACTAATACCCCAGGCCCCTGCAACAGTTGGGAATGGATTAAATTAAATATACCAGAGAGTCATGTCTAGTGACCTGCATCCACACACCACAAAGGATAGTGAAAAACACCTGAGTCACTGCCAACCTAGGCTGGGAGAAAATTCCTTCACAATCCCAAATGTGGCAATCAGTTAGACCCTGAGGACATGAGCAAAAACCAGCCAGCCAAGTACCTGAGGGAGAGAATGTTCCGTACCACCTCGGAGCACTGGCCCACTTTAGGCAGTGTCTCATCTCCAGCCATCATATCTCTGATGCTTCAGAGGAAGGAGCAGAGGTGCCAGAACAGGGAGAGTCTGGGGACCATGGCCACACCACTTTACCAGCCATAAGGACGAGGACAGGAGAGAGTGGGGGCCTTTTGGGTGGGGAGGGGCAGCATTTGGTGAGGGGCACCACGATTCAGGCACAGGCGGTCCTCCCTCAGTTAGGAAGCTTCTACCATCCTGGGAAGGAGACCAGAAAAAAACTTCGCAGAATACACTGGAAGGGAAATTAGGAATCCCTTCCTGACCCCTGCAGTTGGCTGGCTGAAGCTTTGAAGCCTTCATTTTTAGAAACACAATACATATGCCGGAAATAAGCCCTAGGGCTGCTGTGGGGGAAGAAAAACAAAACAAAACAGCAATACAGACATGCTCTAAATAAAGACATTTGAAAGTTCTGAATAAATGAGTTGTTCCTTTTCAAATCCTGGGGAAAGAAAACAAAGTAGCACACACCAGCTGTACTACTAGTATTTGTACAACTTAATATTTCAGATTCTCTGGTACAGTATGGCTGGAGTATGGAATCCAAATGCTCATTCATCAAAATACTCAGTGACAGGGTTTCCCTCCAAGTAGGGCTATTTAGTAGCTTTCTGAGGAACCATTTTTCTACTGGAAAAGGCTGATTCATTGAAAGGGAAACACTCCAACCAAAAAAGTCACCTTTGAGAAAAACTCATTTGGAAACAAAAGTTGAGGAAAAGCATTTTGATGAGTTTGAAATCTTCTATTTTGGGAATAGAATATTTCAATTCTGTATTTCAATTATTTTCCATTTTTTAATGAAAATGGTATAGTATTGTAAGTACAAATCCTCACCTCTAGAGGAGCCCCCCATCCATGGACGTAGCATTGTAGGAGACTGTCTGTCTTGACCCCCTTTTCAGACTGCTTTCTCAGCCACAGTGACCACTCTTAGCAAGTCTCGAGACTCTTCCCTGGAGTTCCTCAGTGCATTTTCTGTGGTGCCAAGTCACACAACAGTTCAGTTCTCTTCCATGACTCAGCTCTAAACATAGGGTCCTCTGCCCTTCCTAGGCTCAACTTCAGTTCCCTTACCCTTGTAGGCCCCAGCTCAGGAATCTCCCCACAAGACCCTACTGTACTCCCTATGGGTCTTTCAGTCTGCTGTCTAAAAAACTTTTCCTCCTTATTCCCTCCTTTAGTGAGTTCCCAGATCTATTTCAATAGTGCTCTCCCTGCTTCACCACCACAGCTGGGGTCAGTCTTTCTAATTCATTGCACAAAGCTGGGGTCACTAATGAGCCCTTATTTGTCAGAAAGTAGAAGGGATAGCTGCTAAGTCACATGCAAGGCTGAACCCAGCTTTCCTCAAAGGGCCAGCCGGCCTGCCCATCAAAATCAGAATGAAGCATTTTAATTGCCTTGAAATGATTTTGGAGGATGTAGGTGGGGATTTCAGTGCATGGGGATAGTTCAAAATATTTGGTTTCATTGCAGAATGACAGAAGCTTTGCAGTCACAAAATTCCCGCCAAATGACAAATCCAACTCCCACACAGTTCTACACCAAAGCTATTATTTGTTTTCTATGATTGGATATTTTGTGGGGGTTTAAAGTAGAGCTGGCTGGAGGATAACAATTATGTTTTGTGGCATCTTTTGAGGCTGTGATGCTTGTTTTCTTTCTTCATTAAAATGAAAACAAACCCTGTTGAACTGGGATGTGGGAGACCAGGTCCAAGTCCCTGCTCTGTCTCATTTAGAATAGAGTTTTTCATTTCAAATCGCTTTGAATTAGGTAGAGCAGGTACTTAACTGTGGATGTTCTTCATCCCAGACTGGTACCCTAACCACACAGTTACACATACTCTTCTGATTAAAAATTTGTCAAAATGTTTGGGCATTGACAAAATAGCATATTTTGCAGGAATAAGAATGTTCCAACCAATTCTAATTTAAAGGCTAGTTTAATTGGCAAAATGGTAACTTCTTAAGGACAATTTTCATTTTTCCTTTAATATCTTTTTATTCATTGGAAGGACGTTTTTGTCCTGTTTTTGCTCTCTCAGAACTTGGAACGCCACAAAGATTTTAAAAAAAACTATAATAAAGGGATTTAGAATTTATGCAAATACCAAGGAGGGAAAAATGGTAAATAGTGGGCTTTTCTGATAACATTGCTTTTAAGTCCACAGGACTCCATAAGGAATCTCAGTGAACTCAGTTCATTTATAGTCCTTTAAGTGGCCTGTTGGTTGCTTAATTTTTTTTGGAAATAGTTAGAGGTAGACAGACAGAGGATCTTTCTTTTCTTCTGCCGCACTATTTTTTTTGTTAAACACTCTAGCTAGTTTTATTTTGTACTGTGGACTTTATAGAAAATGTGCTTTCCATAGGAGAGGGAGAGCATTCAGTTACAACTGCTGCAAAAGTAAGCTTGCAAAATGTTTATGGCAAAATACCTGGCTTTAGACTCTGCTTTCTCAATGGAGATGTTGGTTAAGCCTAATTTTCAGTAAATGCAGGGGGGAAATGCTGTGTTGATGGGTTGAGAGTTTCATATGGCCCACACCCAGTCATTAATGAGCTGTTCCAAACTTTGCCTGTCCTATGCTAATAGCAAGGTTTGCTAATAACATGTAGGTTCCCATAATCATGTGGCAATTCTAGGGAGAGCGGATCAAAACTTCAAACAATCCAAGTAATGGCTCCCAACCAAAAAGAAATTTGATGAAAATATATATTTAGCTTGTGGTGTACTATGTGCTTCACAATATGCTGAGAGAGAAGGCTGTGGTTTGTTATTTTGAACTTTTTTGTATGCAAAAACAGCAACTCCTCCCAAAACCCCCAGGCATTCCAGTAAAGAGAGCTAGAGTCTACACACAAATGTGGTGGAAGATAATGTGGATATATACACTACATTTATTTCTGATTTTATTTCTGTATTATTTATGCTCCCACATCAGTCTTTTTGAGAAATCTTGTTTATGGAGATTACTCTCAGGGCTACAAATATTGCAAGTTGGTGGGAGGGAGGCAGGTCTATTCTGTCCCCAAACCATGCCTGCCGATGGACCTGGTAGGCCATGGAGAGGGCAATACAATGTACTATCCCAAAGAATGCTGAAATAAGTCTTTGTGCACTTCCTGGAGCTCTGAGAGGGACTGTCTCATGACACCATGCACTTTACCCCCTCCTCAGAGTCATAGCTAAATGCCATGAGCTGGTCCTAAACCTGAACAATTTAAAAGATTCACTCATGTCTTCAGTATAGATGGGCCAAACTGTGAAATTCAGCCCTGGATCTGAATCTGAGGGTCTGCTTAAGCTTACCACAGCAATTAACCTGCCTTCAGAATCTGGAGTTAGATATGAACTCAAATCCCCTCTCCTCTCTGATACACTGTGAGGAGGCAGCCCCACCCCACACTAGGCCCAGCAGCATAAGACCAGTAGCTCTAGTGGCAGAAGTCCTGCCCCCCTTGTACTGGGCATGTGCCAAGTGCTCTGGGAGTATAAAAGGAGAGAACTCAGCTCAGCCTGAGCTGGTGGCCACAGGGGAAGGACCTATCCAGGAAGCTTCTGTGGAGAACCAGCCACCACCCTTGAACTCACTAGGACCTGAAGCTTCCCCTGGCCAGTATGAAGCCCGACTGTGGGTGAATCCTGATAAGGCAACGGACTTGGAGGCCCATGGAGAACCCTCACACACTTCTGAAATTTAGCGGTGTTTGGTGCTGGACCAGAGTTTGGATTCAGATCTATCTCTAAGCCTGAACAACTACTTGTACATATATTTAATTTCTTTTGTGTTCTTTTGCCTGGCACATTTGTCACTACTACTTTCCTTGGCCTGTTTCAAAGCTGTTATCACAATTAGATTCTGGCTAAAGGAGCTCTTTCCAAAGAAAAGCTAGATATAATTTTCCATGGTGTGAATTAACACACTTTGAACTTTGGCTCACCTGGGTAAAACTAAGCAGACTTAAATATACTAAAGTTTATATATTTATGCTTCATGTCACCTTCAGCTACACAAACCCTTCAGACAGAAATCCAAAAGCCATCAAACAATCAGAGCAGCAGAGACTGCTGAACTGAACCCTGACAGTTTTACTCAGCGGATCTTTGTGTTGCAATGTCATGAAGCAAACATGGCGGTAGAGGCCAGACAATCAGAAATCAGCCAACCCTCTACTGCTCCCCTCTTCCTCACTACCATCTACTGTAGATTCCAGGAAGAGAGGGAGGAAAACATGTTTGCCATACTTTCTACTCTTTCTGATTTCAGGAATCCATGGATTGGGCTTTATAGCCCAAGTCAAAATTCTCTCATGCAGTAATATGGTTAAAGGTAACTTCTAAGCCTTTAGTCAGTGGGGCTCCTCATGGGCAAAGAAGTCGACCAACTTGGATGCCCCTGCAGTATGATGGCCTAAAACAGGATTTGTGCCTCATGCAGCCACAGGTTACGTCAAATTAGGGAAGCAGTATAGTTTAGTGGATAGGGCACTGAAGTGAGAATCAAGAGAGTGGGATTCTAATACCTAGCTCAGCCACTGACCTTATAAGCAAACTAGGAAAATATGGTTGTGACAGGGTCAGGCCAAATGGATACAGTAGAGCGTTCCTACTGGGAACCAGGAAGTGGGCGGGCCCGCCCACTGCTAACCAACACCCCCTCCCCCCAGCCTGAGGGGAGGATCCACAGGGCCTGGAAACCAAATAATCCTGGGGGACAACTAAAGAGATAACAGGGAGTGAGGTCAAAGGGTCAAACAAAGGGAAGCTGACAGGGACCCCTGAGCAGAGAACCCACAGCGCCCACTGCTCCTCAAAGGTGTCAAGGGAGCCAGTGGACGCCACCCAGAGGAACTCTGCTCAGATGCGTGAGTGGATGGAGGATTGGGAATAGGCCCCATAGTCACAGGAGACCCCATCTGCCAACCTCCTCTCCTTGGTTTTATAGATGGCCATTTTAGCCAGGGCCAGGAGAAGGTTGACCAGGAGGTTGTGTGGCTTTGTGGGGCCACAGATGGAGAGTGCATAGATGAGGCGGTGAGGGGAAATGTGCAGCCAGAAGCATAACAAAATATTTGTGAGGAGCTGGAATAGGAGCTGCAACCTGTCACACTCCAAGTAAACATGCGCCAGGGGCTCCCTTATGCTGCAGAAAGGGCAGGTGTCCGGGACGGGGGTAACCATGCCAAATACACACCCATGCTCACATCCCCATGAAGGAGCCACCATATGATATCCCCAGCAGGCCACGGGACCAGGTAGGCTGGCCCACCAGGGCTCCTCACCCTCTGGAGATGTCAAGAGGGGTGCGAGGGTGAGGAAGTGAAGGGTGTGGAGCACAAGCATGTAAAGATATTTCCTTGGTGCAGTCTGGAAACAAACTGGCTGCAAATTGTGCAGCCAGCTCACAGTGAAGGGACAGGGGGGCTGGTTCGGTCCACGGGGCAGGGGCCCGATGAAAAGGTCTGGAGGGTCAGGGTGGAGGGTGGGCAGGGCATTCCCTCTCACAGAACCCGGTCAAGGTATGCCCGAGCAGCGGGCGGCGAAGCGACCTTCACCTCCTGAAGTATGTGCTGGGGAGTACGAGGCCTGGAGAGCCCCAGGCGCAGAGTGAGCGTCAGAGGATCCAGCCAGTGTCCCTAGTCGTAGTCCAGGAGGTCTCCGACTCTGGTGACTTCTGCCAGAACCAACTTCTGGTGCACCAACGGGGACTCCGTCACCTGCACATGGAGCTGGGGATTGTGTAGCAGGGGCTCCACGAGGAGAGCTGCTCCCTCAGTGTTCGCCACAGACCTGGTTGCTAAGAATAGCTTTCAGGTCCGGAAGAGGTCCTGATAGAAGACCGGCAGCCTGAAGAGGTCTCGCGGAAGATTTCTTGGATGCAGATAAAGGAGCTGCCAGTCATATCTGAGCCCTCGGAAGTGGCACATGAAGGCATGCACCAGTACTTTCCACGCCAGACTACCTGCACCATAAAGGAGCTTCTGCAGGGCCTGGAGGTGGAAGACTTGGACCTGAATGTGTAGACACTTCAGTTCCTGCCCTCCCTCCTCCAGGGGAAGATGGAGGACTCCTGCAGAGACTCAGTGCAGTTCTGCCTAAAAGAACTCCAGAATCACCGTCCGGAGATCGGCCAGGAAGCCCGGGGCCGGGATCAGGGTGTTGAGCAAGTACCAGAGCATGGACAGGACTAGCACCAGTGCCCTCCCTCAAAGGGAGAGGCACCGGAGTAATCCTGTCCATTTCCGGAGCCGCTCCGTCATCCTGCCTGTTAAACCATGCCAGTTTTCTGGTGGAGATGGATGTGTGGCTGAAAGGTAAACGCTGAGATAGAGCAGTGAACCCGCGCTCCACTGGATGGCCTGAAGCATGGGTTGGAGGGAGCTCGCCTGCCACCCGTCCCCGACCACCAGGCCAGAGCTCTTGACCCAGTTGACCTGAGCGGAGGAGGCTGCTGAGTAGATGGCCTGGTAAGCCTCCACTCGCGCCAAGTCACCTGGGTCCTGGACCACGAGGAGCATGTCATCGGCATACACTGACAGGACCAGCTGCAGCTCCAGCTTTCACAGCATTAACCCAGCAGCACCAACCCCATCAACCTCCTGTGGAGGAGGCAGACTAAGGGCTCGATCACCAGAGTGTACAGTTGGCCCGAGAGGGGGCACCCCTGCTGTACTCCTCGTCCAAAGCTGACTGGTTCTGTCAGGGTCCAGTTGAGTCTGACCAGACAAGTAGGTCTCTACATGGGGCAAGGCAGACACCATGAGGCAATGGACACCATGCTTCCTGGTCAAGGTGGGGAAGGGGCCCCGGCTGCTAAAGATGGTAGCAGAGGCTGTGGTTGGGAGAGATGACGCAGCGGCAGGCAAGGGGGTCTCTGCCACCTGGCATACACCCTAGGGGCTGGAGGAGGGGCACCCGCAGAGCTGGTGGAGGGAGCAGCGTGGATGGATGCCACGGCCGGTGGCAGGGTCGTGGCAGTGGGGGCAGCCCCTGCCCTGGAAGGCATGGTCTTTTTAGTGGGGCCCTTATTCTTCTTTCCCTGGCCTTTCCTGCCGGCTGGGGGGATCCCCCAGAATTGGAAGGAGCGAGGGACATGGCAGCAGTGGAGGTCTCCCCAGTACTAGCCGCTGCCAGAGCCCCAGTGGGGTTGGTAGCAGGTGGTTCGGCAGCAGCGGTTGAGGTAGAAGCTAGTGGAGTGGACGCGGGGGCAGGTGGAGGAGGGGTGATGGGGTCAGCTTGAGGGGTCTTGTCCACTGTGTCCCCCACCATAATGGAGGGGGAAGACAGTGAGGGAGGGTAGGGAAAGAGGGAAACCACTCCTCCCCACTAGGCTGCAGGCAGGGGAGGAGGGAGCCAGAAGGGGAGGGCTAAATGGGTAGGTGGGGGCTATCAAAGACTGAGGGGGAGGGTCACTCACCAACTTGAGATAGAAATCTGGCTCTCTAGCTGCACTAGGGAATCGGGGGATGTAACAACATGGGGGGGTTGCAGTGAACCAGGGGTCAAACTCAAATTGGGGAGGGGCACAATCGCATGGGAGGAGGCATTGTCGCATGAGGGGAGGGGCTAATCAGGGCTGGGAGGACCACAAGGAGAAGGGGACAAACAGGTTGGAGGCAGGACAGAGAGACCCAGGGGCTGGCTTCAGGGCAGGGGCGGGGCAAACAAATCTGTAGAGGGAAACGGGCGAGGCAGACAAACAAACTGAGGCTGGGGAGGGGCAAAGGCCGTAGGGACAAATGGGGTAGGCAGCAAGGGGTAAAGCTGGGGGCCTCTTGCAAAGGAGAGGGGGTCAGTCCAAGGGGAATATGTGCGCCCACAAGCAGTAGTAACCATAGGAACTGTACAGTATCTATTTGAATGAAACAATTTTTCTTCCAAAAGCCTATAGAAATTATCAACCATTTTATTTATATTTTATTCCTTTTTAGAAACCATGAAAGTAAAAATGGGGAAGATTCTGGCAGACTAGGAAATTTTCCCCACTGGTAAATGTTTGTTTATTTATCTTTATTTCTCCTCTTTCTATAGTAAAAGCTCTTGGAAGTATTGAGTAGGCCAACACGCCCAGCTAACTCTTATGTTCTCTTGAAGGGCACTGATGCTTTTGAGTGCTGTCAGAGGTTCCACAGCTCCCCTGAGAGAGAGGGGACCCTTTGTGCATATCAAAATTAATATTCATGTCTTGGATGTGGGTGTTGGAGTCAGCAGAACTGAGCTGCTGCCAGATGTGAATATTAAGAATGTGCATCCAGTCCAGAAGAATGAGACATTCAATGAATCTGGTGGAAAGCATATTTTGTAACTGCTAAAATAATTTATTTTCACTGAAGTCTCTGACTCCTGGCTCAGTTAAGTGAACTTTGATTCAAGTGGAAAGAAAAATGAGCTTCCCGGAATGTTAAAATGGCAACATTGGAAGACGGTTATGAAAGTGAATGAAACCAGGAAGAAGACACCCTTACAAATATTTTACATCATCCACCTATGAGCTACCGCAGTGAACTATGCTCCATTTATCCAGCTCCTGGCAGACCTAATGCTGTTGGTCATCACTAAGTTCAGTAAAAGCATTTTACTCACTTCCTTTAGTGACTTATTGATCTTTAAACTTAGATGGTTTTTAGAGTAATCATGATAGTATCTGATTGATTGTGGAAAAAGTCAGTGGTGTGCCTGGAGCAGCCACTCCATAAAGATTTCTGTACCATGCCAGACCACAGCAGGACCAAATGATAGGAAATGTGGGGCACCACCTCAGCTTTGCCTGGTAGAATGCTGGCTTTTCCCTTTTCCCTAATTGTCTTCTGTCTCTCTTTGCAACCCTCACAGTCTGTGGGCTTGTAAAGCACTGGAGTCCCCACTTCAACGAAAGTTTGTGCTGCCAATTATTATTTATTTGCATCGTGAAAGTACAAACACAGAATAGAAGGATCATCCCTGTGCTGCAAAGGTCACAGTCCAAGAGTGAATGTTACAGAGATTATGACAGGAGTGGGATGGAGGAGAGGGAAGACAAGGAAATCAGCAGCAAGAATATAGGCCAACTATGTGCCCAGCTAAATGGTCTTGAGTCTTATTTTAATAGGAGACATTAATTACAGATTACTTAGGTCATAAGATCTTTGAGTCAGGGCCCATCTTTTTGTTGTATGTGTCTAGCATAGTTGAATCCTGATTCCTGACTGGGGTCTTTAGGTACTACAACACCACAAATGAATTGTAACAGATTAATTAGATAACTATCAGAAGCCCCTACCTGCTAAGACTCTAACCCTTTGCAACTGGGTTTATATTGCAGAAAACCTGAAGCTTGACAAGGGATCTAAAGAAGGCTTTGTGAACTAGGGTCTGTTCTCTTTCCCCCAAATCACAAGTTAACACTTCAAGTTAACTATTGAATGAAATCATTAAGACAAAGCATCCAGTCATCCCTCCAATACCACTTTATTACAAACTGACAGGAAACCATCTTTAACCTCACCATGAGTGGTTTGTCAGGTAATCCTGATATTATAATTGTTGGTAAAGTAGGAAGTTGCCCCCTCAGTGATCTAACTGAAGTCCCTACATGGTTCTTGATAATGGGGGTGGGGAGAAAGGTTTAGTTTCCCCTTGCTACCATGAACATTCTTCTCCTATCAGAAATCATAAGAGACTGAGAATGCTACTAGTATGTTTGAAAAATTCTGCAGAATAAGTGGCCAGGTTTCCTAATGAACAGTCTGTCACTCAGTTCTGGACTGTGGCACTCCACATTACATCTCAAAACATAGCTGAGGGATGCTTTACAACCTGGCTTAGTCCCCTTCTGGATGGTCACCAGTCTGTTGTAAATGGACCCAAATGCTAGGTCCCCTTGATGTAACTGTTCTGCCAAGTGATATCAACAAAGGCCAGGTTCAAACATCTAGGTGTTCCTTTAACAATTAAACACCACTGGCTCCCAGGAAGCTGGAAAACTAAATACCTTCCCTGTGAGCCCTTAATAGGCACTACTTCCCCATTCACAAGCACTGAGTCTCTGTCTGAAAAAAGGAAAACTTTATTGGGAGAGGGGAAGTGGCAGGGAGAATACAGACTCAAGTTGCAAAAACCAGCTGTAATAAACCATTAATATCTGTATATGACTAAGCAAGACTCCCTCTCACCCATCCCCAGAAAAGTCTTGGGCAATAGTCTTTCAACTCAGGTCTCTGCCTGCAGTATGAGGGTTCAATAAGGCAATGTTCAACAGCCACTCCCACTCCTCTCCCTCTGTATCCCCAGGTACTGTTGTCCAGGGTTGGCAGAGTTCCAAGTTCAAGCAGGTCCGTTGCCAGCCCTTAAAGGAAGTGCTTTCCTGGTACGCTTTGTGTGCTGCACCACCTAACCCAGTAATTCCAGCTTTAATAATGCTTGATATATGAATCTTCAGCAGATTTCCTCAGCTATGCTGCTGCCTTCTGTGCCACCTCAGGTCACAGAGGCTACCCTTCTGAAAGTCCTCAGAGATAAATTAATTGCATATACGAGCCCAGAGTCCTTATCACCTAGAATGTGCCCTCACCAGAAGATAGAAAACATTCTCTCCCTTTGTCTTTGTCCAGACTCCATTAGGCAAGTGTGCTAGACTGAGGTTCTGGATAGGGTGACCCATCACTCTAAGCACAGCTGGTGTAGTTCTCGTGCCTTTCATTACCTGACAAGAATAATGAAGCTTTATTACCTCAAAACTTAACAGAATTTGGACCAAAATGTTCCAAGCTGTCACATAATTCAAATGCATATGTGGCCTGCTTCATTCAGTCATTTCCTCTTGCTCACCAACAGCTTCCAGCAAAGAGCTCCCTCCTCCATGGATCCTCTATCCATCTGGAATTCTGCAGTAGCTCTGGACTGCTCTTTCCCCAGCTCACCAGCAGATGGTTGTAGCAAGCTCCCTACTCTTTAGAGCTTCAGGCCACAGGCCTTACATGTGCTTCTAAGCCAACCAGGTCTAGGCTGGGTCTTGTTCATACCTCTGGGTCTCTAAGGATTCCTCCCAGTCTCAGACTTCATCTGAAACCTTCCTTGGGACATGTAACTCCACAGTCTAGCTTTCTCAGACCTCCTGACCCCCTAGTTGCTTACACATGCTCCCCAGGGCTCCGCCTAGGTCTAGGCATGCTAGCATCTAGTTTAACCCCTTTGGGGATAATGTAACAGGAAAGCAAGAATACAGACTTAGCAAAGGAATTTCTTAACCACAGACACTTGACTCTTAAGAAGAGAAGTTACAAATCTTTTCAAAGCAAGAAAAATCCTGAGACACACCCTCCCCTAATCTGATCTCATACCTTCTGTGAGTCAGAGGTCTTGTCAACATTGCAGTCTTCCCTTTCTCCCTCCAGCCTGGTCTTCTTGCATATGGTGATGGATGGCCCCCTCCACTGAGAAATACTTCTTCTTAAATACAAACATCATCCCTTTTGCAATGTACCCAGGCTGAGAAGCTGAAGATCTACTCACTCTGTCAGAAGGTGCATAAAGAATAGCAGGAGCTCAGCAGCTACTCAAGTGAGTGGCATGGCCTGCATATTGGCTCCAATGGAGTCATGACTGATAGTTGCAAGTAATCAGCAGCCACAGAAATGGACAATAAATGCTATTTTGTGGCATCAACAGACATCATGTCCAGGAAAAATGGCAGACCATCAGAGGGCACAGTGATACATGAGGCAGACACCTTTGGGAGAGGACACTGAAGTAACTATATATTTATCCTCATTCACTTGCTCATGTTCCATTGTAAAAGGCAAATCTGATACAGTGGCATGTCAGCTTAGGCCAGTGGAAAGGATAGCATCAATTTTTTGCAATAAATATCCATGCCTTCCATTATAGAGGCCATCACTTACTTGAAATTTCACACCAAACAATCTACAGTCCACTGTCATGGGAAGACTGGCCACTTCACATCTCATGCCAGCAACACCTGAGTTTAATCTGGAGTCTATTGTGGCAATTTTAGTGCTAAGGATTCTGAGTTTGATGTCCATGTGGCTGTGAAGAAGCTAGGATTCTATAGCCATTTTCTGTACCTCTGAAGTCAATACAATGAGAGCTTAGGCCTTAGCTGACATTGGTGGTATCTGACCAATCACCTTCCCCGAGGGATGCAACAAGCAAAATTAGGCCTGGTTAACTGTGGCTTTCATGCTGGTAAGTCATATCTGTATCTGATAAACATGGAAACAAAGACTGTTGAGGAGACACGACACTTGCTAGGAAATTCAGCAGTGTGGATGTTAGTGTGTGCGGGGGCGGAGAGTATAATTCAATAAAAAAGATTAATTTTGATTAATCAAGTTGCTCCCAAGTTAGATACATTCATTGTTCCACAGCAGGATCTATGGTGGACAGAACACTATGGACTAGGCTATGCCTTCGGTTAATTTGGATGAACCCTCACTCCCACGACCAAACTGCCTGAACCTTAGCTCCATATTGCGGGAGAATGGCAGGGCATCAGATCTTGGTAGGGAACTTAGCTCCAGGTCTGGTGTGGAGCACAGCACCTGCTCTCCAAATACCTGCCCTGGAAGAAAATGAGTGGGAAGGAAGTAGAGAAAAGCAGAGAATGGGTAGAATCTTGGCTTTCACTTGCTGGTCGGAGCATCTTGCCAGGTGCAAAGGCGGAAGTAAACTCAGACAAGGGCTACACTAACTTACTTTCCACTACAAGAAAGAGAAGTCATAGGTGAGCAGGTTAGGAATTGGGCCTCATATAGGTCCCTCTGAAGCACAATATCTCCTGGATATTCTCCTGCATCTTAGGGCAGGTCTACTCTACTGCCTAAAATGATCTAACTTACATCACTCAGGGGTGTGAAAAAGCCACCCGCGGGAGAAACACAAGTTACAGCAAATTAAGTGCTGTCCATACCATGCTATGCTGGCAGGAGATGCTGTCCCACCGACATAATTTCTGCCCCTTGTGGAGGTGGCATAATTATACCGATGGGAGAGAGCTTACCCATTGGCATAGAGCATCTTCATTAGACATGCTACAGCAGCTCAGCTGCATCGATGTAGCACTTCCAGTGTAGACCTGCCCTTACACAACACACCTTGCTGAGGGCAGGGCCTAAAAAGTACTGTCTAGCCCTGTGCAATAACAGCAAAGGGAACAATAGCTAAGACCTTCCTTCCCCTTTAACATTCCTTTGTGATGCCCTGACTCTGAGTGAATATAAAAGCCAAGGTTAGAAAGGGAAGTTTTAATACATATCTTCCCCAATCATAAATATATACCTTGGGTCATGCAAATAATATGTAATTACATGCTCTATAACAAGGAAATACAGCGAAGACATAAGAATACAGACTGTAATAGCCGAGAAGGAAAGTTTCTGAGCCTCACCACTGGTCTTTCACTTTTTTGTGTGCATAACAGAGAAGAATAGTCTTGGATTCCATTCCTAGCTCTGCATTTCAACAATAGGGTTTTCCCAGGAATTGATTAATTTTATAATGTAATCTAGTGTTTTCTTCTGGAATTAGAAGTCACAGAAAACACCAAGAACAAATTCTACCTCTCAGTTACACAGTTCTAGCATTTATACCACAATGTTCTCAGCATTATGGTATCTCAAGCAAAGGGAACAGATTATAGAACTGTGATTCACCTGAGGCAGAGATCAGTGGAAATACTCTGGTTTTACACAAATATAAATTGCAAAGTTTAAGTAGACTGATCTTTAGTCTGTCAGACAAAGGCATAACAAGATCTGATGGTGGCTAGAAGCTGAAACTTGACAAACTGAGACTAGAGACAAGGCACACATTTTTAATAGTGGGTAATTAACCACTGGAACAATTTACCTCGGGATCTGGGGGATCATCCATCACGTGACCTCTGTAAATTTAGCTTGGATGTCTTTCTAAAATATATGTTCTAGCTCAGCTAGAAGTTAAGGACTTGGTGAAGGAATTACTGGGTGGAATTCTATGTGCTATATTATACAGAGAGGTCAGACCATGTGATCATAATGGTTCCTTCTGGCCTTATCATTTTTAAAAAAATCTATGAATCTTCAGTAAGTAGCTTGGTGAATTTTTACCTTTGGCCATTGCAAACCATTAAATATTTTAGGGCTAATGGAGTGTAATTGAAGAGGAAGAAATCAGGGTTGTACGTCAAGGCAATGAGTCAATTTTGCCACTTATCTGGAAACCCAAGTGTTGTTGAAGAAGCATTGGTATGAAAAGAGGCATGTTTTGAGGCATGAATCACTCTCTCGTGAGTCCAGAATGGTGATTCATCTGAGATGGTACTGGAATAGTACAGATGTGTATACAGGAAAATACTTGGTACCTTTATGACATCTGCCTACAAGAGGAACTCCTGTCATTCCTGCTGATTCAAAACACTGAAACAGAACTGCTGGAAGAATTACCCCAGTGACAGACTGGGGTAGCATGTTATGATGCTTCTCAGTACACTCAGGGCTGTGAGTCACTTTGTTACCACCTGCTTCCAGTGTGAGGGAGTCTTGCATGTACCAGAGAAATGCTAGCTCCCTAACGCAATCAGCCTGTCAGACACTCAAGAACTGTCCTCTGGGCTTCACCAGCCCTATCTTTGCCTTACAGATTGCACACCAGTCCCGAGTTCATTCAAAGTGTCCCCCTGTTGTGTCTAGCCCCCAACCACTGAATATCCAGAGAAATCCCAGATCCTCTGTTCTCAAAAGAACAGTGTACCACGGTTTACCAGCTTTACTTTAGATCACCTTTCCTGTATTACAAAGAGCACTTGAGTTCAATTATAAAACAAAAGGAAATTTATTTAAGAAAGAATAGGGATTCAAATAGAAATCAGAAAGAGAGATGAGAACAAATGGTTACATATAAAGCAACATCATAAAGTACATTCGAAAGCCTAAACTTAACTAATAAGTTACCATTCTGTCTAAAGAAGCTTTTCTCACACAAAGATCTCTCCAGAGTTTTCAGCCAAGCCTGGGTGAGATCCCTTTTTCCATAAAGCAAACTCGCTGTTCATTTACTTCCTGGGTGAAGGATGCCAAGGTGTCTCTTTGCACCTCTCAATATACCAGAATAGACCTTTGATGTTCACCTCAAGAGAGGGTTCCCCCACTGTCCCACTGTTTACCTCTTCCTATTAGTTTCCTTCTCAAGTGTCCACCAGCTCTTCATTAGCATTTGACTCAGAATGTTAACAGACTTCTATTGTATGACAACACATAAGGTTAAGATTTTGTCACAGTTATTTTTAGTAAAAGCCAGAGACAGGTAAAGGCAATAAACAAAAATTCATGGAAGCCCGTGACCTGTCCCTCACTTTTACTAAAAATAACTGTGACAAAATGGGGCTGATAGAGAGAAGAGAGGCCAAACACTGGCCACTGCTGTGGATGACAGTTCTGCCTGGCCCCCCACCACCTGTGGCGACTCGGTGTTCTGGTGCCCCCCCACCGTCCATGGCAGCTCAGAGCTCTGGGGCTGCCAACTGGAAGCTCCAGGGTCCCCGTGCCAGCTGTGGCATCTGAGAGCTACGGGATCCCCTGCTGCCCAAAAGCTGTGGGGGCCCCTGCCACCCACAGCAGCTCAGAGCTCTGGGTCTCCCCACCACTGCAGCAGCTGGGAGCTCCAGGGCCCCCACTGGCTGACAGCTCCAGCCCCGCCACCCAAGGGCTGATGCGGAAAATGTCATGGAGGTTCCTGGAAATCATGAAATCCGTGACTTCCGTAACCTCCGTGACATAATCTTGCCTTAACAATACATAATGGTCTCCGCGGAGAGAAGTGTCTCCCACCTCCTGTCTAGAGTGGTTTCCTGAAGACACGCTACCTTTGAGTGACCTGTTTTTAACTAGAGACCTAGACAACATATATTTTAATGTACTAACTCCTCACATATTCTCTGTACATACATCTTGCAATGGTTATGATGCCCTATGAGACAAGTTTTCATTAGAGACCTTACATGACATTCTGTTTGTGATCCCCAGGGATCTCGGTATCCCTATGTACTCCAGTGCCCTCTGCCAGTTAGCATCCAGTGGTTCTTGGTCACACATGGACTATGTCAAGGCCATATTTCTGAAGAAGATAGCTCAGTGCTAGTAAACAGCATTAACAGCTTTGAGACTTGTCATGTTCTCTTTTCGTGTCTGTTCAATATTACCCAAACGTCCTGACTGCTCCCAGAGATTAGTCCCAGTTTTATTTTATTTTCTGAATAAATGCAATTTTTAAGATTAGATCTATATTTTCCTAAGATCTTACTATTTACTTTGTGGTATCCTTTCTTTCTTAAATGTCCAAGTACCTACTTTTACAGACCTTAATAGAAAGGGAAGCCCAAGACCGTAAAATCTTGAGAAAGGATTCCTACAACCTGAAAAATAAATACAAATTATTTTGGTTTCTGAGGAACAATTTGTGTCTTTTAAGTCAAACATGAGTCTTCCAAGCAGACTGAGACTTCTCTCTGTATAATAATTCTGTTGTTCTGTTGAAATGGAAATCATGTAGATTTCTGTGTTCTCTGGAGCTTATCTTTTTGCATTGCCATGTCATCCGGTGAGCTAGCTGGGTGAAAGTGCAAGAAGCTCAGTGGTTTTCTCATCCAAATTCTGAGTGAAAAGATACTAATGCAGAAAGAAGCAGGCTCTAGAGCAGGTAGAAAGATGAGAGCCCATAGTAAATAACTGTATATAAGAAGCAACTTTTGCTGTAGCTCAACTGGGGACAAAAAACCATATACACACTCCCCATATATTTGTGATAATTAGAAGGATGAAAACATCATTCTTACAAAAAAATTGTTACAAAGATATGCTTTGGTTATTGAATGTGATTGCCCCTGAGTTCACCAAAATATTATGATATTCAAAGGGAGGGGGAGGAGCATAAAATTCACAACTACAAAGCCAGTGTTAAAGATCCACATTCTATAGGAGCTATTAGTCACTCATAAATGTACTATCAGACAGCTCTCTAAATGTGTAATAATTTTCACTATGGAGAACTGCTACAGTCAAGTGTGTAGACCATATAACTACACAATTGTTAAAACATTATCTATCTTCTAGATTGCTGTGTACAGTGAATATATATTTAGTTATCAACAAAAGGTCTGTATTTTTTCAGCACTCCTTGTTTTCTTTATCTTCAGTGCATGCAGCTAATATTTATGTTCTCTTTTGCCTTTCAATCAGCTTACTGATCTGTCAAAATTATAACTTACTATTTGAAGTTTGTTGATCTAACACAATTGTGAATCTCTCAGGATCTCTTGATTCGGATATTAAAATATTTTTTCCTCCAGCAACAGCATTAGAAGTTATAGTATGCGCTATAAAATCTTTTCATTAATTCATCTACTGACACTCAGAAATATACAGTCCTTTTGCGGGGCTTTTTACTGTAGGATCAAGATTTTTACTTTATGATCCTTCTACTGCCTTTTTCGATGGATCATTTTAGATTATGAGATTTCCAGGACATATCAGACAGAGCTTATTCCATGGATCTATATTTTTCAAAGTACCTTGGAAGTCAAACTGACTGTTGCTAACCGGGGGAGTTTGCATCCAAATACACAGCACAATTGACAAGATTAGTGCTGTAACACACAAAGCTCATTGGACTCAGTGCAGCTCTTACTGAAAATTCTAATCCCTTACATGATGCCAACAATATATTCTTCGGCTCTAAGATTTTGTATGAGAGCTTTTCTTTCATCGTGCCTTCGTTCCAATGTTTCCTTTATACAGAATTTGTCCTCTTCTTAATGCCTTTCCTCCCTTTTTACTCCACCACCACAGACTGTAAAAATACGGTATATTCTGATTGAGGCATTACTAGAATCATGCATGCTTTACTTGACTTTAATGCTTTAGACCTTATGAGAAAGGGTCATATTGTTGCTGAATGTATCAGTTAATTACGTCTCCTTTAACAGTGTTGAAATTCCCTTTTCAGCTCTTTCTTATGCATATATAGTTCACCTGGACTCGTCCTAATCAGTCATATTTTTCAATAAAACATTATAAGTCTAACTTAATGGGAAAAATTTCTATGCAGGCAGAGTGCTAGTTTTCAAAAAAATTAAATTATCTTGACCTCCCTCATTGATTTTACCAAAAAGTTTATTTTATGGGCTGAATCTTTGCCAACTTTTTAAAAAGTATAGATTCCATGTGATTTTGTATAAAGTCAGCTCAAAATAAAATACATTTCTTTATTTCTATGTTATTTTCATATAATTTAAGAATGGCCAAACTGATTTTTTTATTCAGTTAAATAATGCTAAGTTTGGACAGAGATCTGCTCTGTCATGTTTTAGCTTGGAACAATTTTTTACAGTTTAAAAGACAGTTTGTAATGGATGCTGAACAAACCTCAACTCTTCTAGCCAAGAGCTGTTTATAATGAATGTCAGAGAGTAAAATGGTGGTGAAGATGAAGCTAGTAGCACAGTATTGCTTTTGACGAAAGCATAAGCTACCAAAATCTGCTTTGATTTCTAGCTACCAAATCTTGTATTTGAACATTTGGGCTCCGAATACAAACGACAGATGAGCCAAACATCTTCTTACTTAGAGTCTACCTTTTAAAAAAAGGAATATACCTATGGATCTCTTGGATGGGCCATCTTGTTCCCCCTTCAAATGACTTTGAATAAGGTTGGATCGGTGTACTAGATTCACTGCAGCAACAATGCCAGGCTCTACAGTAGATCTACAGCTGGTTGGGAAATGATGGCTTTTCCTCACAAAAACTGAAATAAAAATGTGCTGCTCTCAGGGCCACCCAGATGTGTGGGGGGCGGACAAGTGGGGCAATTTGCCCCAGGCTCCGCAGGGGCACCCAAGACAACAGCTGAGGCCCTGCCCCTCTACCGGAGCCTCAGCCCATCCAGGAGCATCCTGGCCAGCTGCAGCGGGGCCCCTGAGCTCCGCCCCACTCAGAGCCGCGTGGTCAGGGGGCGGGGCTGCGATCTCCAGCGGGACCTGAGTTCCCTCCGCTCGGACTGGAGCTCCCAGCCCCGCCCCCTGACCACGCAGTTCTGAGGGGGGCAGAGCTCAGGCCTTGCCGGAGCCACAGTATAACGCTGTTCAGGTATGCGAGGCGCTGAGGCTCCGGGGTGGATTGGCTAAGGGGCAGGGAGTCCCGGGGACAGTGAGGGGACAGAGGATGGAAGGGTTGGATTGTGGGTGTTCTGGGGGTCTGTCAGGACTCAGCGGGGGGGTGGAGAAGGGTTGGGGCAGGCAGGGGACAGGGAGCAGGGGTGGGGTCCTGGGGTGGTGGTTGGGGGGGGTCTCTGGGGGATGGTGAGGGTACGAGGAGCATGATGGGTAGGGGATTCTGAGGGGGGGTAGTCAGAGGGCAGGAAGTGGGTGGGGGTCAAATACAGGGCAGGGCCAGGCTGTTTGGGAGGCACAGCCTTCCCTACCCTAAAGCTCATTCAGCAGTTTGAGGCTTACAGAAGAGCCAAGCTGTTAGCTTTTCCATTAGGGCTACCATCCCTTTCACTTCTCAAATGCCAAGTTATAGTCTATATTTAATTTCAGTGCCATAGGGAGATTCATGTCAGGGGAGGGTAGCTTCATTTAAAATTAGCCACTGGGGGAGGGATCACATGAGAAGAGCAATATCCTTCCCAACCGTACCAAGGGAGACCCCCCGCTCCCTTGCATTCCCTGAGGCTTCAGAGGGGTTAATTCAGTGGTTCTCAAACTTTTGTCCTGGTGACCCCTTTCACACAGCAAACCTCTGAGTGTGACCCCCCGCCCTTATAAATTGAAAACACTTTTTTATATATTTAACACTATCATAAATGCTGGAGGCAAAGCGGAGTTTGAGGTGGAGGCTGACAGCTCGCGACCCCCAGTAATAACCTCGTGACCCCCTGAGGGGTCCTGACTCCCAGTTTGAGAACCCCTGGGTTAATTTAATTTTAGCACCTTGTGTCCATTCACATGCATGTGCTATTTTGAGCATTTCAGTTTTCACAGCATAGGCTCATCCAGATTCTGGAACAAGCTCAAATGCTCAATTCGTGGAGTATGTACATAAGCTATACTAAAGACAAACAGTAACCATCTCCAGTTTGTGAGGGACCCCATGGAACCAATGTCTAAGAAACAGATACATTCATGGAGGTTAAGTCTATTAATGGCTATTAGCCAGGAGGTGTAAGGAATGGTGTCCCTAGCCTCTGTTTGTCAGAGGGTGGAGATGGATGGCAGGAGAGAGTTCACTTGATCATTACCTGTTAGGTTCACTCCCTGTGTGGCACTTGTTATTGGTCATTGTTGGTAGACAGGATACTAAGCTGGATGGACCTTTGGTTTGACCCAGTATGGCTGTTCTTATGTTCTAACCTAAATGAACCCAAAGTTACAGAGACAGATATGAGTCAAGAAAGCCAGCAGAGTAGCAGAAACCTGGAAAAATCTCTGACTGGATGGGTTCAAGCATTTGGTCACAAGCTGACGTGGTTCAAAAGTTTGGGATTTTTTTTTAAGCAGAATTTGTTTAAAGAAACAATACAAAAAAATCAAAAACAGCAAGCAGCAAATATTTGGCCACACACTTCTGAAACCCCAAACCATAGTCAGGTTTTGGCAGACTAATTTCAGCTTTTCAATTAAAAAAACCACAACAAATTTTGAAGGAAAGCAGACATTGTCCATAATTTTTTTTCTGCTTTTAAAAACCCCTAGTTTTCAATCCAAAAAAAGTTTTGATGGAAAATATTTGTCCAACACTTTTAATGAGCTTTAGTGCCTTTTAGCACTAGCTGATGCTGAGAACCAGTGATACCTTGTAAAGAAGTTTTCTCAAAACTAGGTTTGTGCTGAGATGGGGAAGATTTATTTTTCCCAGGGCCGCCCTTGTGCAGGGGGAGCAAGTGGGGCAATTTGCCCTGGGCCCTGTAGTAAGAGGAGGCCCTAAGATATAAACCTTGTATCAGAGGCCTGGTATGAGGCCTGAGGCCTAAACTAAAGTAATGGTCAAGACTTTGCTAACATAAACCAAAGTTAAGCTGTGAGCCAGAGGCAGGCTCTGCTCACAGAAGCTGGCAAGGAAAGGGCTGATGCAAGAAGATATGTACCTAAAAGGTATTGAACACTAGATATCAGAACATTCACATACTTGCACATTCCACACAGATAACAAGGAACAGACTGACCCATCCCAATGACAGGGGCAAAAGGGTAATATGATGGATAGAGTTGTTTTGTTCTAACCAACATGTATAAGGTGAGAGGCGGCACCTTACTATATAGAGGGGTTGCACCTCAATACATCAGGAGTGATGTGTAACTTGTTTGTACCTGTGTATGAGAATGCATCCCTGGGGCAGTGTCTTTGTCCGGCCGAGGGGGCAGTGGAAAGTCCCGCCACTGACTGAACCGAGTCCACTGACCGGGGACACTTTCTCGTAGTATGCCCGGTAGATTAAGTAATCTACGGGGAACTGCAATTGTGTCCATACGGCAATAAACCTGGCCGACGTGCGTTCATACCTTACTAGACTCTGTGGTCATTGGGGGGTTCTCTTCCGGTCTGCTGTGTCAGCTATCTGCAGAGTTGCGGCAGCACACAGAGGGAACACACGCACGCAGCCGAGTGATATCAACACTGAACAGAGCAGAGCACCACACCGGTAGCACCTCTGACAACAGGCCCCACAGGGGCCCCCATGAGAATATAGAATTGCAATTTTTTTTATAGAAGGGGCCCCCAAAATTGCTTTGCCCCAGGCCCCCTGAATTCTCTGGGAAGCCCTGGTTGCTCTTGGTTTTGTCAACATTTTTCTTTGAAGATTTTCTGTTGTTTTTATTGTTGTTATTGTTGTTGTGTTGTTTTTTTCTTTGTTAAAAGCCTGAAAAGCAAGATTTTGTCTGTGTTCATTTTTATTTGTTTTGTTCTCTGAAAGCAAAAGGTTTTGGTTGCCCATAAGTAAATAAACAAAAACCTGAAAACTGATTTTTTTCCCCCAAAAAAATGGACTTGTTTGCAAAAAAATTCATCTTTTTTGAGAGAAAATGGTCTTTTTGAAAAAATTGAGATGGAAATGTTTTTGACTAGCTCTAGGCAGAACTCTTGGGTCATATACTGGCCCCCGATTCCATCTGCTTTTGCACTTGTGACAGTGCAAAGTACCTGTCTGTTTGTGGAGTTCCTGGTACTATGCCACTCTCTCTGCTGTAGGAGTCATCAGGGAATTGTTGGGGAAAGGTGGACACCGCACTCTGCAGATGCTTTGTGGGCAGAATAGCCCTTGGCAAACATTATCAGTTAACACAATGTAGAGCAGCCCCGAGTCTGCTTTAAGTTGAACAACAGGAGCATAAAAAGTCACCTTTTACCCCCTAGATATTTTTCACACTGTATCATAGCTGTTCCCCATTTCCCTTCACCTCCTCCTCTGCCCTGTTACTCTAAACTCATTCACATACTCTTTTCCCTACAGTTTCAGTGTAAGTCTCCAGCATGTTGCGGGGATGAGTGACTAACTCTTTCCAACGATGACCTCTATGGACTCTCTGGAAACAGATGTTCATATAAATTACAGTAGCTCTCCTGGCCCTACATGTCCCCTATGATTAGCATACTCCCTGGCAACTGCCAACTATTGTTCAGGCAGAATTTGGAAAGATTCTTATAAATATTTGGAAAAGTTATTTGTTTTTTCAAAACATGTATTCTTTATCATTTTGAGGGAAAAGCCATTCCAGATATAGCTGCCCATCCACCAGCCAAAACTCAGTTTGTTTTCAAGGTGTGGTTTAAACATTCTATCCAAATCCAACAAACCTATGAATGTATCATTTTACTGTTCTTTTCCTTTCTCCTGCCACCTTTTGTTTCACAAAATATTGAATCCATAACAGCATACAGATAAGATATTTTATCTGGCTTGGTTATTTTCCTCACCATCCTTTTTTGTAGCCAATATTAAAACCTTATCAATCTCATAAACACAAAGACAAAAATGTACGTGTTTGTGCATCTAGGATTTCTTGTACGAACTTCCTTTCAAACAGCTGCCACTTGTATGGCATTATCAGATACAGAGAACATGAAAAGGTGGAAGTATGCATACCAACAGGATGATAGCTGCTGATGATAGCTCATCTCAATTGATTAGACACTTCCTGTTGGTACGCACACTTCCACCTTTTCATGTTCTCTGTATCTATAAATATCTCCTGTCTGTGTGTTCCATTCTATGCATCCGAAGAAGTGAGCTGTAGCTCACGAAAGCTCATGCTGAAATAAATTTGTTAGTCTCTAAGGTGCCACAAGTACTCTTGTTCTTTTTGCGGATATAGACTAACACAGCTTGGTACTCTGAAACCAGAAATATTTGCTGATTGTACCTAAGAGGGGAGAGGGAGGGCATACAACAAAGGAATATGTTTGCAGTAGCTTTTAAAAAAAGAAAATCCCTGTGTGAAATTTTCTGGCAATTTCACGGTCTCTAAAGACATCCTAGATGACAACATTCTGTGACACCATTATCCTGGGACAGTCTGTGAAAGCAACTATGGGACTCTTGTTATCCAGGGTATCACAGAGTCAGTAGTGTAGCTGAGGATAAACCCAGGTAAAGTGAGTTTACCTACTTTTCATTTGGGGAATATGGAGTTTAGTTTAGGTTCGTTTACCAACTTCTCTTTTTACCACTATACTACTGTACTGCATGCTGCGCTCTATGATGCGTTTAGCAAACCAGGAATTGCTACCAGCTTTCCTGGAAGCATATGAGATATTTAAAAGATTAGTTTGAACTTAATTTTGAGTTGATGACCTGCCACGACGAGGTAACCTTCAGCCCTTTCTTGGCTGGTAACACAACTGGTCAGGCTTTCATTGCCTGCCCCTGAACCTCAATCCTGTAACATGGAGTAGTAAGGTCATGGAAATCTTTTAGGGGGGTTAATACTGGTTACCAGAGCTGCTCCCCACTGTTCCTGGCCCCAGTTCATCCTTGGCTTCCCTCTCCTGTGCGCAGATCCATGGATCTTTGGCGCGTTCCTCCCTGGGATGCGGAATGAGGGGGAAGGTGCCATCGAGGTGACTGATCCCATGGGAGAGGGAGGAAATGTGCATGCAGCAGGCACCATCCATCCACAAAGGCTGAAGGAATGATGCCATCTTATGTTTAGTCCTATGTGCAAGTTAAGCAAAAACACCTGTTCTTGAGCAGGTAAGTGGGGAAAGAAGGGAAATTGGGTGAGCTTGGCTCTATGTCCTCTCCCCTTATGCCAGTACTGCAAAGCCAGTGTTCTCTGAATCATACTGTGTTGCTGGCCTAGGCCATAAGGATATGATTTAAAAATACCCTCCACTCCACTGCCCCTGGAGCTAAGGGGAAGAACAGGAGGAGGCGTGATTCAGAGGGGTGTCTCTGAGGCACACAGCCTCTTGAGGATCCTTTTGAAGCAGTGCAGTTTATGCACCTCAACTTGCTCAGTAACAAAGCAGTGTCATTTATCCGGCACACCCATACTGATGTGCCATTAGAAGTCCCTCAAGTATCAGAGGGGTAGCCGTGTTAGTCTGGATCTGTAAAAGCAGCAAAGAATCCTGTGGCACCTTATAGACTAACAGACGTTTTGGAGCATGAGCTTTCGTGGGTGAATACCCACTTCATCAGATGCATGTCAACGAAGTGGGTATTCACCCACGAAAGCTCATGCTCCAAAACGTCTGTTAGTCTATAAGGTGCCACAGGATTCTTTGCTGCTTTTATAGAAGTCCCTCAGTTAGTGATTGCTGAAAACCCAGGATTACTGATAAATGATCAAAATAGAGGATGATGGAACAAGGTGATCCATTTAGTCATTATGAAATGAAGATGTAGCTATTTACATGCTTTCAAGCACCAACCCATACTAAACACAAGGCCGGACTTCTTTTAGGTCATCACACATAGGAGAACCCAAAACTATTTTACAAGAGCATGTTCCAAATTAATTTTAGGTAGGCAGAGACATACGGCTGAACTTGTTCTCCTTTGCCTAACTAAATGACCAGGCTAAGTTTCCCACCTGTATAAAATATACGCCAATATTTTTAGCAAACATTTTATACCTATTGCAGATTTGGTCACAGACCAGGCTGAATTGTTGACTCTGCTGGAATGGATTCTGTGGTGACTTTTCTTGTTCAGTTGACCAAGGCTACGTCTATAGATCTGTAATGATCCATCCAAGCGTGATTTAAATATAAAGCAATGGAGCTGCCAATCCTGTGAAACAGGGGTTCAAAAATTATAACCCAAGCCTCAAAAATCATGAGATCAACTTTAAAATCATGATGTCTTTAAAAAATAAAATACATTTTGGGCTTGTTTTATTTTTCTTCTGTTTTCGGAGCTTTTAGCCTACACTGGAGTCATGCTTTCAAGTTTGCCCCTGTGAGTAGGGTCCAGTAAACCTAGCAGTAACTTAAAGTAGATTAGAAAACACCTGTATTGTCCAAAATATACTACAGCACTCTAAAGTTTAAACTCTTAAAAAACAGAAACAAAACAAAGCAAAAAAAAAAAACCAGCTTTAAATGGGAGTTTGCCTGGTCAAGGACTGAGGGCCAGATTGTACAATCCTTCTTTGGGATGAGCAATTTCTTACTCTGAGTAGTCCCATTAACTTCAGTGAAAATAGTAATGGAGTCAGGTACTTACTGTGAATAAGGGTGACAGAATTTGATCCTGGGTAAGGACCTAAGGATTTTACCCATTAATAGGCCACCTCTTGAGTAAGGAGTGGTGCACAAACTGTATCACACCCCTTGAGTAGCTCCAGGAGTCACTGAGTCACAAAAGCCCTGAAGATGCTATTCCTCCCCTGCTTCCCCATTGCTCTTTTGTGGGACCACACAAGCATAGTAATTGGCTGCTGGCCTATAACAGCAGCAAATTACAATACGCCCCATGCAGCCGTGGCTGTACTGGCTAATCCACTTGAAGAGTGGAGATTGGCCAAGGCTCTCCCATTTGCCAGCCCACACTGCCATTGGCTCCAGGAGGGAGGAATAAGTGAGCACACAGCACCCACTTGCCTCTGTACACCTAAACCCAACATTAGAGTAGTCTTCATTGCCCCACTGCACTGGGCATGAAGTTACAATATAGCTCGGTGCTTCTCAAATGTTTTTTTTCCATGGACCACTTGAAAATTGCTGAGGGTCTTGGCAGACCACTTCATGATCTTTCCAAATATTGTTTGTACCATTACTAACTATTGTAAAGCGCTTTGAATAAAAGTGCTATATTCTGATTGGTATATAAAATGAAAAAATCAAAAACGTTAATTTACGTTTTTTTGTTCTACAAATAAAAGCACACAACTCATATTTTAATATCAGTAGTCTCTCCCCCACCGTGGCAGCTACCGAGCTGGGCTGGGAAGGAGTCGGGGGGGTCTCTCCCTCTCTCCCCCGCGGCAGCAGCCCTCAAGCTGGGGCTGGGCAGGAGGGGGTTCTCAGCAGCCACAGCCCTGGAGCTGGAGAAATTTGCCTCTTTCTCTGGCTGCCACAGCCCTGCACATCCCAAATTCCCCTTACCCCTCTTCTCACTCCATTTCCTCCTCCCACTTATGCCCTTTTTCCCCCCAAGGCCACCACCTCACCTTACATGTGCATCTTCTCCAGGGTCCAGGCACCTAATTAGTGAGTGACCCTTTATTCTCTCATGTGCAGGCACCCAGGTACACATGTTAGAGGGAACTATCCACAGACTACCTGAAAGGAGCTCACAGACCACTGGTGGTCTGTGGACCAAATCTGAGAACCTCTGATATAGCTCATAGTTGGCTGACCTTGAGAGGCCTTGCACTCAACTCAACAGCATGTCTCTGTTTGTCTGTAATGTGATAACTCTGGAGCACCACATCTAGTCAATTCCAAGATTTCAAGGAATGATCTAGGCAGCAATGGGCAGAATCTTGGTGATCTTGGTGAAAAGCAGAAGAGGGTTGAATGGATGGTAACCATTAACATTCAATGTTCATGTTTCTCTCTCACAGGTCCCTTCTTCTTACTTCAGCAGCTGGCTTGGGAGCTCAGAGTTCATTGAAATCATTTTCTCTCTCCCCTTTCACTCTTTTCATTTGCTTCTTCAGAGAGATCCCATGAAGATGGCCGCCTTTGGAAATCAGTGCTGCTTGAACTTTGTGAGTAATGAAATTTCAATCTATCACACAATGACAGATGCAGCCTTTTCTGCTTTCCTACTGGAGGAAGAATAGCAACTGCCCAGTGTGAACAACAGAACTGCTTTCCAGTTCTCAACAACTGGCTATCATTGAACAGCAGTGCATAAAAATAATCCATGGTGATCCCAAAGGTGGCATTTCTTATCGGCTCTGCCACACACACCAGAAGTTGATAAGACAGACAGAAAGGACATAATCGCTGCTATCAACCTGTCAAGGTAGTTTATTGTTATTTCATCATCATCATCATCATCATCATATATTTAAGGAAAAGCAGCTTTTTTATGTAATAAAAACAACAGAATAAAGTTTCCCCTTTCACCCTTCTGAACTGTGATAAATGACAGAGTAGAACTCATGTGTAATATTAAAGTAATAGACGAATAGCCTTACATATGTCTTAAGCAATCCCAAATTTCTTCTGATTGGTTCATAAAATGAAAACAATCAAAAATGTTCTTTGAAAATATCATGTGTCCTAAAAAAATCCTTCACAGCCATATCTTGTCCTTCTGACTCCAACTGTTTGCAAAGGAATAGTATACATAATTCTGTTAAAATTATTTTGAGGCTTAACACATAGTAATTGCTGTGCTGGAAAAGACTGATGGTCTTTCCAGTCCATTATCCTCTCTCATACAGTGATTTATAGCAGATGTTCCAGAGGAAGGAATAAAATCTCAATGATGTACTTGGCAATTCTATAATACTATCCCTTGGGGGGAAATTTAATCCTTTCCCCAGCTGGCTATCAGCCCATACCCTAAAGTCTGAGGATAGGTAATTGTTATCCTAATCATATAACTGCAAATGATATTCTTATTCATGAGTGCTTCTTTTTGAGTCTTACTAATCTATTTCCCTTTGTGAGATCAAGTGGCAGTGAGTTCCACAAACTAATTCTACTTTGCACCTCCTTTTACTTTATCTGGCCTACATGTGTGCATCACTGAATTTCCCCTTGTATTTTTATCACAGGATGGGATTAAAAGGAGTTTCTTCCTGACTTTCTTGGTCTGTATTTTATATAGCAGTATTATATCTCCTCTTACTTCTCACCTTTTCAAAAGAAAAAAATATCCTTGTTTTGAAAGACTCTCCTCATCTGAAAGTCACTCCCTATTTCCCCTCTTCTCTCTCTCCCTCACACACACACAAACACACACACATACACAAAGCCCATGTACATCTAATCAATCTCATTGCTCTTCAGGGCTAAATCTGATCATAGCAATGCCAAGTGAAGTTTATATCAATTACAGACTAGGGCCAGACTCTGCAATTTCTAAACATGTTGAACAGCACATATGCATACTGAGTAATCCCCTTCCAGAGAAGGGGATTACTTGTGTGAGTAAATGTTACCTGCTCTAAGGATGTAGAAGTGCGCTCTCATATTCAGTAGCATTATAATATAACCCACTGTACACAGAATTACCAGAGGTGTCCCTTTTCTGATCCACTCTAGTGTTATTGCCTAATAGACTGAAAGTTTTCTACGTGCCAGTATGGTTATCAGATTATTTCCTCTGATCTAGGAGGAAAAGTAGTAACAGCTCCTGTTTCTTATTTACCCCAATTTGATTGAAAAACAAAGAGAAAAATAATTTCTCAACTAAAAAAAGAAAACTAACTTTTTATGTCTTCATGATATACAGGGCTACAGGGCAAGGAAATGTATAGAAGGTAGGAGATACAATGAAGCTCACTATAGGGAATAGAAGTCAGCATGGGGCACCAATGCTTCCTTTCAGAATGTAGCCAACAAGGTTAATGTCTGGCCTGCTGATAAAATTCTGGCAGCTGTTACAGAAAACACAATGGGCATTGTTGCCATTAAGAAAGTGGCTTTGTTTTTCCTGGCATGAGTTACTGTTTGCAAGCAGTCTTAAAATAGAAAAAAAAAGCCAGTCAGATAACTTAAAAATAAAAGGGGTTGTGCCAGAGTTGTTACTCCGCTATATTCCTAGGAAGAATTATTGGTTCATTGTTCTGCAAAGGTTACTTATGTACCTGAAATGAAACTACCTTCAAAACTCATTGCACACTTAATGCAGCTTCTGTCAGAAATATGATCCACCATACTTAAAATGTACCAACTCAGACATGCTGTCTAAATATCCAGTATATTTGCATATGAAATACAGTTACATCCTGTTTTAGTCACTTCTTCTCACTCACTAAGGGGCTCCCACTTCTTTGTGTGTGTTTCCCCAACAAGTAAAAAGATGCTGAAAGTACACTTCTATTATATGGGGCAATGTCACATACCTCATATCCTCCTGCAATGTTGAAATGTTTTGCCGTCCAGTTTCTGCCTTCCAGACATGATATCAGATACTCAGCACACCCTGGTTTACACTAACTGAGTCTCTGGACCAGCGAGTATGACAGTAGATATTTTGTTTGCTCCACTGATCTTTATTTCTATTCTCTCTGATAGTTTGCCATTAAATGGGCATTAGCAAAATTAACAAGCAGGAGAAAGATGAGACTAATCATTATAAAACTTCGCATTTGAAGTTGCTGATTGCTCTGTTCTGTAAATTCAGATATGACAAGCAAAGATACAGATACATACAGATACAGATACTGTACATACCCCTGCACTATGTGGCTTGCCTCAAGGCAATAGAAAGAGACTCAATGGATGCTGGTATTTGTTAACTTGAAATTAAGCCACTGTTTGAAATAATTTTAAAGAAAGAAGATAAAACCTCTATCCTGAACAAATCTCAGAGACTCAGATGTTAAAAAAAAGCAGTGCCAGAAATTGTGTGCATCTGATCACCAATTAAACAACTGACTTATGTTTCTTTCATTCCTATGAAGTCAATGGACTAACAGTGGGGTAAATGAGATCAGAATCAGATTTAGTGGACCAGATTCTCTGGCTTTCTCCAGCTCCTTTGTGCCACTCCAGTAGCACAAAGAGGCCAAAACCGGCTAAATTTCTTCAAGCTGAAATGTCTCCCAGTCTGAGGAATCATCTGATGACATAGGCAACTCCTGACCCCAATGGAGGGGACATGTTGAAGCCAAAAATCTGCTGTGCTCAAGCTAAGCTGACAATCTTTATGGGATCTTTACCAGCTGGCACAAGTTAGAGCAGATCAGAGGTGGCCCTAAACTACTCCAGGGCAAAGGTAAGTATAGAGCTGTACAGAGAACCAGGAGTCTACAAATGACTTCTTTGGATATTCATGTCCCATGCCAACACCAGAGAATTGGTGCAGCAAAGAATCTGAACCAGGGTCATTTAAAACTGGTTTAGTATTGTAGCCATGCTTGGCATCAGCTGGTGCAGTGCAATCACACTACAAATCTGTTGGTTTTTATTTTAATGGTTATACCCTATATACACAAAGCTATTGCTGAACCCATGAATTCTGAGAATCCTAAGCCACCTATCCTACAATTCCCAGTTCAGCCTCTGGGAGAATGTGCATTTAAAGAGATGGGTGGGAGGAGCTAACCTGAAGCAAAATTGCAGAGCATCTCTCATTTTCATATAATACAAGATTTTTGCAAGAGGCAAGAGCTTTTTCACATGAGTAACAAGTGCAATGCTAATGTTTCAGTTCTGCTGTTTAGAGAAAAAAGGCAACCAAATATTTTGAGCAAATTCTAGCAAAGAAAGAAAAATCCAGTTTTTAGCAGACAAGATGTTTATTGTTTAGCCATATATTACCAGAGATACATAATAAATTATATTCTCTAGTTTGGTAGAACTATAGATCCTATTCCAGGCAAAGAATTTCACTAAACTACAGTTAAATGTAGCAAGACAGATAAGTAATTTAAGGGTTACATTCCTAGATCAAAGTGGTCTAATTATTCAAAAACAACCTTTCAAAAGGCAGGAAATTCAAGTTAAGGTTAAATTTAAAGGAAATCCAATCCCTGCCTTATTCCTCAACCACCACCTTACAAGATACACAAGAACTGAGCCAATAGCTTAGTTGTATTACTGTCCTAAGCATACGGTGATACTATTGAAATTAGACTGATGTAAAAGGTGGTAGCAGACTTTGCGCTTATATTTGTAGCATAATGGTGCACTGCTACGTAAAAACACATTGAATTGTTTGGATTAGTTTCCAGGTTTCCACCCTCAAACCCCAAAACACGCCATTGAAAATGTGGAATTTACATTTTGCTAATCTACACACCCCATAATCTACTAAGCAAAAACTGTCACTCTCTCCTCATTTCTGAGCAAAGATGTAATAGCAGAGAGCTGCTGTTAATCTCATATTGCGGGTTTCATTCATTTCACAAACTCCTGTGTATGTTGTACAGAGCATTTACTGGCAAACCAGGAAGTATTATAGACACAGTAGGGATCAAAAATATTTTAAACTAACTAAATTACACTTTCAGATTATAGAGACAGCTCCAGCAGCTAAGGATCAGTGTGTGCGCTATGTACTCTGGCCCTTTCTCATGACACACTCACAACATGCCCTTGGTGTACCTCTCCCTGTCCTCGCAATCCCACCCAACACACCTCTTATTTACAAGAGAGAAGAGGGTGGTGTAAAGCTGACCCCAAATGTTTTTTCCATGGATCATGCCCTTGTGCCAGGGGAATCCCCAGTTCACCTTTGGAGCAGATTCTTATGCCTGAAATAGCACAAAGTGGTCAGAACAGGGGCAGAGGATCAAGGCCTCAGACACTGGGAATGGGTCTCCCAGCAGAACCTCCCTGAATTAGCAAGCTTCTGCTGTACCTGAAGCCCCTAGTGCTTTTAAAGATGAAGGATGACAGTTCCTTGATCAAAGTAGTTATTTGATTTTTTGCATAAATCGCAATAAATTGTCAATGAAATCCTTCAGTTTGGTTCATGTAATAAGCAAATATCAGGTGCATTATACTCGTTCAATTTTTATCTGATGTGAAATATGGTCTTACAATGAGCTAGCTGATCTTATTCTAAGCAAAATTATGCCCAGTCTATTATAGCAAGCAGTAAAATAAACTAACTGAGCACCACAATACAGAATGGAAATTAGAGAACTCATTCTAGTTGCATTCTGACCCACTTGCATAGCTTCAGAGAGTGCAACAGAAATTCCTCTTTCAACAATTCAGCTGCTTATACAGAGCTACATTTTAATGTTAAGGAAAATGAGAGCTGAAAGGAGGAAGCAGAGACAGACTGCACTCTAAAACAAAATTTCACAAAAAGGTCCATTTTGTTTACACCCAGACTTTAAAATGAAAAGTCCTAATTTTTGCCCACAGAAATATTATTACAATGATCCCTACCTGAAAGTTCACAAAAGGCTGTGTACATTTTCTCAAGTTCACTTACTTTTTTTTCCCCCCAAAACACAATTTTGATTATGGAAAAGAAAAAAGGGAGTAGGGGACATTGTAAGCATTTAGAAATGTCAGTCATTGTGCAGTGGCACTTCAGTCCTGATCCTGCATCCTTTCAAGCCAATGGGAATTTATGCCCGGTTACAGAACATGATGAAAATACTGTTATCACTGCAAAATGGAACTTTGCTGCAAGATAGTGTACCCCAGAATTGACTGTGGCAGGCAGTGATCCACCTATCCATTCTCACTCATACATGACATCTGCAGCTATTGATTCTCTAAAATGTTTTTGTAACTGTGAACATGAGGGGCTGATGGAAAACTTTCATACTCATCTTACAGAGGTATTTGAGGCATAGGTGTGATGGGAATTCTCTCAAATACCTCCATGAGCTGAGTGTGAAAGTTCTCCTATCGGCCCCACTCATTCCACCCTCTCCTCATAATGTTAACCAGCACAACTACCTGCTGCTCTTTGCCCAGGGCTTCTGGGAAAGCACCAATTTAGCCTTTACTTGGTACATAGGTTTCGTGCCAACTCTGTGCACTGGGATGAATTTCACCATTTGTGAACTAAGGAACTAGTAAACCAGTTCACTGTATTCACCTAAACAGAGCAGCAGCAAGAAGCTACAAAATGCAAACGCATACTTATGGCAACATGCAGTCCATTTTATGTGTCCCTCACCTCTTTCAATGGCTGCAACAAAAGGATTCCAAATGCTGTAGCTTCTTTTTCCCCCTTCGCATGCCTCTACATAGTGCAGTTGCTGTCTCAAAAAAGCAAGGTGCATTATAGGAGAAAGATGCTGCCACATCCATCCCCACCTCTTCCTTTCTCCGTTTTGTCATGGAAAGAGTGGGGCTCTGTTCATATATACAGGTTCTCTATTTTCTCCAAACCATTATTATCTGGTGTAGCTGCTTTTCCTATCCTTATTTGTGTTAATTTCCATGTTTTAACCTGGGCTTCTTGCCCACATTTATATGGATACCTGTTTTGAGGAGAGGGACTGCAAGACTCTTAGTAAGTTCCAAAAGATCTAGGTCTTTTTATGTCAGTTCAAAATAAGAAGATAGTTTTGCACTCTGTGGTCCATCCACTCATTATTTTCTCATAGGCAGGCTGTGGCTACCCCATGGTTTCCTTCCCACAGTCCCCACCCTCTTTCCCCACCAAAAACAAAGGAGGAAAGGAGATAGTTAAACCTTGCTCATCATACAGAGAGTCCCTTCACATGGATCTTGCTTTTTTGCAGAGAGCAAGAGGTTTTAAACCACTTCCATGACACTATCTAACCCTTGGACTGGATCCCCCCTCCCCAAAGATCCCTTGTGGGTCTAGGGCTGTGTATATAGGAAATAGCCACCAAGGGCTAGGCTGGGGACATATGTTTCACCTCAGCCCACCAACTAGAGCTCGTTGGGAAAAAAATATCCATTTAATTACACAGAGTGAAACAGCTCCAACAGAATAGACTGACTCGACACCCTTCAAACCAGGCAGACCAGGGCTTTCAATGTAGCTCTCCCACCTCCTACAAGTTTCCTTACCTCCAGGCTATGAGCTATTTTAGGGAGGAGGGAGCGCTAGCTCTCTCCCTCTCTTTGCCTCTCTCATTTTTCCACCAAAACTTTTGAAAGATCTCATCTTTGGTCCACATTGAAACAAAAACAAATTCCAGACTTGACATTTTTCATTAACTAGAAATGTGTTTGGCTGGTCATGGAAAAAAATGCACATTAAAAACACATAGGCAGAAGCTGTATTAACTTTCTTAAAGTCTTTCCTCTATGTTAGGAACCCCCTTGAAGATGGATTCTCTGACAGCGGGGCTTTAAACTCCACCTCCTAGGACAAAAATCTGAAAGGAACTGTGTGATCAGGCCCCTGATTTTTAGAGTTTCTATGAATATAAAGATGACTGGGGCACAATTTTACATCTTTCTTTTGATGTGATTTGATTTCCTGTTATCATCCCTTTTCCTTTGTTCATCAGGCTCCCCTTGTTGTGACAAGCAAAACTTGCTGATCATATCGGTTAGCTTCAAATCAAGGACCTAGATTTTAAAAATTTGATCTTCTGCTCCTCAGACACATAATTTTCCATCTCTCCTAAGAGAAAATTTGTGAAATTACTCAACACAGAACTGATTAATTGGTCTGCTTTTGAAAATGGAGAAAAAGGCAATACATTTTGGAGGGGAATATTTGAATTTGGTCTTATCTAACATTTCATATTTGATACACTGCACTTTATCATGTAAAGAGTAAGACATGTACTCAGCAATAGCATGTACAGAGCATGGCCTGGAGAAGCTGTGTTATTGGAAGAGGGAATGTTGGTCCAGACACTACAGCTATGCCTTATTCTAACCATACAGAATGGTGATAAAAGAATCCAACTCAGGCACACAATCTAATCATCCACCATATGCACGAATGAAGATAATAGGATATTTTACTCACCCATTAAAAAATTATATGCACTGGGTGAGGGGACAGGTAGAATTTTAAAAGGCTGCCATATGTTTTTCAAAGAGGGACATGGGATCCGGGGTGGCTCCAGGCCCCAGCACGCCAAGCCCGTGCTTGGGACGGCAAGCCGCGGGGGGTGCTCTGCCAGCTCCGCGGGGGCGGCAGGCAGGGTGCCTTCGGCGGCTTGCCTGTGGAGGGTCTGCTGGTCCCGCAGCTTCGGTGGACCTCCCGGTGGAGCCACAGGACCAGCGGACCCTCCACAGGCATGCCTCCGGGAGGTCCACCGGAGTCGTGGGACCGGCAAGTGGCAGAGTGCCCCCCTTGGCACGCTGCCGTGCTTGGGGTGGCAAAATGTCTAGAGCCGTCCCTGATGATCTATCGATTGTACCTGGTGACTGACATTAGGGATCTCACTTTATACCTCCTCTAAACAATAGCACCTGTAACAGTGCATCATTCCTAGTGAGAGTGGTGGATACGAGCTCCTCATGTGTTTGTAAATTAAATTCACCATAACCTTACCAACAACAAGCAATAAAAAAGATGAAAAGGTTTGTAAGTGTTTTAAACATGGGTGCACTTTATTTTGCCTTTAAAATGTTTCCCATTTATTGAAATTTGCCAGTAAAATTTTGCAAAATAGATTCCATGCAATTTTAACAACTAAGTACAGTTTGACATAGCATATTGACATATTGGGTCAAAGTCATCCTTGCTGTAACATCACTGAAATAAATGAAATTATACCAGGGATCAACTTACAGAATAAAATGTGTATACTTTAAAGTATTACTAATGCTGTGCTTTAAACTCTTCAACAAAAGTACAAAACTTACAACTTAATGGCATGGGGGTGGCAGAGATGAAGCTAGGATAAAAGCTGGTATAGTGTTTAATGTACTTTTCCTCTGTGTAACTATTATACAGTTTACCTTTACCTCATCTCTAGCCAATCAGAATGCAAAAAAAGTCTGATGTATAACCATCATTACCAACAGAAATTGCATAGCTTGCTGAGCACTTTCATCCTGATTGGCTGATGAAAACAGAATTTGATAGATGCAGGAGAGATCCAAGATGTTGTTGTTTGCTTTTAAAGTATACTCATATCGAAGCTTTGAGATAAACTGCTCATAATCAAGAAAATGCCATTGCGTATTGTCTAGCAGCTATTTGCGTGATAGTTTATTTCTTAAATACTTCTCATGGGGAAACAAATAATTACCTCATATCTATAACATTATAGCATCAAAGATAATGGGAGTGTAGAATTGCAGCTTACTTGCCCACGCACAAAAGAAAATTATATATCATTGCCACATCCTGATTGGCTGATGATTACAAGAGACTGGTAGTTAGATTAATTTTCTTCCTCCTTTTTATTCTTAGGAGATTTGAATGTTCTGTTTCTTTGGTTTCCTCACTTTGTCCAGCCAAAGCCTGTAAATTTGAATTCATACCAATTTTGGCTAAGGAAAAAAAGTGTATTGTCAAGAGAGGTTTCAAAGAACAATGGAGAATGTTCCCAATTGTGGCCTTCTGATGTAGGGAAAAAAATATGGCACTGATCAAAAAGGCAGCTTTAAACATAATCTCTGGTATGTTCAAGTAAATAAAATGAAGACTGAATTTCTAGGGGGCTTTCAAGGTAGCAATGAGCTTTATTATTTTTTACATTTTGATCACACATAAGTAAGCAGCATATAAAGCAATGCAAATTAGAATGTTACTAATATATAGTTGTTGCTTCATATTCTGCTTTGTCTGGCCCCAAATCACCCCCTCAAACCCTTTTACATTTTATAGCCTATACGCTATAACAGGGTTTTGGTTTTGGTTTTTCCATAAGGCATGAAGATAAACCATGCATGAATCAATACATGAACAAATCCGCTCCTACTCTAGTTTATTGATGCACTTATCCTTTAGGTCTTTGAATAATCTGCAGAAACTGAAATTGTAGCTGGGCTACACTTCAGCTGAAAGTGTCCAGTGAGGTTTCATGTTCCAGATGAGGCCCTTTGTTAGGGATTGTGCAAGCAGGAATAAAAATATCCAAAGCTCTGTACTAAACTGTATGCTCCTCATGCAAGCATTTAGGACTCAGAGCACACTCAAGGCTGAATTTTGGTGTGAGCAACATCACTGCCAGCTCTTAGCTTTGCCATGTCTGATCCTACTTAAGTCAGTGAGATTTTTGGTTTTGAACTCCGTGAAACAAGGATTTAGTCTTGTTACATTTTATACCTTGGGGGAGCATACTGTAATCCCTATATTCCTCATTTTCATATAATCGTGATCTTACATATAAAACATGCCTTGTAAGGTATCAGGGGAAAGCTTATGATCTGCTGAAAGTCATTTCTCTATCCATATATATGTATCATTAATGCATATGAAGTTATGAGAATTGTGCTGCATGGTAGTCACTAAAACATGCTGTAAGTTGGGGAATCAGCCAGATATTAGTTCTCCAGAGGCAACAGCAAGGAAAGTAACCAACGCCCAGGCGGGGTGTCAAAAAACCTATCAACAGCCATTGCCCAGCAAGGGAGCTACAATGCCATGACTCACCTGCATGAGGCCACAGCAGGGGAATTGCTCAACCATGCTTGGAGAGACTCAGCAATGCCTCCTAGACATGCCTGGACTTGTGCTCTCCAAGCACATGGCCTGAGGGTATAAAACAGACAGATTGGACACATACTGGGCCCTTCTGCTCCTCCCCCTCCCCCCCCCCCCCCCCCCCCCCCCCCCCGCATGCTGCAAGCAACCAAGACACTGAGAAGACAAGACTCCAACACAGGAGACTGGCCCAGGTTTAAGGAACAAACCTGTATATTAAGGACGGCAATATCCAGTGGAGTGAGAAAAACTGCTTAGTCTAGTTGCTGCTCAGTCTAATAGGGTTGAGTTTAGACTGTGTGCTTATATTGTATTTCTTTCAGTAGCTAACTATGACTTTTTGCCTTTCTCTTAATATCACTTAAAATCTATCCTTTATAGTCAATACATTTGTTTAATGGTTTATCTTTACCTGTGAGTTTGTATGAAGTGTGGGGCAAATCTGTTCAGGTTTGATAAAGGCTGGTATATGTCCACTTTCTGTTGTTGAAGTGGTGAACCAATTAATAAATTTGCACTGCTCATCTTGAACAGCGCAAGACAGTATATTCCTGGGGTACAGTGCTGGAATCTTGGGGGATTTGGCTCTGGGGCCCTTCTCTGTGTGATTCATGACTGGCTCTGGGAGCATTCATGCAATCCAGCTGGGTATGGGGGCCCCACATGCAGTTGTGCTGAGTGATCACAGCGCCTCAGGGGGTTTGCTGCTGGTCACTAGCAAGGCATTGTGAGATACAGCCCAGGCTGGAGACAGTGAAGGGGGCACAGAGGTCCCACAATCCCAGGCTGTACCCCAGGGGGATCCCGTCACAGGTCCATCAAGTCAATGGGCCTGGCCTCATCGCTTTGAAATCAATGGGTCTTCTGATGCAAATTCAGTTGGAGCAGGACAGAGACTCCTTTGGCTCCAGCCGCTGCAGGGGCCAACTGTGGAGGGGGATTCTCACAGTGTTTGATGGGGAGAGGATGAGGGAGCTCAAAAAAAGTAATCTAGATCTAGGTTGGTGGGCCTCAGAGAAGTGGGGGGGGGAGGTATTTCCACAAAGGCAGCTGAGAAGGGTTTGATTTTTTGGGGGTGGGTGAGGATTGGGTCCCATTCAAATGCAGATTCTTGGGACTTAGTCTGGTCAATTATTAATAATTATGTGTACTACCACAGTACCTAGGAGGCTTCACCGTGGACCAGGGACCCATTGTGCTAGGTGCTGTACAAACACAAAACAAAAGTAGTTCCTGGCCCAGTGAGTTTACACTCTAAATAGATTATAACCAAGAGGCTCATATGTATATTAATTGTTTGTCCTCTTTTCTATCCAAATGGCAAAGGTTCTCCCTAACAATCCTCACTTCGCAACCCTTTTTCCAATATCTGCAGCCAGCTCTGAGTACTGAGGCAAATTCCAGACACACTGTGGTAAACAGCAGGCCCACATTACAGCAGAGAAGCCAGCAAACACGGTAGTGAAGTGAAGGATCAGTTCTTCAGTTGTTCTTAAGTTTATAAAAACTATGCTTGTAATGTTTTGTCTCGGCCCAAAGACAACTTTATTTATTTTTAAGCTGGCACAAAACTAGTTGAACTATTTGTGTCTCCTATACCGCTGATATATTTGTAAGCATACTAACTATTCTATCCATTAATCTGGTTCCTGAGGGCTCAATTCTACTATTCACACTCCTATAGAGTAGCACATTACTATGTAAGTAGACTGATTTATTTCAGTGGAATCACTCATGGACTAAAGGTGCCACTCAGCATGAGCAAGGGGGCAGAATCTAGCCTGGAATGCATGGAAGGTTTCAATGCATTTGTTGAGAAGCTGTTTGGACTAGTGACAGTAAAATGTAACCTTGTGAATAGTGACTAAGAAATATGTACAAATGCTTTCTCTCTCTTTCAGAGTTTGCACCATAAGGATGAATCATTGAACAGTAGTTTTCCCTCAGTTTTCTCTATACGTGTTGCTGATGTGGTTTCCAACATGCCTCTCTTGCCCAAAAAATGATTTAGAATGACATTTACCCCCCTGAAGAAGTCAGAAAAAGGTACATACACATCTGAAACCCTCAGAATAGGTCTTCCATGGCTCATTGGCCTTGCACAGGGGCAAATTTACTTCTTATTTCACATTTAGGTCACTGGATGAAGGAGCATGGATTGAAAAGTCTTTGTGTGGCATTTGATGGGACAGCATAACTCGTTTGAAATGGATGTGTGAGAACAGGATGATTACCCAAGGCACATTTTACATTGGGTGGGAAGTGGGAGGTCCATATATAAAAACCTGATTCACCCTTCAGGTGGCACATTTCCATATTCAAAGAACAAACTAAAGTGGAAAAAAATACCCTTATTACAATTGCAGAGTAATTACCATAAGCAGGAGTGGATACCTTGTTCTGACATGTTGACTGCAGACTCAAGCTGTACACCACTACCACTGCCTCAGAATTGTTGCTCTCAGTACATCTTGCTAGCTCATGCTAGTGGCCCATTACTCAACTGTTGCCACAAGTAACAGCTCTCCTGGTATCTTCGGAGAGTGCTAGATACCAGTTACCACACAGGCAAAGGTAGATAGGCTATATGTCACAGTGCTATGATTATATGCAGTGCCGTAGCTGCGTCGGCTACAGACTATTAGAGAGAATAGGTGGGTGAGGTAATATCTTTTATAGGACCAAATTCTGCTAGTGAGAGAGACAAGCTTTCAAACTTGAAGAGGACCTGAAGAAGAGCTCTTGGTAGCTAGAAAGCTTGTCTTTTATCGGACCAACTTCTGTTGGTGAGAAAGACATTACCTCACTCACCTTATCTATACAATGCAATGACATCAGTCTCAGGTTTTGGCTCTTTTATTGGTTAGTGTGTTTGTTTATTTAGTTTTAAGATTACCTGGTTCTGAAGCAGTTTTGTAGGTCTCTAACTAAAGCAGAGCGTCTCACTTTATTTGAATCGAGGACATTGGGAGTATAACAAAAACAGATCCAAAAATGTCATTTGTGAGGGGGAGTAGGAAGGGAGCTCACATCACACAAGAAAGGGTTTGTAAACAAAAAGAGGTGAGCCTACAAAGAAGCCTTCCTAGCTTAAAGCCAATTGTCTTCTAGATAGATTCTATTCCATGGGACATTGAAAAGTGCATTTGACTTATTAATCACACAAACCTCTATGGTCACTAACCAGACTGGATTGATTAATGTACCTGCCGAGGTGGAATAAGAAGACTTCACATTTTATTCAGCTTTGCCATTTGTAATCTTTTCATTTGTTTCTGTAACCGCATACTGATTTCAGAAGCAGAATTAAACAACAAATAAACAAACCCATAAAGACGGGCTGAGGCAGACTGGGCATCTGGAATATTTCTAAAGTCGAAAACAGGGGAAAACACTTTGTGAGGCCATCTTTATATATAATAAAGAAAAGACGCAAAAAAGGGCACAAACTGATTTTTCTCCTTCCATAGCAGGCACTTCTAAGGACCCAATCCTGCTATCTCTATGCAGAGTTAAACTTCACTGACATCAAGGGGCATTTTGTTTCCATAAGGGAAGCAGGATCAGCCCCTAGATGGAATTTATAGAAAATGTAGCTAATTGTGTTCATATGTAAAATTTTAGGCTGAAACAGGAACAGCTTTGCCTACTAATATGTGGAGTAGTTTGGTCTGTTTTTGTAAGAGGATATATTTAGCCATACCACAGGGGTGCCCTCCCTGTTTACATAGAAATGTTCATGTTATATAGACATGGGCCTTGCCAATAGTTTTGGCCACATGCTGCTTTGTCTGGCCTGTTTAATATTTTATTGACTTTTCATATAAGTAGCATATTGAAGTATATATGGTTTTAAATAAGAAGTATTCCTATGTTACATCATGTGGATATGTGCCAACATAGCTGTGACACCTGGCCTAGATAGAGTATATGATCATATTTTATTTATAGGCATTTATGTGACCTAGAAATAGGATTCTTGTAAGGTAATTTGTTATGACAGATAAGCACTAAACCAGATGATTGATAAACAGAATATAAAAAGAAAATGTTTTATTTTGGAATACTGACAAGTGTAAAAAAACAAATAAAATAAATAAGATCTTCAGTATATTTAACTGAGAAATGTCCATGCCTTTCCTTTTTTAAAATTGTGTGAAACGTGGTTTCTAATCCGTAATGATGTGGAGATATATATTTCTAGTACCCTGGAAATATATGTTAATGCATAGTTGCTTTTTACTCTTCTTTTTCTATGTAAGCATCTTTTTGTGATGCAAAGTGGTATGATTGCATACAACCCTATCAGAGCTCTCAAGGTAAACAGGTTGACCTAGGTGCTACTAGACAGTGTTTCCCTCTTGGAGGTGGGAAAAGCTAGACCAGGGATAGGCAACCTATGGCACATGTGCCGAAAGCGGCACGTGAACTGATTTTCAGTGGCACTCACACTGGCCAGGTCCTGGCCACCAGTCCGGGGGGTTCTGCATTTTAATTTAATTTTAAATGATGCTTCTTAAACATTTTAAAAACCTTATTTACATTACATACAACAATAGTTTAGTTATATAATATAGATTTATAGATAGAGACCTTCTACCAATGTCAAAATATATTACTGGCACGCAAAACCTTAAATTAGAGTGAATAAATGAAGACTCGGCACAGCACTTCTGAAAAGTTGCCGACCCGAGCTAGACTGATTCAAGAAAGGTGTGGTGCAGAGGAAAGGATCGCTATTGGCAGGGAAAACTGCAGTTCTCACAAACACTGCAAATGCATGGGCAGAGTCATCTCTCTTCCCTTCCTTGCTCCCATTGTGAGCCCTCGTGTAGCCGGGGAAGGGAGTTGCTCACAGGCACAGGACTTCTGAACCAGCCTATTAGCTCATGCCTTCCTTCTCTGCTCCTCAGGCACTCAGTTCCACCTTACCTGGCACCAAAAGACACCTTGTTCTCCCTGCTTCCCCAGCAGCAAGTGGGGGGGAGTGGAAAGCAGCAGCAGAGATACCACAGTGAAGGAGAGGGAGCTGAAGAGTCAGCAAACAAAAGAATAAGAATGGGAAAAAAAGAGAGAAGCGGGGGAGAGAAAGGAGAAAAGTGAATGCATGAGAGAAAATTGACAGAAAAGAGCAACTGTCTGAGGACATGGTGTAAAGGAACATCGGGATTGCCCATGTAGCAGTCTCTCCCAACGGAGCTCCAACAAAAAACAAAATAAAACAAAAAAATTAGGGCCCTCTGCTATGAGCAGGCGATATGACAAGGCAGCAGGTGGCACCCTTCCCTTTGAGTCAGTGCTGAACCAGTGCCCCAGCATGGTATTATAGGGAACTGTACTGCCAGAGGTGCAGAATTGGATTGAGACATAAAGCCAAGAGCTTTACTACCTGTGATCATTAAAGATCCTATGGCATGTTTTGGCCAAAGTACAGTGTGAAACCTGGTTTCCTGATCAAACTTCAACCTGGGTCCTTACATTTACCTGCCTAAATTCCCCATGGAGTGTCAATAGTCTTTTTCACTTGCTGCTCTATGTTGCAGAGTAGGGGATAGTGCAGGCACCGGGCACCCCCACCCATAGAAGCAGGTGGGACTTTTGGCAATGGAAGTGAAGGGCATTGCCTTTCCCTCTTCTATGTGGGTAAGGGCAGAGGTGACCAAATTTAGGAAAGTATATGTATGTGTTTGTGAGAGCTGGAACAACTCGATTCCCATCATAGCAACCTTCAACAGCAACCAGCTGCCCCACTGCGCCTCACCCAAATACCTGCCACTGAATCCATCATTGGGGGATAAACAAGTTATGGCCCAGATCCTGGCTGGTGTAAATCAGCATAGCTCCATCAACTTTGCTACACTGTTTTTTGCCAGCTGAAGATCTGGCCCTGAAGTATTTTGGCATTAGCCAACATCAATGTAATGATTAATAAGAGAAAGAATTTTTAAACACAAAGGAGTGTCCCACTCACTAATCCCCTTGTTACAAAGCTGAACTGTATTTTCTTTTTAAAAATGATTTACAGATGTCTATCTAGGGAGGGTCCGAGGATGGGGACAGATAGGGACCCTGCTGACATAAAGAGGCGAGCTGTTTGTTTTAACATCTAGTCCAATATCCTAAAGTCATAGGATAATTTATCAAAAATAAAACATAATATTTAAACATTAACATGTAAAGTTCTATTTTATCCCGAACAAAAAGTACCACACTCTCTTTATCTAACCAAAGAAAAATGGTTCAGATTTTCAGCAGTAATACATTTTAAAGCTCCTTACATTTTCTACCCTGTAATTAAGCATTTGTCTATGAATACTTGGGGTTACTGAATTAACAAAGTGTACCATGGGCCTAGATGCTTTCAGAGTGAACATGCTGGAGTCATCTTCTGGCTGAAGCTTCTGTCAGCAGAACTCACACTATTGAGGTATGATGAGCTGTACAGTCACCTGCTAAGTCTGGTAGACTTCCTGCCTACTTTTGTGTGTGTATTATTTCCAGACTATTTTCCATAGATGAAACAGCCAAGATCTCTGGACCCAACCAGTGGTATTTTCATATGGACAAGAATTACTCACATGAGTAATGGTTGCAGTACTGGACTCTGTGGGCCTGATTGACTATTCTGTCATATCAGTTATACATGGGTATAACTCCACTGAAGTTGATGGTGTTGCACTGCTGCACATGGAGTGGTGAACCAGGCCCTATGACTTTAATTAGGAAGATGTTAAGAGGGAAAGACTCATAAGCATCCCAAAACAGCTGTTTTAGGGTCTGACCTTGTTTCAGTTGAAGTCAAAGGATGTTTTGCTCTTGATTTTAGTGAGAGCAGAATCAAGTCCCTACACTGCAAAACTATATTAAATGACAAACTGATTCTGATTGTGGTGCTGGGAAAAGTGAGTGTAGGTGGATATGCCTTTGAAAAGAGATGTCATAAAATGTACAATATCATAAAAAACATGTATTGAAGCCAGTTTTCCCATGGTTTGGTTTTGTGTAATGTTCTCACTTCTTTCATAATGGTTCTATTTGAATTTCTGTAGTTATTCCTGAGTCAATCTTTCTACTTCTAACCCTTGCATTAGTGTCTTTACCGTTCCTTCCTGGCTTCTTTTCGTTCCCATTGGCTCAGACAGGTTGCAAGATGAAAGCAGCACCATGACTATACTTCTGGGCTTTGCACCAGTTCTGTGATTCACTAATATTCTCATCGTGCCCATACATATTGGAAAATACCACCCCGTCTATGAAAGGAGCACTTTCATGGTTAAAAGGCCTATAAATTAAAATCAGCCTAAAAATCTGTATTGTGGTGAGTCTACTTGTTCTTTATCCCACAAAGCAGAAAAACAATCAGGCTTCTTAAAGGATGGCTGTATGCTCCTCAGCTGGGCATCCCTCCCGAAACAAACCAAGCTGCTGACTTTCTTACAGTATCCATGTGGTGCAAGCATGGACAATCACAATGCACGCTTCCTATCTGCTATCCTTTGCTCTTCAGCTTTGTCCTGCTAGGAAAATCCACACTTCACCACTGATGAACTGCGGAGGCTATATAATCCACAGGGCTCAAGTATTTATCACCAGGTGGCCTAGCCTCATTCAGAGCAGAGTCTGATGATGCAGCAATACAAATACTAAAGCCTTGTCAACACTGGCTCCGCTACCACAGATGGAACTGTGTTGAATTACACACAAGTCCTATTTTTTTCTGAAGTCACAAGTTCTCCTAATCTTGTTAGTTGGCAAGCATCCAGGCTTTTAGGGACAGGGACGGCTATTGATTATATGCTTCCACAGTGCCAAGTACAATAGGCACCAACCTGATTGTGGCTTTTCACACTACCATAGTATAAATAAGTGTTGATTAATAATAACATATGGGGCAGGCAGCACCACCTATATACTTAATGTTGCCTAGCACTTCCCATTAAAAGATCCTGTTTTCAGTTAGTTATAAATTTTGTCAAATGTTACCTGTTCTGGCTGAAGTTTTCTACGCCAGGTGTATGCTTTAGCCTCTTATTTATTTTCTTATCTATTTTCAAGAATGAGATTAGGGAGAAATCCTAATTTTTCCATTGTGAAGGGAACATTAAATCTGTCTTTTTCTCACAATTAAATTTTATGTGGAAAAATTATTATTTTCATTGAAATTCTTTGAACAAAATTAATTACAAAAAACTTTTTTTAAAAATTGTGGGGGAAATCCCCATTCGCTCTCTCACTTTTTTTTTTAATCTCTATTCCCCTACTTTTTTGTAGTGGAAAAAGGGATGAAAGTAAAAAAATGTGAAGGGAAAACCTCAAACCAGTGAAAAGCATGATAGTCTATCCATTCCTGAAAAAGCCATGTTACTCCTACTGAAGACTACAGGAACAGCCCCTGGGAAAATCAGTCCACTCTTACATAATTTTAAAATACCCAAATTTGAAAATATTGACTACTAGGCATAGCACAGGCCATATGGAACTAGAGGACAACAGTGAACCTGTGATAGCAGTCTCCAGACCCATTACCTAGCATGGGACATCAATCCATTTCATATAGATGATTACCATGGGTATGCACTTGTGTGAGCTTACTACAGGGGAGACACACACACACACACACACACACACAATGGCTGGATGGGGGCAACAGGAACCTTACACAGTTGATGCCACATCCTGTCCTATTGTATCATGGTGAGTGACATGGATGGGGTACCATTCATTCACAAGGTATGTTAGCAAGTGCTGCACTGTCATAGATCCTTACACATGTTCTGTATCCACTTGGCTTAATTTAAGGCTACTTTCCACACCAGGGATTGACTGCCTATTCATCATGTGCCCAGGAAATTACCACTGCCCTACTTCCTCCCATGTTTCCACAGCTGCATACCTTTCTGCTTTTGAAAGCGAGGATACACTTTTTATTTGTTTGTCTAAATTCTCTGTGTACCTGACAGCCTGTGCAACATTGTATCTGGTTTATATGTGCACAGGTGCTGAATTCAACATGGGGTTCTTGTATATGCCTGTTCCGTAAATGCAGCTTTAGAACAGTTTTGACATTTTCAAAACTCAGTAAAATGTGCTTAAAAAATACAAGGCAAATTGGTTAGCAATGCTAAAAAGAATTTCTTAGAACCACAAAGAAGAGCGTTTCTCTACAACAACAAAAATAAACCAAACAAGGAACAGCAAAGCACATTTGTTAAATATCAGCAAAATCAGCCACTGTGAAAATCTGACAAGCGGTTATTGACTGCAGAGGAGTGTATGTGCATTCACCACATCACTGCCACAGAGGTACAGGATGTTATTAGTACAATATGACCCTTTACTCAGCTGTCACTAAACCACACTGTGCTTGCTGTCAATTTGTTTACGGCATTCTAATTGACATTTCATGGAATCTATTTTAGAAGATCCACCTTTCATGATAATTAAATAACCTCTCCAGATATCATAGTATTAAAGAAACAAATCCAATGTTTCCCCCCGCCATTCAAATAAGGGTCTCTGAAGTTGTACACTGATGACTTGAGCACCAAACCTTCAAACTCTCATGCATGTGCTTATCTTTACTACTACAGGTACTTCCTAGCCTTTGTTAGTACAGGAGTGGTGGGGAGCGGTTGCACCTGCTTGCATACAAGTCAGTGGCAAAACTCCCAGTGACTTCAGTGAGACTACCCATGGCTGTACAGTTAAGCACATGTGGGCTTGCAGGATCAGGCCCTTGATCCTGCACTCATTGAAGTTGCGGGGAAATTTGCCACTGACTTAATTGCATGCAGGACTGAACCCTCTGAACTAATAAAAACTGGCACATACCTCTCACCAAAGAGCTAGATGCATCTGACCAGGACTGTGAAGTAGAAGCTGGCTGCAGGTATTCTGGTAATCGTCTCATCTTCCAAAAGTGGAATCTACTCAGGCCAGGTCTTTAAAGATATTTAGGCACCAACTGGGATTTTCAAAAGCACCTAGGCACTTAAAATATATTAATTCCCATGATTGTTAGGTGCTTTTGAAAATCCCAATAGGTGCCTAAATACCGTTAAAGAACTGGCCCTTGTTCTAGGTAATAATTTTGTGCACTTCTACAGAACTGTTCATCTGACTGACTCTCTCAGTGTTTTACAAACATGAATTAATAAAGCCTCATGACACCCCTAATTATCATCAGGTTTAATTATTGGCAAACTGAGGTGTAGGGAGTTTATATGACTTTTCCAAGGTTTCAGAGTGACCAGAGCTAGAAATGGAACTCAGGTCCTGTTTTCAGTGCCTGACTATTAGAACATACTGCAAATAGAAGGTGAGAACAAGATTAACAGAAATAAACAAACATTAAGACATTTGCAGAGGGGGGCTTTCAGTGAATTTACAGAGATGGTAAACATATTTTTAATATGCTAATGTGCAACTGGGATGCTGTGTTCTGCTCTAAGCTATATTATCTGACACTTACGTATCTCTTCATGTACAGGGTACAGAATGTGATAGTGTTTATTTGTCTTGCTAAATAAAACAAAACACCTGTGATCTCAGGCTCCCATGATCAATCTTGCCTCCTTTTTCCTCAAGGACCACTACAGCTATCTTTTCCGCATAGTGAATTAATGGCACTTCTGCAGTTTAAACCTTTGCTTTGTGTACTCTGGGTTTATTTCTATGAGTCACGAGGCTGTTCTTTGTTATCAAGTTCACAGTTTGGGGCTGCAAAAATATGATTTCCTTCTTCTCACACACACACACACACACACACACACACACACACACACACACACACACACACAGCTTAGTGACAGAAAACAGACACAAAAATTATTGTTCTCATTTCCTTTCTGAGCTGATTTGAAGAGATCTTCTCCACCCCTAAAGTTACAGGGTATTGTTTTGTTTATATTTCTGCTCTGACACTGAAGCAGGTACAGACATGGCAGAACAACACGTGTATCTGCGGCAGCAGAGTCTGGTGACTCATTTCACAAAACACAAATGTTTGTTGCAAAAGCTGAAGTTCTGCCAATGGGAAACTCACAAGTCTCTTCACAGAATCTGAGGAGGAGATTAGCATTTGCAGTTGCATGCAATTTTTAAATTTCCTGGGGCAACATTTCTCATGCTGAACAGGCAGGGTTGTTGTTTTAATCACTCAACAAACCTCTTATAAATAGATTGCTCGATCGCTATCTAGGCTGTATTTGCTGGGTTAGTGATCCTAGCTGCCAATAATATCCACATCTGTCCTGACAAACAAGTATTCTGTGAACTGGGCTGAGGGTAGCAAAAAGGGAGTGTGTGACCTCAAATCATTAGATAGATCCCTAGCGTAGTACTATTAGAACATAAAGATGAACAGCAGCTGCTCCCTCCATCTTGTCCTACTAAAAGTCTGATTTGGCCTCAATTTTCACATGTGACTAGTGAATTTGGGTACCTATGTTTTTGGCAATCCAATATTACACATCATAAAAGGGCTGACTTCCAGAGGGGAGTCCTGAGCACTTTCTGAAATTCAGGCTCCTTTAAGAAATCTCAAGTTGAGCACCCAAAAACTGAGTCCTCCAGGCCCCCATTCCCTCCCAAATCACTAGTTGCTTTTGAAAATGTGGGCTGCTAAGTACTCAAATCACCACTCTTAAAACAATTCTTTTACAAGGCCTGGTAGACGTGTGGTGGTACCTAATATCATACTTTATGACGCAGGCAGTGTAGCCTAATGGTGACCACATTGGGCTAGGATTCAGAAGGCCTCAGTTCTGGGCTTGGCTCTGCCATTGGCCTGGTCTGTGACCTCCCTACCTCAGTATCCTCCCCATCTGTAAAATGGGAATAATGATACTGAAGTCCTTTCTAAAGCACTTTTAGATCTACTGAAGAAAAGTGCTAAGAGCTATGCATTAATTCTTATTCTATAGCCAGAAAAATCACCCTAAAAGAATCCCCTTGAATAAAAACATTCCTTTATAAAGTTGAGGACCACCCTCCTCCTCCTCCCCACCAAGAAAAGCAGTCTTTGGCCTTCTTTGCAGATTCACCATGTTGAAGAACTTGGGCTGGGCTGAAAACCCTTATGATGTTTTTTATAGGTAGGTAGAGTGACCTAGGTAGGGTGACCTAGGCCTTATTTCACAGACTGAACCCCCATTGACTTCACTGTGAAGAATCCAGCCCCAAATCAACACAAGAGAAGCCCAGAATTCAGATGTGGGGATGTGGTGGGAATAAGGGACTGTTTATTTGTTATATTTAAAAAGCTGGCTTCCTGTTTGCCCTTGCTGCCAGCAATTCTGTCACTCATCTCCTGTCCTGCCCTGACTTTCCAAACCTACCATCTGGAGACAGCAGCACTTCCTTTCAACAACCGAGAAGAAGTGTTGTTTTGGGTGGCACCCACTGAGACCCTGATCCAACTCCCATTGAAATGAATGTGACAGCAAGCTATGCAATAATGATCCAGCCCTTGTTGCTGGGGAAAAGAGCAGTGAGGAGAGAAGAGAGGACAGCCCACAAACAAGAGAGAGAAGCTATATGGGAACAGCTGAATGGGGACAGCACTGACTTTTTGAAAAACCAGAAGTGGCCCATCTAAACTGAGGCATCTGGTCACTTTAAAGAGAGGCTCCTGAAATAAACACATGGCTCTTTGCACCAGCCATGTCAGATATTTGTTACTGTTGCTCTTAATGTCCTCTAGTCCCTTACTGCCTTAGTTCTTCTACTGCATTACCACTTTTACATTCCAAGTAATGTAGCCCCAAATGTCTCACTGTCTATGCAATTCATGCTTCTCCTAGTAAATTGATGCTTATTGCTGACATGATGAGTAAAAGCTCTTGGAAAAGTTTTTTTAAGATTCACATCTCTTTGATCTTGGCAAGGATAGAGGGAAACTACCCCGATTTTATGACTCAACCCTCAGGCTGCTAGGCGATATAGATCAACTTAGGGAAGAAATTCTTCTTTATTTGTTACAGCTTCCAAAAAAATAGCTATTAGATTTGTACAACTTCTTATATACCTGTAGACTTGGCTCTGACTGTCATCCAGAGACTGCTGGAAATTTTATATAGCCCTCTGTGACGAACTGGGAATGTTCTTAATGTTTTCTCTGAATACTGTGTTGGTGCCTCAGTGTCCCCATGGCAGTTCTTAAGTATGTGGCAGAGCAAGGGCCAGTGCACCTAATTGCCTGGCACTCTGTCTCCTAGCAACTGATGGCCTGGGCCCCTCCTCTGCAAAGGTGCCAGCTGAAGGTGTTGAAGACAAAGAGATCAGGTGACCTCCTGGCCCGGGAAAGGGGCTGAGCAGAGAGGAGGGGCTGGAAGGGGTTGTTAGTCTGGAGCTGGCTGAGGGCAGACATGGGGGTCTGGCTCACTGACCCCCAGAATGGACCTGGCTGAGGGGTCCGGTTCTCTGTACCTACAAGCTCTGTTTTAGACCCTGTTCCTGTCATCGAATAAACCTCTGTTTTACTGGCTGGCTAAGAGTCATGTCTGACTGCGAAGTGGGGGTGCAGGACCCGGTGGCTTCCCCAGGACCCCACTGAGGCAGGCTCGCTGTGGGAAGCGCACGGAGGGGCAGAGGATGCTGAATGCTCCAAGAAGAGACCCAGGAGGTGAAGATGTGTGAGCTTCTTGCCCTAAACAAGTCTGCTCCAAGGGAGAGGAGGCTCCCCAAAGTCCTGCCTGGCTTGGTGGGGAGCAGTTCCAGAGCATCGCCCGGTGACTCCGCGACACCCTCCACTTACTTTTTTTTTTTAAATAAAAGTTCCTAGAAACGTGTATGACCTTTAGCACCATAATAGTGGAGTGCCTCACAATTATTAATGGATTTTATCATCAGAGCACCACTCTGAGGTAGGGAAATAGTGTCTTTATACAGATGGAAAATGAGGAACAGGGTCGAACCATTGACTTGCCCAAGGTCACACAGGAAATTGCACCTAGTTCTCTCGAGTCTGACTCTACTGCAGTCTAAACACACACACACACACACACATACACACACACATGATGACCTATTTCACTGAAATGACTGTATTTAGTTGTTAAGGACAAAAACTATATTGGAAATAAACACAACATTTCTCATCAGTGATGAAACTCAAGCTCAAAAGTGGAATGAAGCCTAAAAGTTGCAAGATCCCTCTACAGTTTATTTATAATTAATCCATGTTGCTCACTTAGGGGGAAATTAACCCTTGTGTAGAAGGCCAGCATAAGGCCTATGCAACATTTAAGTCTCGTTTAACTTCTCAAAATAGGGCTCTAACCCTAAGGGCTCGTCCAGACTAGGAGAGGAAAATCGATCTTAGATACGCAACTTCAGCTACGTGAATAACGTAGCTGAAGTCGAATATCTAAGATCGAATTACTCACCCATCCAGACGGCGCAGGATTGATGTCCGCAGCTCTCCATGTCGATTCCAGAACTCCGTTGGGGTTGATGGAGTTCTGGAATCGATATGAGCGCGCTCGGGGATCGATATATCGCGTCTAGATTAGACGCGATATATCGATCCCCGAGCAATCGATTTTAACCCCACTGATACGGCGGGGTAGTCTGGACGTGGGCTAAGAAACCCTCAGTGCCAACTGGCAAAGAGTTCACTGTACTGTAACAGCAACTGCTATCCGGCCTGACAAACTCACAACACCTAACACACTGCTTTCTTAATATTTACCCAAAAAGGGTTGTGCAAGGTGTCTAACGGAAGCTTACATCATAATGATCCTCCTAATAATTGTGTGATATACGTACAGATGATATTTGAGAAATTGCACGTACATATTGAAAATATGTACAGAATCTACATCCCAGGCAGGTTTAGCTAGGCAAAAGGATGTGGAATCACATGTCTGCCTAGGTCTCCAATGTAAATTAAACATTGTAAAGCCAACACAAAGCAAGACTCATTTCCATGTAAAGTCAACAGGAGAAACAGGTTGATGGGGAAAAGTAAACTCAACAGAGGAGAGCTTACCAGAATCTGAACTCACCTGGGTCATCCTGCCTCTGGAAACAAAGACAATTAACTTTGGGTGTATAAGAAAGCAGCACCAGGACCTCTCTTTTATCATCTACTTGAGGGGTAACTGGGCAGTGCAGCTCTATCCATGAAAACAAGTTCTCAACTGACTTGGATTGAAACATTGCCGAAAAGGCTTAGGTGAGATAAGACTGCTTTAGATAAGGATTGTAGCCTGTAAAGTTAATTTGTAATCTCTAGAAAGACTACACTTTTGTTTTATTTGTAACCTGTTGTTCTTATTACCCTTGCTTACTATCTCTTAAACCTTAATCTTTGTTAATAAAAACTATTTGTTTTCACTATAAACAGATTATAGAACTGTGGTATATTGGAGCTGATGCTCAGTTGAATCAAAAGGTTGTGTTTATATACCAGGGATGGGCACCCTTTGGCCCATGGCCTACCAGGGTAAGCACCCTGGCGGGCTGGGCCATTTTGTTTATCTGCCGCAGGTTTGGCTGGTCGCAGCTCCCACTGGTCGCAGTTCACCGCTTTAGGCCAATTGGGGGTGGGCAGTGGCAGCAAGCACATCCCTCAGCCCACTCCGCTTCCTGCAGCCCCCATTGGCCTGGAGCAGCAAACCACGGCCAGTGGGAGCCATGATCGGCTGAACCTGTGGACACGGCAGGTAAACAAATTGGTCCGGCCCGCCAGGGTTCTTACCCTAGCGGGCCGTGTACTAAAAGTTGCCAATCCCTGATATATACTATTCCCTTGGGAGTAGTGAACCAGATAACTACTGTGAATGTCCAGTCACAGGGACTGGATACTGCAGGGGAATGCTCTTCAAGGGGGCTCAGGGACTGGGTGCACCTATTGTTAATCTTCACAGCAAAGTAGGACTTGTAGAATCCTGAGGAGAGTGCTTGTGTGGGTGGAAGACCGACGCTGTACAGTCTCTGACACTCAACTCCTACAAGAAAGACTTCCTCATAGTGGAGGCAGGGAGGTAACAAGATAACTTCATCCTGGGCACCCCAAGAAAGTGTTACAAGGGCTTAAGCAAGACCTAAAATTTGTGCCCAGGTCTTGCCTTGGCCCTTGGGACAGGGGTTGAATTTCACCTTCAATGATCATACAACCAAATTCTCTCTTCAGATGGATCCACACCATTTCCATTGCAGTTAACAAGAGAAAGTGACACTGGCACATCCAAAAGGCAGAACTTGACCCAAAGTAGACAAGATCTTAGTTTGCGCACAAGCCAATGCCACACTTACTCCTTGATGTTTGTTCCTTACATTCAGATAAAGATAGCTGGAAGAGCATTCTGGATAGTGTTTTGTATAGAATTCCACCCAATGTCCCACTTCCATTCAGAAATCCCATGACCAGGGCTACTACAACTTCAATCCTAGCCCTACATTTCTATAAGGGACCTTGAGAAATCATTAAGTCAAGTCCTCTGTGCTGTGGCAGGAACAAGTAAACCTATATCATCACTGATAGGCATTTGTCCAATCTATTTTTAAAAATCTCCAGTGATGGGATTCCACAACCTCCCTTGGAAGCCTATTCCAGAGTTTAATTACCTCATTGTTAGAAAGATTTTCCTAATATGTAACCTAAATCTCCATTGCTGCAGATTAAGTCCATTACTTATTGTCCTACCTTCAGTGGACGGGCAGAACAATTGATCATCATCTTCTTTATAACAGCTCTTAACATATTGGAAGTCTGTTATCTGGTGTCTCCTCCTCACCCCAATCTTCTGTTCTCAAGATGAAACATGCCCAGTTTTTTCAACCTTTCCTCAAAGATCAGGTTTTCTAAACTTTTTCTCATTTTTATTTCTCTCCTCTTGACTCTTTCCAATTTGTCAACATCTTTCCTAAAGTATGGCACCCAGAACTGGACACAATACTCCATCTGAGGCCTCACCAGTGCCAAGTACAGTGGGACAATCACCTCCCTTGTCTTACATACAACACTCTTGTTAATATACCCCGGAATGATATTAGCCTTTTTTGCAGTTGCATCACATCGTTGATTCATATTCAATTTGTCATCCACTATTAACCCCCAGATCTTCTCAGCAGTACCACCACCTAGCCAGTTATTCTCCAGTTCGTAGCTGTGCATTTGATTTTTCCTTTCTAAGTGAAGTACTTTGTGCTTGTCTTTACTGAATTTCTTCTTGTAGGTTTCAAACTATTCTCTAATTTGTCAAGGGCATTTTGAATTCTAATTCTATTATCTAAGTCATTAATAAAACTATTGAATAATACCAGACCCAAGACTGACTCCTGTGGAACCACACTAGATACACCCTCTCAGTTTAATAGCAAACCATTGATAACTATTCTTTGAGTAGGTCTCTCAACCAGTTGTGCACCTACCTTATAGTAATTTCATTCCGTAGTCTGCTTATGAGAATGTCACATGGGACTGTGTCAAAAGCCTTACTAAAACCAAGATATATCACATCTACTGCTTTCCCCCTAACCACTAGGCCAGTAAACCTGTCAAAGAAGGAAATTAGGTTGATTTGGCATGATTTGTTTTTGACAAATCCATGCTAGCTTTTCCTTATATGCCTATTATCCTCCAGTTGCTTACAAATTGTTTAATAATTTGTTCCAATATCTTTCCAGGTATCAAAGTTAGACTGATTGGCCTATAGATTCCCAGGTCCTCTTTGTTCACCTTTTTAAAGACAGCTATTACATTTGCCCTTCTCCAGTCTTCTGGAACCTCACCTGTCCTCCAAGAGTTGTCAAAGATAATTGCTAATGGTTCAAAGACTGCTTCAGCTAGTTTCTTAAGTACCTTTGGATGAATTTCATCAGGCACTGCTGACTTGAATACATTTAACTTACTTAAATATTCTTTAACCTATTCATTCTCTATTTTGGCTTGCATTCTTTCCCCCTTATTGGACATGTGATTTTACAAAGCAGAGCAGGATTATTTCTTTAATGACAAAAGATTTTCCAGCCAGCTCTGCATTCATGATTGGTTCATGATACAAGATCACCAAGCGTATTTCATCAGCAAATAGTGAAGTTGAATGCAGGTTAAGTTGAACAAATGGAACTTTATTAAACTCTGTACATTTCTCTGTCCATGTGGCTGAGTTGTTTCCAGCTTAATTCCATCTGTTTCCTATTCCTCTGGCATACCCTAAATAACAGTCCCTCCAGGGAACATGAACCATCTGACTCCAGTTCCACTGAATATGATCCAAAGTAGATGTACAACACATGACAAAACTTTGGCAGCTTCTGTCAGTCATGGACATACCTTAGAGTCCAATTCCTATTCTCTGTCAGTTATGGCGAAAGATGACATTGGAAATCCCCTGCACCAGATATGATCCTGGGTTCTATATAGTCCTGGTAGAAGTAGAGGGTGCATTCTAATGGAACTATACCCTCTTACACCAGAACTGAAGCTGGCTTATTGTAGCCAACGCAGCTGGTACTGAGGATTCCCCAAAGTCAGATAAATTAGAGCAGAAGCAGAACATTGAAATTGATTATTTAGCATCTATCAAACAATTTGGTGAGAAGGTTTGTAGCTGTGGACCTCTATAGAGAGAAATCTAGGAGCAGAACTCAGCACAGTGCTGATAATAGGAGGCCATGTAGTCTAGAGAGTACAGCAAAAGCCAGAGAGCCAGGAGAGAGCATCATTATCTCACTTTGTTGCCTATGACCATTATCTTGAGCATCAGTCAACACACCTGTAAAATTAAGTAGAGGTAGAACCACATTACACCTCATCCTACATTACACCTCATCCTGAACTCTACTAGCCAAAAAAATTCCAGTGAGGCAACCATAAAACCTGCCTAATAAACTACATTACAGCTGGCAGGAGATGTCTGGATACTAATTGAAAGATTTATTACAAATCACCAATATTCTTCATGCCCAGCCTCACATAGCTTTGTTTATTATACGTTATTTAGAAGAGAGCTGGGAGAGACTTCTAGGATGATTGACCTTTATTTAGCAAACAGTGCTGTGTGAGCAAGAGGAAAAATGGAAAGCCCATGCACACCTCCACTACTTAAGTTTATAAGCAAACAATTCATGCTCCGGCTGTTGAAAGGTTGTTTATAAGCTTTATGCAAAAAGATAGTATGAATGTATTTGTGCAGAAACAATTGAGTGATTATCTCTTAAATTCCATCATCTGAAGTGCAAGGGAAGATGTCTGGAAAGGTGATTGTAAGAAATATGTGAGAAACAAAAGAAAAAGTTATTGTAAGTCAGGCCAGCTCACCATCTATGTTACCCAGAATTGTATAGTGCGGTTTGGGTGATAATGGGGTGGAATTCTCTTATCAGTTTTAAAATTAGTGACACTGGTTTAACTTGTGCCTAGACTAAAACTGATAAGACAGATAAATCAATACAAGCCAGGTTTAAACTGATAAGAGAGCCCACACGCACAAGTTTAACTCCACTGGTATGAAACCACATCTCTAATTATACTGATACAATGTAGACTAGGCCTAAGATCTGAGAGAGAGAAAATGAAATGGAGCAATAGAAAAAACAACATACAGATCCTCCCCTTGCAAACACAAAGATGTATCAAAATAACTCATGGTTCCATAATACCCATCCCCATAGCTGTTGATTATTTGGCATAAGTGAGGGTCCTGCTCTGGATCTCCTACACCAGTGCCCAGATTTTCCTGTCTGCTAAGATAATGGAGCTGTGTTGCCAGTACTTGGTATGTTTATGGACTAGCAAAAACATATAATATATCACCTGTCAATGAAAACTATTTAAAAACAAATCCTATTGTGATTAAGGGAAAAAGTGTAAAATGTCGGTAAAACCATTTGAGCATTTCCTGGACCAGTAATGCTTTCCTTGCCAATTGGTAAGCCTGCCATGAAGCCTGTTCTCTAACCCATTTCATACTGAGAGAAGAGTTGTGTAATGAGAGGTGAAATTCACCCCGTGCAGACAGCTGTGGCCAGGCATATGCACCACTTATTAAACCTATTTTGAGGGATTACATGGGATTCAGATGGAGCACATGCCTTTTCCTAGCCCTTTGCACAAGGGTGAATTTCACCCTTCGATAGTTTTCATGATATGAAATCTAAGTAATTGCTTTAAAACAACAACATTTTTTCAAGAGCACTTTGGAAATTTCTCCCACATTTCTGTAGGTCCCAGTTCAGTAAGGTACTCTAGCCTATACCTCCCTATAAGCATGTGAGTAAGCCCGTTGAAATTAATAGGACAACTTTGAAATTAATTGAATCAGGGCCAAAAGATCTAGAAGTTCACATTAATTTTTGAAAAGATCACTTTAATTATAATTGATCACATGATGTATTCCACTGGCGATAACGGGACAGGAAATGTAATCAGTTTGTTTCCATCAGGCTAAGTAGCAGACTTCATAGCTGAGGTTTTAGCAGATAAATTGTAGGTAAAGCACCTGAGATAAGCAGGTCAGTGAAAAAAAGTTTACCTATGTGCAGAGGATGTACACAGATCTATGTTTCACTGGTGCCACCACTAAGCCTTTGCACTGTACAGAATTTCACCTATTGTGAATAGCAGCTGGTACTGTCATCCTTGTCATTGTTTTTCTGCTAGAAACCTATACAATGGGAAGCACCTACCTCAAATTGTTGATTCTGATCCAAGAAATCTTGTCTAAATCTGGTTTGTTTTCCATCAGGATGTCTTGGAAGTGGACTAGACAGTAGTCCTGCTGATTGCTACAAAAACAGGAGTTAGCAGGCAGAAAAACTAAGTTTATGCCTTTGTGCCAAAAGCAATTGACCTTAATGCACTGATTGCAACTGATACTCTGATATTTGCCCAAAGTATCAGAAAGAGAAGTACATTAATGTCTTGACTTTAAAATCGGGTTCATTGACTCTTTTGCCACTGGGAAGGAAAAATAAATACACAGAATAACCACTGTAAATAACACTAGATACTTGTTATACATTGTGCAAACTTTATGTTATGTCTCAATGATTGGCCTGTTAATATGAATTCAGTCTAGTGGTATTATGGAATGGATAATGAAACATCACCATCTGTAAACTGTTCAAGATACTGGAGAATGTGTTGCCCAGTTTAAAAGTAACATTGTCAAGATTTACAGGCCCCAAAGGTAACATACAGCATTTGTATTTCAAGTTTTTCCTACTCCTTCTAAAGGCAGGTAGCAGCAACAAATGAAATTCCAGTTTCTCAGCTGAGAAACCTAAAAGCCACAAAGTCAGAGCACTGGGTCTCTTTGGAAGTATAGTGCACACAAATCTGGCTTACGAGATTCCCGCTGTCACAAAAATGGAGTCATTTCAATAGTGCAAGAATAGAGCAGGAAGGCAAAGGGGAGGGAGAAAATTACATTCATAAGCATGCCCACAAAAAAGCTGGTAAGTCTAATTTCTGAACTGGCATCCTTTAGTCTCCATTAGCACCCAACATACCATGTCTAGGAAGTAAATCAGATATGGCAAATATATATATTTGATACCCTAGGATCACATTGCTTTGGTACATTAAGAATAATTTACAATCCCCTCTGTGACTCTGTTTCCAAAGAGTCATTCAACAACAGAACAAGCAATGAAATGATAATAGGAAAACTGGAATAATCATCATTGTTCTGGGCAAAATTCTCCTCTCAAATCAGCCCGGTAGGATTCGGTATCAGCATACTGTTCCAGGGGTGCTGGAACACTTTGTATAGTGTGGGCGCTGAGAGACATTGAACAAAACTGTAAACTCTGTATCTGATGGAAAGCACGTCAAGCCAGGGGTGTGGCAGCACCCCTAGTTCCAGCAGCTATGGCCTGTTCTCCTGATTGTACACACAGCTGCACTCCCGCTGGAATCCTGGAGTGCCCTGATCTGCTAGCAATATGTTCACAAGGGAGTCGCATAATATTTTCCACCATAGCACCCGAAAAACTCTGTGCCCCTGAGTTGTGTACACAGCAGAGAGGAAGGGTGAGAGAGTGGGTAATCTATTCATTTGTTTTCCAATTTAAACAAACGGGCTTTTTCATGCCTATAACCAAACAAGAAGCCAATGTCACAGGGGAACGAAAACTGAAGACGTTTTGCTGCATGTTAGTATGATTTTCAGGAATGATATAAAAAGTATGGACCAAATTGTGACTCACTGAAGACCCTCACATCGCGGGGAGCAGCGTGTAAGTAGGAGCAGCTCCTGTACAGTTATTGCTACTCCTGTTCCCATGCAGTTGGTCAGGGATTGAGCAAGCTGGCATAGCTGTGCCATCGTGCTGAGGACAGTAACCTGTACCATGGATAGGCCTGGCTTGGACTGTTTCCTCCCAGAGCAGGTGGTGGGGAACCAGGAAATAGACTGTGACTTTGAGTCCTTGTTTGGTTCCCAGGCTGCCCCTGGGGCAGCAGAACATGGTTCTGCCCCTTATCTGGGGCTTGGGTCAAAGGCCCTGTGACAATGTGGCCTCTGGCGGGACACAATGAGGGTATCAATTCAGGACAAATTGCTTAGAACAAGGCAGTCACAGCCCAAGGCTGGGATTCCTCCGCTATTAAGGCAAACCAAACCAGCCAAACAGAAAGGACTTCGGTTTTACCCCACTGGCTAACCAGAAGTCATACAAGCAATTCCCTCGGACACACCGGTTTCCCAATATCATCACCAGTTCCGTTTCTTATGGGGATGAATGATTATGAAAACCAATACCTCAGTAAAAGAAAAAAGGTTCTCCCGATCCCAAAGGACCAAGCCCCAACCCAGGTCAATATACCAGTTTGATCTTACCCACAAATCAAACTGTTGCCAATCCTTTAGAATCTAAAATCTAAGGGTTTATTCATAAAAAGAAAGAAATATAGATGAGAGCAAAAATTGGTTAAATGCTATATAGTAATGGCAAATTTCTTTGTTTAGGCTTGTAGCAGTGATGGAATAAACTGCAGGTTCAAATCAAGTCTCTGGAGTACATCCAGAGCTTGGATGGATCATGCAGTTCTTTGATCAGAGCTTCAGTTTATAGCAAAGTTCCTCCAGAGGTAAGAAGCAGGATTGAAGACAAAATGGAGGGGCTTTCAGGGACTTTTACATCTTTTGCCATGTGGAAGGACACTCCTTTGTTCTTACTGTGGAAAATCACAGCAGCAAGATGGAGTTTGGAGTCACATGGGCAAGTCACATGTCCATGCATGACTCAGTTCTTTACAGGGAGAGCAGCCATTGCTCACATGCTACCTTGAACGTTCCCAGGAAGACTCCTCATGTGAATTGGAGTCTCCCAAGGTCCATTGTCAATTAAGTGTTTCTTGATAGGACACTTAATCTGAAGAGTCCCTTCTCAATGAGCTGGCCAAATGCTTCACTGGTTCTATTTGGAATCAAACACATTGAGATACAAGTATATAGCCAATATTTATAAGTTCAAATACAAAATGATACATGAATACAGATAGCATAATCATAACCTGCAAATCATAACCTTTTCATAGACACCTCTCACGACAACCTTTGTACAGTATTTGCTGCAAATATATAACAGTGGTTGCAACAATGATCTCTATGGTCACAGTTCATGTCAATAACATCACACCCCAGTATGGCCCGACATGGATAGTACATCAGAGAGTTCAACTTGTGTCATTTAATGATTGGGGGTGGTGAGTGAAGACTTTGCGAGAGGGACATATCCTCTTCTGTGAATCTCTTTGGAAAATGCCTATCTTTTAGTGCAATCTGGACCATTCCAAAGGCAAAACAATGCTGCTCTTCTGAAGTATTGTTATGGGCCCAGATAAGTCACCTCTGCAGTCCCTATCAGTTATGGTGCTCTACACAGACTGAGCACCTGCTCCCCCTCCCACGGAGGGTCTGGGCTACACCCAAGGCCTGCGGGGCCAGGGAAGCAGGAACTGTAGGGGGCCGCTTTGGGGGGGCCCACAGGCCCAGAGTGGCCTGGGGGATTAGCGGGGGGCCTGGTGCCGGCAACAGCAAGTGGAACAACCTGGCCCTGGCCCAATCCGCTCCCCTCACCCCAGCTGTATCGCTCGGGGGAAGGGGTCCGCTCCTCCCCCCGCACTCACCGGCAGCGGGAAGTGGAGCAACCCAGACCCAGCCCATTCCTCTTCCCCCACCCCAGCCCCAGATGTATTGCTTGGGGGAGGGGAAGGGCCGCCCTCCAGACTCACCAGCAGGGGGAAGTAGAGTGACGCGGCTGTGAGCTGGCGAAGTGGAGCAGGCTGGGGCCAGGTTGCTCTGCTTCCCGCTGTTGCTGGTGAGTGTGGAGTCACTGTGGAAAGAGGTTTGGTGGGGAAAGAAGTGGTATTGGGGGCATCCAGGGGAAGAGCAGGGAGGAAGGATAAGAGGCAGAGCAGAATAAATTGTCCAGGGCCCCACACGCCCCTAGGGATGGCCCTGCCCCTTTCAGTAGGTGCAGCCCATGCAGGGGCAGGCCAGGAGATAGGGCTGGTCGCCAGAGCTGGTGCTGCCACATATGCAGCATGCAGCTGCATAGGGCACCATGAAATTTGGGGCAATTTGGTTCCCCAAATTTCATGGTGCCCTACGCAGCTGCATATCCTGCGTATGCCTAGGGATGGTCCTGCACCTCTGGCAGGAATGGTTTAGCAGTAACCGGGGGGAGAACTCTTATCAGTGGCAGGAGGCTCATCTTGACTCACCCCTTACCTTGGGGAGAGGATTTTAAGAGGCTGAGAACAAGGTTATGAATTTGAGAGAAGAATTTAGCTCTTTTGAGTCAGGAGCAGTATATGCCAGGCATCAAGGAGGCCATTTTCCATAACTGGAAAGTTTTAAAGGCAGCTAGATTCTTGTTTGATGTTCTCAGGCATACCAGTTTAAAGCTAATCAGGCAAAGTAATTTTCTATTCCTCTGAGTTTTGTACTTGTGTGTTGTGTTGGCTAAAGGACCTGATATTAGCCAGACTGTAAAAGAGCTATGAAATCTGAGATTACTGCTGTGCCCTTGTGGTTCATGCAGGAATCTATAGCACTTTTAAGCTCAACCATCTTTATGAGAAATTGACTTGATTCAGGTAAAGGGAAGTTTTGTCAAAGTGCTCTCACTATTAAAGCTGAATAATTTGGTAAATTTACAAGCCTGCATTTTCAAAACACTGGGCTTAAAACAATTAGACCTAAACGAGAGCCAGAGTCATAGCAAGATTTCACTGGCAGTTCCCATTTGTGTCAATGGTGGGAAATATGTAGCAAATCAAGAATGGTTTACAACGGCTCTGTATAAGTGACAGCTCTATTAACTATTTGTACCAGGCTAAAGTGTTTTACTGCTGTTTTTTAAATGTAGGCTCTTTAAAAAAAAAACTGTATCATGTTAAGATATTTTTGTTATGAACAAATAGGAACATAAGAACTTTATCAAATTAAACTGAGGACATATTGGTTTAACTCCTGCTCACCATTCCCATATAACCCCATTGACTTCAGCAAGAAAATGTGCATGAGCAAGGCAAGAAAGATTTGGTTTATTGTAAATAAATTTCAAATAAGCCCACTATTTATTTTACAAAAGGGAAAAATATTTTCAAACTACAATCCAATTAAAATCACAGGGCTCCAGTCTCATTTTCACACTGGTGCAGCTCCTTACACTCCAGCAGAGTTACTCTCACCATAAACCAGTGTATGTGAGAGCAGAATCAAACCTAGAGGTGTCAGTCCTATTTTGTTACCTGTCATTTGGTTCTGGAGGGGGGAGGTCTGGAGAGATTGTAGTGATATGAGCCAGGAAAAATTATGCTTCTCGTCTATCCTTGACTTTAGATGAACAATTCTCTTTGTCTCTTCTGTGCTTGGTGTTATCTTTGACTGGAATAAAGGTTTACAAGTCTGCAAAGCTGAGCAGATTTCAAAGAAATAGTCGGGAAAAAAATAAAAACCTTAAATGTAATCTGTATTTTAAAACCCACCAAAACTTACAGAATCTGACCTTTTTTAGGATAGCATCTCCAGCTACTTTACACTAATTGCAGAGGATACACGGATATTACACTACTCTGCTTTATATTTTACAAGTAATATACTGACACCGCTTTTTTCCCCAAACACAACAGCAAAATCACAATAATAATGATAATATATGGGAACAATACGTAAACAGTGAAGCAATGGAACTAAACACTGAAAGAAAAGCAAGTATTAAAATAATAGAATGGATATTAGATAAGTTCAAGGCTTTCTATTACTTTTTTAACATATTTTCAGAGTAGAAAGTTTGGGAAGGCCTGGGCAAAACTCTGAAAGTAATCTGGGGCATTCCTCTGTAGGTAAACCTATTAGCCATGTGGTCCACTTCTGTGTCTCTTAAAAGGAAAAAGCCTTTCTTTTTGGTAAAGCGCAACCATATTAAAAACGGGGTCAGCAACAGTTTTTATGGAACATGGCACAACATGTCTCCTGCTGATTAACACTAAACCTTTCCACTGACTGACCACGATTAATGGATAAATCCTATTCCCAGGGGAGTTTCGACAGTGACTCCCTGATTTCCAAGATATGCCCCTAAGTGCAGTACTAGTTGTTTGACATGTTCTAAAAGTGATCACATCTCCTTGGCACTTATCTAAACAGTTGCTCTAGAAAGAGAGAAATACCAGTGGTAGCACCAAGCATTCATTCTCTGTTTAGACAAAGATTTTCAGTATGAGTAGAGACTTCCCCTTTTCTTGCAGTATAACCTGGAGGAAGAATAGACTTCTTGTGTGAACATGTGCTGTAGCTGAGCTCTTGTAGAATTAAACAGTAAATTTACTTTTAGAGGCGGAACCCCCCGCCCCCCAACAACCACATGACTTTAAAACAAACACCAGTCACTAGAGAATTACCAGCTGTTCTGGTTAGAAAAGTGTATTCATCCTCCACAGACCATAATTCCCCCACAACCAAGAATGTAGCCTAAAGGCTATAAAAATATAAATACATTTTCCATCAGGGTGATTATATTATATATATATAGCTCCTTAATAGCAAAATTATATAATACAGAGTAGTAAAATGGCACAAAGTGTGACTGAATCAGACCATAGACTTTGCAGACATCAAATTTTTTCTAAATACACAATCAATCCATAAATAAATATGAAAAATAATTAAATTCAGCTGGGGAAGTGTCACTCATATTTTAAGCAATCCGCTTACAGTCCTTGACTCAAAATGATAAAAAAAAGTGTTGGCAACAGAGCTAGTTCTGCAGAGATCACAACTTCTTGGCCTTTTTGTTACTATTATTTTGGATGGAGTTGATATGGACATTTAATCTCCCAGTTGATGTGAACAAGAAAAGAATTGGTTTGCATGTAGCTTTTCACCAAATATAAAACAAAAGGCAGTGCTTTTTCCTCTGTTAGTCTTTTTCAAAGAAGCTAACATGACACTAGTTCTAGTGCAGAGTCCCTTAACACAGAAAGAAAATTATGGACTATCGACCTGAACGTAGTGAAGGAATCACAACTCCACATCGATTTAGCCTTATAACAAAGATCCTTTAAAGAGGAATGAGGTTTGCATGATCTATGTCACTCAACCCGGGTAAATTATCCAAACTACCAGGGCTAGACTAGAACCTGATAGTCTGCCCTAAGTAAGGGAGGATGTACAACTGCACCACATCTGCAGAGACACACAATTCCTCCCCTGCTCCCCACTTGTTCTGTGAGGAGAAGCTCACTACTTCTCCCTTTTTTCCGCACAAAGCTTTCCCTATGCCCAGCTAGCTGCTCTGACTGACAAGTAGGATAGAACCAGGTCTCTTCCCACTCCCTTCCTGCCCACTAGCTCGCAGTGGGGAGTAGCAGGAGAGCAGCCCCTGAAGCAGCCCCTGAACCAGGCTGAAGTCACAACCTGAGCAGAGAAATAAAGAAGGGGCCCTGCATTGCCAGGTGAGGACTGTGACAATCTAGGTCTTAATTCTTTGACTACAGCAGTGAGAAATTCAACAGTTAAAATTTGCCCAGGTTGGGGGAAAGGGGAAGGTGCAGTGTATCAAAAGCAAAACGCACACACCTTCCTTCAGAATGCCATTCATGCCACAGCAAGAGAATGGCAAAAGAAAGTATGTCACCATGAGAGAGAACACAGTCTATGTCACTATGAACCAAAATGGCAGCTGCCTTCCCTCTGCAGCAGGGAAAGTAATGCCTCCCCCTTTATAGGTGCAGTGGAAAGATAAGTGAATAGAATCAAGCTATTAACCCCACTCCAGGTGTTCAATTTTCTTTTTAATGTTCATGTGGGTTCACATGCCATGAGTTTCAATTTGAGTTTCACACTCAGACAAGCCCCCAAAACTCAAAATGAAATTCAGATTAAGCCACTGAATTTTGCATTTCTTCCCCCCATGTGGTTCCATGAATTGCTCCTAGGCACCAGTTTTGCGCAAAAGTTTTGTGAGCTTTTCAATAAATCTGGCATGAGTTTTGGACTCATAATGAATATGCCTGGTTTCAGATTTCATTATGAATGCTGAGCATAGCTCTAGTTTAACCTTGTTCCTGGTCATGCCCGCTTTTTATGTGGCACTGTTGTTCTAGGAAACATCCATCAGAATCATAGAACACCCCAGCCCTTACTGGTTGATAAACAGTAGATAGAAAAAGTGCACCTCAGTCTATTCGGTAAAAGACTGAATTCTAGCATGAAAATATCAGGAGGATGTTTTGTTCAACAAAATTTCCTGATCAAAGGTGTCTAACTGCCCATGTGGGGTTGAAAGCAAGTAGCACTTTAAAAGCTTAGAAAGATTTCACTAGCAGGTTATTTGTATCAGTGTTGATTGCACACAAAAAAATTAAGTTAAAAGTATAATATTAAGGTTGCAAAGTCAAGTAGCCCAAAAACGAACAAGGCCAAATTTTCTCCTGCAACTGAATTCTGCTCAGCATGGAGACTATGTGAGGGAGCCAGTTAAAATTTCCTGATTCAAAGGGCCAGCCCCAGCTGAGAGGCTGTTCTAAGTAATGCCACTGGTGCAGAATCCTTAATGGACTGTTTGTCAGTGTAGATTAGCCACGGCAGAGTTCTACTGCACAATAATCTTCCCCATCCCAACACACTGAGAAGGGGGAGGTAAGTGACACCAGAGCTGGTTACAGCAGCTTTCCATCAGCACAAAGTTTCCCTATAATAGGGGAATTCCCAGCTGGTCATTTGCAGCCAGAATTCCGCACTGTGGAGCTTCCTGAGCAGTGCAAAGGTGTTGGATCTTATTTGAGAATGTGGACCACAGACCCTGCCTGAAAGATCTCATCACTTAAGTTTTAGGCATGACAATACAAGTCGATGTGACAAATGTGGGAAGGGGAGAGGATGGGGAAGGATGAGGGTTACATAGCCTGGTGATCATGCGGTTATTCAGTTTAAGTATGTGCCAATCGTGGTGGTTTAGTTGAGCTATTATAACTAATTAACTAATATAAATAAAGGAAGATTACAAAATAAGATATAGGATTATGGAGGCACAGAGCACAGGCATTGTGGAAGAGGTGAATTTTCCAGGAGAAGCTATAGTTGGAGTGAAGTAGATTGGCAGACCAGACCACATCCACACATAGGGACAGCAGCAAGCAAAAAAGGTGCAGAGACACAACGAGGTAGACAGTCTCTTGCCCAGCTCTGTTTTGCCATGAGAAATGTTGAGATTTTGAAAAAATTTATCGTCCAAAATAGGGATGAAAAGTCAGAATCTCAAATTTTGGCAAACTGAAAATCCAAAAAATATTAGATCAGGTCAAAATTTTTCATTTCAATAATTTCAATTAGGGTGGGGGTTTTGTTTTTATTTCAACTCCCTCCCCCCCCCACTTACTTTTTAAAAACCTTAAATTAACTTTTCATTTTGAAAAATAAGTTCTTTTGAGTCAAAAAGATGGAAATTTTTTTGTTTTGAAAGTGTCAAAATAGAGATGTTTTTTCCAATTTTTTCCAAAATGGGAAATTTGTCATAATCGACCTTTTCCTGTGAACAGTTTTGGTTTAGCTGTATCGGCATTTTCGGACAAAAATCCTGACCAAATGTAGTAAACAGGCCCTTAAGCAGCACATATGAGGTTCTGAATTATGGCAGGGGCCATTTCAGACCAAGCCTGTCACTTTTGTCTACACTGCAATTAAAAACCCACATCTTGCCCGTGCCAGCTGACTCCAGCTACCTTCCCACCTCCCAGGGTCCGAGAGCCAGGCTCCAACCTGAGCACTGCCATCTGCACTGCAATGAAACAGCCCTGCAGCCCAAGCACCTTGATTCAGCTGGCATGGGTCAGACATGGGTTTTTAATTGCAGTGTAGACATACCCTTAGCACTATCATCTCCCAATTCTTACCCTTGCTGAGACTAAACTCAGTGTAGCTGAGGATCTGGTCCATGATTGGTGACTTTTTTTTTTGCTTGTGTATTGCAGGTTGACATGATTATGGAGCAGCTAATAGATATTCTCCAAACTTAATGGATTTGTGAAGCAGGTGAGTGTTGCGATCCATAAGTACTTCACTACCTGCACACTATTCACTGAACACTCCAAGGGCTGATCTTTCTCATGCTAAGGTAAGTGGAAGTTTTGCCATTGATTTCAGTGGGGCCCACTGAACTGAGACTATTCAGTGTCTCATGTTGTGGATTTGTGACAACAACATCATTACGTAAACACATAACACAATCACAAACCCATGTTCTCCTGCAAGGGTGTAGGCCTGCATCTTAAAGGTCCTTAAATGTCCAGTGCTTAATCTGTTCCTGACAGCTGTCATAAAAACAAATAAATATTACTTATGTTATTAGATGGTGAAATTCACCCATCAAACAGCAACACAAATGAGTTTATAGCTTTTTAAACTTAGTTATTGCTTCATCCTTGTTTATACTTTTCTGTCAGTTTGGATGGGATTTTAAAAGCAGAACTGAATATTTTGATATAAACATTTGTGGTAAGCATTGAGCCATAACTATGTCGCAACCAAAATACAGTTGCTCAACTGCACCTGTTAGTGCAAATACTTTGACATAAAAATGTGTTCTTCAGTGTTCTCTACAGGGAAAACCAGCAACAGCCTGTTATCCGCAGTTCCAGCTGGCAACAAATTTTGTTACCTTTTCTTGATCTTGCATAATGTTTTACTTGCAACAACAGAATCCCAATGATAAAACTTGTTTTTCATTTGTTATCAAGTGCAAATCAAGACCAGCAACTAGATAACCTTGAGGAATGAGGCTGAACTGAACTATGTATTTACAGCCAAATACTTCCATAGGATGTGCATTAATCAGTTTCAGTAGGAGCCTGGCGTAACTGAAAGCAACATTTTCTCCTTTATTTTTATCCACAGCTAAGTTTGTGTTAAAGAGAATCACAGAAACGTAGGGCTGGAAGGGACCTCAAGAAGTCATCCAGTCCAGCCCCCTGCGCTGTGGCAGGAGCAAGTAAACCTAGACCATCTCTGATTACTGTTTGTCCAGCCTGTTCTTAAAAGTTTCCAATGATGGGGATTCCACGAACTCCCTTGGAAGCCTATTCCAGAGCTTAACTACCCTTATAGTTAGAAAGTTTTTCCTTATACCTAACCTAAATCTCCCTTGCTGTAGATTAAGCCCATTTGTTCTTGTCCTACCTTCAGTGGGCATGGAAAATAACTGATCACCATCTTCTTGATAACAGCCCTTAACACACTGCAAGACTTATCAGGTGGAGGTCCCCCCTCAATCTTCTTTTCTCAAGATTAAACATGCCCAGGTTTTTGTAACCTTTCCTCACAGATCAAATTTTCTAAACCTCTTTGTTGCTCTCCTCTGGTCTGTTTCTAATTTGTCCACATCCTTCCTAAATTGTGGTGCCCAGAACTGGATACAGAACTCCAGCTGGGGCCTCACCAGTGCCGAGAAGAGCAGGCCAATTACCTCCTTCATCTTACATACAGTTAATACACCTCAGAATCATATTAGCCTTTCTTGCAGCTGCATCACATTGATGACTCACATTCATTTTGTGGTCCACTATAACCCCCAGCTCCTCTTCAGTAGTGTTACCACCTAGACAGTTATCCCTCATTTTGTAGTTGTGCATTTGATTTTTTCCTAAGTGCACTTGTCTTTGCTGAGGAGAGAAGGTAGCAGCCTACTGAAAGTTTATTATCTTGTATATTCCGAGATGTTCTTCCACAATACTAAGTGGAGGGAAACTTTTAATTAGGGAAGAGGACACTGGTAAGAGCCAGATCACGAGCAGCCCTTATACGTGTGCTAAGAAGCCTTCCTCCACTAGGGCAGCTCTGCAAAGGGTTCTCAAAATAGCAGTCCCTGTGCATTGGGCAATGCAGATGTTATCCCCAGTTGCTGCAGCTCAGGTTATCTGTGGGGACTGAACCCAGAACATCTGGATCCAAAAGCTTGAACTCAGCTCCTTTAGCTCAGAGGAAATAGCAGACTCATTCAACTTCTACACATGGTGTAGTCACTAGAAGGAAGGCATGTTAATATGGGTTACATAGGGGAGCAAGACTATGCCTGCCTGAAGCAACGTCTCTCCAGATCTCCTAGGGTAGTGCACCTCTGTACTATGCGCTCTACAGCGCAATGGCACAAATGCCACAATCTGGCTCTTAATATTTATTGTTTCTATGCTACCACAGAGCATGGACAGTGCTTTACACAGACTGTAGTCTAGAGCAAATGGCATAGGAATTAGAAAGGAGGAAAAGTGGGGAACAAGCAGATAGGAAGATACACAAATTTTCTCAGTAAAATGAGAGAAAAGGATGTTGAAGGTGAACTGAAAAGCCTGCCAAGATTTTATTTCAGGCTTAAATCCCTGACACTGCGAGGGGTTGAGTGCTCCCTGTAACAAATGGGAGTTAAAGGGTACTCAGCACCTCACAGGAGGTGGTCAGAGCCTCATAAGATAAGATTCTTACAGCAAATTGGGGAGAGGGCAGGAAAATTCTCTGCATCTAAACAAACTCACAGAGTCAGCTGGTGAAATCTTGGATGCACCCAGGCCTTTCATCCCGTGGGACAAGATGGACCTTTTAAGGGAATTTGAGGAGTGGAATTTGGGTGACCTGAAAGCGGAGAGGCAAAACTGAAATATAAGAGATTTGTTCAGAGCCCACTGACAGCAGTGAGTAAGCAGAAGAGGAGCCCAGAAAGCTTTTGTTATTTTTAAAAATTAATTTTACCTTTATAATTCAGAAAATAAATGTTTGGAAAACAGCAAAGGGCTCAGAAGAGGATACTTGAGGAAATAGGGTTCGTCTTTAAAATTTGCAAAGCCAACATTGGATAATAACAGAAGGAATAAATGTCAGGAGGGGGAAAAAACCATTGTGTACAGTGCTAGCAAAAGGGCATTACTCATAGCTTGATATAAGCAGCCAGCAACTCCCACCTCGCAACAAAAGTCTTTGTAAAGAAAAATATTCTGAAACTACTGCAGTTGATAACTGAGGCCTGTTTTGGGAAATGCCTTCAGGATCCAACTGTGATTGCAGCAGAGGGAGAGGAAATGACATGTTTGTAACCAAAATAGCTAAAAGTCCAACAATACTTGAGACGTTTCAAAATAGTAGCTGCATTCAGAACTGAAAAGCAAACATAATTGGATCTGTAACATGACATGCACAATCCAAATATATTTTTCTATCCATTTGCCTGGGTCTCAGCTGGGGAGAGTGAAGGAGGCTCCCTTGTACCTTTCTAATCAAACTACCTCACTCTAGGTCAACTGGGCACATACGAGCAGCACATGTACTGGAACAAATGGAAAAAGTGCAAACTGAAAATGAGGCATTATAGTTAAGTCTAGAAAAGGTGCTTATTCATATAGGGCCCGCGCCAAAGCCCACTGAAGTCAATGGGACTTGTTCCACTGAGTTCAATAGGCTTTGGCTCAGTCTTATATGGCTAAATCCTTGCCCTGGTATGTTTACAGCATGATTCAGAACTGCACAGCCAGACTCAAAGGCATGATTCGTAACCTAAAAAAAATAAGCAAGCTACTGGACAGCAAATTATGGCTCCAGTTCTGCAATTGTCTGTGCATCGGTGTTAGCCACAACATCAGTACTAGGCCAGGCAACCATACAGAAGGCCAAGAATTAGTGCAAGGGCATTTAAATGGGCACAAGGTGTTACCTATGGACACTGATATTTTGGGGCAAAATTAACATTTTTGCAATAAGATCAAGAGCTTTACAAAATATTCCAAGCATAATTTTTAGTTTTGCTACAGCAGGACTTGCCAACCTCTTAAAAGGAAATATATTAAAATGGAATCAGTACAGCAGAGAGCAACAGGTATTGTAAGGTACTTGAAAGGATCTTCATGTTGAAAGAGATAAAGGAATTTAAGTCTATATTTTGGGAGAAAGATGGACAGGGAAAGTGTGAAGAGGATCCTTGTTAAGGAGATGGAATACGGGTGTAAAGCAAGAGCCTGTTTATGACAAGTCTATCTGGAATAATGCAAACTGGAAGATTCAAAGATACACAAATTGAAATTAGAGGGCTCATCCCTTGCAGACAGAATTTCTTTATACACCGTGCTTGCCACCTTTTGATAAGCCCATCCCCTACACTCAACATAACCATTTAAACTGGGAGGGGAAAGGGAGAAGCACTGAATCAATCACGGGTAAATATGTACTGATCCCTTCTTCCATTGTAAGCAATAGCAGACTGAATTACATACAAACTTTTCTAGCATACAATTCACTGGGACCACAAGCAGGAGATTTTACACTGCATTGTGCAACCTCTACACAAGTATTTTATTGGCTATTTGCTGTGACATAAACAATGACATAGAACAAATTTATAGTTTAATAACTATTCAAGACGAAAGGAAACTTCTTTGCCAGTAATAAAGCTATTTCCTAGGACAATAGAGCCTGATTCTCTGATGCCTTGCCCCTTGTGAACTCTTTTACCCCACTGCCAATCGGGTGTAACACGCTACTGTACTGATGAGGCAGCATTCTATACTCAGCATTCTATACTCCCAATGACTTCAATGGGGCAAGGATTCGCAAGCCTCCCCAGGGAAGTTTTATTTGCTTTAGGATTGAGCTTAGCACCATTTCCCCTCTGACACACGCGCCTCCCCCACCAGGCACAGGCACAGGACAGAAGTCACCATTTTGAAGTAAAAAGTTGTGTATAGTGAGTTCTGGGGGGCGGGTGTGTGTGTGTGGAAATAGTGGAACTGATTCCTCTTCGTATGTTCTGAATCTTTGTGAGCACAGGGTTAGCGAGCGACATGGATACTGTAAGAGGAGGTGTGTCTATCTAATGGAGGAGATCACTGTTTTCTTCATTATCCTACTTTATCTCCTCAAGCAGGTTTCCACCACGCTCCCAGAGAGACTTTCACACTGACCCACAAAAACTCCTACAATGTTCAGGGGAGACTTTCAAAGGCACAGATGGCAGGGAGGTGCCCAGCTCTCATTGATAATCAATGGCAGTTGGGTACCTAACTGCTCTTTGTGCCTGTGAAAATCTCCCCCTTCAGCCTTTACATTTGTATTTAAGAAAAAGTCAAGGTTATTGTGGCTTCTTGCAACCCCAGTATTGCAGCCATGGGCAAGAGATGGTCATTAGTAGAATAAATCTCACCACCCCATTGCAAGGAGGCAGAGAAAATTCACCTCCTTGGCTCTACATGAGTAGATTAGAAGCACCCTACTGCTGAGGTAGACTGGGCTGCTGTGGAACAAGGACTTCTCGTAGGTCTGTATGGGTCTCATCCACTCCTTCCACTGTTCAACCTCCAGACAGACTTGTTCCACTTCTTGCTTCCCTCTATGAAGCCTCCTACCCCATCTGTTACCCTCCAATGATGCATTAGTCCTTCCACCTGACAGCCACTCCCCCTCCTGCATCCTCTCTGTGCCATATCTCTACCCCCAACCCCATGGCACCTTAACTCACTACTTCACATAGACCCATTTTCCCCTCCTGTCCCTTTCCATTGCTCCCTAAGAGGCTCAATATCAGCCTTCCTCCCCAAAATATAAACTCAGCTGTGTTGCTAAATATGCCACTCTGAAGCACCAGGGATCTTTCGCACCTGACACAGGGAAAAGGAGCTATTGTTTCACGAAACAGCTCTGAGGTACTAAGCCTACTTCCTCAGGCTGGGGTAGTGGGTTGGGTGATCAAATCAGATGGGGATAATTGTCTGCTGGGAATGAGGCAGCAGGATGCTATTGAGGAAGGTACAGTGGATGGGAAGGAAGGGCACTTAGTTATGATTAAGGCCCTTCATTTTCAGTTTAAACCATTTTTTACTAGAAATTTTCCAGGTTTTACAAAAAGCATTATTCAGTTTTGCAGTAATACATTAATCTGTGTGTATATGCAAAGCTGCCTGTTGAAGTAAGGCTACATATTAGTCTAGAAGATACACATAATAAACAATCAGGCATGCATGCAAGCTCTGAAGAGCATGCACATCTGAACATACAGATGAATCTCATGCCCACCAAATACACATATCAAGCTGTCAGCAGATAACTGTTTACAGATTTGACACACTAAAATGGGATTCGAGATATACTGTTTTCTTAAACTCAGAAGTGGCATTGTGTTTTGAGTTCTGTTTTAATTCTGCAACAAACCACATTAATGAATAGAATTCAAAGCATTAATCTACTGAATACTTCCCCCCGTCTTTCTGTCCATCAAAATAAACCCTCATATCTACCCAGAAAAATTACTAATAGTTTTTTGCACTGATTTTTCCCTGTTTTTGTTGTGGTGGTAATAAACACTGATAAATTCCCAGGAAAAATTAAATGAAATAAAAGCTTAAAATGAAGGGCCCTCGTTATGACATAAGGGCCACTTGGAAATTGCATTTGGGAGACTGCCCATTTATCATTATGCCCCAGGGCTGCCACTACCTATGACCTATTTGCACTAGACCTAGATGAGAGCATAATTTTACCATTTGGTCTCCACAAAAAGGGGATTTGGTTTGGTTTCAGTACAGCCTTGCTCCAAAGATAGTTTATTTTCACAGAGTGAAAACGAAAACATCATTTTACCAGCTGGATCTAAGAACTGAGCCTTATCCTTCCCCTGCCCCTGCTATGGGGGGAAAAAAGCAGTCTAACAGAAATATTTACTCTAGTTAACTGTAACCTATGTTTAGTAGTTTGGAGGCCAAATTCTACAACTGAATCAACATACTCTGATCTCTTATTATGACTTTTATATCATTTTCTCTAGCAATAAATAGAGTTTCATTCCAAATCTCTGCAGTTCCATTATAAACACTTCCCATTAGCAATTCACTGTAAGGCACTGAACTTATTTCTTAGTTTCCAACAACCTGACAGAAGAAGCATTGAATTTACTAAGGAAGCAGGACAATGGCAGATTGTGCAGGTTTGCTTTCTCAAGCAACCTCACACACATAAGAAATATACATCTAAAAAGTTCAAACCTGAGGTGGTAATATAAATGCACTGTATATAGTACACAATCATGTATCCTGACAGCAAAACTTTCGACGAGTTTGTCAGGCAATGAAAGAACCAAAAGAAAGGAGTATGAAAACCTCTCTTTCCTCCCACTTCTTTTTAAATGCTTTGTGTTTCTTATTGTCAAATTACATCACTAGTTTGGAAACTAGTCAGCTACTCATCCTGCTTGTACCAATAAATGAAGTAGCAAAAGTTGGGGGGCGAGGGGGAAGTATACCACAGTATCTCAGTAGACATGAAGTTTGACACCGAACGTGGACATAATTATGACCAGTCATTTGCTCTACTGGGTCATATTCTACCATGTTCTGGTCAGGATATACACATACAAAAATCTAGGTTAAAGGACATTCACACAAAATCAATCACTCAAAAACTAGGAAATATGCCTGTGTAACCTTAATTCAGTCTCTTGTGAGTATGCATTATTATACCGTCTTTAACTACATGATTACAGGCTATATTTTCCACAGGACCCTTGCCTCATTCAGTGCATAGGATGCATGGTGCTCTAGCAAGTATTCAATATTTAATTTTAACCTCATCCTTCTAAGCCTCGTGCCTTATTTACTTTGCAGATCAGCCACTAGAGAGCAATGTGACACACACACTTTGCCAGATATATTTGCTGATGGCAGAGGAATGGTGAGATGCAAGAATCTTGGCTTCCATTCCAGCCTATGTTCTATTGTGGTGACAGACCCTCCTGCACCTGTTTCCCCCAAGCGTGACCAGTTCTACCCCCTCCCATCCAGCCTGCCCCTTTCTTTCCTAGTCCTGTCTGTTTCTTGTCCCCATTGGTTTCTCATCACAGTCTCCTTAAACAGCCAGGCCCAGTCTCCCACTGTAGGCTCACTGTCTAGGTCCTAGTCTTCCCTTCACTCTCTATACCAGTCCTAAGACTCACCTGAGCTCAACATGCCACATTCCCATCCCCAGTCTTGTACCAATCTCTTTGCGCTCCCCCAATCCCTCATCCAATCAGTCTTTCCACTACAATCCTTGTCTCTCCGTCCCAGTATCCCCACATCAGCTCCTTGTCCAACTTATTCCCTCCATCACCCTGGCATCTGCAGGTATAGCTCTTGTCCACTATGCTGATTCCTGGATACAAAGTGAACGAAAGAAGCTAGATGAAAAATCACTGAGGCCATGTCTATGCTGCAGATGGGAGTGTCTCCCCCAGCCCAGATACATGCTACATCTGCTCAAAATGGCACCATGGCCTATGGCTCAGACTAGCCACTCAGGTACATACCCAGCAGGAGAGGAGGCTTATACTTGGGTAGCTAGCTCATGCCATTGCCCATGCTGTAACCTCCACGCTGCTATTTTTAGCACACTGGCTCAAGCAGAGCTAGCATGTGTCTATCTACCTATGCTGGGAGGCTCCAATGGCAACTTAGCCTAAGAGTTCTATCATGGCTTCACAGGCCCAGGCCAGACTGTAGAGAGGTTAGAGAAAGCAAATGCACCATGAGCAGTTCCTGGAGACATTCTGCCTTTGGAATATCCAGCCAGAGAGGATGCCTTTGGCAGCAGAGAAGGGAGTATGCCCAGGTGTAGTTCCTAAACCTCCCTTTTTGGAGGCATCATGTGTGCTCCCTTCCCTTACAAGTGTCATTCCTTTGGAGAGACCTGTATTGCTGGCAGCACTTCAGCTTCCCATACCCAGTGTACAAGGGGAAGGAGAGCATTTTACATCCTCACCATCTCTGTGTGCAATCACACAGGCCAGCCACAATTTCACCCTAATAGTGTGAAGTCCTAAATTAGGTTTCTTAGAATAAGGAAATAATAGCTGGGAGGGTGGGAGGGGGAAGAATCCACAGGCAAGCATTAGTAGTAACTGGGCTCACCAAACTGATCAGATATTCAGAAGAGAGCAGGATCAGTTTAGAAAATAGCTAACTGGCTAATTCATCTTGTTGAAATGGGGGTGAGGGATAGCTCAGGGGTTTGAGCATTGGCCTACTAAACCCAGGGTTGTGAGTTCAATCCCTGAGGGGGCCATTAAGGGAACGGGGGTAAAAATCTGAGGATTGGTCCTGCTTGGAGCAGGGGGTTGGACTAGATGACCTCCTGAGGTCCCTTCCAACCCTAATAGTCTATGATTCTATGAAATCATGACAACAATATCAGCAGAAGAAACAGAAAGAACATGAACAGAATGAGACAAGATATAATAACAGGTCAGATTGGGAAGAAGCAGCATGCTGAATGGCATCCACACTGCAAGAAAGAATGAACTTCCTAAATCTTACTAATCTTCTTGTAAAAGAACATAATCAACTAGTCATTAGAGCTGGAGGGTCAAAACTTTTTTTTAACCCTGAGGGAAAATGGCCTTTCAACCAAAATGAAAATGTTCATGGAAAAATATTAAAAATAAAAAACAAAACCAAAAACCAAACACACTGGAAACTCAAAAATTTGGGGGGGTGTTTGTAAATTTTTTTAAACTAAACATTTTTTTAAAATAAAAACCAAAATTTGTTCAATTACATATATAATTTTATTATATATGAAATTATGAAGACAAAAATCTGATGAAAAATTATCCTGGTTTTCCAGCTAGTTCTACTAGTCATTCATTTCTATGTTTTCCCTAGGTGTGAACCAGAGGGCCAGGAAGAAGGCACTTAACATAGATAATCTAACATTTCAGGGCCTCCAAGGAAAAAGAATGTAATTTAACTGAACATGAAATTGTTGGACAGAGTAAGCTAAAGCTTTCCATACAGGTTATATTGGAAGAAACACTTAGTTTCTTCACTCAGCCGTTTAGTAGATTTCCACTGCCACCCTGATAATGGGAAAGCAGCTATCATAGCTATATAGCTCAGATGAACCATAGCTGAGAGAAAGAATTCTTTCTTTCTAGAAAACAGAGGCCTCATCCACTGAGATAAATGCATTCAAGGCATAGGAGATTAATTGTATTCAGTCATTCTTATTAAAAAAAAATAAAAAGTAATGTAGAGTTAGTAACAAAGGAATGTGAGGCAAACAAGTCAGTATTTTCATCTATAAAATTAATAATATAAATAGCTCCAAAGTTGCAGCATTGGAACCTGGAGTTCAACAAAATGGAACTCTGAATGAGATCAAGTTGTCACCCAGAAATGGGAAACTGTTTTCTGATAGAACTCCAGAGAACACTGTCACATAATTCCAAGTGGAGACTGTGACAAACTGAGTGTGTTGCCTCAGCAACCCAGGATGTTAAAAGAATCAATTACTGCATTAATAAAGTTAAGGATTGAAGGTTGAGAGGACTGATAAAAATGCAAATTGAAATGGCCAAAAATCCACAAAGGACAAGCAATGGAGATGAACCCAGAAAGCAGTTCAGCCAGGAAGTTAGCTTGTGAATCAGGAGAGCGATCAATGACAATGAGTCTTCGAAAAATGTGATGAAAATACTGATACCAAATTGCACACAAATGACATTAAAGCACCAGGCCAGGAACAAGGAAAAAAGCTAAATCCATCTCTGCTACCCAACAGCTTAAGAGAATCTGAAGCTGGTGGTTATTTTTCTTTTCATACACACTGGGAATGAAATGGCCAAGATACGACCACACCTCCATCAACACGACATAAAAGTGGCTGAAACAACAGAATAACTCTTAATAAAAAATTAATTAAGTAACTAGGACAATGCACAAGAACCCTCATCACTAAGGGGAATGTAGCCAACTATGATATGTTCATCAATCTCTGCAAAGTGGCTGTGAAAAGAACATCCCCTAGGACTACAGGAAACCTGTACTTTCTGCTGGTTCACAGACATGTAGGCACTCTTAAAGGAGTACAGGCCAACAGGTAACCCTGTTACTGCAACCATGATGATGTCCAAGGCTACAATCCAGAACCACTCAGATATTTTGAGAAATCCTTATGCTGGAATTTGGTATGTCAGAAGATGACATTCAGATCTTTCTTCTTCGTGGTGATTATTCACGTGGAATGTGGAAACAGCTGGTTTTTGAGGGTCCTCAGTCAGAGTTGCCATAATGATAGTACTCCTCCAGTATTTTCAGCTCTTCTGTTAGGATACATCCACTTGGGTGAAAGTGCTTGCTCGGATGGCAAGTGCAAGATCATCCACATATCCAAATTTCCATGACTGGGTCAATGGCATATCACTGATATAAATATTAAAGAGTGATGGTGCCAGGATAGATCCCTGTGGGAGCCTATTGTTCAGTAGATGAAGTCTGCTGGTCTGTTCCATTAGACATATGCAAAACTTGCGGTTCATGAGCGTAACTGTCAGAAGGCGAATGTTGTTCTGCAGCATACTGTTTTCAACATTTTTGGTAACAGGCCATGCCACCAATACATGTTGGCTATGGACAGGTCCACAAAGGCTGCTGCTGTTTTGAGTACATTTTGATAGCTAGCTTTGATGTGGGTAATCAGTGTGAATACCTGATTGCAGGTGCTTCATCCCAGTCTGAACCTGGATTGCTCTTTAGGGATGTAGTCCTCAATGATGCGTGTATTCTCTGGAATAGCATCCTTTCCAAGAGCTTGCATGTTACACACAGTAGTGATATTGCCCAGTCGTTTTATGGATCTTCAGCTGCTTTCCCAATTTAAGGATGATGGTGACCTTTGCCCGTTGCCATAGTTTGGATATTTGTCCAAAGACATGCTTGTTCATAAAGAACTGCATTAGCCAGTTGCAGCCATACTGACCTAGGTTTTACAGAACATTTGGGAAGATGCCTTCTGAGTTTGGTAACTTATCACCTTGTCTACTTCTCTGATGGATGGCTTTGATAGATTTGATGTTGCTGGGTAGTAAGATAGGGAGTAATGAAGCTCCTTCTTCACTTTCCTTTTGTGGTAACACTCTATTTGGGCCTTGGAATTTTGGAGGTGATGGCATCAACTGTGACATGTTGCCATTCTGCATTGGGGAGAGTGTGATGGGATCCCCAGGATACAAGCTGAAAACAGGATACCACTGTGCTCCATTAACTTTCCAGTCTGGGCAGTCTCTCACAATGTTTTGCTAGTGACAAGCAGCAAACCCCTCCAGGAGCTGTTATAACTCAGCACAACCACATGTGGAGTCCCACACTCAGCTAGATTGCATGAATGCTCCCAAAGCCACTCATAAATCACACAGAGCAAGACACCAGCCAATTCCCCCCAGCTCCCCCGCCTTGCACCCCAGAGCTGTACCGTCTGACCCTGGTCAGAAGCCTGACCAGGGTAAGTTTATTACCCAGTCCACCCCTCCCTCAATGTGGAGAAGACATGCACCAGCCTTTGTAAATTGAGTTGAGATGTCTCAAGCACTTCAAGCAAAATACACTGTTTTAGTTAAAGTATAAAACAGATTTATTAACTTCAGAAATATAGATTTTAAATGATTATAAGTGGCAGGCATAAAAGGTCAGAGATAGTTACCAAAGTAAATAAAAGAAACACACAATCTAAATCTTAAACCTTATTACACTAGGCAGTATTTAGAGCAAGCAATTTTCTCACCCCAGTATATGTTACAGTTCTTAATACACACGCCTCTCTTAGACCTGGATCATTCTCCTCAGTTGAAGGTTTTGTCTTCTCAGTGCTCTTGTTACTTCCAGCATAGGTGTGGGGGGGGGAGAAAGGCCAAGACATGCTGCCTGTGTTCCCTATTCTATATCCTTAGTCCATGTGCCTAGAAGACACTTGCCCAGACATGTCCTGGTGGGCTTTGCTGAGTCACTGGGCTGGGCAATCACCCTGGTGTGGTCTTGTGCAACTCAGTCAGAGTTGAGCAAGCCCCTCTGAGTGGTGCTTGGACAGCTGTCATTGAATTGTACATTGTATTGAATTGTACATCCCTCGTACAATTCAATACATTGTACATAGAATTGTACATACACTGTCATTGTATTGAATTGTATATCCCTTGATTACAACTCCTCTGCTGATTAACGGTCATTCAACACCTGCCTGGGCTGGAGTCCTTTGTATGTCATTAGCAAACTTACAACATATTTCAGTCACAACCATATAGCAATATCTCATAACTTGATATACACTAACAATATATATGTTTGGACAGAACAATGGGTTTCAGCAGATCATGACCTTTCTAATGATATCCTACATGGCATGCTTTGTATATATCATAATTAGAAGACAGTGGTGAATATGATGTTTCCAGGGTGTTGCTGCTTCGAGGTACAGAGTGCCACAGAAGGTTAGCGCCACCAAGACTGAGGACTGGGTGACTGCTTGAGTGGGTGAAATCTAGGCTCTGCGTAGCTTTTTCCCTTCGCTTTTGACTGGTAGTGTTCAGTGACTCTGGGAACATCTGCCAGAGACTGCTGCCAAGATAAAAGCTCGGAACAATATAATCCACAAACTATCCAGGACCAGTTGGGGACCTGACGTTAACACTCTGCGGACAGCCACCTTGGCCTCTCATCTTTCCTACAGCTGAATATTGTGCACCAGTAAGGGCAGGTGCTCGTGTACAAAATTTGTTGACATGCAATTGCACACTGTTATGAGAATTACCACAGGGATGCTATCGCCAACAGTTTGACTCTCTGTCCTCACATCTCTTCAAAGGATGGTGGAAAGATAAGCAACTATAATACGAGAATATGACTGTGCAATAATGAATCCAGACTTGCCTATCTCTGAAGATCTCCCACCCCCCAACATGGTGCCTTAAGTCCAGGAATCCCTTCTGGTTAATGGCCATAGTTCTCAAAACCTCAGGACTGTCACCAAAAGACAGTGGCAGAGGCTGTGAGAAAACAGCGGGGTCAAGAATCAACATCTGATCATGGATAAGGCTAAGATTTTGTCATGAAAATTTTTAATAAAAGTCATGGACAGGTCACAGGCAATAAAGAAAAAATCACGGAAGCCGTGATCTGTCCCTGACTTTTAGTAAAAATATTGCTTTTTAAGTTGCCGTTGGAAAGAGCCATCAGTGGTGGAGCCAATAGGAGGGCAGAGGGGGCAGTCACACACCCCGGCCTTTTAGGTGTATCTTATCAAGAATATTTTTCTGTAGAAAAATGGCTACCAATGACTCATTGCTGACCCTCCCTTGCTCTTAGTTAGAAAGCCTGGCTCTAGTACTGAGAAGATGATGATCCCATAAGTGCTTAGCCACACAAAAAATAAGAAGGGGACAGAGGGTCCTAAGAATTCATTTGAACCTTGGAAAAATATTCTATTTCAATGCATTTTGAGTTTGAGGAGAGAATTGAGCAAGGGGTCATTATTGTTTTGCCTAAACCTGTTGTAGAGATCTTACAGAGGCTAAAAGCCAAGCAGCAGTCACTTCTACCAGAAATCATATCAAAGCAGAAGAAACAAATGAAAGACAGGTATGGGGTTGCAACTCTGTTCTGTGCAGAACAAGAGAGAGGAGGATACACACAAAAAATACCAGAAATGCAAATCACAATAACCACCCCAACACCAGGATACAAAGAGAAAAGAGGTTTTGAAATGGGCAGCAAATCTGAAAATATACAAACAAAAAACAGCAACCACCAATAAAAATACATTATAAATAGTAGCTTCAAGGCCAAAGTCTAGAGATTAGCAGAGCGATCAAGGAGTAACAAACAGCTTTAAGTCTTTGAAACAGTCCAGCAATCAACCAAACACTCTAGAAAGATGATTTAGAAAACAAGCATTATGAAAGCATTCTAACTGACTGACAATGACAGCCATAGATCCACGCTGGATGGGATTTGTTAATAAGTGTCAATTTCATGAAAGCAACTAACTACACCAATGGTCCCCAACCTTTTTCGTCTGTCTGGTGCCAGATAATGAGCCACAGAGGACCGTGGCGGCAGACGGGCCTCCACCGAATTTCTGCCAACAAGCAGCAACGTCAATAGGCGTCACCGCTGACAAGTTGCGTCATCCGGAGGCATCGCCGCCAAAAATTGGCAGCATTTTGGCGGTGACGCCTCTGGATGACGCAGCTTATTAGCAGCATTTTGGCAGATGCTCGTCCGCCAGCCAGTACGAGGGTGCACTTAGACGTCCCGGCGGGCACCATGATGCCCACAAGCACCGTGTTGGGGACCCCTGAACTACACATTTCCAGAATGGCAGGTCATAGCAAATACAGCAAAATTTTGCTGCCCACCGTCTCCCCTAATTTGCATAACAATACGGCTATTTCAACTTGTCGGCAAAGTTTTGTTATTGCAGTATTGTAGGGAAGTCTCATCGCTTTTATTTTAGAAAATATACCACAGAACTCCTTCTGGGATAATATTAAACATTATCATAAATAACTAAAATTAAACTGAACTTATCTAAAGGGTTAAAATACCCATTGTGATGCCATATCCTTGTGGGTGTATGTTTGCTTACTGCCTAATTAGCAAAATTCAGCATTTTGCAATGAGTCGCCTAATCATTCATGCCAATTAGTGTGGCTTTACTGTAAGTACAATTCTTAGCTAATCAAAGGGCTTGTGATCTTCAGGCTGAAGCTTCACAGCACACCCAGGGCGTGTCTAACCTGCACGTAACCTTGGTCAGATAGCTTTGCTTACATAGTGGAGAGTAGTGCAAGGTGTGGATAGCAACATCATAGAACTAATCCAGCAGTAGGAACACAGTGACTGGAAAGTCAAAAGCTGATAGTTACACACTAATATTTAAGGATTTGATTCGGCTGTAAAAAAGCGAACAAACAAAAACCAGTTTCTGCAAAGTAACAAAAGGCATCATTCCTTGCTTCCCCAAAAAAGTAATGTTTTGCATGGCATAGACTTTAATTGTACCTGTTCATTGTTCTTTATGATGACAGATATTCCTAACTGACATCCACCCTGCACAAGTGTGCTATTGTCTCAAGCCCCAGTCCGGCAAACACCATACACATACTTAACCTCACACAGATAAGCAGTCCCACTGATGTTAATAGAACTACTAACGTGCATGAAGATCAGCATGTTTCACTAAGTGTTCGCAGGATCATGGCCTAAATGATTAACATGTATCATGTTAATCATGTAACTGAGAGTAGAATTTTTTTTTTATGCTAAAGAAACAAATCCCACATCAATGTAAATGTCCAAAATGAATAGGGTGTGTGCGTGTGTTTGGTCTGAGTGTTCTCCTGCCATTTCAGAACTTTTTTTCTCATTGTGTCCCACGTCTGCGCCTTGGCAGACTGCAAAGGAAGTCTGGACATGTATTTTTGTTTTCACTGAGTCAGGCCTCACACTAGTCATCACTGAAAAGGAAACCAATGAAAATTACATGACCAATGAGATTTCTGGCAAATGTATTTTTGTTTAAAAGTTTGCCTAAGTATGGTGGCTCTACCAATATTGCCTTCTTGCTTCTAAATGAAGCCTTCCTAGGACAGAATCTAGAAAGTGAACATGGTTAGACCATAAAACTTGATGAATCCACTTTTCCTTTGCCTTGGGCACACCACTTCCATTCAGCAGAGAAAATAATACCCCACCTACAGCAGCTTGCCCAGAAGCTGCACAGCAACAAGCCTCTGTTTCTTCCCCCACTCCTTGAGACTGACATTACCTTGGTGCTGAATAGTCTGGTGGGAAGAGTTCAATGCAGGGTTTGCACTTTCCCAGCCATTAGCCAGCTGCCACTGCATTTCATTATCTTAGGCAGGAGGAGCGAAGGCAAAGCAGGGAGGGGGGCAGGGGGTGGCATACATCAAAGGCAGTTCCAAACAGCGTGATGGTGTGGAAGTAACTGAGCCTGGTCAACATTAATAAGTTGCAAAGTTTTGTTGTTTTTTTGGAGGAGGGGTTGCACACATGTGATGCCATCTGGCACACTAACTGCAAAGGCCAGTGGTAGATTAAAAAAAAAAAAACTGCTTCCCCTAACTTGTTTATTCATGTAACAGTCCTGATAAACAGCAAGGCCATGGAGCAACTGCCTGCTCTTGTTGTGCATGTCTATTGTTTTGCAGGAGAACTGTAAAGAGCTAGGGAAAAACAAAGGTAGGGCACAGGATTTCATGTAAAACAAAGAAAGTAGACCATGAAAAACAGCCTTTAGCTGGCTTTTTGTTAGCTTTATTTCTTGGCTGTGACAAAAAAAAAAAGAGTTGAAAAAGTGTTCACCCTTCTAAAAAAGCTGCCTACAAACTAAAATAGGTAGTGGGCTTTGCACAACACTGTCTAGAACCCTTGTTCTTCTCTTTCAACATACTTCAGCTTTTGTCCCACTCCTAATGATTACAGTTCATTACAAAACCCAGTATGCTTTAGCCATTGCCATCTATGCTTGTCCAAAAGCTCTTGGAACCTGGTTTCCATTAACAGAAATGGCTGATTAATGATTTTGTACAACTCTGGGTTTTACATTAAGGAAAAAAGAAAACCTCGCTGAATGTTACAGAATATCAATGAATATCTGTACTGGGAAGTCGTCTGCACTAGAACTGAACTGTCTTGTATTTCAAATTTGTTTGCAGATCAGAGAATAAACTCCAGCACATTTTATAATTTTCAATTTACTATGTATTCTCACCAGCACAATGCTGCATTTTCAAGCTTCTTTTCCTGGCGAGAAGGGCTCTGAACTGCCACAGCTAAATACTGTGGTATATTCTTTGGTCAACAGATTATTTTATTACCACCCTCCCTTACTCAATTAACTCCTGTCTTTAAAAACAAGAGTCTTTTGATTGTTATATGAATAAGATGGAAAAGAGAATCACATGCCAAAGAATCTGCCTTGAAAAATGCACCAACTTACAACATCACCTTAAAAAATATTATGCATATATTCCAGGTTTTTTAGTGAAAGGTTCAGGTTTTTAAAAATTGCTTGCTACAGAGAAGACATCTTTGTAATTGTGGTTGTGGGTTTTAAATTATAAGGCCTTGATCTTGCAAGTTGATCCACATGGACAAACCTCTGTACTCACACAGATTCCAACAGGGGTCTGTTTACAGTATCAGGGACTCGGGGTCCAATTCTGAAGCCCTTACTAAGGCAAAATCTCCACTGACTTCACTTGAGAGTTGCAGCAGCATTGGGCCTTTGAACTGGTCCTATTATCTTCAGCTGTTTTGTACTTACTGTAACTACCTGTAGCTGCAATATATCTTGCGGTAAGCTAACAACTAGATTGCTATCTCAGACTTATTTAGAAATTGTGCTCAGAGAAATTAAGCTGCTGGCAGCCAACATTAAAAACAAATCCCTGACCTTGACTGTTCTCAGTACAATAGCTCTTTTCCTGCTGTTTTCTGAGCAGTAGTGGGTGGGACAGAGGAGGTGGAGGGAGTGGGGAGAAGAGATGGCCGCAAATAATAGGACAGACACATTCTACTAAAAGGATAAAAGAATATATGTTTTATTACTATGCAAATTTTTAATTATGAAGACAGGAGGCTACTGCTGGAAAAATGCATAAGAACTTGATTTATATTGAATAGACCCTCTCCCTTCTCCTCCATAGCATGGAGAATAAAGAAAGCACAGAGAGTTTCCGGAGTTTTTGCAATTTTCCTGGGAAATGTGTTCCCTTTTCCTTACTTCTCCATATCAGAAAAAAAACAAATCCTTGTGGCAGTAAGTTGTTAATTCCATTTAAAATTAAACGGACTCTTACAATCTCTCCCCTGCCTTTATCCTGGCTTTGTGCCTAATTTGAATGAACAAACGGTGCTCCATGGCTTTGTTGTTCAAACTGCATGCAAATGATATTCTTCTCCCTTTTAGAATGTGGTGGGCATGCTTTGGTGGGTAGAAGTCAGAGTACCCTGGGCCAAAGGAAGAGGTGGAGGAAGGAGAACAATCTCAGTTAAATAAGCTGATTATTCGGTTCTGTTTATTTATTTTAAGAAATCATGGACAATTAGGTATGTGCATTATATCAACACATCCACCAGGCAGATTTGTGCCAGCAGGCCTAGCACTTTCTTAGCAGATCACTCAAGCTGTAAATAGACATGGCAGCATTAGACTTCTGGGGGACACATTTTTACGTGAATGACCTGGACAAATTGTTCAAGGGCAATATGATGAATGCAAACAGGCTTTCCTTCAACATAAGGAAACCAGATAAAAATACAGTGAATGATGTCTCCTCAATGAGCATTTATTCCTGGGTTACGAGGAGCTTCCCTCTGTTCCATGTGCAGAGCAAGATCCTCAGTTGGTGTAAGCCAGCCCAGTTCAGTTGACTTCAGGACAGCTATACCGATTTTCACCAGTTAAGGATCTGGCTCAGTACAGCTCCATTTGGCTATCACCAGGCCATACCCCACCTCAGGGAGAGCACACAACTGTATATTTTGGAGGATAGCAGGGAAGAATACTGGGCAGCCAACATGCCTGTTCTGCTGTACAGAAGATTCACAAGGGAAAAAATATATTAATATTAAATCTCAGAGACCCCTTTGTGGCTGCTACTGCACAGCCTAGGGAAGGGAGGCAAGAGCAGCCTTATTCCAGAAGGGGACTGCACTGCTCAGGGGAGGAGAGCACTGTAAGCTAGCTATGTAGAAGCACTGGATATGGTGACATGCATTCCTTTGGGGGTGAGGTGAAACCCCTGCCGATTTAAAGGCAGGTGGAGGATGGCTTTTGCCTCTCCCACCAGGAAGTATTAGGAGGCAACTCTACAAGTTAATAGTATTCCGGGGCAGAACCTCAGCTTGCATAAATCAGGGTAGCTCTACTGACTTCACTGGAGCTATGCCATGTAAGGACAGCTGAGGACCAGGGCCCACGAGAGGTAGGGGGAAGCTGGTACACATTACCGGAGCCCAGCGCTCTGGAAGGGCGCCCGGGGCCCGGCTTCCCCAGCTTCGTTGGCCCTGTTTAGCAGGTCCGCCCTTGCTGGGGGGCCCAAAAAAAATTTTCACCGGGGCCCAAACCCACTCTCGGCGGCCCGACGGAGAACCTCTTCCTCAGAGTTTTCAGTCCACCTGAGAGAACATGGAACGGAATATTTTAGTTCAACATTACTGGCGACTGCATGCTCAGAGCTAGATTATGGCTTACCTGACTGCACCTGCACCAGGGAGTAGGATCTCCTCTACCCTGAGTGGCTGTTTTAGGATACTTCTCATTGCCAGCTTGTTCATAACAGTTAGACTACTGTAGTAGCTTGGCCCTGGATGGTGGGAGTGAGAATTAGGACTGTGGGCCCAATACTTCCTCCTTTCTAGCAGGTAGCTAGGCAAGTCGTGGATTCAGGGAAAGGAAGCTGAATCCTTTTTGGGGCTGCAATAAATTATTTCTCCCCACGAACAGAGAGGAGTTGGGAAGAAATTATGCTCTCAGAATCACTGGCCTAGCTATTCACGAACTCTAGCTCAGAGCTGATCCTTATGGCTCAACTGAGCCCTTAATTTGAATCAGAGGCAGTAGAGAATCCATTCAATCAATGGCGGATTTAGAGTTAGTGGGGCCCTGTAAGCAACTTCATTTTCTGGGAGCCCCACCCCGACCCCCCCGGAGACCCAGCCAAGAAAAAGAACACTCTCTCTTATTTACCCCCCTGCCCCATTTTTCATTCTTTTTTTCTTCATCATCCTCCTATATTGTAAGTAATGGGAAGTAAATGAAAATAAAGTGAGGTACCTTGATTGGGGCAGGGGGTTGGGGTGCAGGAAGGGGTGCAGGGGGGCAGGCTCTGGGAGGAAATTTGGTTCCTGAGTGCAGGCTCTGAGCGGGGGCAGGGGGTTGGAGTGTGGGAGGGGGTGAGGGGTACGGACTCTGGGAGGTAGTTTGGGTGCAGGCTCTGGGCTGAGGGTTCGGGTGCAGGAGGGGGCAGGGGAGTGGCACTTGCCTCAGGTAGCGCGGCTCCCAAAGCGACCAGCACACACACCCCTCCGGCAGTGGCTCCTAGACTGGGGGGCAGGGCAGGCAGTCTCTTTGTGCCGCTGCCTGCAGGTGCCACCCCCGCAGCTCCCACTGGCCACAGTTCCCGGCTTGAGAGCTGCTGGAATATGCTGTCCGCTTCAGGGAGTGAAGCGGCACAGAGGGAGAGAGGCAGAGTGGGCAGGGATCCACCTTAGCCCTGCTGCTGACACGTCTCTGCACTCCCCTTGGGGAAATGGGGGCAGCAGGTCTCTGTGTGCTGCCTGGGGCTTCCCCCCTGCCAGGGGCATGCAGAGAGGTGCCAGCAGCCAGCTGCTTCCGGGAGCGGTGTGAGGCCTCTGGCCATGGCATGCAGGCACCCTGCCTGCCTGAGTCCTACTGTGCTGTCAGCCAGGACTCAGGGGCAGGTTGTCAGATATTTGTCCTGCATTTTGGGGGCCCTGGCCCATCACATGGCTTGTGTCATGGTACATCCGGCTCAACCCATCTCATTCACAAAGGAATCATAAAACAGCATCCCACATGCAGGTATATCCACAGAATGCTACAAAATACCAGGAGAGAGAAGATCAAGAAAAATAATGGCTCTCATGTTGTTTTTGATGGTGTCAAGTAAGAGTCATTCTCCAGCTCTTCCCCCTTTCCATTTCACTAAATGTCACTGTGACTGAGAGTTTCTAACCATTCCTGTAAACTTCCAAGCTGTTTTCAGGCAATGTTACCATTAGAAGACTGCTGTTAACATCAGCAACTAATGAGTAATGACAATCATTTGTGATGGCACAATTCAAGGAAACAAAAATAAAATGAAAGGATAAGAATTTTATGGGAAACAAACACACTGTGGGTGGGATTCTCCAGTTTCCTAAAACTATATAACAACATCATAACTCTGCTACAAATTATTCCTTGCTAGGGGATTAGGATACTAGCCCATATTCAACCTTCACATTCCGTTTATACCAACCTGCAGTAACATCAGATGTCTATTTCTTTTAGTTTGTGGGATTTTAATTGAAGACATTTTAAAATACCAAACCAGGTCACTAAAAGAATGAAAATCACAGTACAAAGTTACACTAGTTTGGTGTTCCCAGGAAATGAAAGTTCTTAGTCCATCTTCAGCAAAACAACAGATTAAAGGATAAATCATAAGATATTGATAGAAACAAGATTTTCTTAAAACAATTTAAGACTATGTTAAAATCTTTATCTTCTCATCAAGGTGCCTGCATTTCTGATAAGATTTTTTTTTCTTATTTTTTAGTCAGGCTTAATCCTAGCCATCTATTTCTTCATTATCTAAATTCCTTATCATCATTTTCTCTTCCATTTGTTTCAAAATTTGTACCTATTTCATATGTAAAACACACACACACACGTTTAAGGTTCTGAACCAAACTAACATATTATGAACTACTGTATCCTACAATATGAGGCACAGACCATAGCTGAAATTCATGTTACACTGGCATATATTGTCTATACAACATGTACAGTACACCACCATTTATCCAAATGGCCTAGGGGACAGCCAAAAATGGATAACCAGGCAACCAGATAAACAGAAGTGCTATTAACTAACATAGGGAGATACTGTGGATTCAGAGAAGTAGGATTTTCAGATAAATGGAATTAGGATAACTAGAATTATGTTGTATTTGCAAGATGTCAGACTATTTCTTTGTAATTTAACAGTCTGGATCATTACCCTGTCTAATGAGGACTATAAATTTCCTTTGATTTAGGAATGAGGAGATTCCTGAATATGCTTTTTATTTCCATTCTCCTGGTCTAACAAAATGTCTTACTTTTCATATTTTCTGAAATATCAGTAAGCTCCAAGTTTTCCAGGATATGGAGAGAGGGGACATTTTCCTATGTGAGAATATAATTTACAGTATCTATTTTTAAGTGACTCCTGAATGTAAAACATACTTTCTTTGGCTGATATGAAAGAGCATGGCCTTCCACAGGCGGATAAAGATATTAATGATAAAGCACAGTATTTGGAGACTGAATCCGGTACACAAAATGTGTTTTCTATTTCTTTCCTTTCAAGAAGCACACAAATTGGATACAAATTCAAAGATAATTAACCAAACTCAAAGACAGTTTAGTAAATTAGTTTTATACAGTAGAAGATCCTTAGTAGCAAGCTAAATTTAGTTTGACAATGTTAAACAGAAAAGAATAGCTGCTACCCATAGGGAATACATACCTAGGATGCAATTGACTGACCTCATGTGATTGCTATGCCACATAACTACAGCTGACAGTGCACTGATTTGGCAGTAAATAAAGTGGACCGTTAAGGAAACAGCTTGGCAGACAGCAGTGTGGCACATTCCAAATCCCCATCACAATATTCATGTTGTATATACAGAGAAGAGAAAAAAATATAGTTCACTCATGAAAGATTCATACGCATAGAGAAAAAAAAAAACCTAGCTACTGTTTTTAAGGGACTAATTAATAGCCTGATGTGAAAATGACAGTATGACAGAGTTCCAATCACAATAATGCCTCCATCGGAGGGATTTCATACTTAAGAATGGAGGACAGATTATATTGTACACCTTGGTTTTGACCTTCTAATCTAACATTCATCCCTAATTTCTCATACTTGCATATTAAAATAGATAGATATCTAAGAGTAGCAAATAAACACATCAACTCAAAAAATCAAGAGTAGAAACAAGATTATCCAGCAATTGATGCTGCTCTCACAAAAACAGTTTTACTTTGTTTTGTGCCAGCACATTTGCATCAATGCTTTCATCATAAAGCTAAAGGGGTATGGCTAACCGTTTACTCAGCTCTATTGCACAAGAACCTATTAAAACATTTGCTCAAGTCATGCATGGCTTTAGTCACATACACAATAGCCTACAGACAAAAGGCACAAGAGACAAGGAGCCCTTTATTTATCAAAGTGAAAATAGTATTTCCCTGTGCTAATACACGTAAACAACACAGAGCTGCAGGATATCACTTTAACCTGCTTTGTTTGAGAGGGTTTAATTAATACTCAAAAGCTATGCTACTTGTGTCTGGAGGAAAATACACTGGTTTTTAGGTGAAAAGGTCGTATTAAAAAAATCTCTATCCATAGAGAAAATATTCCTTTGACATGGAATAATTTAAAGCTGTTCCATAATGGCATTGAAATTACATATTTATGTATTCATTTTATTGGATATGCTAGACACAGACACTTAAAATATTGGAAAGAGTGGGCATAAGAAGATGTCACTAAATAGGTATTGAAAGAACAATTATAGGTGAAGTTTACCTAGGTGCTCTGGGCCCATATTAAGCCCTATGCACCACTTGCCACAATCTTTAAAGGCCCATTGCACTGGGATCAACCACATCTTTAGTGTCACCCTAAGTGATTAGGAGGGGGGTGGAAATTATAAGATTAGATCCTCACTGGTGTAAATCAACAGAGCACCATTAAAATTGTCAGAGCTCCATTGATTTATGGCAGGTGAGGATATGGACCATAATGTCAAATAAAGAAGGGTTTTTACAAGTTTATCATCGATACCAAGGGCAAGACTGAGGGAGTGAGACAGTGGCATGATGGTACTCTACTATACGAAATCTTTTCTAAATCTGTTCAGTAGATCCATGTTCATTTTTTGTGCCTCCCCCCATACCAAATGCCAGTTTTGTAATAAGAGACCAGTTCCAGGTTAAGCTATGCCATTTTCAGGATAGAAGAAAAATGGCAAATACTTCAGTTTGGGCTGAGGTCCTGTTTACAGCAAGAGAAGGGAACACTACCTTCCCCTTTTGACTACTGCTGGGCTTGAACTCAACATCTGAAGAACAAATACAAAGAAAAGCAACAATTGTTTGGGAAAAATTTGACTCCATATTGTTATAATTAGCAAAAATCTAGCTTGCGGTGAGTATAAAATAGCAACACTATATAACAACACTCTGCTATAATGCTTTTCATTCTTAGATTTCAAAGTGTTTGACAAAAGCAAGTAAGCATCATTATATACATTGGGACACTGAGGCACAGAGAAGCAAAGTAATTTGCCCAGGCTCATCTAGCAACGCAATGGCCAAGATAGGTCTAGAACACAGGTCTCTTAAATCACAGTACTCTATCCACTTTCCCACCCTGCCTCACTTAACTATGTTACAAATCCTCAGCTGGTATGAATCTGCATCAGTCTACTAAGTTCAATGGAGTTACACAGATTTATCCCAGATAAGGATCTGGCCCACAATGTTTAACCCTTCAATGCCAGGAGTGACAAGTTTTGGAGGTAAAATGTCAATTACGTTTTTTCTAGTGTTCACAGCTGAGGATCTGGACTTACTTGCTCCACAGACATGAGAGATCAAATTAATGCAAAAAAGTAATAGCTCTTTTAAGACTCCCTGTCCAATCACATGGAGGATGATGTTTGTGTTAGTTGGATGCTGGCACCTCCCTGGGCAGATTGCTTTTGCAGGACATATATCTAAGCACTGCACACACATTCATGCCCCAATCCAAGTGAATATTAATTATGTCTACTGTGCATTCTTGCTTTGTGTTATAAAAATTGAATTGTTAGAAATTACTTCTAATTGACCCTAAGTTCACCGTGTTTTATTGTCAAATTCTTCAGAGTTCCCCCACTTATATGCAGTAATATTTCCAATTTTAAACAGGATAATAATTTATCTTATTTTTAATCAACCATACATCCAAAACAATTGCAATATCAAGCATACTACAATTTAACAAGGCAGAGAAGTATTAGCAACAGTACAATCCTTGAGATATCACTATTGGGCTGGATTGATACTGTTTTGGTTATTCAGATAGGAGATAGAAAGTCCCTTTATTTTACTTTTGCACAAGATGTGCTGCCATTATATTAATCTCAGAACACTCTCAACGCGGAGCCGAAATGAGTTCATAGAAATTAAAACATCCACTCAGCATTTATGATACATCACAGAGTATGAAAACACAGGCCCCTCGGAAGACAATGGCAAAACACCCACTGACTTCAGTGGGACCAAAATGATATCCTCTTTAAGCATTTTAAAGCAGTACAAAAGATCTCTCCTGTCTGGTCACATTAACAGTCCTCATTTCCTTGAGGACCTTAGAGGAAAACTATTGTTCATGGAACAATGTTGGCTTTATGATTCTCCAATATTTGTGGTGATATTGTCATGTTATTTGAGATACTAACCACATACCGGAACACTTGGAAAGCATTTTACAAAGAAGGCTCAGATTCCCCCTGGCATGTCAGCTACTTTTTAACTCACCTCTATCACAAAGTACAGTAGTCCTGAATCCTAAGTAACCAGTCACAGAAGGATCATTCCAATGTACAAGAGTCCTCTGGTGGTATGAAGCTGGGTAAATGGTTCTAACACCTCTGTCCCAGAGCCATCCCTGAGGTGAATGTAGTTCTGTAGTAGAACTACAAATATATATTTGAAGATCAAGATCACAAATTTTCAGATCCCAAACTTCTTGCCTTCAAGGACTTCAATGTTTGCGTAATGTAACTTCAGTCCATTTTAGAAAGTGCCAGGTTATCCACATTCTTCACTCAAATCCCAGTCCAGCTCTGTACATTGTGTTTATCAAAGTTGAGCTGCCTTTTTCTTCCCGTGTGACATCTACTTGAGTTCAGGTGGGTGGCCTTAACCATTTCATTTTTTAATAATACCTTTATATCATCTCCTTCTCTAAACTGGAGCTTTTATAAATAATCATTCTGCACAGATACTGATAAGAGGTACCAGTTCCATACACTAAGAAGTTTGTGGAAATATTTCTTAAAGAAATGCTGGTCAACCCTATTTTAAAACTGTATTTTTTTCTGGTAGGTACCTGATAGTACAGAGATAGTGTTGGAAGCATTCCCACTTTAATGAATCATTGTAGGGTTGAAGGAGAGTTTCTACATGTGCATGCAGCACTCATGTAAACATACAAGTTCTCCCTGCTTAAGAAGATGATAATAGATCCTGTAATATCCCTAGGCTTTATTTAAAATGTTGTTCCCTGGGATAATTGCACCAGGCACAAGAAGTGAGGAATGGGAAAAATAAAATAATTCACATGGTCACACAAGGAACATACAGCCAGAGCTGACCAAGACACAGCATAGCACAGGCTATTAACATTCTCAATGTACAAAGTGAGAACACACTAAAAATACTGAAATATACCGGATTCTCACTAGAACGTGGGATTTGAGATCCATGCATGGTACCGTGTTATAGCGGGAACTGCATTAAAATGAATTACAATTAAAGTAATTAAATTTGGGCTTCATGGCTGCGACTGCATTTTATGCGAATTCGTACTATATAGATGCGCATTCTAGCGAGGATCCGGTGTAATATGGATTCATAGTAATTGATTCATAGAGTTTAAGCCCAGAAATGACCATCTAGTTTTACCTCCTGTATCTCACAGACAATTACTTTTCACCTAGTTACTGCTGTATTGAGCCCAATAACTTGTGTCTGGCTAAAGCAGCTCTTCTAGAAACACATGCAGCCTTGATTTGCAGGCAACAGGAGATGGAAAATCTCCACTTTGCTTGGTAATTTGTTCCAACGGTTAATCAGACACACTGCTAAGAATCTGTGCCTTCTTTCCAAGTGTAATTTGTCTGGCTTCAGCTTCCAGCTACTGTTTTTTGTTATGCATTACTTTGCTTGATTAAAGAGCCATTACTATGCAGCATTTTCTCCCTGCGAAGGTACTTCTGCACTGTACTCAGATCACACCTTAAATATCTGCATAATCCCTAGGCCAAATGGCTCCCCAGGCAAGGAGCATCTTCAGCGCCCTGCCCCTTCATTTGTTAAATTTTTGAATACCTTATGTTTATTGCATTTGTAGCCATTTCATGACTTTGATGCACGATTTGCATGCATGATTTATCCCTGTCATATAAGATGATACATTTGCATACTAGGATCTGTAAATCTGTGTTTATCCATGCCATATATAAGCAAATACAAAAATTCATTTCCTCTAACCTTATAGAAACTTTTTAATTTTAAGAATAACTGAAATGTACTAACATTAAGTCATCAAACATTACGTGTGAAACATTGTAGAAGTAGTAACAGTATTTCTTTTATATTGTTGCATAGATAGAGGTTTGATATATATCTCTAGTGTGTCATTAGTCACTATTTAAACTCTTCAAGTCTTGAAACACAAATACACTTTCACAATTACACAATAAAATGAGGTTCACACTATCGTAGTTTCATTCTTATATCTCACTCATTCATGATCCCCCACCCCTTATATACCTGTGAGGGCATGGCTGACAACATTCTACGAGGTTCAAGGAAAATATAATTCTCAGAAAGTCTGGAAGGTTCCACCACATTCCACAAAGGTCCAGAACATTTTAGGAGGTTACTGAAAAATGAATCCACATATGAAACATTTTACTTCAAACATTCTATTTTCCCTTTTGTCGCTAATAACAAAAACAACAGTCCTGAGCATGGTGACCTAAGTGGTCACCTGGGTTGCCTGCCATTAAATCTGACCCTGGCCCTGTAAGGGCAAGTCTACATTACCTTGCTGGAGACTCAGAGCTGCAGACTGGGTGGGGAGTAGGGTTGCCAGTTTTGGTTGGACGTATTCCTGGAGATTTAATCACGACATAATCTTTAATTCCTGGAGACTCCAGGCTTATCCTAGAGGGTTGGCAACCCTAGTGGGGAGTCCCCCACATTTCCCCCAGCCTCCTGCAGCGGAGAGGGGAGCTGCAGTCCAGATGCTGAGGCTTTTCACAGGGAGGTAGGTGTGGGCTTCATTCCTTGTTTCTACATGTATAGCTTTGCATTTGGTTGTATTCAAAATACATTTTGTTTGAATGGGCCCACCTTACTGAGCAATTCAGATCACTCAGTGTGACTACCGTGTCCTCTTCATTATTTAGCCCCTTGCCAAAACTTTGTAGATGACACAAAAAATATCAGCAGTGTTTTTATATTTACTTCAATATCATTGGATAGTACTGGATTTAGTAACGATCACCGGAGAACCCCACTGAAAGCCCCCATTGAGTGATAAGTCCCCATTGATAACTAGTTTTAAAGATCAGTTAGCCAGTTCTTAATTCATTAATGTGCACTTTATTAATATTGTATAGTGCTTAACTTGACATAGATATTAGTGCCAGAAAACCTGTGTGCATTGGAGGGTTTGGGGCCTAATCTTGCTTCCTTTGATATAAATGAGGGTTCTGCCATTAATTTCAATGAGAGCAGGAGCAGGTACTTACTAGTCTCTTAAACAAAAATTTAAGCTTGATTCTCTAATGTTGCTATTAGTACAAGGAACTTTCATTTGCAATAATCAATAGTGTTCATTCCCATTAATTTGAGAACACTTTGATCAGTTTTACATAACTGAGTCATAACTAATCATTATAAAGGCATTTACTGGATTTGACTCAAATGCTGCACTAGAATTTAGAGGCAGGGAAATCATACCAGAACTGAGTAGCAACTGATTCTGGCAGAAAATGGTTCTTTTATTCAAATTACATCTTCCAAAATAGAGTTCAAGCCTTTACACTGGATAATTTCATTGAGTTTGAACTAAGAATGTCAAGTTTTAAAAGGTAAACAAATGGGTTGTTTCCAATTTTATTAGTAATTTACAGTTAGAATAACTTCACCTAGTTGGCAGCATTATTACAGTGCAAAGATATACTAGTACAACGTTTCTTGTGCAGTTCTTGTCCTGAATTAGCCACAGCTCAGGCTCAAGTGAAGTGTGATATTTAACATTTCATTTTGCAATAAAATTTGCAGCACACGGTGTACTGCAGACAAGCTAAAGTGCAGATGAAATAAGCAAAGGAAATGGAAAAGATAAATGTTGCCCCAATTAAATGTTTAGATGTGAAGCAGAACTGATAACTGCCACATATTCAAGTGTCAAGTTGAGCTCAGAGCATTTTCCTGACACAGACTGACATTCCACCATCACTGATCTTAAAGTTCTGCCCACCACTAAGTAGGCAGATAAGTAGCAATAAAAGGAAACTTCTATATATAGTATATTAAAACTAAGGTAAGAGGGAGTTCACCACACCTAAAAGGACACATTTAATATCTATTTAATATCACATCTATTGCCCTCCTCCCATTCCAGTGAGTCTGCCTGTCCTCTGATACACTGAATTAGCATTTCTGCACTTCCATGAAAGAGGTTTGTTGCAGGAGCTGCCAATTTAGCATGGGCAAGCATCCTGGATTAGTAACACTGGGAATAATTTAAACATATTGAAAGAGTATCAGGGTAAATCTGAAAAACTGTGCACCCACCCTGTCATATGTAAATTAAAAGAGGACAATGATTGTGATACCTCTCTTACCAAAACAATTTAAATGTGCCCCAATCCACCGATAACATCACTTAGCATTTATATAATGGTCTTCAGCAGTGGATCTCAAAGTGCTTTACAAAAATATGAGTAAATATTATTTCCATTTTACAGATAGGGAAACTAAGGTTATATGATTTACTGAAGCCCACAAAGCATAGCAATGGCAGAACTGGAATATAACCCAAGTCTCCTGACTCCTAGTGCAGCATGATATCCAGAGAACTGCAGAGCACTTTATACGCTATCTTTTCAGTATGTAAATGTGATTCTGCTCTGAAAATGACTGTAAAAATGGCAGCTACTTACTCAACAAGGCTGGTCCGTGTACATATTCAGAGTCATAGCCATTCATTTTAGTGACTACAATATGTTTTCAGTGATTTTTTTACTCCTCTAGGCCTGCAAGGCCAACTGAAAGCAACGGAGATTCTCTTTCACCTAATGCATCAGCAGCAGAATAGTTTACGTGTCTATCAGCCACATCTGTGAAAGCCCCACCGAATGGTTGCACAGGTGTGACTCAGGGCATAACTTGGTTTGCAGAACAATTCATTACTAGTCATGAGAGGGAAAGAGTCCATTCAAAACCTAGACAACATTTTCAGGTCTGACAGTTTAAAAAAAAAAAAAGCCCTCCCCCCCCCAATACATTAAATATATGTAATCCCATACATTTAACCATTTGTGCAGTCCCTTTTCAGAGTAAAACTGCACTTTAAAAAGTTTAATTTTCTGCTCACTGAGCCAAATTCTTCCAGCAAATAGACTAGTGTAAATCCATATATAATCTAATGACTTCATCTAAAAGTTACTTCAGAGTTACACCAGACAGCAGAATTTGGTTCATTCTGTTTAGGTTGGTTTTATTTACATTATATTGACTATGGGGAAAAAACCCTGAAGAAAGCATCAATTATTGAAAGAAATCTTCATTTCCTTGCAACAACCATTTTACTGCCTGTAAAATTACAAAGTAAGTTTAAAATATTTTGAACCCTAATTATTCCCATACATGGACCACACTCAGTAGTAAGTCACCTCATGCCATTAAGTGTTCATTTTACTTTTTATAACTCCCGTGTCAATGCAGACCTCCAGATATCCTCCGACTATCTTCATTTGCTTGCCAAATGGCAAGTGCCAGTCTAAGAATTAATGTTCTCATGCATAAGCTGTACAGAGTGTTTTCAGCTGTTTCCTACCATTTTCCAATTACCTTTGATGACATTGGACATCAGACTTGCATCTGAATCAAAGCATAGAAGGCAACTTTCTCATTCTAAATATAAGATCTAATACAGTGAGTTTTCTTGAAGGTTTGGTTAAGTATTAGTCATTACCTAGGTCCAAATCAGTTTTCCCTAGAGCGACAGGATGCATAGCCTACAAACTGCATAGACCATGACAATCTGTGGAGAATTCCACTGCTGACCCTGAGAGCATGCACAGAAATAACCAGCTACTTTCCACAGTGTTTTCTGGCATCACCACACACTCATACACAGGGCTAACTCAGGAAAGATGTTGCTACTAATTCCCCCTACTACATCCACTGTATTTCCACTGGGTTGCATGAAGAGTTATGCTGAGCAAAGCAAGCTGTTCCTCAGGCCTTGGCTACAGTGGAGAGTTGCAGCACTGGTGGTGGCTTTACAGCGCTGCAACTTATTCACTGTCCACACTTGCAAGGCACATACAGTGCTGTATCTCCCTGGCTACAGCGCTGGCTGTACTCCACCTCTGCCGGGGGAATAACGACTGCAGCGTTGGTGATGCAGCGCTGCTCCGCCAGTGTGGCCACCAAAAGCGCTGTTATTGGCCTCCAAAGGTATTCGGATGTATCCCAGAATGCCTGTTCAGCCACTCTGCTCATCAGTTCGAACTCTACTGCCCTGGCCTCAGGTGACTCACCCTTTAAATGCCCTGGGAATTTTAAAAATCCCCTTCCTGTTTGCTCAGCCAGGTGTGGAGTGCAATCAGTGAATCTTTCCAGGTGACCATGCCTCCACGCGCCAAACAAGCCCCAGCATGGAGCAATGGCAAGTTGTTGGACCTCATCAGTGTTTGGGGGGAGGAAGCTGTGCAGTCCCAGCTGTGCTACAGCTGTGGGAATTACAATATCTTTGGGCAGATATCAAGGACCATGCTGGAAAGGGGCCATGACCGGGACGCAGTGCAGTGGAGGATTAAAGTGAAGGAGCTGCGGAGTGCCTGTTGCAAAGCCCGTGAGGGAAACTGCCACTCTGGTGCTGCCCCCATGACCTGCCATTTTTATACAGAGCTGGACACGATACTTGGGGGTGACCCCACTGCCAATCTGAGGACCACAATGGACACTTCAGAGCGGGGGGGAGGTGGAGGCGGAGGAGGGTGTGGAGGAAACCGGGAGTGAGGGTACTGGGGTGGGGGGAGAAACCCCAGAGTCCCAGGAGGCATGCAGCCAGGAGCTCTTCTCAAGCCAGGAAGAAAGTAGCCAGTCGCAGCAGCCGCTACTTGGTGAAGGACAAGCAGAGGAGCGGGTTCCCGGTAAGCGGCTTTTATTTTCAGGATGGAAATGTTTTGGGAGAGGAGGGAGGGTTAGGCCTGCATGCATGCATGCCTAGGTGTGGAATAGCCCATTGATGTGGTCTATCACGTCGCGGTAATCGGCCTCAGTAATCTCTTCAAAAGTTTCAGCCAGAGCGTGGGCAATGCGCTTGCGCAAGTTTATAGGGAGAGCCACTGTGGTCCTTGTCCCAGTCAGGATAACGTGTCCGGGCCACTGTGCCGCAAGGGGTGGGGGGACCATTGCTACACACAGGCAAGCTGCATAGGGGCCAGGGCGGAATCCGCATTGCTGTAGAAGACCCTCCCGCTCTTCCCAGGTGACCTGCAGCAGCGAGATAGCTTCCAGGATTAACTCCAGTGGAAAATGTTGGGAGAGTGTTCAGTGTAGGTGGCCCCTGCAGCTATTTGCTTTCCCCAACGCACAGAAACCCCAGCACAGCCCGGAAGCAATCAGTCCCCCTTACTCACCATTTCAGGGCTCCTGTGGGTTATGTGCACTCTCTTTGGAAAATTATGCTAAAGTTAAGACTGTAAACTCCTTCACTGTATGGGAATAACTGTCTGAAATATAAACAATGCTGCCTCAGTTGTGTTGCCTTTTTTTCCTTTCCACAAGCGACCTTGAGTTCTCAGCTGCCTGTGTTAACAGCAGCTCAAAGACTCCAAAACCTGCAGAAGAAGCTGCAAAAAAGCAAAGATGACCTGCTACAAGCAGTTATGGATCACTCTGCCAGAGAGAATAAAAAACTGCAGGACTGGAGAGAAAGGGAAAGCAGGATCCGCCAGAGAAACGCAGCGGCCAGGAAGAAAAGCACAAAGCAGCTGATAAGCATCCTAGCATGGCAAGCGGACTCTATCCAGGTGCTAGCAGCCATGCAGGCAGAGCACTATCACGCGGCCCCCCCAAAGCTCTTTCCCTTGTGCCCCAATGTCAGCTCCTAACCCCCTTCCCCAGCATCCAGGTTCTTACCTCCACCAGCTGCCTCCAACACCTGTACGTTCACCAACCAGCCCTGAGAACTATGACCCTTACCCTCTGCACTCAACCCCCATCACCATGCAGTATTTTCATCCTGAAGTGCAGCAGTCATCGCACAGCACTCCAGACAGGACATATTCAAACCTGTGACTGTACAGTTCCCCACCACACTCCCCTGCCCTTTTAGGTTCCCCAAATGTTGTGTGTCTGTCAAAGTTATTTTCTTTGCAATAAATGAATTCTTGGCTTCGAAAACAGTCTTTATTATTGCAGAAAGTCAAAGATACCTTTGCCCAGGAAAGAAACAGGCACTGCAAATCAGCTTAGGAAAAACAGATTCCTACTAACATTGTAACCACTGCACTTCACTCCCATGCAAGGGACCAAACATTACTGTTGGTTTTCAGCCTCAGATTCCTCCCTCAAGGCATCCCTGATCCTTGAAGCTCTGTGCTGGGCCTCTCTAGTAGCCCTGCTCTCTGGCTGTGCAAATTCAGCCTCCAGGCGTTGAACCTCAGAGGTCCATGCCTGACTGAATCTTTCACCCTTCCCTTCACAAATATTATGGAGGGTACAGCACACAATATAACCGCAGGGATGCTGCTTTCCCCCAACTCCAGCTTCCCATACAGAGATCGCCAGCGCCCTTTAAACGGCCAAAAGCACACTCCACAGTCATTCGGCACCGGCTCAGCCTGTAGTTGAACCGGTCCTTGCTCCTGTCAAGCTTCCCTGTATACGGTTCCATGAGCCAAGGCATTAACGGGTAAGCAGGGTCTCCAAGGATCACAATGGGCATTTCGACGTCCCCTACTGTGATCTTCCAGTCTGGGAAAAAAGTCCCTGCCTGCAGGTTCCTGAACAGGCCAGTGTTCTGAAAGATGCGTGCATCATGCACCTTTCCAGGCCAGCCTGTGTTAATGTCAATGAAACGCCCATGGTGATCCACAAGCACCTGGAGAACCATAGAGAAATACCCCTTCCGATTAACGTACTCGGATGCTAGGTGGGGTGGTACCAGAATAGGAGTATGCGTCCCATCTATCGCCCCTCCATAGTTAGGGAAACCCATTTGTGCAAAGCCATCCACAATGTCCTGCACGTTCCCCAGAGTCACGGTTCTTCTTAGCAGGATGCAATTAATGGCCCTGCACACTTGCATCAAAACGACTCCAACAGTCGACTTTCCCACTCCAAGCTGGTTCCCGACCAATCGGTAGCTGTCTGGAGTTGCCAGCTTCCAGACTGCAATAGCCACCCGCTTCTCCACCGGCAGGGCAGCTCTCAATCTCGTGTCCTTGCGCCGCAGGGTGGGGGTGAGCTCAGCACACAGTCCCATGAAAGTGGCTTCTCATCCGAAAGTTCTGCAGCCACTGCTCGTCATCCCAGACTTCCATGACGATGTGATCCCATCACTTAGTGCTTGTTTTCCGAGCCCAAAAGTGGCATTCCACGGTGCTGAGCATTTCCGTGAAAGCCACAAGCAATGTCATGTCGTACGTGTCAGGCGACTCACAATCATCGTTGGACTCCTCATCACTTTGGAGCTTAAGGAATAGCTCAACTGCCAAACGTGATGTGCTGGCGAGACTCGTCAGCATACTCCTCAGCAGTTCGGGCTCCATTTCCCACAGAAATCATGCTGCACAGAAACCGCTGGGAGAGTCACAATGGTGCCAAACATGGACAGAAAAACAGGGGTTGCTAGGAAGTGAAGCGATGCATCACGGGGCGTTGGGACAGGAAGCAGAATGACCCGCACCCCTCCATCCCCCTCCCACAACCCACGGCGCCAAAATGGGATAAGGTGCTCTGTGGGATAGCTGCCCATAATGCACCACTCCCAACAGTGCTGCAAATGCTGCAAATCTGGCCACACTGCAGCGCTGTTGGGAGTCACGGGTAGGTGGCGGGGGGTTCACACTAAACAGGCTCCACAAGCTCCCAGGGAGACGGAAACAGGCAGAGCTGCCTTGTTTCCCTTGTTTTGCTGTTTTCAGGACTTTTAAAATGAACGTTACATGAGAACAATTGCTGAATTCAGAATACTGAGACAAGGACATTTGGAGAAGTTTCTCAGAAATTTTAAACTGCTAAAATCCTCTCTTTTTTTATACAAAGCTATTTAAAGTATTGTATTATTCAATATTTTAAGTAGCCTGAAAGGTTTTGAAATGTTAGCACACTGGTGGATCGACACATTATTTAAAAAGCAAAATCAACTATAATGAATTGCCCAGAATAATTTCCATTTCAGAGGGTTCTTTTGTTGAAATCATTAGCCATGAGGTCCTGTGCTTCAATTCATATCAAAGCGCTCAGATGGAATTGCTACCTTGTAAATCACTGCAGCTCATCTCTTATTCTATATATTGACCTTGTGTCTGCAGCCCTACATTGGATCCATACTGTCTGCATCTACATCTGGAAAGCAGACTGTGGAGAATCTAATCATTCAAGAATCTAACACCAACAAATCAGAACTAGGATTTCTCTCTAACTTGATTGACATATAGTAACAGTAGATGCAGTCAAACACATACCAAATTCAAGGGGCATAAAGTGGGATTAACCACTGAACTGTGAATGTGTAAAATCAGTTTCACAAACTACCACTCATGTCCTATTTAACAATTATATAGCCTGAATATTGCAAACAGAGCTCACATTCATATACATAGTTTGGAGCAGATATGTGAAGCTTGAAAGATTCTTAGAGAGTACACTTACTTCAAAAGTGAAATTTTGTCAGGCTCATTAGTTTAGGAGCCTGAGGCAACATGGCTAATGGGTAAAGGGAAACTGTCAACAGACAAGAATGTGAGGGAGGCAAGTCAGAGGTTTTCAAACTGTGGTGTGTACCTTCTTGGGGTAATGCTTCTGGGGCAGGCACAATGTGATTATCAAGGGGCTCGAGGACCTGGTGTGAAGTAGAACATTCACACATCCAGACTACTTTCTGTGGAGCTGGATGAGGTAGCACCTCTCTGCATTGCAGGAGCAGTGGCATCAGCTGGAATACACTAGAAGGCTTTGTCTACACTGCCACTTTACAATGCTGCAACTTTCGTGCTCAGGGGGGTAAAAAACATTCCCCTGAGTGCAAGTTTCAGTGCTGTGAAGCACCAGTGTAGACACGGCACCAACATGGGGGAAAAAAAAGTGTCCCAATTTTTCACACTCCCAAAGAGGAGGGGGTTATAGTTGCCTATATAAGACAAAGCCCCTAAAACTGGGACATCTGATCACCCTCCCTGCAACAGGCTGTGGCATGGGGTCTGAGCAGCAGCATAGAGGAAGCAGCTGGAGCCAGCAAGCAGTCACCAGGTGTAGACTGGTAGGGATCTCCACTGACTGAGAGGAGCTGGCTGGGGCTGCAAGAAGGACTGTAGTTTGGGAGAATGAGAGCAATGAGGCTGGAGGGAGCTGAGAAGGGTGTTTGGGCACAGGGCTGGGGAGGAATGGGGAAGGGAAAAAAAGGGGGGTCATGCCTAGGCTATGAATCTCTAAAGGTGGGCACAACAAAAAAAGGATGGGAACCTCTGCTCTCACTTATCCCATTGCAAATACACCCAAAGAACAACAGAAAGCAATAGGATATACTCTGCACCAGCCCCCACTGGAGTGTGTGAATGTGGTGGATAGTCAAACACTATCCCAAGAGCTAAAAACAAAGAAACTGCTATTCATTAATGAGGCTTGCATGCTGCTTTTCTGTCTCTTACTAGCAGGATTATTTGTCTGGCCTTGACTCACCTCCCAAATCACACTGAGGCCAATTCCTTCAAATTTTTATCACAAGTTTATATTATTTGGTAGTTTCCTTAAAGCCCCAGAGCTTCTGGGATCGTATGATGAGAATCTCAACTCACATTTTAATAAAAGCAAACAAGAAAGCAAGCTTCATCACAATTGCAGAGAAAATCTTGAAAACATGACCCCCTAAAGGTTCAAAAAACAGAAGGCAAATAAAGGTTTGGAAATGTATGGCTTAAAAAATAAGTGTTTAAAAAAACCACACTCATATTTTGGGTTTGACTTGTGATTTTGAGGCATTTGGGGTGAGCAGTATTGAAACAATCATGTTTAGCGTGAGATAACGATGCAGGAGTATGCACCAATCATTCATTTCAGCACATTCTGTACCTCCAGTGTGTAAGAATAAAGTTGGAAGCTTCTCCTTGGTCAACGGCAAGGATTTTAGGGTTCACTACAGTGTCCCTATAAATAGAAATAACCCTCTGCCTTACTGAAAAAGCATTTCAGCTATACCTTCGTCCTTGAACACCGAAGCACGTGTGATATATTCACAGGAATAGTCCCATAGGCTTCAATGGGACTCTTCAAGTGAATAAAATTTAGCATGTACATAAATATTTGCAGGGCTAGGCCCAAAATTTTAAGAAGGTATAGTCTCTTGGAAATCTTTCTTCCCTATATTGCCTCTGTAAACTGATAAGAGATTACTCATAAATGTTGGAATAGATATAAAAGAGGGACAGTTCACCAGGGCATTTGTGTTGAAAAACTTGTCACAGGATTACATGGATTTGATAAAATGGGAGAAATGTAGGACATACCTATGTATAGATAATGCCCATACCAGAATAAGGCACACTAACCACAAGCAATAAGTCTATTCAGTTAATTGAGTTCCCCTTTCTCTTCAAATTGCCCAGTGAGTTTAACGAATAGTGATTTGAAATTGTTTAGATAAACGGTATTTGCAAATATATTACCAGCAATTACTCCAAGTATGTGTTATAACTACTGCTTTGAATATGCACTGTTAGTATTCTGCTGTTCATGCTGTGTGAAGTCACCCTTCACATGATTGTTATTGTTCAATGATTAGCTGTCTGCCAAATGCAAAGCTTTTAAGATGGCCACACAAACACCCTGGTGTGAACATTCATGCAAATACATATTTTCCTCAAGTGTTCTTCTTCAGAGTATTTACACAAGTATTTGTTACACTGTTTTCTCACACTTGGAAAGAAAAACGCAGATGTAAATAAAATGCATCAAAAGATCCAAATTCAGACTATTTTCCTGTATTCTTCCAGACCTAGCTCCTTCAGAACTTGGCACCAGACTTAGCATTCATTTTAATGTCATCCTGACTCATTTATAAATATTGGTACTGCCATTTCCACTGCACAACCTTGCCTCCTATTTTGAAACTTCGGTACACACTGGCCTTATAGTGATTGCTGGCTGAGGAGTGAGTCTGAAAAATGGAAATGCTAAAGGTAGGGAAAGAGATATGTCTGGGGTTTAAAGGAAAAGTGCATTGTAGTGCAAGTTACAATTGTAATTAGAAAAGTTAATCATTTTGATAGCTTGACTCTATGATCTGGGACAGGTCTCACCCCTGCAAAATTATTAAGTAGGGATGATTGTATTTGAACTTTAATAGAAATTAGTCTCTCAGTATATCTACTCAGTGAATGAAGCCAGCCTTGACTCAAGCTGACATTTTATTGATGTTACAGACAAGACTGCTTGCTGGGAAGTAGAAAAGTATTTCCTGTGTGGTAAATAGGAAATAGATCTGCCATGTTGCAAGTAGAATATCTTAGTTTTATTTTCAAGTTAATTTTTAGCTTGATATTAAAACATGAAAAATGTAAGTTATATTAAAGAGCTAAGGTGGCAAAACTGCAATTGCCCTTAAAATAAAAGTTTTGATCACATTTGTGTTGGGGTGGGGTTAGGGGGAACTACCCAGTAACCAAACTAGCACCTGTTCCTAATTTATAATTCTTCTGTAAAGTTCACAAATGGGGAAAGATGGATTTTTAATTCTAATGTACAAAGTAGTAATGGAAAGTGTGGAGTGGCTAGCGGGAAGGGGCAGATTAAGGTTTTTTTCTGCTTGTCTTTTTTACATTAAGAAATGCATGACTTGCCCACCCTAGAAACCTCTCTGGTGACTTGAGAACCAGTGAAATAATGACATCATTATGACCCAAAAGATGGAGAGATGAAACTATTCTAGTCAGATGGTTTAAAATACTTGGTTTTACACAGATATTACAAACCTCCAATATCGAACATTTGGGAGGAATGTTGCCTTTAATAAATATTCATCCACTAGGGTATGAGAATACTCAATACACAGATAATAATTTCTAGAAAAAATGAAAAAACTAGCTGAACATATTTTTGTACTTGGAAATTAGATGCCTAGACCTCCTACAGCACAAAGTACCAACAGCACACTAAGAATTTTCCTAGTGCAGTTATGGGCAGCTGATACTGTTACTACTAGATGCCCAATCTATTTTTATGTAACTTAAGGAGAAAGTTGTACCCTTTTCTTACCTCACACCCTTAGCAACTTCTCCTTGCTGCAGCCTTGGACTCTAGTAGCGAAAGCCTCACTGTCCCAACCACCCTCCAGTTGTCCGCCATTTTGTTAGATGCTGCCACTCCTTGTGTGTACGTAAGGCTGCTCCAAAAACATTAAATGTTATTTCCTTCCCCCACTTCAAACATTTAACCACTGGGAGTTTACTTTTAATAAGCAAATACAATTACTAACACACAACAAAGTTGCACTGGATTCTAGTATGTCTCAGCGGAACTGCAAGGCCAAAGGTTGGCATCAAGTGTCAAATACAACCACTACACCACCTAAAAACCCCTTTCAAATGTTATTGTGATAAGCCACAATTAGAAATCAAGTAGCTGATAGCTAGAACTTCAAGATGGAACTGCTGTTCCTTAGGTTTAAAAAACAACAAACACAAAAACTCCAGAAGTCTCCCCCAACCTAGGACTTGGTCCTTGCAGTGCAGCTTTGATTTATGCTGGATTTCCCTGTCTCTTAAGGGTATCATGAGGCAGTTCTCTCTCTGAAATTTAATAATAATGTCTGTTAAAAAAATGCGGTAATTACTCTCCCTATGCTATTGAATTTGAATACCACTTCTGGCCCCATTTGGCCTACAGTACTTTGCTGTCAAGTCACAAACAAGCTTATGACAGAATTACCATGGCAAGACTTGTGTCACAAATGCAGCATTATGACTTGGCTTCATTATCTACTAGGCTTCAGTAGAACAGAAGCTAGGAGGGAGTGATGCCCTTGTTCAAACATATTTTCAGTAATTAGCAAATGTGATAAAGCAAAGAATTAGCAAAAGGTACAGAAGGTTAGGCTTTAGGGTCTCACAGGCTTAAATTTCTACTGTGAAAATCCACTGTACAGAAAGCACTGATGTGTTAAGAATATTTCAGGTCAGTCCATGTACGGTAAGTCAGCCATTTTACTGTTGACCTACTTTATATCAACAATACATAGTTTGCCACAGCATATTCTCCAACTCCAGCCAAAATAAATTGTGAAACCATACATTAAAGTGCAGTTTCAAAGCAACGGATGTTAATTATACCCTGCAATTTCTATGCTGAGGAAATTAAGTGTCACTACTAACTCTTGATACAACATTTACTGTCTAAAGTTTGACTTGCTTTTCCAGCCTTTGAAAGCCACTGAATTAACATCCTGCTTCACAATGTTCACTTTATGCCACACTGGAATGTAAATGTAAAACACATGTAAAAACTTCTGTTACCCCAAGAATAGATGTAAATATCCATTCCTTTTTAATCCAAATGTTCTCTCTAGTCCACATATTCCACTCCTTAAATTAAAAACATCTATAAAGTTCAGTCAAATGACAGCTTTTGCCATGTACAAAAACCATTTTCCCTTTAAGTCAATATATGGACTAGAGAAAACTTTGAAAAAACCCAGCGTGACACTTGATTTGGGAGCATTCAGCAGTAAACTCAACATAGATGTGCAAAACAGAAGCAATATCACCATTTTGCTATATGGAACAGCTTGTTATGCATTAAAACTAAAAAGAGCACAGATTTTAAATGCTTATGTACTCAAAGTGACCATGTAAAAAAAAAATGGCACTTTGTCTCAGCTGTTCAGCAATAGCTGCTAATACAGTGGCAAATGTTCACTAACTACATCACAGAAATACTAACAGCACTAGGAGTGAACTTGACTCTTTCCAGTTTGCACATCAACAGAGCTGTTTAAGTTCCCTTTGCAGTACCCCCTTGCAGTTTCACTGTCTCCAAATTATAATGCAAGTTACACCTGCACAGCTTCACTGAAGATTAGAAGTGCACAGGTTTAAAAATACCATTTAACTGTCAGAATCATTATGGCTAGTAATGATGCATTATCCAAAACAGCTTCATTTCCAGATCCCAGAAGAATATATAGTGCTGGTAATTAAGATTTTCTTCCTACTTGTTAACACAGCCAATTTGATATAGAATCATTGAGGCACAGTAAGTGTGGAAGGACTTCTGAATTGGAATTAATTTGCAAATTGGACACCATTAGACTTAAATAAAGACTGGGAGTGGATGGACCATTACACAAAGTAAAACTATTTCCCCATGCTTATTATTCCCCCCCTACAGTTCCTCACATCTTGTCAATTGCTGGAAATGGGCCATTTTCATTACCACTGCAAACAGTTCTTTTTCTCTCCTGATGCTAATAGCTCACCTTAACTGATCACTCTCCTTATAGAGTGTATGGTAACACCCATTGTTTCAGAGAGAGAGTATAAAAATCTTCCTACTGTATTTTCCACTGCATGCATCCGACGAAGAGGGTTGTAGCCCACAAAAGCTTATGCTCAAATAAATTTGTTAGTCTCTAAGGTGCCACAAGTACTCCTGTTCTTTTTGCGGATATAGACTAACACGGCTGCTACTCTGAAACCTGTCACATTTTTATAGTAACTTTTTGCTGAAACACTGCACTTTAAGCATCAAGTTATCTACAAACTATGTCAGGCTACATGAGACTTGACAAAAAGTGGTGAGTTGAGGCCTCTCACACAGACAGCATTGCGGAAAACCCTTATTTAAAAAAATCAGTAGAAAATGGAGATTTAAAAAAAGCAACTGCCAAGATTTATTTTTTTTTAAATGGCTGCCTAACATTAAGGCCCCTAAATCACTCTTTAGTTACTTAACTGTGAATCTTAACACAAAGACCTCATTTTCTAAATCTTGGTTTAACTACTGAAGAGGGGTATTCAGCTCTGGGTAACAAAGGAAAAATAACTATGTTTTATTAGTGCTCCTCTGGCCACTAAACTGCAGTACGACAGCTCTGAAAACAGACAGTGCAGTTGTCTACAGGGAAGATGGCTAGGAGGTAGAAACTTTAAAAAAAAAAAAAGATGAGTTTCAGCTATGTGGAACTACACAAAAGACGAAGGGGGAGGGAGAAGAGAGATGCGCAAGGCAGGCAGGGTGAGAGGATGCATAAGAACCAGAAACATTTGTTATGCCAGGTACACACTACAAGGTACTTGTTATCATGGGGTAAATAATTTCTAACCTTAGCAGATTCTAACCTGCTTAAATATTAAAGCCAGGCAAATAGTTTAACAAAGCTTTATGCACAGTGAAACTCACTACCCTCAACACACTGAAACAGAAAAATTATTCAACACTCAACATGCAAGGCCTAGTAATTTAGCTAGGCTACTCATACAAGTCATCCTGGGATATGCTCTACTCACATTGTCTATTGATATGTTTGTGTTACTGCAACTTAAGCCTGGACAGTTTGTCTTCCTTTGAATGCAAGATGCCATTACAAGTTTAATTTTATCTGCAACATTTGTCCTGTTTGCACTGAAACAAGTTTTAATGGCCTCTTGTAGCCAAGGTTAACTAAAAGCCCTCCAGTATTAAAGCTTCCTATGCTCTTGCTACTGCTCATGTCAATATTTTGACCATAGAAGGCAGTTGTGTTGGATGGACTATATTGAATAATTCCAGTGTGGGGGGGAATCAACTTTTCTGAAAGCAGACATTACTAATCGTAGCTGCAGCTATATCTAATTTGTCATAAATGAAGCAACCCTACCTTAAAAGGATTAAAAGGTTAACCACCTGAGGCAGTATACTCATTCTAAGATAAAAGTCACAGTCAGCCTCACAGCTGAAACACTTGTTTGCAAAGCTATGCCTAACTTATGAGCAAGACAAAGATCATGTCTATAATCTGATCATGCTTTCACAATTTGCATAATGAATGTCATAAATGCAAGCCATACAGCTAACTTTTCCTCATCCTCTTCTTGCTGGCTGAAGAGAAGCCTGTTTACAGAAGCCCCTGCACATTACACCAAGCAGTTCCATTTGCTGTTCTGTGGTGTAAAGATAGCAAGTTTCAGACAAGTTTTTTCCTACCTTAGATTCACAGGAAACCACCTGCAACATTTACATTGCCTCATCTATTCAGATGTACTAGTGCTGTCCACAGAAGTTGAACATAAGTTTGCCTTTGTATTTTAATACTTCACTTTAATCTTCCAAATTTTAAGCAGATGGATCTTTTCAAAATGAATACAGTGAATTTTACAAGTGTGTGTAAATTTCAGAGATGCAAAATTAAAGATTAACAAAGCAGCATTTTAAAGCACATCTGCAATTTAGAAGCTGTGACAAAACTGCTGCTGTCAGACTCAAAAGTAAACAAAAGCCTCAAAATCCACTACTTGACCAGTAACTTAGGTGACTTTAACTGAGGAAAGCCCAAGTATAGTAATGTTGGCACATAATGTTAGATTAATATGTTAGGGGAAAAAGGTACTTTAAAACAATTCTTAGTTTTACTATGATCCGAACTTGCATGTAAAGCTGAGCTTCCAAGACAGGAAGGAGTTTTGTTCTGCCTCACTACTCAGCAACAGTCTATTAGAGCAGTGCTGTACTTAAGTCATCAACAAACAGGAAGGCCTAGATTTGGGCTGTCGGCCCTGCATTGAAATCTATTAAACCATGACTAAAATATTGTGATTAAACAGATATGACTACATGTAAATTAAAGCCAGTCATCAGCAAGGTTTGTCATAAGTGGAAAGTCTCCAATTAATTTATTTAACTTCTTTTGACAATAAGTTTAGATCAGAGTAATGATTCTGCCATGCACTTGCTTATCAGTTACAACTTTATGTAAGAAGTGAGACATTACTGGAAGGGACTGAGTTGTGTAGGCATTTTGTTCCATGCTCATGAAACAATGTGCACATTGGATCATGGCTCTGAAAATCATCTCATCAATATTTTAATAAAATGGCAGTAAAGTAGTATGTAACTTCTCAAGTGTAACTAACCCTTGCCAGATTTTGCTTTTAGTGAGGTGCTTAATTGAATTCATTACTTGGAATACACTTTTCAATATGGGCATATCAATTTAGTATCCACCATCTTTTTAAATCTGGGAAAGAAAAGAGATCACATACCTTTAGTTTGCTGAATCCCATACTGATTTATAAGTGAAAATCTTGCTTGCATCTGAAGAAAGTGAAAGGCAACCAACCTTTCTGCCAAGTAGTTAACCTGCTCTTAAGGCTATGGGACATGTATCCCAGGAACAGCTAATAGAGCAAGGAATCCATCGGGGAAGAATTGAGAACTTTTTTCAAAGGTAGATCAAAATGGACACTGAAGTTAGCTATATCCTCACTTCATCAGGAAACCATGTAAACTTTAATCCTCTGGATTTATTCCAGTCATCTTTGGTGGGTGTTATTTGTCCCTTTTCCTCATAGCCTGGAATTATTGGCCCTGAAGTTATTTCCATATTATGACTGATTTTTAAAAAAGGTATTAACATGACATGTTAAAATACTGTGTTTCCCTAGACTTCCCAAATGTTTGTACACAAGTGATCTTCATTAATCCATGGCTGTATCAAGTGTTTTCCCAACACTGTGCTATTGATGTTCTTATCCTTTAGGGTACAGTACCTATTTTACATCTACTGGGAGGATAAATCATTTGCCTGATCCTATATAATCACGACAAGAGATTAATTAAAATGCCAAGATAGGAAACAATTTATTATAGAGAAGAAAAATTTCTCATCCAAAATATAGAAATCTGTACAACTTTGCCACAATCAATATACATGAACTGTACAAATTTACACCAGTTCATAATTTACCAAATAAAAGATGACTAACAAAGTTCACAAAATAGATGGTGGTTTGTGGAAAAGACTTTTACCCAATAGGTACATACAAGGAAATTACAAACCAGACCTCCACTTTCTAAAAATAAGAAGTTTACTCAGTCTTAGAAAACTACAAGCTAGCAAATGTACAGATAGCTGGCTGGTGCTAACACCACAGTTCAGACAGTGTCTTTATATGGTCTTTTTTAAAAGCCTGTTGCCATGGCAGATTCTGGTCACCTGTTACTTTCAAGGCCAATACACAATATGAAGACTGACCATTTTCCCAGGTCATGCTTACCAGTTTATGTACATTTATACATATTGTAAGTGCTAGGTAAAAGTCAGAAAATTTCCAGTACTATTATGTTTATAACAAGTCGTTACTGAGCTGCCAAAAATGTAACAATTTGTAAGTGTAATAGTGCAAATTTACTCTGCAAGACCAACTGCAGAGCGTAACTTTATAAATACAGATTCGGATTGAAATAATTTGTGTAAAAATTAAGTAAGATGTCTGGGAGAAACTGAAACCTTCCTTGGACCTCTTCACTCCCTAGCAAACAGAGTGATCATTCTGACTCACAGGCTGTTAAATCACTGAAAAGGTACTGTCCAAACTACGGCACTGTCACTTGAAAGTTTACCACTCTATTGTGTGCCTGATCTTCACAGCTGTGACATGGTTTAAATTCCATAATCCATCCCCAGAGGAACCCACCCAAAGTAAAAACCAATTTTATCCATCCATTTTAAGGTGATTCATCCATAGACTATATCTTAACCTGATACAGTCATCATATTGTAGTTTTTGGAAGGGCTTGTTCTGCCCAAGAGAAGTTCCTCCTTACAGCTTATTCTGCTGTCTACCATTTGCATGTTGGTGTTATTTTGGCTACCTCCTGCTGGTGCAGCTTCATACAGCACACAGATCGAGCCATCCTCTCCAATACGATAGGAGACTTCATAGGGGTCAACCCATAGAGTGAGTTCACTTGGAAGAAGCCGAAACAGTTCCTGACTTCTCAGTCCAATCCGTTGTGCTGCTTGTCCAATCAGAGGATCCATTTTATGGTTGATCCGGATACAACGGTAACCTGATCCCTTGCAAGGCTTTTCTGGGAACCAGTGATGTTTATAATGCTCTACAGAGTAAGAGAAAAAGATTGGGCTGCTTAGCTCTAGATAAGAGTCAGAAAGATGTACTATGATTGTCATGTACTCTAATTTTTTTTTTTACCCATTTCACAATTGACATTGTCAAGAATTTTTATTTTTCCAGCTCAACAAGTGAATAACATTGTCAGAATGTCTAACATAATAAATTGTAAACCTGAAAGAGAACGGAAAAACTCGTTTGGAGGCAATTTACACTACTTACTGTGATCTCATGTGGCAAGTATTTTTTATGAGTTAACTGCAATTGAGTCATTACTTTTACTCAACACATTTTTTGAAAGTTATTCAAATATAGGTGCATGTTACATGGAGTAAAAGCAGGACATTACAAAACTATAGTATCAAGCTAGTTGTGTGTGAAGCATTAAGGAGTTTCAGATATCCCAGATTTACAAATATTCTCAACTTTTGGAGGAAAAATACACTTAACGTCTTGAAACATTTCAGTGTTATTTTCCTATTGCAAGTACTGCCAACGAAACTGTAACAGGCAAAAGCAGACTAGCAACGTTTACTGACAATTTTAAATAAAGACCTTATGTATTTTGAATGTTCATCTTAGTGCATACCTCTTTACTACCTTTCTATATCGCTTGTTGTCCTAGGGCTAAATTCTTATACCTCTACTCACCACAGTTACCCAAGTAGCAGGGTAAGGCGACTGAAATATAACCAACAAGATTATTAGAACTTGGCCCTTGGATCAGAAACTGTATAGAGAAGAAACCAGATTTTCCTATGTGGTTGTATAGCACCTAGGACAAAGGACCCTGACTGGTGCCTTTGAAGGGTACCACTATAGAAATCTTTCTATAGTGCATTTTCAGGAAATTAGGTCCTGAAGGAACCTGACTCCCATTTCTGTAATATTTTCAGATATAAAAACAATTTTAATACACTTTACACTTGAAACTGGATGTGGTTTTCAGTACCTCACAAAGTGCTGATGTCTTTCAGAGACTGTTATCGGTCTGTGTCCAAACAGATTTTTGTAAAACTTAAGGCTTCAATTTAAATCCCTCCCCCTTCTCCACCACCTTTGTAAGCAGCCAGGAAAGGACCCTGATTTTCCTTATTTAAAAACTATGTTACTGTATTATAATACTAGCAACAAAAACAAGATACATGATGTTGGTTGACTACATCATCAGATATTGTGGCTTTTTAAAAAGCATTCCTGTTTCGGCCAAACTCATGCACTGTATAAAACTGCAGAGCTTGAAAATGCTAGAGAGGTTTCTTCCCAGAAGCCAGGCGTGTGTCTTTGTTTCACTACAAAGATACAAATTAGAGGCTTGGTTTAGGAACTGGAAAGTGACAAAGGGCAAGGGCTTAAGGGTGGCTGTGCTAAGTACTGGGAAAGCAGAACAACCAGGCTTGTAAAAACACCTGGGGGCAAACTGAGCTTCTGGGATGGGGGAATAAAGGGATCCAAGGTGGGCCAACAGCTAAGGTGGGGGAAGGGATCCCGTGCGGGGAGCCATCCCGGGGGGGCACTGCCCCCCCCCCAACAGCTGAGGTGGGGGAAAGGATCCCGTGTGGGAAGCCATCCCGGGGGGGCTGCCCCTCCAAGAGGTATGGGGGCGGCTCCCAGTGTCCAGCTACCACCTCCCGGGGTGTGTGTGGGGGGGGGCGCTGAGTGACTCCCCCTCTCCGCCCAGGCCCTGCGGACGCCGCCAGCGGGCAGCACGGGCGAGGGCGGCTGAAGACGGCGTCCTGTTCGCCAGAGCAGCCCCGGGCCGCGCGGCGCCGCCCCTCACCTGCCAGCAGCTCCTGGAGGCTCTGGCTGAAAGTCTGCAGCTGCCGCTCGTTCATCAGCCCCTTGGTGCGCAGGAACTTGGAGATGAAGCCCACGGCCGCGGCGATCTCGCGTATCATGCTGGCCCGGGTGTACAGGGCGGGATGCATGGGGGCGGCGGCGCGGCTCTAACGCGGGGACAAGAGAGCAGCGCACCCCAGCTCACATCCCGGGGGGGGCGGGGGCCTCCTCCTCAGACAGGGGGGCGGCGGCGGCAACAGCAGCGGAGGCGAAACCCGGCAAACAGCGAGCATCTCCTGCTGCGAGGATCGAGGAGAGCCGCCTCCGTGCGTCGCCTCTTATAGCCGCCGCAGGACGGAAATGGCGTCGGGGCCGGGCGGGGCCGGGAACCCGCAGCCACCAATCCCGCGATCGCACCATTGTGACGAGAGTTCGGGAGGGCGGGGTCCAGGGTGGGATGACGTAATCTGATTGTAAACAAATAAAGCTTCGGAGGCGAGAGGTGATGGGAGGCGGCAGGTGCCTGGGAACAGAGCGTCTGGCATTGAGAGCAGCGGGGCAGCTGCAGCCTGGGGGAAGGGCCTGTGCAAGACGTACATAATCTATATATATAAGCTACAGTTTAACAAAATACAGGCATAGATATGTCAGGACTTGTACCTCGACAGAAGGGGTTAGGAAGCAAGACGAGATGTATCTGAGCATGCACATTTGTGTGTACACGTGTATAAATAATGCTGTATACAAAGTGAGAACTATCCAACTACACAGTACTATGTCTACAGAGTCAAGTATCAGAGGGGTAGCTGTGTTAGTCTGGATCTGTAAAAGCAGCAAAAAGTCCTGAGGCACCTTATAGACTAACAGACGTTTTGGAGCATGAGCTTTCCTGGGTGAAATGGGTATTCACACAGGAAAGCTCATGCTCCAAAACATCTGTTAGTCTATAAGGTGCCACAGGACTCTTTGCTGATATGTCTACAGACAGGCTCATACCAATCAAGTATAAATATACCTACAAGGAAAATCCTCTGTCCACAGACAATAAAGAATTCATACTTAGAGAGCTCAATATCTGTATATAGCTCTGTATCTAGTAAGAGAAATATCTGCCTACACACATAACACTATAGATTCACTACTTGTATGCAAACATATCTGTACATATAGAGAATATGTATGTAAATAGATACAATCCCTGTATATACATATGCACAGATATACAGATATGCTAATACATATGGACTCTACATTAACTATGTGTATATAGTTCTCTATTAATACATTCATATGTAGCAATGGAAATATCTACCCAGGCAATATAGATTCAATACATGTACCCAAAGAGGTGTTTGCATATATACCAATAATGTACATCTGTCTAGAGAGAGAAACATCAGTTTGCACAGACACATAAGCATATATTTAAGATACGTACAGAGAGAGGTGTATATTTAGATAGTGAACAAATATACACCGAAAGTTAAAAATATATGCATGTACACACCCCCTTAAACTGTGGTCATGTTTATTGGTTATATGTCCCTGTGTTTTGATAATTAATAGTGGTTGGTGTGGCTTTTCTAGTTTACATTGTATGCACAAAACTATGTAAATTAGCTTGGGTGTAAGACTGCAAATTGCTGCTGTGAGATTCTATAATGTTTAGGAAAAGCTGTGTGAGTGAGTGAACTATGTTGTAAGGGTTGGTAGTAATAGTATGTAGAAAAAACAATTTACGTCTGCATATGTGTGTTTTGTATTATATTTATGGTCAGAGTTAAGGCTTCTTATTGTTTCTTTAGGATAGAGGTTGGCAACTTTTCAGAAATGATGTGCCAAGTCTTCATTGATTCACTCTAATTTAAGGTTTCGCGTGCCAGTAATACATGTTAATGTTTTTAGAAGGTTTCTTTCTATAAGATTATAATATATAACTAAACTATTGTTGTATGTAAAGTAAATAAGGTTTTTAAAATGTTTCAGATGCTTCATTTAAAATTAAATTAAAATGCAGAGTCCTCCGAACTGGCGGCCAGGACCCAGGCAGTGTGAGTGCCACTGAAAATCAGCTTGTGTGCCGCTTTCGGCACGCGTGCCATGGGTTGCCTACCCGTGCTTTAGGATGAGACCAGAAATATGTTGGCTGTGGGTGTGTCAAGGTTTTTTCCTCCACTTTGAACTTTAGAGTACAAATGTGGGGAACCTGCATGGACCCTTCTAAGCTTAATTCCTAGCTTAGATCTGGTAACGCTGCCACCAGCCAAAAATATAGTGTTTGGCACACTTCCCGTTCCCCCTTAACCTTCCCTGGGGGAACACAAATCCAAACCCCTTGGATCTGAACACAAGGAGAAATTAACCTTCCCCCCCACCAATCCCTGGTGAGTTCAGACTCAATCCCTTGGATTTTAAAACAAGGAAAAAATCAATCAGGTTCTTAAAAAAGAAAGCTTTTAATTAAAGAAAGAAAAAGTAAAAATTATCTCTGTAAAATCAGGATGGAAAATGCTTTACAGGGTATTCAGATTCATATAGACTAGACGGACCTCCCCCTACAACCTTAGATTCAAAGTTACAGCAAACAGAGGTAAAAATCCTTCCAGCAAAAGAAAAAAGCATTCACAAGTTGAAAAAAAACAAACATAAGACTAATCTGCCTTTTCTGGCTATTACTTACTATTTTGAAACATGAGAGATTGATTTAGAAAGATTGGAGAAAACCTGGGTGTACGTCTGGTCCCTCTTAGCCCCAAGAGCGAACAATGAACAAAACAAACAGCACAAACAAAGACTTCCCTCCACCAAGATTTGAAAGTATCTTGTCTCCCTATTGGTCCACAGGTGTCATCCAGGTTCACTGAGCTTCTTAACCCTTTACAGGTAAAAGAGACATTAACCCTTAACCATCTGTTTATGACACACCCCACAAATCTCAGACTGTGGAACCACACTGGTGGTGATTTCTTCCTAGAACTTTAGAATAAACAGATTAAGAAAACACATGCACCTTTACATATACTACTAATTGTGTAAACTACAAGACTTTTTACATTTCAAGAACAATTTTTAACCAGTTGATTCTGGGAAACTTTCATGGGAGAGTGCATCAGCTACTTTGTTAGAAACTCCTGAAATGTGATGGATTTCAAAATCAAAATCTTGGAGAGCTAAACTCCATTGAAGCAGTTTTTTGTTGTTTCCCTTGGCAGTATAAAGCCATTTTAGAGCAGCGTGATTGGTTTGTAGCTGGAACCGCCATTCCCAAACATATGGGTGTAGCTTTCCAGGGCATACACAATAGCGTAGCATTCTTTTTCACTGATTGACCAGTGGCTTTCCCTCTCAGACAGTTTCTTGCTGAGGAACACGACAGGATGGAAGTTTTGATCCGGTCCTTCCTGCATTAAAACTGCTCCTACACCACGCTCAGATGCATCTGTGGTTACTAGGAATGGTTTATCAAAGTCTGGGGCCCTTAGCACAGGGTCAGACATGAGTGTCGCCTTAAGCTGGGTAAAGGTCTTCTGACACTCATCAGTCCACTTAACTGCATTTGACTGGGTCTTTTTGGTCAGGTCTGTTAGTGGGGCAGCGATTTGGCTGTAGTGTGGTACAAATCGCCTGTAATACCTGGCCAAGCCTAAGAAGGATTGGACCTGTTTCTTTGACTTTGGGACAGGCCACTTTTGGATAGCATCCACCTTGGCCTGTAGGGGGTTTATTGTTCCTTGACCCACCTGGTGTCCAAGGTAAGTCACTCTGTTTTGGCCTATTTGACACTTTTTAGCCTTAAAAATTAGGCCTGCCTGCCTGATGCGCTCAAAGACTTTTTCCAGGTGTTCTAGGTGTTCTGCCCATGAATCAGAAAAAATGGCCACATCATCGAGGTAGGCAACTGCAGATTCTCCCAACCCTGCTAGGAGACCATCTACAAGTCTTTGGAAGGTGGCGGGTGCATTTCGCAGCCCGAAAGGAAGCACATCAGATTCATACATCCCTGCATGGGTGATGAAGGCTGACCTTTCTTTGGCGGGTTCATCTAGTGGTACTTGCCAGTACCCCTTGGTTAAGTCTATTGTAGAGATGAACTGGGCACATCCCAATTTTTCCAATAGCTCATCGGTGTGTGGCATTGGATAGTTGTCTGGACGAGTTACAGTATTTAGCTTACGGTAGTCCATGCAAAACCATATTTCCCCATCTGGTTTGGGTACCAGAACCACTGGAGATGCCCATGCACTGGTAGAGGAGCGGATTATACCCATCTGTAGCATGTTTTGGATTTCCCATTCTATAGCAGCTTGGGCATGAGGAGTCACCCGGTAGGGTGGGGTTCTAATTGGGTGACAATTACCTGTGTCAATGGAGTGGTATGCCCATTCAGTCCATCCTGGGGTGGCTGAGAACAATGGGCCGAAGCTAGTGCACAGCTTCTTGATCTGTTGCCACTGCAGACGTTCCAAGGTTGTGGAGAGGGTGTCATAAACAGATAGCTAAGGGTTAATGTCTCTTTCACCTGGAAAGGAGTAACCTGAAACACCTGACCAGAGGACCAATCAGGAAACAAGACTTTTTCAAATCTGGGTGGAGGGAAGTTTTGGGGGTGAGTTCTTTGTTCTTTGTCATGTGTCTGTACCCTCTCAGCTCTGAGAGTGATCTTTCTGTCTCCTGGCTTTCTAATCTTCTGTTTCCAAGTTGTAAGTACAATGATAATAAGACAATAGGTTTATATTGTTTTTCTTTTGTATTTACATGTGTGTAGTTGCTGGAATGTTTAAATTGTATTCTTTTTGGATAAGGCTGGTTATTCATTTTTTTCTTTTAAGCAAATGACCCTGTATTTGTCACCTTAATACAGAAAGACCATTTTTATGTCCTTTTCTTTCTTTTTATATAAAGCTTTCTTTTTAAGACCTGTTGGAGTTTTTCTTTAGTGGGGACTCCAGGGAATGGAGTCTGCAGCTCACCAGGGAATTGGTGGGAGGAAGAAGTCAGGGGGAAAATCTCTTTGTGTTAGATTTACTAACCTTACTTTGCATACCCTCTGGGTGAGGGGGGAAGAGAGATTAGCTCTCTCGGTACTTGTGTTTCCAGGACTGGAAACAGGGAGGGTGGAATCCCTCTGTTTAGATTCACGGAGCTTGCTTGTGTATATCTCTCCAGGAACCCAGGGAGGGAACACCTGGAGGGGAGGAGGGGAAAGGGAAATAGTTTATTCCTCTTTGTTGTGAGACTCAAGGGATCTGAGTCTTGGGGTCCCCCAGGGAAGGTTTTGGGGAGACCACAGTGAGCTAGGCACTGTATAAATCCCTGGCTGGTGGCAGCTTTACCAGGTCCAAGCTGGTAACTAAGCTTGGAGGTTTTCTTGCTAACACCCATATTTTGGACGCTAAGGTCCAAATCTGGGAAAAAATGTTATGACATGGTGGCAGAGGTGGGATAGATAGAAGAATCCAGAAGCCAGTAGAAATATTATTTTCTTTTTCTCTGCTTGGGCTTTTAAGCAGAGAGAAACAGTTTGGTTTTAAAAGGAACCACAGAGAATTTTTTTTCTGCTTTCTCTTGCAGTTTTTGGCTTGCGTATTAAGCAAGGAACCATTAAGGAACTATTAAGGGTCTTTTGTGAGACAATAGCACTCCCATTGAGAGTCAAGTATCCAGCACAATACACATGCAAATAAAGTGGTTTTTCTGGTTTACTTTACATTTAAAAGATTAGCTAGAGGAAGAACGGGAAAAAGGCACTGTTGCCAGGCAGACCCCAGGAGACAACAGAGCCAGCAGTTCAGACAAAAAACACCGGAGGGCACCCCAACACAAGAAAACAGGAACCATGCCTTCCAAGACAAAAATGGAGGCTGAGAAACAAATCAAAGACGCAGAGCACAAGCGAGATATGAAAAAAAATACAGGAACTAAAAATAAAACAAAAAGAGATGGAGCTAAGGGAAAGAGAAAAAGAAGCTACCCACAGGAGAGAGTTGGAACTCCTGAGGGAAACCCACCGGCAGGCCCTGGAATTAGAAAAGGCTAAGCAACATGCTCCAGCCAATCCTAACAACCCTTCGCCAATTATGGTTCCACATCCCAAGAAATTTCCCACCTACAAGTTCCATTAAACCTCTCCACCAGGCCATTGGTTTGATGGTGGTAAGGGGTGGCAACCAAGTGATTCACCTCATGAGCTTCCCACAGATCTTTCATGGTCCCTGCCAGGAAATTACTTCCTGAATCTGTAAGGATGTCAGAAGGCCAACCTAACCTGGCAAAAAATGTCTGTTAAGGCCTGGCACACAGTTTTAGCCTTGGTGTTTCTAAGAGCTACTGCTTCCGGCCATCGGGTAGCAAAATCCACGAAAGTCAGTATGTACTGCATTCCTCTGGGTGTCTTTTGTGGGAAAGGACCCAGAATATCCACAGCTACTCGCTGAAATGGGACCTCAATTATGGGGAGTGGCTGGAGAGGGGCTTTGACCTGGTCTTGGGGCTTTCCTACTCGTTGGCACACCTCACAAGACTGGACATAATTAGCAACGTCCTTGTCCATCCCCTCCCAGTGGAAGGACTTCCCCAACCTGTCTTTGGTTCTGTTTACCCCAGAGTGGCCACTGGGATGATCATGGGCTAAGCTTAAGAGCTTTCCCTGGTACTTAGTTGGAACTACCAACTGTTTTTGAGGATGCTAGTTTTCCTAGTGTCCACCAGAAAGAGTCTCCTTGTATAAAAGTCCTTGTTCTACAACATACTGGGATCAGTTAGAAGAGCTGAGAGGCGGTGGGGTGCTCCGTGCCACCGCCAAAGGTTCTGAAGGCTGTCATCTGCTTCCTGCTCAGTCTGGAACTGTTCCCTTGAGGCTGGAGACACCAGTTCCTCCTTAGACTGTGGACTTGGGCTTGGTCCCTCTGGAAGCGATGTAGGTGATGGGGTTGTTTTTGTTGATGGTGAACCGCTTTCCGCTGGTGCACGAGGCGATATTTCAGGCTTTGGCTGAGCCTCTTGGGTAGAGTTGTCTGCTGCTTCTGCCTGTTCAGGCCGGCTGGCGCGCTCTGGCATTGGGGTTGGAGATGGGTTTGCAAGCACTGGCGTCAGTGCTGGCAACGATTCTGGTGCTGGTTGTTTTTCCAGTTCCGGTTCTGGGACTAGATGCACTATGGCTGTTGCCGTCGTTGGCAGGGGATCCGGGTCCACCACCTCTGTCTGGGTCTCCGGTAACACAGACGGGGCCCTTGTGGATGGCTCAGGAACAAGGATGGGTCTGGAAAGTTGCCTGGCTTGGCTGCATGAAACCATTCCCACCCTCTTGGCCCACCTCACCTGATTGGCCAAGTCTTCCCCCAGTAGCATGGGGATGGGATAATTGTCATAGACTGCAAAAGTCCACATTCCTGACCAGCCTTTGTACTGGACAGGCAGTTCATCTGTAGGCAAGTTTACAGATTTTGACATGAATAAGTAAATTGTCTCTTGGGCCTCTGGGTTGATGAATTTGGGGTCCACTAAGGATTGGTGGATAGCTGACACTTGTGCCCCCCTGTCTCTCCACACGATAACCTTCTTTCCGCCCACTCTCAAAGTTTCCCTTCGCTCTGAGGGTATTTGAGAGGCATCTGGGCCTGGGGATCTTTGGTGTGATGGTTGTGTAATGAACTGCACTTGGTTGGGCTTCTTGGGACAGTTGGCCTTTATATGTCCCAGTTCATTACATTTAAAACATCGCCCAGCTGACTGGTCACTGGGCCGAGGTGGGTTGCTGGAGACTGGTGAGGTGGGACAATAGGGTGTCTGGGGCTTTCCTGGGTTGCAGGTGGGGTCTTGGGTTGCCCTCAGTGATAGGGTTTATTTTCTGTTTGCCCCCCGTGATATTCACTCCCCTTGCTAGTAGCTTTCTTCTTTTCTGCCACTTCCACCCATTTGGCTCCAACCTCCCCTGCCTCGGTTACAGTTTTGGGCTTCCCATCTAGGATGTACCTTTCTATTTCCTCAGGAACACCCTCTAAGAACTGCTCCATTTGCATTAGGAAGGACAGCTCTGCCAGAGAGTTAGCATTTGCTCCTGATATCCAGGCCTCCCAATTCTTCCGAATGTGGTAGGCGTGTCCGGTAAATGACACATCTGGTTTCCACCTTAGGGCTCTGAACCGCCGATGGGCATGCTCAGTTGTTAGCCCCATTCTGATTCTGGCCTTGGTTTGAAAAAGTTTATAATCGTTCATGTTTTCCCTAGACATTTCAGCCGCCACCTCAGCTAAGGGTCCACTGAGCTGTGGCCTCAGCTCTATCACGTACTGGTCTGTACAGATGCTGTACCCAAGGCAGGCCCTTTCAAAATTTTCTAAGAAGGCCTCAGTGTCATCACCTGCCTTGTAGGTGGGGAATTTCCTGGGATGGGGAACAGTACCTGGAGAAGGATTGTTAGGGTTGGCTGGTACATCCGGCCTAGCCTGTGCTAAGTCCAGTTCATGCTTTCTCTCTCTTTCCCTCTCTTCCATTTCTTTTTCTTTTATTTCTGTTTCTTTTTGTTTCATTTCCATAGCTGTCCTGTGGGCAGCCTCTATGGCTTTCTCTTCTCTTTCTCTCCTCTCCATCTCTCTCCTGTGGTCAGCCACTTTGGCTTTCTCCTCTGCTTCCAGCCTTGTCAATTCCTGTTTAGTTGCTTTCTTGGCACTCATTTTTCTGTTTTCTTGTGCTGGCGACACCCCCCTGCAGCTCAGGGCTGCTTGGTTAACAGAGATTTTCTAACTAGCTATACCGGAGAGGTAGAAAGAAAGAAAACAATTCAGCTTGTGAATGCCTTTTTGCTGTCTGTTTGCTCCCAGCTTGAAGCCTCCTCCTAACAAAGATCCTTGTTAAAAACTTAACACATCTGCCCTCAGGCTGCTTTCCAAGCAGCTAGAAAGGAGAGAAAAAAAATCCTACTGGCTTTTGGTTCCTAGAAATCCCAACGCTGCTCACCATGTCAAGGTTTTTTCCTCCACTTTGAACTTTAGAGTACAAATGTGGGGAACCTGCATGGACCCTTCTAAGCTTAATTCTTAGCTTAGATCTGATAACGCTGCCACCAGCCAAAAATATAGTGTTTGGCACACATCCTGTTCCCCCAAAACTTTCCCTGGGGGAACACAAATCCAAACCCCTTGGATCTGAACACAAGGAGAAATTAACCTTCCCCCCCACCAATCCTTGGTAAATTCAGACTCAATCCCTTGGATTTTAAAACAAGGAAAAAATCAATCAGGTTCTTAAAAAAGAAAGCTTTTAATTAATAAAAAGTAAAAATTATCTCTGTAAAATCAGGATGGAAAATGCTTTACAAGGTATTCAGATTCATATAGACTAGACGGACCTCCCCCTACAACCTTAGATTCAAAGTTACAGCAAACAGAGGTAAAAATCCTTCCAGCAAAAGAAAAAAGCATTCACAAGTTGAAAGAAAACAAAAATAAGACTAATCCGCCTTGCCTGGCTATACTTACAATTTTGAAACATGAAAGACTGATCCAGAAAGATTTGGAGAGCCTGGTTGTACATCTGGTCACTCTTTGTCCCAAGAACGAACAACGAACAAAACAAACAACACAAAGACTTCCCTCCACCAAGATTTGAAAGTATCTTGTCCCCCTATTGGTCCTCTGGTCAGGTATCAGCCAGGTTTACTGAGCTTCTTAACCCTTTACAGGTAAAAGAGACATTAACCCTTAACTATCTGTTTATGACAGGGTGGTACAAGAAAGGTGGTTGAGATAGAAAGGGGAACTAGTTAGTGTAGTATAGACAGGCAGTTGAATGACTTAAATGTTTATTTTGTGCTTTTTCCAGTTTGTGCTGGACCACTGGAGGAATATGCAGTCTAGCAACCTGAAACCAAAATTAATTTTATTTTGTTTGGATTTCCCAGCTTTTTAAACAAACATGTACCAGTGCCAATATTTATTCACATTTATAGCAGTTAAGGTTGATATGGATTATCTCTGATTGATTGCTTTCTTGCAGAGGCCCAACAAACTCTTACCCCAGTGTCCCCTACAGTCCCTCTTCTGGCCCCTGAAGAAATACACTCTTCCTTAAGTCCCCAGTTCTCCACTCACACATCTCGACTATTATTTAATAGAGTAGTGGCATTCCCAAGCACCTAGGAACCCTGGGCATGACCCAGGACACTATTGTGCTAGGTGCTGTACAAACACAGAAGAAAATGATGGTTTCCTGCTCCAAAGAGTTTGTAATCTTGTAAGAAAGGACACAATTGATGGAAACAGGCAGACAAAGGAGTACAGGGAAACAATGAGACAATACTGGTCGGTATGAGAGGCAGTGGTCTCAGCATACAGTTCTCAATTTTTTTTGTAGGCATCATGGCAAAGGAGAGTTTCAAGGAAAGTTTTGAAAGCGGATAATGAGGTGGCTGTACAGTGTTAATGGGGAGCTCCTCCCAAGCATGTGGGGAAGCACAAGGGATATTATGAAGGTGCTTGTTTGAAAATTTAATAGATGAATGATGGTAGCTCGCATCACTGGCCAGCCAGAGATGGGGGTTAACATTTCTGTGCTCTACCATCCTGCACAGCCCTCCAGACACTCACATCGCACTATGATATGCTTTCCCCACTTATCTTTGTTCTCAACAGTACTCACTGCTTCCATGTCCTTTTTTTTCTTTAAAATGAGGGAAAGGGATATTGACATGTTTTAGTCACAGTTGGAGTGACCCCGGAAGGATAAGGGCCTGAGGACTTTGCATATTGGGCCTTCCTCCTTCCTGGGGCAGAGAGGGAGGAGTTGAAAGAGGGAGAGTAGCTCCAAATGGCCCTCCAGCCTACCAGAGATGGCAGTTTTGTTAAGATCAGAAGATTTGATAAGTTTTGGATACATAGTTTAGTTTCCTTGTTGACGTGGTAGTTTTAAGGCCCCTAATCAATTGCAGTCACTGCCACTAGTACTTACAGCTTTTTTGCTGCCCCAAGTGGCAAAGTGGGGGGAAAAAAAAAGATAAAGCCCCAATCGGCTGCGCTGCCGCTTCATTCTTCTGTGGCAATTCGGCGGTGGGTCCTTCGCTCCGAGGGACCCACTGCTGAATTGCCGCCGAAGACCCAAAGACCCGGACATGCCGCCCCTTTCCATTGGCTGCCTCAAGCCACCTTCTTCCTTCACTGGTGCCTGGAGCTGGCCTTGATTGCCAAGTATTCAATAATAATGAGTCAGCCCTCCCTCTCCCCCTAAATATGAGATTAGCTTAAAAATCATGATTAAAAAAAAAAGAATTTGGGTTCTTTCTAGGGTTGCCAACTTTCTACAAGCACAAAAATGAACACCCTCGCCCCTCCCCTGCCCCACCCCTTCTCTGAGGCCACACTCTCTGCTCAGGGGATCAGGGCAAGAGGTTGGGGTGCAGGGGGTGAGGGTTCCAGCTGGGGGTGTGGACTCAGGGGTGGGGCTGTTGATGAGGGGTTTGGGGTGTAGGAGGGTGTTCTGGGCTGGGACTGAGGGGTTCTGAGCGTGGGAGGGGGATCAGAGCTAGAAACCTCCCCATTTTAATTATAGAAGTTTTTTTGCATTGAAATTGCCCATTTTTAATCCTTGCCCCTCAGAGAAACTTTGAAATTCAGACTGTTTCTTCCACCTCTAGTATATATAAAAATAGACATATGTAGAGGAGATGAACTGAGGTATATGTGCATACACAGCAAATCCATTCATCAAGAATGACTTCTTTGGTGGACTCTATTTACACAGAACTGCAGAGTGAACTCATTTGTCAAAGTGCTTGACATTTGACCATCCATAGGGTTGGTACCTGTGTCACAGCCCTAGTCTGCTGCCTCTGTGTTCATAGTAGCAGTTTGCTGTATTACGTTTGCTGCGAGCTAATTGGAAAGTCTGTAGATCTTTGGGAATCTGCGGCACTACTTCCTTTCCCTGCTCCTTTTTCAGCTGTCTCCTCCTTCCTTAGCAGATCCAGACGCAAAGACTTCAGCAAGGGAGACGTTTGGCACAGTCAGGCTGCAAGCCAGTGACTCAACTGTGATGGCAGGGCACTGTTCCTCCTGTGTGATCATTTGTAACTTGGGAGGGTTTCTCAGTTCTGCATCAATAAATTGGACCATACTTTGGATGAGGAGGGTAAAAATAAATATTGAACAGCTACCCCATTCGCTAAGTACAGTCCACCCTGTGTACTGACTGAGATAGGGGTCCAGGAGGAAAACAGTGCATAACCCTGTAATTAAGGACTGTATCCTAATGTATACATACAAGTGGGATGAATTAAGATTGTCTAGGCAACCCTAATTCTGACATTTCTAACTTTTGAGTACATGACTTTGCAACATTATTTTCATGTTGTTTTGGTAGGAACTGACTCTCCCTACTGGTCTGGGGATTGCCTTGCTCATTGTGGATTCTACCATCATAGAAATAAGTAATACAATGTGACTACTTTTAGCTAGGCAATAAAACCTATATCACCTAAATATTGCAAAGCCTGTCTGCCTACCCAGGCCTTTCGAATGAAGGTCAAGATTGTAGAGCCGAAAATAGATTAATTAGAATAATGTGATTTTATTGTTATGGGTCTAGAGTCTTTGGATTAATGTATGTCTGTTTAAGGAAATAAATAAGAGGCATTTATCATTTTTCTTACAAGTGATTTTTTGATTGGGAAATACTTCCCATCTATACAAGGAAGTGCTATTGTGTAACTGTTTTTATGCAGTATCTTGTTAAAACCTTTCAGAGTAGTGAACAATTAAGGATATCTCCCTATATTACAGTTGTGTCTATGATTTTTATTGTATTTGGCATTGACCTCATAATGAAACAGGAGTTGAAAAATCATTGGTGATTGTTACTGAAGAATTGCATTTATTCCTGAGATTGATGAAAGGGTGCCTTTTCTGAGAGATACTGTGTGCTACATGTAAGACATAATATATGTTAGCAATCCATTCTTATTATCGAAAAAGATATTATTAGTGTAGGTTGTGAATATTATAATATAAGTGTTATTAATCAAGCATTTTTAAACCTATGGCAAGGTCTTATTTCTCCCAAAATAGCATAGCTTGTTTTGCATGATGTGTAAGACATGCACTTTTGAGTTATCTTAATCTTTGCACTAATGAGGAGGAGGAGCACATGTAATCGGCATCTCTGCAATGAGGTGGAGATGAGGGCTCTTCAGCTTGGGCTATAGGCCTTTCTCTCAACCTAGTATCACACTATGTAATTGTAATTGTTAATCAGTGTTTAGTTTACATGAGAATAATGGTTGATTGCGCCACCCCTGACACATTCTTCCAAGCTGAAGGAGTCTTGCTTTGAAAACCTGTGGTAGTCTGAGAGAAACTGAACTAAGTATCAAACTGAAATATCCCAAATCTCTAGATTAGTGTGTCATGAAGCACCAGATACCGCAAATACTCATATGTTAATCCCATTGAACTTGCATAAGTAAGAGGTTGACGAATAAGCTCAATAATGTAAAACACATCACTACGTTAACAGAAAGGTGAAGAGAAGGAATGGAAAATTCATGAGCTGTGAGAGAGAAGCTATCAGGACAAGTCAAAACTATTCTGCAAAACTAATTCCATTAGATCGAGCTCATAAAATCATAGGATGACAAATTCTGCTTGCCTTATTTCAAAGTAGTATTTTGCTCCATCAGTAATCATATAGGATATGTCTACACTTGGAGGCAGAGGTGTGATTTCCAGCTTTGGGAGACATACTCGCGCTAGCACTCATCAAGCTAATGCCCTAAAAGAGAGTGCAGCTGTGGCACACGAGTTGTGGGATGAGCTAGCTGCCTGGAGTACATGCCCAGGGTCTGTCAGGCATGTCCTTGGGGCAGCTAGCCCATTGTGCTGTGCACTATTTTAGTGCACTGGCACGATGAGAGCTAGCATGAATATATCTCATCAAGTTGCAAAGAGTTCTGTGGTACCTTATAGACTAACAAACGTATTGGAGCATGAGATGCATCCGACGAAGTGGGTATTCACCCATGAAAGCTCATGCTCCAATATGTCCGTTAGTCTATAAGGTGCCACAGAACTCTGCCGCTTTTACAGATCCAGACTAACACGGCTACCCCTCTGATATTTCTCATCAAGTTGTAATTACATCCCCAGGTCCAAATGTAGACATACCCATTGATTTCAAAGGGGCTACTTATGGAGAAGGGACTGCTCATTGTGAGTAAGAGTGGCAGAATCTGACCCAGAGGGATTACAGTGAAGGTTTCTGTGTTGTTTCTTTGCTTTCTCCATATGCTCAAGAATGGGATGGTAGCATCCACATGTGGCGGCTGAAAGCAGATTCAGAAAAAAATCTAAAATCTGTATATATTTCCAATGGAAAAGTAGCAGATGTCTGGAGCAAGTGTGGTACTTAGATCAAAATTATCTTTGCATTACTGAACTAAAAAAAAATGGAGAGAGTGGAAAGTAGAGTATGAGCTGCTTATTTTAAAGCTTTGTCATGGATAATAAAGGCTTGTGTGCAACAAATAGTTAGACATAACCATTATCGTTCTTCTTACTCTTTCAGTGTGATTTGTTTTTCACTATACTCACTTATGAGCAAAACTGGGCAAGAAAAGTACAGATAAAAAAGAAATTGTCAGAAACCGCATCCTGCATGGTAATGTAAATTTATTAAGAAGATAATTTTAAAGCCACATTACTGATTATAAAGACATACTTAACCTTTTGTTGTTGCACTCTGCAAATAGCGTATCTTAACTCCTAGGCCTTTATCCTCAGCTGCTCTGGAGCTCCATTTGATGCAGCTGGGAAGAGAGAAGGGCAAAAATGGCCTCATGCTTCTCTGGTTCCCAGAGTTGCAGGGGTCTTTTTGGCCCCCAGTATAACTTCAGAGCAGGCCTGAGGGTGATCTAGCTATCCCAGTTTATCATGGCCTCGCAGGGATTTCCAGAGCAGTGTATTCCTGCTATGTTTCCTTATGACACATCATGCCCCTCCATGTCTGGGGATGGTAGGAAGGGGCAGGCAGGGATATGTTGAGGTCTAAGAGAATACTCCACTGCCCATTTAGAGCAGCTTTAAAGACTCTTTGTGGCGCTGAAGTGGCACTATGGGACATGCCTGGGTAAAGGATTTGGTCCTTACTGATTTCAACTGGATTTTTTCTTCACAAAAGCAATCTAGGATTGATTCATTGACTGTAAGGCCAGAAGGAACCATTATGATAATTTAATTTGATATCCCACATAACATAGGACATAGAACCTCACCCAGTAATTTCTGCATCAAGACCTTAACTTCTGTTTGAGCTATAGCATATCTTTTAGAAAGCCATCTAGTCTTGATGTATGAAGAATCCACCATGTCTATACGTATCTTGATAAATTGGTCCAGTGGCTTGGATCCTTGCTTTTCTGCAATAGTTTTAAATATTATTTTTCTGTCTTTGCCTCAAGGGTGTAAAAATAAAAAAAAAATCTAAAGAATTGAACTTTACTATCATCATTACTCAGGGAAAATATAGTTTTCCATATCTGAACTAAATGTTAGGACTACAGAATGCTAGAATTCAGAATCCAGCAAATATCAGGACCTTGCAACTCATTTGTGTAACCAGCCTTTCCGATTAGAATACCTCACTTTACCATGTTGTAAAAACGGCAAGACAAACAATTTCTGGAACTCCTTTGGATCTAGAAGAGATCTTCTGTTTAATTTTGTGGTGTGTCAGGGAAGTCCTTGAGCCAATTCTGCTGTGCTTGTGGGTTTGGAGACTGTGGCCTGATTTGCACAAGGTGGCTGCTCGGTGCCTGATTTTCTAGAAGTGCTCAGTCCACATCCTCTGAAAATCAGCTCCCTTTAAAGGCATTTCAAAATAAACACCCAAATATTTAGACACCTAGAATCACTAGTCACTCTTGAAATTTTAATCCCAGGTGTGCCACAAAGAAGTATAAAGAGCCCTTACTCATCGAGACAGGAGTGTATAGCCCACGTACACCTGCCTCCCAAAAATATGCCAAGTATGCACTATGACGCACAAGAGATTAAAGAACTTTACAATAGTCTGTGGACTGTTCATGTAAAAAGAAATTGTAAGATCACAATGACCTCTCTGTACAGAATCCAAGATGTTGCAAATTGTAAGTCACACCTGGGTACTTTTTCTCCTTTCTGAGAAGGACAATGTCATAAATGCAGGTACTTGCTTTGATTTTTTAAAACTTGTAGTATTCCCATGAAAAGAGAAGGCAAAACCTGATTTATTATGGTACCATTTCCCCGCAGAAGAGGATGGATAGCTGAATGTTAGTACAAGTGTTCTACACATGCATGCCTGATAACACTAGAAATAGAAGAATTTAAATACAAACAGAAGCAATATTTTAATTTAATATCACCAAGACTGGGGAAGAGGGGCTTCTGCTCACTGATTTTGGAGAATGCAGGATGAGTACAACTAAAAGACTGAAAACAGAAATCATAGCAATGAATATACATGTGAAAAATTAGGCCAATGGTGTCTAAATTAACCAGATGTCTCAAACATGCTTGTGATGAAGAATGAGAAAAACAAATCTCTGCTTTTTTAGATGTTCACTGTTCACTAATCTAAAAAAAAAGTGCAGCCTTGTGATTTATGTCTCTCACCCCACACACTCACCCCATGAAACAGTGACCAATTTTCTTTTTGTCTCAGATGTATTTACAGACAGAAGCAAACAAACAAACAAACAAGAAACCCGGACCTGATGTGCTGTGTACAATAAAGAGAAGAAATGTGACTAGCCGTGTGGGAGGAGACACTTGGTTCTTAGATGTAATGCTGGGTACTCCTCCTCAGGAGCTGCATAAGAGTTCCTCCTGGCAGGGAACAGAGTGTTCTGCTTAGCAGGATCTAACATAAAAGCAAAGACAGTAAGCCGCTTTTTAGAACTAAGCAGTACATTAATGCGAGAGCCTGCAGAGGATGATCCTAACATTATAGTTCAATGTTCTGCACTTTAACTTGTTTTGTAGTTCTTTAAAAACTGCAAGCGAGTCTTTTTCAAAAAATGAGGCATAATTTGTTGCAACACATTCATTTGGTAAAAGACCCAATTATAAAAAGGTGCATAATCTGTGTCACTGGTCTTCATGCAATATCCTTGTAGCAGCAGTCCTCCTCACCCCCGAATTCACCCCCCGAGAATCCTGCAGAGAGCGCTCCATGGGTCAGGGTAATTGCTGAGGGAGTGCAAAAAAGACTTGAGGATGGGGTTAGAGAGACACAACTTGTTTCTGGCCCCACATCGCTGAGTTAGTCTGGAGATATATGGTCTTTTCTGCAGAGCTCTTTCCTCTTCTTGTCCCCTGGGTTTAATCACAGCCAGCTGCAGTGCCTGGTAGCCAGGCTCTGACAGAGCCATGCTGCCAGGGAACCAGGCAGGATGATGCCAGGAGACAGAGCTAACAAAAAGACGTTTGCTTCTTCCGCATCAGAAAAGGCCTGGGGCTGGCTCCCAAATCTGGTAAATCCCAGGAGATCTGCTGGATACCATCTCTAGGTTTGGGTGCATGTCCCTCAGCATCTTCCATATGAACAATATGGTATGATGAAATGATGTGGGGGATCATTGTGAGGGTTGCTCACAGATTTTCTCCTAGTGGTTTGTCTCAGGAGGAAATGATCTGGCCCAATATTATGTAATTTACTATGTTGTGTTTAAATGCAGACTCATCAGTTTATCTGAAGAAGACATAGTAATACATGGCTTTTCAGAGAAAACAGATCTCATTGCAATGCAATGAATTCTCTAGTAATGGATAATGCTTGGGAACTGGAGTCTATAAATGTGTGTATATTTAGATCTGCAGACTACCCAGTATTTTAAATATAGATCATTTTAAGAATCTCCTGTTTTGCCCATGAAACTCCATTTAAGTCAGCCAGGATGTACGGGTGTAGGGCAAAATTTTCACTTCATTTTGTTATTCCTCTCATAGAATTGATGCATTTCTACATGAATGTAGAGGTTCCCAGATACTAGGGGAGTGGGTGTCTTAGAAATACATAGGATAATAAATAATGGATGAAATCCTGAAACCGTGAACTCATAGCCAGACACTGTGTGATAGGAACTGGTCCACGTTGGGGGTGATGGTGAGCTCCAAGAGGGACTGTTCTTCACTTGTGTTGGCCAGGAGGAAGGAGAAGGACCACAACACTTGGGGTAGCTAGTGTAGGGGGGATACTAGAAGGGAGCAGTCCCTGCACACATGGGGGAGGGATAGCTCAGTGGTTTGAGCATTGGCCTGCTAAACCCAGGGTTGTGAGCTCAATCCTTGAGGCGGCCTTTTAGGCATCTGAGGCAAAAATCTGTTAGAGGGTTAGACTACATGACCTCCTGAGGTCCCTTCCAACCCTGATATTCTAAGTGCAAGATGTAGAAAGCTTCATGTCTTTTCCCCCTTCCCAGCACACCCCTGCTCAATGACCAATCACAATTTGACTTTCGGTTTGTACACAGGCAAAACTCCAATTGATTGTAGTGAGACAAATCTTGAGAGGTGATGAGCACTCAACAGCACTCATGGATTTAAAAGTTCTCAATATCTCTAAAAATTTGGCTCCTTGAAAGTTTAGACTGAGTTGGGCCTTAAAGATTTGTCCCCTGAAGTTCTGATGATCATTTAATGCTAATTTGTAAAGCTTATTTGGTAATTGTTGATTTCATTTCACTTTGAATCCAATCATCTTAAATGACTTCAACTCTGTTTCTAACAATTTGTCCAAAAACCCCACACCAAACCCTTCCATCGCCTTCCATAAATTAGCTACACTGGCTTCAGTTTTGCAAACTCCAGGCTGCAGAAATGCCTGCCTTCAGTGAACATTTTTGAATTAGGACAACAGGCATTTTATTGCTCTTAATAAAAGTAAATAGAGCAATCTTATATCTGAGAATAACCCCGTAGAAACATTATCTGTAATAAATACAAATCATTTATCAAGCTTGCATAAAATAAATATAACGCAGTATTGTTCATTAATTTCAAAGACTGGAGATCAAGCATATATTTTAGAGGGGGAAAATAATCTCTTTTCTATTTTAATTTTAAGTGAATTAACAGAAAAATAAAAGATAGTGGAGCAGTGCTATTTTGTAAGTGACATGGGTCCTCTCCAAAAAATGTGCATGTGTTTGGGGGCAGGGGAATGGTTAATCACCTTTAAAGAGCTTGTGCCTTTGTTGTAAAATAATCACAAATGAGAATTCTTTTAAAAACAGGCAACCTGTCTATCAAAGCATGAAGTCAGCTCATTTTTAGGTGCAAATGTTGACTGCTGGCTGTTATATATATTTACCAGAGGCAATAGGCCCTATCCTGCTTGCATTGATGTCAATGGGAGTTTTGCCACTGATTTCAGTGTGAGCAGTATCAGGCTTAACATATTTGTCACTATGTTGAGTCATTGAGAAGCTTGTTCTCCACCCTGATGTTCACCATACTGATGCCCCTCTCCCTTTCATGCTCCCTCTTCTTCAATCACACTGTTAACTGAGGAAGCATTACGCCACTGGGACTAAATGGCTCCTCCTTGAGCTATTGCCGATGCTAAAGTATGAGATCAGCCATCATGGAAAGAGACAGAGTCAATAGAATGCTCCTCAAGAACTGCATCTTCACAGTGACCCTTTAGCATCCAGTTCTCAAAGGTTATGGACTTGGGAATGTAAATCCGCTCCTGCCCTTTAGTTTCCTGGACATTAGAAATTCAGTGGTGTCACTTCAGAGAAAATCAGACCTAAAGGCCCAAGAGGCAGTTCCTTTTTCCATGACGTAGCTTTTGTTTCTAGAGTAATCCAGTCCACTATTTCTCATTACATATCTAACTGAGCAAACAGTGGAGAATATCATCCAGAAATATTCATCTGAATTCTAATTAGCCCATATGCCCAACCCCATTGCAGTCACTTTGTGCAAACATACAACCATTTGATTTTTACCAGCATAGATACTGGCCAAAAACAAAAACAAAACCAAACCAGGTTTTCAAACTGTATGCTCAAATAGTCAGTTAAAGAGAATTTTGAATGGCATATTCATTTGTAAAATAAATAGTTTGCTTTGTGTTGGTTAATGAGAAAGAGAAATAATATCGCTATGTCACAATATGTCACAATGAACCCAGTGAAAACTGCAAATTGTCCATCTTCACAGACAATTTGCAAATAATCTGCAGACCAAGAATTCCAATCTGAAGAAATTTGCCAATTCTTTCAAATAACAAATGTCAGAATTTCACAACGTATTTGTGTGCAATTTGAAAACATAAAAAAGTTTATGAGGGAAAATGTCCGTTGTCCAATTCTATTTTCAATTTAAAACTACACAACATTTTAAAGAGTTTTGAAGGAACGTTTTGAGGGAACCAGATAAAAACACTAGGAAAAAAACTGTGGTACATTTTGGAGCAAAAAATTGTAACACACTTGAATAAATAATAACATAGATAAGTGAACAGATAATTTATAACTACTAATAGTACATCACACTTTTATAGCTATTTCATCTATAGCTCTCAGAGAACTTTACAGAGTTCGATAACCATTATTATTCCCATTTGATATTTGAGGAAATTAAGCCACAGAAAAATTAAGATCCAGATTTTTAAAAGTGGGCCAGTAATGTTGTTACCCAACTTGTGATTCACTGGGCCTATTTTTCAGAAGTGCAGTGTACCTGCAATTCCAACTGAAATCAAAACCACTGACTACCTCTGAAAATGTTGGCCTAAGTATCACTCAACATGTCAAAGGCAAAAGAGATAATATATTATAGACCTTTTGACTCCCAGTCAGGTGCTCTATCCGTTAAAGGTTCTATACCCATTAAAGCAGCCCTACAGCAACAGCTGATAGGGAGCCAGCTGCTGCTGTAGGACCAGATTGTACCCAACGTAGTGTGGGTGAGTGAGAGAGGTTGCAAGAGCCCCCTTTCCCCTTGTGTTTCTGTGCAGGGGTGGGATGCAATTAAAGTCCTTGCATTCCCAGGAGCACAGGGACTGCTTCCTCCATGCAAGACACCTCAAAGGAATAGAAGTGGGACTGTGGCTCTCTCTCTAGATCTCTACCCCATTGCAATTCTTGATGTAAACAGTGTGTAGTCCTAAAGAAGTTCTCAATAGCTCCATGTGTGTGTCCAGCTACAGGCAACTCTGGGAACCGAGGAGTATAAAGGTAACTTCTGGTCATTTTTGCCTCCTGCCCTCATGAACTGTGACAAGCAGAGCTCTGGCACAATTGAGGATCTGGGCTACTGACGGGAGTCAGATCCACTTGCTACTGATAATGTAACTGCCTAAGAATATCTGCAATTAGGAAGTCATATATGGATTAAGGTACCTTCTCTGCTATATGTCCCCCTTCTGAGACAGAACACTTTGCCTGTTGACAGGACAAAGCAATGAACTCCATGACCCATTTTCTAAACTTATGCTTTAAAACAGACCCACAACGACTCTGTTATTCCTTTTTCTGAGAGGGGTTCCCAGGTCTTCATAAAATTCCACTTTTCTCTTTAACATTGAGAAGGCTGTATAAGCATGATATCAGCCATTTAATTATTTGGGTGCTGGTAACTATGCCTTCCAAATCATTCATTTTTTCTGCTAAAGTCCTTGCTAAAAGCTGCTTCAGAAGCAAACTGCTTAGAAACAAACATTTAATTTCATCATCACTACAGTAATTTGAGAGAGACATTATTTTGTTATAATGTTGCTTCTCATGAAAAAGCATGAGTTACCAAATTATTCTTCTTGAAATATGTATGACAGACCGGTGATAACTTTCTCAACAAGCCATTTCATTTTCGCCATTGGCAAGCCTATCCAAAGCTGGATTTAACCTTTTTCCTGTCTAGTCAAACTAGACTCCTCTCATATCCCCTCAAGCACTCAGAAATACACCATACACAGTCACAAAACGCTGTAGTATTCCTAACACTTGGCTGCTCGAGGCAACAACCTGCTCTGCTGATATAGTAAAACTAGCCCTGATTTTATCATCCAAGATGATTATCAGGTTGCCTTATCTTCTTCAAAAATATATATGCAAATGCTGATTGCAGAGCGAAAAATTCATCCTATGCATTGAGTGTCATTCTAGCATAAAGAAGCTACGCAAAGGGGTGCTGTGGCAGAGTTACATTTGTGATGCTCATACCCCTTAATTCCATTAATGGCCCTACCCTAAAGCAACAAAGTTAGCAGGAAAGAGCTCCACCATTGCTACAGATAACATAACAGCTAAAAATACCCATGATTAGAGTGACATGCATACAAATTAAATTAGCTATTCTGTTATAGACACAGGCCAGTCTGCCTGCTGGACAGAACAGAATGATGAACTCCATGACCCATTTTCCCAACCTTTGCTTTAAGGGTCTTAAATCACAAATAGGTAATTAGATCTAAATAGCTTTGTGTGATTGAAATAGATCAACAGTATACATGTGTGGCCTAGGAAAAAAATGAAGGCACCACAATGGATTGATTTAGATGGAATTCTGAGACTGCTTTCAGCAAGTATGTCAAACACATTCTGAAGGAATTGCAAGAAGTTATGTAAAGAGTGTCAGTAACGAAAGCCAGCCAACCATACATTTTCCTGCCTAGTCAAAGTCATAGCTATTTGAAAAGAAGGAACCTAAGATGAAAATCTTGAACAGGTTAAAAGGAAGGACCAAGGAACAGATTTTGATCCTTCAGAAGATTATAGCTTTTGATGAATCATTCTAAAAAAGAAAAATCAGGCAATACTGGAACAGAAAAACACATTTCAGAATTAGAAAATGCAAAGGCAATAGCATACTAGGTAAATACATGGGTAGATAATTCTACACCATGCTGAGTGTGTGTGCGCGCGCGTGCATGCAGAAATGCATGGAAAAATGTGCCTAATGAAAAGAACATAAAAGTGCACCCAGTGTGAGCTGAACCTGATCTTCATCAAAGATGCTCAGATACTTGTCTACAAGATAGGGAGAAGTCACCAAGCATGCAACAATGTTCATTTAAGGCAAGTGCATGGGTCAAAAGCAGACAGGAATATGGATGAGAGTGGCAAACAGCTATGGGATAGATTGCATCCCAGGAAAGTTGATTAAGCAACAAAGGTGTCAAATTCTCACCTCCCAGTATGAGAATGTATTTAGTTTGCAAGTAGCAGTCTAGCTGCAATCTCCCATCACACAAGCATAGGTTCTGCTGCATAGCGACATGTTTCCGTGCGAGTATTGAACAAGGGAAATAATGGTGAATGAGACAAGACACTGCCACAGAATGCTGCTGGAGCACAAGATGATGAAAAAGTTCCCAAAGAGCCATGGAACAGAGAGTGAGTGGTTGACAACCAGCTTCACCAGTCATCACCTCACCAAAGCGCCTGTGTCAGACACCACTTCAAAGCCACAGTAAGGTGAGAAAACAGTACAAACAGGAAATCTCTCCACGAACACAATGTACTGTAAAGTCTCAGTGCACATGTGAACCCATCCATTTGTCAGCTGCTGGATGTTACTGGGAGCGCTTGTTGTTCTGACATGCTCCTGTGGACTGGGTTCCTGGTCCTGCGATATAAGTAGGCATCTCTGATAGGATCCTCATGGGAAGTATCTCACCTCGGAATGTATACACTTCCTGACCTCATTAATCTAGTATTTCATGGGCACTGTGCTATTCAGTCTTTCTACTAGCATATTTGAAAGCTGCCTGAGTGCACCCTTTGCCGTGGTGTCTGAATGCCTTTTTCACTCTATTTATACACACAAGAGAAGGTAATGTATGGTACAGTGTTGTGAGCTATGAACATGTCCTCTTTGCTATGTGCCGCATGTCTCTGGACCCCCAAAGTGTTGCACAGACACTTCAGCACTGTGGTTCAGCACATTATCTCCACACAATGTCATTCATGAAGGTCACACCACATTTTCTGCTACTTAGTGATTTGTGTGCATTTTGGTCTCAGGTACACCATGTGTCAGAAGGGAAGATTGGGCCTAGAGTGCATCTGTAGGATCCTGGCACTTTTGTTCAAGGTGTTTGAACTCTGCAAGCTGATAACTCTCATGAACTGATTTGTGTCCAAACATGATGAACAAATGGGAGGTCAGAAACAAATAACATATTTCGTTCTGTGTTTGTGCAGCACCTAGCACAATGACGTCCCGGTCCGTGACTGGGGCTCCTAAGTATGACCATACAAATAATAAATAATAATATGTGTGGCTATGCATGTTGGAGAAACACAAATCACACAAGCACAGTACATTTTATCCTTTGTCTCCCCCCGCACCTCCGAGACAATGAAGTTTTTGAGTTCCAACAAGCAGATTGAAAAATGAAACTATAGAGTTGAAAATGCTGAAGGGAGATTAGTACAGCTTCTCTTGCACATATTTATTCACAATTGATTGCTTTCACTGCAAATGTGGTTTAGTTTGTTGTTTTTTCCCTCCTTGGATCATTTTTTTCCCACACCAGGTTGGTACTTGCACATCTTTCTTTATGCCACAATCAAAAATAAAAGATGAAAGAGTTTAAAAAGAGGAGTGAATCATATTCCATTGTTACAGTCAGGTATACAGTATGTCAAGGCAAGACATTGATAACATCTAAATCCATTTGGTATGCAGCTATACTTAGGTGGTCACATACAACACTGACATTTATTTTTCTATATTAGAGAATTATCCAGTATCTAATGTTTATTCATCTTGGCATCTAATATGGAGTATACATGATAATATGAAAATATCTGGGAGGGGAAGCATATTATGATAATATTTTTCACATTTTTCCTCAAGCATGCTTCAAAAACATATTTCATCGTTAAAGTGCAGACATAGGAAATATACTGTGATAGTACAACTTTTAAAAAAAATATTGCATTATATGTATTGTTTCCTTTATTTTCTCTTATAGATTTGAACATTTTGGCCTAGAATTGTCAAAAGTCACTGGGGATTTTGAGTGTCCACCATGAGATGCCTTTAAGATGGCTGATTTTCTGAGACTGGGTCTTCAGGCACCTCACGGTGGGCACCAAAAAACAATAGAATTCAACTCAAATGCACATATTTACTGTGAAATATATTTTATGTACAAAAGGTCTAAGCATCAATGCAACATTGAGAGTGAGAAACAAAGTACTCAAAAGTTAGAAAAACCCAGAAGTTAAGACTGTATGGTCAGCTTTGTGCATCTGCTTTAAAACGTAAGGCTGTTTTCTGGTCTCACTTACTGGTGTGAAACTGAAGTTTTAAGTCACTGAAAAGAGTCTTAGAACCAAGCATCCCAGTCTTCTTAAACCACTTATACAGAGACTCATGATATAAAAGAGCAAGGTTGAGACTGAAGTTTCAGCCCTGCTTCCCTCTCCCCAGCCTCCAAGTGCTCCTGCACCATGGCCATTATACATGCCCAGGGAAAAAATATAGAAATATCCTCCCTTGCAGGCTATGAAAGGCTCTTGAGCAAAATAATTGTTATAACCTCTGATAAGGAGACAAGCAGCATTGTGAGAATGTAGACATCAGCCCAATGGCAATGGCTAGACTGTATGCAAGGAGCAAAATGCAAGAAGCAGAATTATTGGGACAGCAGCACAGTGTGTTTCTGAACAAGAGACAAAAGGGTAATATTTAGATGGTGGCCTTGCCAGATATGAAGGTCTAAGAAATTTATTTAAATTGTTTTATGACAACAAGTTGTCATCCTGGGGTCCTACGAATTATGAATATATTGTAAATCAGGCTTTGCCTCTGAACCATGAAGGCATCAAAATCGGGAGGGAAGAGTTGCAACAGGATGGGTACTTACCAACAACAACTCATTATCTCTGAGCATATTGCCTTCAAAGAGCTCTTGAATGTGCAGCGAGAGCAGATACTGATTTGGAGAGTGTAGTGCTTCAGTCACTATTCGGTTTTGGTACTTCTCCGCTCCCTTCTTCTAAATGCCCACAGTGGGGCTCTGTGGAGGCAGCATCAGGAAAGAAAATTAGGATTATTTACCAACAATAACTCACTTCCCAAATGTATTTGATCTACACATTCTCTTTCTCTCTCTACCTTTTCACCTCCACTTCAGTTCTCAGCTCTTAAACAGAGCTTCTGGGTGTGAGGTGGAACTGAGAAAGTGTTCGGGGTAATGGTATTTACGCCCTTAGTTTATGGGAAGTAGGCTCTAAAGGAGCCAGCTGCTGCTAACGTAGGCACACAGTACTATGTGAAGATGATGTCATAATGAAGGAGAACCAATCCTTGATTCAAGACAGGAAAGAAGCCATTTTGCATGGTGAAAGCAGTAGACTGCCAGAATGATGTTAAGAATTAGCTATGGCTGTTTTGGTGTACTGAGGTAGTGGAGGCGGAGGCCCACTACAACTATTGTTTGCCTAACTCAAGGCTGATTCACCCACAAGATGATGTCCAAAAAGCATCATAAACCCTGTGTAATGGGGCCATCACGGAAGTACATCCAAAGCTGCTCTCTGTAAACCACACTTCTTTTGCTGAGTTTACATCAAGAGATACACCACTAATGCAAACTTGTGTTACACATATATAGAGCCTGTATCTCAAAGCATCTAGAAGCACGTTGCAGATATAACAGATTACAGTATAAAGATAATTTTATGCAGAACTGAAGTGAAGTAACATCTGTAGTATAACATGGCAACTTGCACGATTAAGCAATTTACTTTCTGCAACATATGTAATTTGTTACACAACCACATTGCACAGCTGTTCAAGGCAGGAAGCAGTGGTCAATACCATATTCACTTGAAACTACAGAAGGGCAATGGTACTGTCGGCAAAAAGGCTGCTAATGCAGATTTTTCTGGTGAATACTGTAAAGGTTCACTAATCTAAGCATCATGGATATGAGGTAATTGTCAGGCTACATTTTATCATGCTAATTTTTCAAGTATAAATTTCATAGTATTTATAGTAATTGAAATTCAACAGGGTTTTGTTATAACCTCATTTAAAGAAAAGTGTGTTTAGATGTTCACCCAGCCTAGGTAGAATTGAGTGAGGAGCCTCTTAATGAACCTTTCCTCAGTTAAGACCCTGATTATGTCAAAAACACCTTTATAGATTATTCTGGATGTTGTCAGAGCAGTGACTTTGCAGTAATCTATAAAAATATTTATATATAAAACACTGCACGTTATTGCTTCATGCGGGTCAGAGAGTTTATCTTTGGAGAACTATCTGTAAGCACGTCTGTTACTTATTTCCTGCCTTGACTCTGTGTAGGAGTTTCAAAGTGTGTGTAAATGAAAGAGTGAGCAATACATCGTTAAAACATGTATATACTGAAACATGTTGGCTCAACTGCTAGCATCCTACACCCAAAAGATAAAAGCTTCGAGCCACACTCTGCCCTTAGTTACATGGGTGAAATTCTTACTGCAGTCAGGGGAAGGGGGGTCACTCCCAAATAACAGAGCAGAATACACAAAGGAACTTTGTTCAGAAGAAGAGTTCAGCAGCTAAAGTTACATGATAACCCATTTAATCATTCACTTTAGATTATATTTTTAAAAAATTGACCAGTCATTTAGCAATTAGGATCTTATATTTACTGCAGTGAACTTGACGTTCTTCCTTTCTTCTTAGATTCAGTAAGTAAAAGAAAGGCTACCTCTTTAGAACCTGCTGTAAGTAGTGTAGTTGTACCCATGTTGATCCCAGGATATTAGAGAGACAAGGGGGGTGAGCTAATGTCTTTTATTGGGCCAATGAAAAATATTACCTCACTCACCTTGTCTATTTAAAACCTGACCTACATAACCTATATGTCAAAATATGCTCTTTCTTCTATAACTCCTCTTTTACTTTTCCAAAATTTAATCTAACATGTCAAGAATGAGTATAACATAAACAAGCACAAATGTCAGCCAGCTATAGATTAGTTCTGACATGCTTTGCAGGGGAGATGAAAACAGGTCTCATTTGTATAAATAGAAGGCGGCTGATGTATACCATGGAAAGCAAATACTATCATTCTCTTAAGGCTCCCTATTTTTCAGTCAGAAATTCTATAAGTATGTAGAGAAGCCTCACAAACTGTATCTTCTGTTTCTAGATCATAGATAACTTTCACTGAACAGAACTTGGATTTATAGAATTGGAAAATCTTCACACCCTATTCTAATAGTTCTAACACCTTTCAGAAGGACTAAATACCCTTTTTTCAAAAATGTGTAATCTAAGCAGGTGTAGGTGTTCCGTTTCAAGTCAGCTTCTTGCATTTCTCTTACACTGCAAGAAAATATGTTACTTTCAGTCCCTGATTGCCTAAAGAGTAGCAGAGTTGTGATAACTGAGAGGATAACAGCTCAGTTTCGCAGAGCAGTGGCTGGATGCCAAGGTCATAAGAAAAATGTTCATTAGGGTGACTGAAGCCACTTGAACTTTGGTTGCAGAATACAACCACCGCCAGCAATTATAACTTTAATAAGAATCAAGCTATAACTCTGTAAAAATAATCTGATTTATACTGCAGTGGTGCTCACAATGAGCTAGGCATTGTACAAACATGTAGAAAAGTGCGGTCCCTGCCCCCAGCAGCAAAATTTGGATCTGAATCGAAATTCACACTGCAAACTCCTCACAGAGCTTGGGGCTCTGTGCATCCAGGAACTGAGTTTACAGCCATTTCTCATTTACAGTTTGGGGCTTTGGCTATTAATGACGCTGGTTTATTTTCCAGACTCCTGTGCCTCCATCTTCCACCTGCAGGCCAGGTAGGAAAAGCTTTAATTCAATTGACAAATTCATAATCATTGTAATTTCTACATTTATCCATTTTTCTACAAGAAAAACACATCTGCCACTTGTCCACTGCCTTGCTCCACTGATGTAATGCTGCTGTTGTATCTTTCAGCCTGATCCAGTCCCGAGCCTGCTTCTGCTTTTCACATTGTATGTTCCATGATGGAACTGTGATGCCAGGGTAAATCTGTGCAACACAGTACAAATTACTTTAGTACTTTCACGCCACTATAATTCCTTTTATGTGAAAATGCCTTAAAATAGTCTTTTAATTAAAAATCCAAATCTTTGATCATTTTTTGTAGCATGTTGGTCTACAAAAATATGGAATTTGTATTACACTTCTGTCACCCAAATTTCAAGAGAACTCTAGAACTAATTGGCTGTGCATGCAAGACAACTGTACATTATTGTACATGGTATGGATATTTTTACATGGATTTTTTTCTTAAACATCTGACCTGCTATGTGTTTTTTCAATGGGATTTCTAATCAACTGCACAAAATGCTTTAACCCATCATCAGAGCAGGTCAGTCAATCAAAAATGAGTGCAATGTCTAAGAAATATTAATATTAATTAGTCATATTCTACTCAGTCTTCCTGCAGAATTGCCTTTGATTTAACTATGTTGGACTAAATTCAGCCCTGGCACTAGTAGATGTAACTCCCATTGAGTTAAGGGGGGGTTGCCTCTCATTGTAGTAGGGCTGAATTTGGAACTCGAAGACAACCTATTAATTGTTGAATAAGATCTATGGGGCAGCACAGGCACTAGAATAAAAACAAAAGAATGGCCATACTGGGTCAGACCAATGGTCCACGTAGCCCAGTATCCTGTTTTAAAAGTGGACTGTGCCAAATTCTTCAGAGGGAATGAACAGAACAGAGCAATTTCAGGTGATCCATCCCCTGTCATTCAGTCCCAGATTCTGACAGTCAGAGATTTAGGGACACCCAGAGCATGGGGTTTTGTCTCCGACTCTCTTAGGGAATAGTCATTGACGGACCTATCCTCCATGAACTCATCTAATTCTTTTTTCAATTCAGTTATACCTTTGGCCTTCACAACATCCCATGGCAACGAGTTCCACAGGTTGCCTGTGTGTTGTGTGAAGAAGTACTTCCTTTTGTTTGTTGTAAACTGACTGCCTATTCATTTCATTGGGTGACCCCTAGTTCCTGTGTTACGTGACAGGGTAAATAACATTTTTCTATTCACATTTTCCACACCATTCATAATTTTATAATCTTCTATTATAATCCCCCATTAGTGTTCTCTTTCCTAAAATGAACTGTCAGTCTTTTTAATCTCTCTTGATATGGAAGGTGTTCCATACCTCTAAGCATTTCCATTGCCTTCTCTGTATCTTTTCCAAATACTTGGTTGATGAGTGTTGTATAAATAAATAGACAGGCAGAATCAGATTGCTCTCTGTATGAGTCTGATTGGATATTAAAGGAAGACAGACGCTAAAAGCATGGGCCTCTGGTTCAAGGAAGTACTATTAACAGGTCTACAGACTGACCAAGGGTATAATCTAAACATAGAGATAGTCATGTCACCCACCATCACCTTTGACTAGGATCTGCAGTCTCACTGCTGTCTGTCAGCATTGCTCTCTGTGCAATGGCAGAAAGGAGGTCTAGATGAGTGAGGGAAATCTGCTTAATGTATGGTGGAGAGGGGATGAGGATAGGCGACAAGTCCGATTATCATCTCTGTTTATAGATGTTGCCATTTGAACCCTAGCGTTCTGAGCTGTTCATGTGTGCATCCCGTCATCTTGGCTCAAATACTGAATATGTCATGTCAGTCAGGAAGAAAGTGAGAATTATTGTTTCAAATGCTTATCACAAAGGACAGCTATTGTTAGTTAATCTTTTCCCATTACTTGATTATACATTTAGACTATGTTCTTCCTGCACCTCCTTTCAGGGCATCATGGACACAGACACTAAAAACCACAGGAGATCATCTTAATCTTCAATTACTGTCCAAAGAATGGATTCAGATAGTCTTATTCCAGATGAACTACAGACAAGCACAAGATGCCTACAGGCAAAACCAGAAGCAGTAATTATCTTTTTACAAAGGTTGATAATGTTTTAGCTAATCCATACACAAAATAAAACTCTTTTCTTTCATTAGAATAAGCTCATACTCCCTTTTATTTCCTGACTAAAAGGTAGCATAGTGGGAATTTTGGAGTTACTCTAGGTCTTAATTATTGAGGGTAAAATCCTGGCTTAATTGAAGTTGATGGCAAAACTCCTTTTGATTTGAATGGGGCATGGATTTCATTCCCAGGCTTCTAGGTAATAATAAAACTGATGTATGTTGTTTTGGTTCTGGATCACTCTACGGTCTTCAAGAACTAGAATGATGTGGAGAGAAGAACATGTCCAATTCAGGAGCTCAGAGTTTCAGTTTCAAGCTTTAAATCTAAATCCACTAGAAATAGCAGGAAATGGCACGATATGCCCCCTCATATCATTAGATTGGAGCAACTCAGCTATCTGACATGCCAAGTCAAACAAGCACACTCAGAACACTTATTTCACTTCAGAATGGGCAACTTAAAAACATGCTACTTCAAGTTCAAGCCCTCCCATCACATTCGCCCAGTTCAAGTGCATAAAGGGAATACTTACGGTTTATGACTACAACTGGGCAAGAAATTTTGTTATTTCCTCAAATAATTGAGTTTTATTTTTAAATCACACCAACTTCACCTACTAAGTTATTCACAAATGTATTCAGCCAATTATCAGTCCTGTTTGATATCTGGGCAAATAATTTAAAAGATATATTAGCTATAATAATTTATTTATAAATAATTTTGAATTACCTCTTCCCTTAGCCAAGGCAGTGTTTTGTGGGGGGGTGGGTGTTTGTTTGTGGTTGTTTTTGTTTTTGTTTTTGTTTTTTTTTTTGACAAAAAGCTGTACTAGGGTGCTCCACTTACAACACAGCAAAACCAGCAAAGAGCATCCACAAACATTTACTAGATTAAAAACTGAAAGTGCACATCAGCAGCATTTGTGCCCTAGGTTTATTTGGGTTTTTTTGTGAACATCCAAGTGAGCAAAATTTTGTTTGCAGCAGAGTTGATGGCTAGGGAAATTGTTGAAAATGCATATTTGTGGTGTGAAAACTAATTCAAATATATATCTACCCAAGTACTTGTGCCAGTAATATAAACAAGGCCATCTGGAAAGCAGTGTGAGTGTAAGGGAGTCACCCAAACCAGTTAGCAGAGTTATTATCCTGCTACTTAGATGACTAGTTGCACCATGCAAATTACTGAATGTTCATAACATTAGCTGCAGCAAATAGTTGGGGAGTAATCCGTTGGCTGAAACATGTCAATATAAATCATATACTGAATAATTTGAAATCAGTAAATTCAGAGATATTTACATGTGTTGTTCACTAGCTAACATAAAGAGGGGTGATTGTTTGTAATAGTAATTCACCACAGCCTAGTCCAAAGGAAATAGGAATTTACTGTCAAAGTGGAAGGATATCAGAATAGCTACCTGGCCTGATCTGACCTGTCCATAGTTTAGGCTACATGGCATTGCCAAGTCAGCTTGGCCAAATAAGCCCTCAAAAATTCAGAATCTGAAGAAGGGCCTTTTAGGTCCACATACTAATACTCAAACCATTTTAGCTAGAGCAGTGGTTCTCAAACTAGTCCACGGACCACTGAGCTCCATTCAGATGGTCTGCGGATAGTTCCCTCTAAAGTGCGCGCCTGGGTAGCCACACATGAGAGAATGAAGGGCTACCTACTTAATTAGTGGAGCCATGCAGGCATGGCTCCATGAATTGGGTGACTGGCCCCTGAGAAGACGTACAGGTAATGTGGGGTGGTGGCCTCTGGGGTAATAGGAGGTAGGTGGGAGGGGACAGTGGGGTGAGAAGTGGGGGTGGGGGGGAATTTGGGACATGCAGGTTTGTGGCAGCCTGCGAAAGAGGCAACTTTCCCCAGCCTCCAAGACTGTGGCTGCCGGGGAAGGACAGCTCTCCTTCCCAGCCTCAGCTCTGTGGCTGCTGTGGTGGGGGAGAGACCCCCCCTCCTTCCCAGTCCCAGCTCAGGGGCTGCCACGGTGGGGAAGAGAGGGCACATCCATTGCATTAGAAAGGTAAGACAACTGATGTTAAAATATGGGTTGTGTGCTTTTATTTGTAGAACAAAAAAACAATTATTATTAGTTTTTTATATATAGCGCTTTTATCCAAAGCACTTTACAATAGTTAGCTAATGGTATAAACAACATTTGGAAAGATTATTAAGTGGTCTGCCGAGACCATCAGCAATTTTCAAGTGATCCATGAAAAAAACAGTCTGAGAACCACTGAGCTAGAGTGTTAGGCCATATCAGCCTTGATTTGGAAAACCCCACAGAGCAAGACCAGAGAAGAGGGGGGCAGGTTCCACCATATAAAATTCTGTTGTGTGTGTGTAGGTGGGAGGTGGTTGGTGGGGGGGGGACAAACAGATATATCCCTACAGAATGGGCAGTGGATTCAGCTCTTAAACCCTGCCGCAAGTCTACATGGAGATATTGTGTCTTTCTGCACACTCTTCGCTCCCTGCAGCTCTCTCTCAGTCCCATCAACACAGTTCCACATCCTTGCCAGCAAATAACCCTCTTGCTAGGTAGTTCCACAGTGAGGAGAGGCTTGGATTTCCCCTGGGATTGCTGAGGGGACAATGCAGGTATACCCCGGCTCCATCCCTCTTTTCCCTGCAAATGGTTCTCCTGGGTGTCAGCAGTGTGAATCCTGGAGACATTATCCAGCCCTATATTTACACACAGTTCCTGCTAGCAGGGTAATCGGACAGTTTGCCTGGCCAAGGTAGAAAGGGGTGAGATATGTTATGAACCATTTTACAAAGTGTGGTTTTACACAAGAACAATAAATAACAGGAACCTCTGAAGGGTGACTTTCACCAGCAGGATTACCTAGTGGTCAGGCAGGGATGTGGGAGATAGTCCCCTTCCCTGGCATCTCCCCTTTTCTCTATAACTCCATCCTGTGGTATCTGTCTCTTCTTTTGCAACTCAGCCCTGTGGCTGGGTTATGCTTTGGGGGTATACAAAAAGAAGAGTTCAATAACAGAAGTCTTCTAGGACTTCAGGGCTTTCTCCTTAGCTTTGGGACATAGGGTCTAAATCCCTTGTGTATTCAGGGCCTTCCCCAGCTGGGAAGACTCCTATTGTTGTCTCACCTTTAGAGGTTGGTAGGGGGGCCCAGGCCCACCCTCTCCAGCAGGTTCCAATCCAGGACCCAATGATAGGCAGCTAAGTCCTTCACTTTGGGTTGTTAAATAGCTGCCTCCCTGTATCACTTCCCACCTGAGTTCCCCTATTTCCCCACAGGGTAAATTAAAGAACTGAACCTATAATAAAGTTTCTGACTTCCCCAGACAGTCATCAGTCCCTCCTTTGCAAGTTTGTTCAGGTCAGCACAATCAGGTCTCAACAAGAGCACCTAGAGCGCCCCCAGAGCAGAAATCTATCCTTCCAGTGCTTGCTCTGCCTTTAAACTCCGCCTCCAGTTTGTTCAGGCTTTGCAGGTGTGGCTGGGTGGGCGGGGCTGCCTGGGTCCAGAGTCGCTCCTTAGTCCCTTGTTCTCCAGCGTGGGGTTTGTACACCCCATCACAGAACCTACCCCCTGCTTACCAAGTGAATTTGTAAACAGACAGTAGGGTGGTTCATCCTGCTTGAAAGAGTTCTGTTCTGGCAACTAGCAGAAGTTACTAGATTGCAGGCCCTGGTTCTCATGGGAGACTTTAATCACCCTGATATCTGCTGGGAGAGCAATACAGCAGTGCACAGACAATCCAGGAAGTTTTTGGAAAGTGTAGGGGACAATTTCCTGGTGCAAGTGCTGGAGGAACCAACTAGGGGCAGAGCTCTTCTAGATCCTAGAGGCTCACAAACCGGGAAGAATTAGTAGAGGATGCAAAAGTGGATGGGAACCTGAGAGGCAGTGACCATGAGATAGTCGAATTCAGGATCTTGACACAAGGAAGAAAGGAGAGCAGCATAATATGGACCCTGGACTTCAGAAAAGCAGACTTTGACTCCCTCAGGGAACTGATGGGCAGGATCCTCTGGGAGAATAACATGAGGGGGAAAGGAATCCAGGAGAGCTGGCTGTATTTTAAAGAATCCTTATTGAGGTTGCAGGAAAAAACCATCCTGATGTGTAAAAAGAATAGTAAAAACGACAGGAGACCAGTTTGGCTTAACAGTAAAATCCCTGCTGATTTTAAATGCAAAAGAGAAGCTTACAAGAAGTGGAAGATTGGACAAATGACCAGGAAAGAGTATAAAAATATTACTCAGGCATGCAGGAGTAAAATTAGGAAGGCCAAATCACACTTGGAGTTGCAGCTAGCAAGAGATGTTAAGAGTAACAAGAAGAGTTTCTTCAGGTATGTTAGCAACAAGAAGAAAGTCAAGGAAAGTGTGGGCCCCTTACTGAATGAGGGAGGCAACCTAGTGACAGAGGATGTGGACAAAGCTAATGCACTCAACGCTTTTTTTGCCTCTGTCTTCATGAACAAGGTCAGCTCCCAGACAGCTGCACTGGGCAGCACAGTATGGGGAGGAGGTGACCAGCCCTCTGTGGAGAAAGAAGTGATACGGGACTATTTAGAATCACTGGACGAGCACAGGTCCATGGGGCCGGATGCACTGCATCCGAGGGTGCTAAAGGATTTGGCAGATGTGATTGCAGACCCATTGGCTATTATCTTTGAAAACGCATGGCGATCGGGGGAGGTCCCGGATGACTGGAAAAAGGCTAATGTAGTTCCCATTTTTAAAAAAGGGAAGAAGTCCCTGGAAAAACCATGGAACAGGTCCTCAAGGAATCAATTCTGAAGCACTTAGAGGAGAGGAAAGTGATCAGGAACAGTCAGCATGGATTCACCAAGGACAAGTCATACCTGACTAACCTAATTGCCTTCTATGAGAAGATAGCTGGGTCTGTGGATGAGGGGAAAGCAGTGGATGTGTTATTCCTTGACTTTAGCAAAGCTTCTGATACGGTCTCCCACAGTATTCTTGCTGGCAAGTTAAAGTATGGGCTGGATGAATGGACTATAAGGTGGATAGAAAGCTGACTAGATTGTCGGGCTCAACAAGTAGTGATCAATGGCTCCATGTCTAGTTGGAAGCTGGTTTCAAGTGGAGTGCCCCAAGGGTAGGTCTTGGGGGTAATTTTGTTCAATATCTTCATTAATGATCTGGAGGATGGTGTGGACTGCACTCTTAGCGAGTTTGCAGATGACACTAAACTGGGAGGAGTGGTAGATACGCTGGGGAGTAGGGATAGGATACAGAATGATCTAGACAAATTAGAGGATTGGGCCAAAAGAAACCTGATGAGGTTCAAGACAAGTGCAGAGTCCTGCACTTAGAACAGAAGAATCCAATGCACTGTTACAGACTAGGGACCGAATGGCTAGGAAGCAGTTCTGCAGAAAAGGACCTAGAGTTTACAGTGGACGAGAAGCTGGATATGACTCAACAGTGTGCCCTTGTTGCCAAGAAGGCTAACGGCATTTTGGGCTATATAAGTAGGGGCATTGCCAGCAGATCGAGGGACGTGAACATTCCTCTCTATCTGACATTGGTGAGGCCTCATCTGGAGTACTGTGTCCAGTTTTGGGCCCCACATTACAAGAAGGATGTGGAAAAATTGGAAAAAGTCCAGTGGAGGGCAACAAAAATGATTAGGGGAGTGGACCATATGACTTATGAGGAGAGGCTGAGGGAACTGGGATTGTTTAGTCTGCAGAAGAGAAGAATGAGGGGGGATTTGAGAGCTGCTTTCAACTACCTGAAAGGGAGTTCCAAAGAGGATGGATCTAGACTGTTCTCAGTGGTAGCAGATGATAGAACAAGGAGTAGTGGTCTCAAGTTGCAGTTTAGGTTGGATATTAGGAAAAACTTTTTCATTAGGAGGGTGGTGAAGCACTGGAATGGGTTACCTAGGGAGGTGGTGGAATCTCCTTCCTTAGAGGTTTTTAAGATCAGGTTTGACAAAGCCCTGGCTGGTATGATTTAGTTGGAGACTAGTCCTGCTCTGAGCAGGAGGTTGAACTAGATGACTTCCTGGGGTCCCTTCCAATCCTGATATTCTATAATTCTATATGCTGTGGCTAGCACAGTCTGATCCCCAGTGCAGACAGGGTCACTGAACTCATGAGAGAGGGAATCTCTAGTGACTCTTCCAAGAGACACTGACTGCACACCCATAGAATGAGGCAAAACAAGTTCCTTCTCACTAATAGGCTTTGAAGTAAACAGACTGATACTCTGTTACTTACATGTTTAAAAGTCACCAGAAAAGTGCTCTTGGGATTGCTGTATTGGGCAGGGAGGAGCACAGTTCTGGCCTGACTTGATTTGGGTGAACCTTTCATGTTGACAGGGATTTTAATTCTCCATGGTTAAAATAACTCCCTCAGAGCATTTCAATTTAAATCTAGAGGGGCAGGGCATGATCCTGCAGCCTGGACTCACATGGCATGAAAGCTAATGGGGACAGACTACCTCTCTCAGGGTTGCCTGATTAGGCCCAGCAGCCAACATCTAAAATACATGTATATTGGGGTTTTGTTGTTGTTGTTGTTTTCTTTTCAAAGGGAAAAGCTGCCGCCAATTTCTTTTGATTTAAAAGAGAAAAAACACTCTGAAAAAAAAAGTCAAGAGATGTAATTGTTACTACATTCACATTGAATCAACATAGCTTTTAAAGTATATTTGAGCTTTATTTAGGATCAGAATGGAAACATATTTCATAAAAGCTCCTTGAACTTTTGGAGGTGTTTTGTTTTTTGGAGTGGGAATGGGAAGGATAATGGCAAAACATAAACCAACCCATATAGGCTCAACAGATGAGTTAAATTAATTTCTTAGCCCCTCTAGTCTTCATGACCCAATTATGAGATGCTTATGTTGCTGGTCAGGTCAGAACTTGTTCACAGAGCCAAGTGTCAATTTTCCACTTACAGATTATGCTGGCAGGAGTCAGTCTGTCTGCTTACACAGGATATGTCTTTGTCCTTGACCTGCATTATTCCAAGAGCTCTTTATTGCAGAAATGAGGAGTTAGACCCTTGAACAATTTACAGATTTGGTTGATTAGTAGAATAAAAACCTACCGCTGATTAGTTTTGCCCTCTACAGTAAATGTGCCTACAGTAACAGAAAAATAACACACTTCTTCAATGACATTGATAAAATATAACGTACTCATTCTAACTCAACAAAAATGGGGAAAGTGCTCTTATTGCAAAGGCATACTTTGACATATACAAAAAAGTAGCTAAGTGCTATATTACCCATAGGAATGATAAGAATGAATAGGATGGATAATCAGTGGCCTATGGCACTCTTCTGTATTGTGGAATAACCTAGCTCCATTCTTCCTTAAGAATCCTGCTCAAGAGCCTATTGTGTCTGAGAACATGAAAGGAAGTTTCTCAGTACTGGGGATTTGTTGTGGAAATTTGGCAATTTCCTTTGTAGCCCACATAGAATAGTATATACAGAAACTGTCAATGCAAGTTTCATAGAAGATCAGGGTTGGAAGAGACGTCAGGAGGTCATCTAGTCCAACCCCCTGCTCAAAGCAGGACCAACCCCAGTTTGTTGAGTTTGCCCCAATGAATAATTCTCAGGAAGTAACTGAAGAAATTAGAGTAAAATAGGTGAAGTTAATCTCAGTCACTATGGCTACACCTACACTTAGAACTAAGCGTAAGATTCCCAGCTCTAGCAGACATACTTGTGCTAGCACTCATCCAGCTACTGTGCTAAAGATAGTAGTGTAGCCTCGGTAGCATGGGTAGCGGCCAGTGGCAGCACAGGCTTGTCGGCCTAAGTATGTATCCAGGGGGTCCAGGTGAGTTTGTACTCGGGGAGGCTATTCTGTTCCACACTTGCCCATGCTACCACAGCTACACTATTATTTTTAGTATGCTAACTTGATGAGAGCTAGTACAAGTATGTGTGTGAAAACTGGGAATCACATCCAAGAATCCAAGTGTCCACATAGCCTATGAGGAAAAATATACTGGTATATTTGTATAATTATGGGAATATACAGAGCATATGTGAATGTATATATTATAGATGTAAATTTTATATAATATACATACACATATGGCCTACATTTTCAAAAGTGAATTTAGGTGCCCAGCTTGAGCTATCATAAAGAGACCTTACTTTTCAGAGGATGTCTGTTTAGCACTTTTTGAAAATCAGCCCTCCCCCTTGAACAGTGTCTCAGGTTGGGGCCCCAAAAACCACTAGTCACTTTTGCAGATGTAGGCTATATATCTATACACATCCCATACTGTACACCCCCCTCAACTATGGTGCCACAGACATGACATAGTCTCAATTTAAAATCAAATTACTGGCAGCTGGACAGCGTATAAACTCAAGTAAATGGCTTCCTATAAATCAGGTACATGGTGCGCACTGCAAATGTAGATGTTAAAACTGTAATTGTTAATGATAAATAGCATTCATGCACATTAGCGTAAATGAAGATGATTTATGACCAAAACTCTGATTTTGCTTGTGATTCCACATTTTGATTTATTGCACACACATCAGGTTTATTTTCTGCACAAAAGCTAATAAAATATTACATTTGGGAGTTCAGCACAATTTCTTCATACCCAACTCAGGAAAAACTGTCATTATGCAGCAACTCTGGAAGAGGCTCTGCAGCCTTAAGATACCATGCACTTGTGTATGTATATATTCAAATACATGACATCTCATGGGAACACAGACTGGAGAGGAAGTGGGAGGCATGTCTCAGGCACTGGGGCTAATCGTTTTTACATCAACCAAGAGTTATCAATCCTTTGGCTTAACAGGGGTCCTGGAATGGCTAATATTGCCTAGATCCCGATGATAAATGTAACAACAATCAGATCATGTGTAGACTCTACAGAAAGAAGCCACTACCACCACTCTCCTCCAACTCAGCATCCTCTACAGCTATGGGTTTTGCAGGCTGGCAGCCTCTCCCAATACTCCCCCACTGGTCCCTGTTTTACCTACATAGCCTTTTCCATTATTAGCGGGAAGTATACGTTCCGCTTCCCCTAAGGTTAACAAGAATGTTGTGCTGTGCTAGCAAGTCCAGCCAGCTTTCAGCACATCCACAATGAGATCACTTTGCTTTTATTTATTTTATGAGTCAAATTGCACAGTAGAGGCTGGAAGATCTCATTTTTAAGGGTGCCCTTGCAAGACAGCTGTTGCATGACACAGCTGTTACAGAATACCAGAGAAAGCAACCTTACAGATTACTACCACAAATCTAGGTAATTAAATTATGCACCTAGCATGCAACATTGCAAGGCTGTTAGTGTGGCACACAGAGATAATTTAAGTGTCCATGTAGATTTGACTTCTCCAGGGTGAAATTTGCATGTGCTCCATGGATACGGGAGGCTCTGAAAATAAGAGAGGCGTTAAAGAGTGTTGATACCACTTATAGGGCCTGGCCTATTGCACTCCCATCATGTGAGCTACTCTCTCTGCTCTGCGTGCACTGCATGTGTCATAGTAAAGAGTAGGAGGAGGATTTGATGAGCACAGTGAGCCAGGCTCAGCAGTATCCTGGCGATATTACTGAACCTGGCAACAATACCAGTGGCAAAGCGCCCATGAATTATAGAGGGAGGGAGAAAGAGCCAGAGAGAGGGAGGGCTGAGAGGGAAAAGAGGGCCAGGGAAAGAGAGAAAAATGAATAAGGGACTGATGGGCAGCTAAACAGAGAAGGGAGAGAGTTATAAAAAGAGGGGGATAGAGGAGATGTGTGGAGGAAAGTGAGAAGACAAGGAAGATAAAGAGAGGACTTTGTAGCAGAGTAAAGGGATTCATGACTTTCTAAAGTCCCCTGGCGCAGAATTCTCTCAGCATCTCTGCCATAATAGTAGAACTAATTACTACAGTCAGCTTGCCACTCAAACAGTCATCTCACACACTTTTCATCACTGACACCTAGCAATCCCTTTGAGTATCTCTGCACGAGAACGCCAAGAGGTCTGTGCATAGTACAATAATCACAGGGACCTTAATTGTCTTCCTATTGCGAATTTACGAAGCAGCTGCACCATTAGGCCTTAGTGCATAAATATGAATGATGTGGGCTTGGAAACACAGCTCACTGCTGAGGAAGATTATCATGCATGTCCTTATCCATGAATACCAGTAGATAAATAGCTGTTCTGCTTGACCTTTATTGTAGAGCAGAAAGGATTTTGGAGAGCAAAGGGTGATTGTTCATGTGCTCCATTCTATCAGACACACTCTGCTCTTCCAGCCCATGTGGCAATGTTTTGCTCTAACAACAGAGGGGTTCTCAGGCGTTGGCCTAGCTTTCTTCTGTACCTAAGGCAATGCTGCGTTTGCCTTCTCTGTTGTAAACATTTCTTAAAGAGGGGGCTGAGGATTTTCTCCCTGCATTTAAAAAAACAGTGATATATTTAAGAAATATATTTTAAAACACAAGGCAATCTTCATATTTTCCTCCTTTTTCCCTGCTCACTTTTATTTAGAGTCCTGCAAAACCAGAACACTCTGTTGGATATTTGTGTAAAGAGGATTCCGCTCTTCTTAAGGTTTATATGAAAATTAACCTGCAATGGAGGGAGGGGGAAGCATTCCCCACCTCCCTTGCCTTGTTTGCATTTTTCCTGAACGAGGTCAGTGCCTCCCTAGGGAAGTCAACCTCACAGCTTGAGAAAGACTGCCTTTAGGAACCCTGAGCTTTGGGAATAAACTGAAAAGGTTTGCCTGATTGTTTACGTGCACTGAATCTTCTTTGCTTTGTTAGTGAAGCGGCAGAAGAGAAACACAGCAGGGATTTTTTAAAAGTTCACACTGTCACAGGAATGAGTAATGATAAATATAATAGTAAAACAAAATCAGGGACCTGACACTTTTGTCATAAAAGTTCTAGTTATGGAGTCTCCAGAAAACAAGATAGACAAACTAAGTGAACTTCTGAATATATGCACCAATCAAAAATTTGTTCTTTGATTTCTTTATCATGACTTGCCGTAGTGGCCATGATTTAGATACCATTTATAGAAGTTTCATTCTGGTGTAGATCTAGTGACATCAGTGGAATTACTCCAGATTTCTATTCATATAAGCAAAGCCTTGTCTCCACAAACATTTAGCTTGCAATAAGTTGGGGTGTGAATCTACTCCTCGCCTCCCTAGCTCCTTCACTGCCAGTGTGGGTCCTCTTGGCCCTATCACATTGTGCCCTGGAGGTGCTTATATGGTGTCAGAGGGGTCAGTAGGGTGAATCTGGGGGCAAGATGGATAGTAATCCCCTTTAGGCTTGTCCTGAGTCTTGTGAGGTAGGAGGATAGGAAGTAGAAAATTGTCTTATTCAAAAAGGCAAAGGACAGACCAGCGAGAGGTACTGTGAAGTTATTCATGAAGATGGGCCCTGCAGAAGTGTTGCAGGAGTGAAAAGGAGTCGCAAGCTAAAGCAGAGGAGACGGACATGCAGCTGGTCCTCATAATCACTGAAGAAAAATTAAGCAATTTCTCAGCTTTAGATTTTTGCAGACATGCTGAAAGTGCAGAGAAAAAAAAATTGATGGGGTTCTGGAATGACTGCCTGAAGCATTCACTGTTCCCAGTCAGGAAGCATGCATGTTATAGAGCATTTACAGGGGAACTGTTCTCTTTGTGGCTCTGTGGGCCGGCAATATCCATGTTTACCTCATGTAAATTAAGAGCACCAACCACTCTCTCAATCAGCTATGGCACTGCATACAAAAAGGATGTTTTCCTTATTTGACTCTGCCACTGGAAGGGGGAGGGTTGAGGCTGCCATTTTGAGGTGGTGAGCAGATTTGGGGGTGGGGGGTAAGGGGACTCCAGTACTGGCCAGGCAGGACAGCTGAGGGAAGGGGAAAGGAAACCAGCTACGTAGGAATATGACTTCCACGGCGTGGGCTTGAAAACAGTTGTGGCTTCAGCACAAGCCTCAGGCTCAGAAAATCTTCTAGCTCACATGCCTGCAATGGCTGCAGCCATGGGGTATCTACAACAGTAGGGCAGTGTAGCATAAACACAAGAAGGTAAATAGTAAATTATTTAAAAAATAATAATAATAATGCCAACGTTTCCTCTATAGGATCAGTCTCAGTCCTGGTCTGGGTTTCTGCCTGGGATTTGGGGCTGCTTGCTACAGAGCAGGAATTGGGCTCACCTGCTACCTGGCTGGCATTAGGGTCCTGAATCCTGAACAGATCCTGGCTTTTTGGGGAGATTTCTTGACTGGCTTCCTTGTGCTCATCCTCTGATGATTCTTGCTGTTCATCCTTTGTGGGTTGGGGAGGGGGAGACATGGAGAGGGATGGAGAGAAGGCAGCCAGCAGGCTTCACTCACCTCCTTCCCAGGAACATTAGTTCTCTTTGAAACAGGATTCCAGAGTTCATCATAAATGTGGAGTCTTTGTGCTACAATGTGTACACGAGCATTTTGAAAGAACATTAACTCAAAACCTACGGATATAACCTCTCATGTAGATTGTGTGTAGACCACTAACACTTTGGCCTACATTTTTAAACATGACTAATGATTTTGAGTGCCTGGTTTGAGACACTTTAGAGGGGCCTAATGATCAGAAAGCGCTGATCACCTTGTCCTCTGAAAATTAGCCCCCTTTTAAGGCACTCATAAATCACCACTCAGCTTTGAATGTCTAATGTGGATACTATATCAAAAAGGCCTTAAAATTCTAGATATGAAATAAGGACAGCGGGACCCCAGTATTGACCCAGGCCCAGCAAGTCATTGGGTGGCAACCTTTAGCCACTGCACCATGACAATACAATCAACTGTCCCAGGCTCCAGATTGGATGGACAGGCAGCACTCTCATTCTCTACCTGGACTACATAAGGGCCCACACACACGAAGATGAAGCTCTCTGAGCAGAGTGGCACCAGCTAGTTGCTCCCCAGCCTGCCTTGCCCTGCTGTCTCACTTGATCTTGGCTTAGCCACCTTGTCCAACCTCGTCTCCCTTACCCACTGACTCAGCCCCTTGGATTGGATCTCCTGGCTACTGGCCTGTGCAAGAACTCTAACCATTGGCCCAGACTGCCTCTGATACTGCTGGTTACCTGGCCACCTACACACACTTGACTACTGCTCTTAACTGACCCCTAGCCAGCCTCAGCCACTGGGCATTACAGAATATGAATCCAACCCTGAATCCTGTAGTGATGAGCATTCCCTAATCTCACAAGGATGATGAAAGACAACGGAACTACCTGCATGAATATGGAGTAACAGGATAGGATCCTCAGTTAGAAGTGTCATCATTGTTATCGTGCCTTAAGCAAGAGCAGCGATTTCCCTGGTTGTCTTACTTAACATGCAAGGAAAGCTTCATTGCATGCAGCACCTTTGAAGGTAAAATTAAGTCTTTTCTCTGATTTCTGCCTAATGCTCTACATTTAAGAGTTCACAATCACAATGGTGTCCTATTTCAGTATACAATTTCTAACTATAAAAGAAATTTTCATTTTCAACACTGAAGTTTTCCAAATTGGCCCCTGACAAACAGATGATTTAAAAAAAATTAAAACTAAAAATCTTACATTTACATAGCTAATTTTTCCAGGCACAGAAGTTGCTGATGGGGACCTACATGCTCATGCAACCGTAATCTCCACAAACATGTACAGAGAATAATTACATAGACACAAAGGTATAAGTATTTCACTGCTGAGTAAATACTTTCACATGCATAGTTTTGTGTTTGTGACTGAGAATTTGGCCTATAAACTATCCCAAAACCAGGTCACAGATTCTTAAACTATATATAGAAATAGTCATTACTGGTCACACCATCTCTTGTATGTAATGTGGCGGCTATTTACCATTGCACAGCAACACTAAAACAGTGTAGAACAAGAAGTTGTGGGGCAGGGAGATGACTTCCTACCATCCCCAATGTAAACTTCAGAGCAAATTTAATTACTCAGCTTGCATTTTAGCCAGAATATGGAATCTAACATCTCTGCCTTTTTAAAGAGTCCTCAACACATTTTACCATTTCCATTTTATGGCAACATCCAAAGCATAATGTCCCATAACACCATGTTAGTCAATCAGAAGGAAGAGTGACAATTACCGAGTGACCAATACAAATCACTAGTCCTACATAGGAGTTCCTTAAAGATTTTCCCCATTCAAATACTAATCAGGCCTGAGCTTAGTGTGCTTTAAGAAGATTACACAGTACAAGCTCATATACTGAAGCTGCAATCTCAGCACATCATCAGCTACATTTTCAAAAAGGGAGGCCCACAGTATGAGCTGTCCTCATTTAAATGCACAATCAATCACAGTAATTGTTCAAACATGTACCTATGTGCAGTTGTGTACTGATGTGTCAAGGCCAGTCACAGGACACTTTTTTAGCCATATTACTAGGGCCCTACCAAATTCACAGCCATGAAAAACACATCATGGACCATGAAATCTGATGTCGTCCTCCCTCCTCCTCCAGTGAAATCTGGTCTTTTTGTACTTTTACCCTATACTATGGATTTCATGGGGGAGACCAGCATTTTTCAAACTGGGGATCCTGACGCAAAAGGGAGTTGCAGGAGGGCTGCAAGGTTATTTTAGGGGTTTTGTGATTTTGCCACCCTTATTTCTGTGCTGTGTTTAGAACTGGGTGGCCAGAGAGCATCAGTTGTTAGCCAGGCACCCCGCTCTGAAAGCAGTGCCCTGCGAGTGGCAGTGCAGAAGTAAAGGTGGCCATACCATACCATACCATGCCATGCCATCCGTACTTCTGCACTGCTGCCTTTAGAGCCGGCAGTGATGGCTCTAGCTTTTTTGCTGCCCCAAGCACAGCAGGCAGGCTGCCTTCAGCAGCTTGCCTGTGGGAGGTCCGCCGGTCCTGCAGATTCGGCGTACCTGCCGCAGAATTGCCGCCAAATCCGTGGGACAAGGGGACCTCCTGCAGGCAAGCCGCCGAAGGCTGCCTGATTGTCGCCCTTGTAGGGACTGGCAGGGCGCCCCCCACGGCTTGCTGCCCCAGGCGCACGCTTGGAGTGCTGGTGCTTGGAGCCGCTGCTGAGAGCTGGGCATCCAGAGAGTGGTGGCTGCTGATTGAAGGCCCAGCTCTGCAGGCAGCAACTCAGAAGTAAAGAATACCAGGCCATCCTTACTTCTGCGCTGCTGCTGGCAGCGGCTCTGCCTTCAGAGCCGGGCTCCCAGCCAGCAGCTACTGCTCTCCAGCTTCAAAGGCAGTGCAGTTGCCAGCAGCAGTGCAGAAGTATGGGTAGCAGTAACACAACTCCCCCTACAATAACCTTGTGACCACACCACAGATCCTTTTTGGGTCAGAATCCCTACAATTACAATAACACGAAATTGCAGATTTAAAAAGCTGAAATCATTAAATTTACAATTTTTAAAATCGTATGACCATGAAATTGACCAAAATGAACTGTGAATTTGGTAGGGCCCTATATATTACCCACAAATACACTATGACTCAAATCTTCTGCTGGTGTATATTGGCATAGCTTCATTAAATTCAGTGAAATTTTGCCAATTTACACCAGCTGTGCACCTGGCTAGATCATATTTTCACAACCACTACACTACATTTTGTATATATAAATATTGTGAGAGAGACATGGTTTGGTTTGTGAACTTGAGACATTTTTCTCCCCCTCATTGCTGTATATATGGAAGACTCCACTACATGGCTTTCACCTGACCCCTAGTACAAAGCAAGTGCCTTATTTTAGGCTCAAATTTACCTCTGCTCCTCCCATACATAGCTTCACTTTTTTATTGTTTTATTTATCTTAGACATTGTCACGCGTAGGACAAATGTTATACAAAATGTTATTCATGCTAATAATACAAACTTTATCATTTTTATCTTCCTACCCTCTTACTTTTCTTATTCACCTCATTATGGATCTTTGTCTGAGGTTGTCCCCCCCGCCCATTTGCGACACAACCTTGCCAAGCTGAGAGGTGTTTACTCTCTCCTACTGTATTTGCCATATCCCCTCTCTTCTACCATTCCTCAGAAAGGAATTCTATTCTATTCCAGAAAGGAATATTATTCCTTCTTCAAACTGTCAACAACTTCTCAACTAACATACGGTGATTCATTTTGCTCCTTTATTACAATCCCAAAGGCTACTTTGTCTCTAACTATTGCAATCCAAGACACAAAACATTTTTTGGTTATTCCACCACTGAAATATGGTTCTGAATAGAAGATTTACTCGGATTTTTTTTTATCAGAGTTTAATTGTTTAAAATACTTCATACTGAGGCTAAGTGAAACTTTGAAGAGATCAGAGAATTTGGTCCAGGAATTCACAGGTTTTATTTTTCAACTACAGTATATACTGCAACTCCTAGGGATTACTGTCATCCATCTTGAATAAATTATATTGAATATTGTTGTTTTCAGTGCAGTTCTAGCCATGCTGGTCACAGGATATTAGAGAGACAAGGCGGGTGAAGTAATATCTCTTACTGGATCAACTTCTGTTGGTGAAAGAGAGGAACTTCTGAGCTACACAGAGCTCAGAAGATGACCTGAAGAAAAGCTCTGTGTAGCTCAGAAGCTCATCACTTTCATCAACAGAAGTTGGTCCAGTAAGAGATATTACCTCACCCACCTTGTACTGAACTATTTGATTAGGCCCAGATTTTCAAAACTGAGCCCAATTTGCATGCATCTGACTAGCATGTTTGAGGTCCAGTATGCACAGACAATTTGAGGATTTGCATACGCACACCTGAGCTTATCTGTCATCCTTACCTGTACACATACAATCATTACATGCACTTTAGCAAATTTGACCTAGCATTAAAGAAGCCTTCACTGCTTCTGCCCACTCTGTAGCTATTCTGTGGAGAGCTGTAGTCTTCCATTATGTCTGTCAAGCAACTTGCAATGGAAGGAAAACAAGAAAATTTCTTCTAAAATCCTCATTAGAAAAGACTAAGTGGAGTTTTACTTTGTGAACGAAGATATACAAAAAGAAAATCTTTTCTCTAAAGATTAATTTTTGAGCAGAAAAGTCATTGTGCTATCAACAAAGTGTGCACAACACAGTTTAATTTCTATAAATTCCACATACTCCCTCATTGATTTCTCCTTCATTTCATTTTATGGATTCTCTGTTACGCAAATGAGCATAATAGCCGCTTGCTGTGTCATAACTGTAACAAATAATGCAGTAGTGCTGGAATGTCACTGACTGCCCTTTTAGTATGATCTTCCCCTTTACAAGTCTATTATCTATGCATTCTTGTTTCCTCTCCTTCACCACCATCCTCCCTACTCTGCCAGTAACCACTGCTGACCCCTGAACTGAAATAGGGCTTGTAACTACTGCTTATAGAATGCATAACCTACATGCCACTTGCAACATTTAGAAAGAAATACGGTTCTTCCTTTCAACGGTTCTTTCTGAAGCATCTTAGCTTATCGTTCTTCTCTTTTTTCCTCCTTTTAGCTCTTAAAAATCTGAGAATGACATCTCTGAGCATCATCAACCTCCCAAGCTACACAAATAAGACAATAAAAAGTTTTCCTTTCTTAGGTCACTAGTATATAAGGCAATTTGATCAGGATCTTCAGCAATTCCTTGTGTTGCAGTAATAAATGTTAGAAAGCAGAGCAGTTTAAAGGAGAAAACACAGATTAGATCAGGGGTAGGCAGCCTATGGCATGCGTGCCAAAGGCGGCACATGAGCTGATTTTCAGTGGCATTCACACTGCCCAGGTCCTAGCCACTGCTCTGGGGTCTCTGCATTTTAATTTAATTTTAAGTGAAGCTTCTTAAACATTTTAAAAACCTTGTTTACTTTATATACAACAATAGTTTAGTTTTATATTATAGACTTATAGAAAGAGATCTTCTAAAAATGTAGACTTGGCACACCACTTCTGAAAGGTTGCCAACCCCTGGATTAGATCATTTATCCTACTGAAAGGATTTTATTATTAGGCATGCATCTTTGAAAAAATATATACGTGTGTGTCCATAGACACTTCTGATCTGCATTTTTCACTAACTCAGTCCCTGTTAAGGCATTGAATACAGTGATACAACTAAAAAAAATTAAGAACTATGGCAGCATGAAGGGCTTTGGCTTGAATGAGACAGGGTATGTGTATTTTCATCAACAGGGAAAAAAGAAGTCTTTACTACATTTTGATTTCATAGGCATATAGAGAGACACAGGTGCCAAGTTAATATATTTGATCTAGTCCATAGTTAGAGCAAAATCAGGCAATTGACAATAAGCAGCTGAGTTCAGATGAAAATCATTCACTTTTGTTAAGCTTGTCAAATAGCAGATCCAAATCCTGTTTCTTCATTATTCATGGAGTTTAAGGCCAGACAGGACCATTAGATCATCTAGTCTGACCTCCTGAATATCATAGACCATTCTGTTTGACCCAGTTACACCGAGCTTATAAGACCTAAATAAAAATTATTTTTTCTCTTGTCTGGTTACTCAGTTAAAAAATGTCTGAAATGGATGGATTACATAATTACAGGATTTCCAGGTATTTAAGATGATAACATTCAGAATATAAGTACAGTAACATATTGACTTCATGCTTCATTTTGGAAGTGGTGGGAAAAAGGCGTCCTTTTTATCTAGCCTCACTGAACTTTGGGCACTTAGCTAAAATGGGAACTGGTTCTGAACCATTCCTTATTTGGGATTTGGTTTTGTCAAACAAATTCCTAAAGGATAAGGTTTTGCCCATCTCTGATTTTGCTAAAAAATGAAATTAAATTTTCCTTTGATGTAAGTATTTATCTCTGCTTCACTTCAGCCTCTCAGGTCAATAGTTATTCCCTAGAACAGTGATCAATGGCCTCAGTCCCATGTTCTGCTGGATGTTTTGCATTGCCCCCAGGGCACTAACTATCCCTAAGACTTAGGGAATACTCCTCTGGTTAGACCTGCCATGTGTTAAAATACCTGGATTCACCATAGCAACTTCTACATCACCCCCTTTTGCCCGCAGGAGAAAAGGGGTCATAGGTGAGGTGACCTTATGTCCCAGCAACGGCCAGCCCAGCCTTTCAGGTTGCTCTAACTTGACTAGTACCCTGAAGGTTCCAGAACTGAGAGCAAAATGGTGACTCCACGCCCAGCTTCCCCAGCTGAGCCAAACATGAGTCATAGCTGAGCATCTGGCCCAATATTTGCTTACCACATTGTGAAAACCTCTAAAACACAATAATAACCTAGCATTACTGCAATGCTCAGATTGTGAAGTCAAGTATCCAACTTCCAAAAGTTAAGGTTTCTTCTCAGCTCAGCTATTTTCCACATCATGTATATTTTATGGCATTCATTAAAAATGAAGAATGGTATCTTATTTTTTTGCACTGATACTACAACCACATTGTGTGTGGTATAGGAATCTTTGATAGATTAGATACACACATTACCGGGTTACATTTAAAAAGGAGGGGGAAAATGAGAAAATACTATTTATATGAAATATGGATGAGTTTATATTATCAGGGCTTTCACTTTGGATACTTCCTGACTTCTGAGGGCTTTATCTCAGAATGCTAGTATTACGTTTACACTAATTTTTACATTATTTCCTAGTTTATTTTCTTTTACAAAGAACACAAAGTTTTTAAGAAATACCAAAGAAATTGACTTGTGTAGTTTACAATCTCCACTGGCTTCATAAGCACAATTTCCTTACTTCACCCCGTTCCAATTGCACAGTTTACAGATTTCATTTGCTTTTCCAGTGGTGCTTGTAAAGTCCTTCTTTCACTGAGTTTCCCATATGCATCTTGTGCATCTTTATGAAATCCCCTGGATTCAGCGTGTTTAGACTATTCCAATGTGCCCTGCATGATGCTAAACCTTAAAACAATTGGGAGACAGAATGCAGCAGCTCGCTTACTGAGCAGAGCAGGAGCGTATGATATCACTTGTGAAAGTCTGACCCTGCAGCCCACTCACAAGTGGGGAAATGGCTGCCCTCTGTCCCCTACCTGCTCTTTTCAGTGCAGTATGAGAGTGTGCTTAAAAGGTGTGCCGGGGGGGAGAGAGGGAAAGGTGTTAAACCTTCAAACTAAACATTGGCTACAATGCTTTTCCTCAGATTTGAAAAATAAATAAACTCAATCACCCTTGGGTAGAGGCCAAGCAGATATTTTCACCCCCATAGGGGAACATTTAGAAAAGTTCTGTGTGAGAGAACAGGGAGGACTCACTTGAATGGTTTTGGAAGCTTAACTATACAGGGTGTCACCAACATTATTGTTGCTTTTGTTTATTTGTATTGTGGCAGTGCTTAGCAGCCCCAGACATGGACTAAGACTCCATTGTGCTAAGCACTGTACATAGATAAAGACAGCCCAGATATTCAAATGTTGCATCCTTCACAAAAAATCAACTCCTTCCTGAAATATAGTGAGAGAAATTAATATCTGTGTGCATGCAAATTTTGCGAAACTACTGCTTTCCAAGATATATGTAAAATTAATGTGAGGCTGATAGCTCAGCAAGCTGGAGATCATAAGGCCTGGTTTATGATGTATTAAAATCTCATAACAACAATTTCAGAGAGTTAGCATAATGTATTATTCAAAGTTAAACACTATCTTGAATGATAAGGCGAACATGCCATCAGGCTATAGTAAAAGATAACTTTGAAATATCCATTTTCATTTATCTGCAAGGTCATTTACATAAAGCAAGATCATAATGATGTATTTTTCCTATGTAGGAGGAAATAAATGTACTTCATTTACAACATAATCAGAAAATATTAAAATGTTGAGAGATGGCCATTATTAAGTCATTTAACTTTTCAGACAAAATAAATTGTCATAGATTTCATTACAAAGGCTGACGTAAATACATTTCGTTTCTTACACTGAATGTAAACAAACTTACTTTAAAAACTATACAGAACATATACCAGGCAGAAATATATCACCACAGTAGGTTCTTGACAAATTATATTCTCTTTATCCAATTTTTCTGTAAGCAACTCAAAAAAGCCATGCAACCAAAAGTAGAATTCCATCAACAGGAGTTACTTAGGGCCATACATTGTCCTTAATCCACATATGAAATATTTTAAGGCCTTTAAGCTGATAAAAGGGTGATCTCAATATTAGTAATGAGGTGGAAAGGAGGGCAGTCGAAAGAGGAGAAAACGAAAAAGGCAATGGATTGAAAATGACTTTATCCATATGCCACTCAAGACAATCCGCTATCCTAGGCAAAACTTCACTCTCCCACCCAATAGAAGAGAGGTTCTAAATGGGGCAGAGGGCCCACTTGGGGAGGCACATCAGACTTCCTGCGTGGTGCAGTAAGCCTTCTGATGGTTTGGTGGTGATTGTAGAAGTGTGAATGCCAAGCACCAGGTCACAGCATTACTCACTCCGGTTTGGCCCGGCCACCCCTCCACCAGGCCAAATTTAAGTGAGTAGTGTTGTGACCTAGTACATGGGGTTGCAACAGCATTCATGTTTGGCTTGGAGCCCCTGTCACTTTGCACAGACTCTGCAGCCCTAGGCAGCTGCTTAGTTTGCCTATAGCTAGAGTGGCCTCTGCCTTTATCCTTAATGCTGAGCCCGCCTCTGCCTCATACTGATGTGTTCAGAAATCTACAGAAGTCATCACTGCCATGCCTTCTAGTCTAGAATGCATGAGGAATGCTACAGTAGAAGAAAAGGGTCCTTAGACTCAGTGGCCCAAATTCAGAGGCGATGTGTATAGCTATTTTTGCTGTAACCATTCCTTCTAAAAATGCATGGTGGTAAGAGAAGCCATAATCATAGATGAACCCAGAGCTAGTGTTCTGGCTATGCCAAGAGAAAAAACAGTCTCCACGAGGTAACACTGAGAGATGCAACAGTGTAGGCCAGAGGATGAATTTGATACTGGGGCAGTTCAAACTGCCTTGTGCCAAAATGTTCTGAGAGAGAAACAGACTCCTATTGACGCAGACATACTAAAAAAAAATTATCAATAGAGATTGATTGCAGATATCCAAAAAAACATCAGAAACTCTTATCCCGGACCATATGACCATTATATGCCAATGACGGAGAAGCTGTCCATCAGGAACTGTCATCAAAACACAACAGCTGTAAATACTAATATGAGACATTGTGGGACTAACAAAATAGTTTAGTTTACTGAAAAGTTGCACAGGACAATGAACTAGAGCCTGAAATTAGCAGGGTGATAGCCATTCTAACCAGAGGTGCATGAGACACACAAAACACTATGTGAGATCAAACGAATGGAGTTTCAATTTACACCACCTGAGAATCTAGCCCTCTGCATGCAGTGGTTTTTTATTTACTCAGACTCTGTCTACTGTGACATCTTTGGCACCAGTCTTCATTGTTATTTATATCATAAATCTTTAATCCAAATACCAGGCAGGTTTTATGAACACAGTTATGGGTCTTACACCTTCAAACCTGCTGTAAAAGATCTCCCAGTTTTTATAAACATCTCTCAACTGTTTAGCTTTGTAACAATTTCTTGACATCCCACTTGGCTCCATATTCTGTGAATTCAATATACATCACAGTCAATGTTGGTTTTATAATGCAATTAAAAAATATGTTCTTGCAACATTTGAAGCAATCCAAAGTATGTATGTAGAATGTAGCAATTTCACAGACCAGACCATCAGAATAACAGTTAAATCCAAGAAAACAGCATAATCCATACCTTAGTATTAGACAGCATTTCAGAGCCAAAACCTGCAGCAAAGGTAAATACATTTTGCAGCAAGTCTAATTAAATTCTGCAGTCACGGTAACCTAGATAGCTAGAACTCCTTATCCTTGAAACTCATTGTAACTGCAGAGTTATAGAAGCTTTGTCTACACCTCAGTTTCCTTAGATTTCTTCCTGCTTTTGGCCATGAATAAAAGCAGTCTTCTTTTGTATCACTAGCTGTTAAAAAAAGGGGTGGGAGCAGAACTGTCATTTCAAATGCAAGATGCTGAGTCCTTTCTTCCATATTTATCTTGACAAGTAATTGCAGGCACCAGTCACTCCATTCATGTGCCTCTGCACCTATCACACACAGAATCTCAACAGCAAAGCAAGTTTAAAAGAGTATTTTAACAAGGATTTCTTTTCCCATTTTTTTGTCACTGCCTTATTAGTGATGTAGGATTGTGATGGATTTCTACAGAATGAAAGGATGTTGTCAAGCTGATCTCAGGCCAAATTGGACTCTGAAGAAATAATCAGATCCTTTCCTTACACAATGATTGATGCCTCTGGCTCTAATTTAATCGTTTCGTTCATTGTTATCAACTACGCTTGGTCCATCGCAGGGTGAAACCTCCAATACTGGTCTCGATGCTCATTCTGAAGCAGATGGTTCAGATTTTTACCCTGTTTTGGCCCTTGCAAGTTATTGTGATGAAAACATCTACAATCAATCCCTGCTCCTACTGAATGTGCTGGGAGCAGTCAAACCAGGTGGTATCCATCTGAAGTTTGGTATCAGATTTGGGGCCTGGGTAAAATACAGTGGCCAAGATTTTCAAAAATGGGTTTCTACAGTAAGGCTTCTAAATCAGCATTTAGGTGTCCAGTGACTGGCCTGATTTTCAGAAGTGCTGAGAGTTACTGGGTGCTCAGGACCCTTGAAGATCTTATTTATACACCTAAATATGGAATTAGGAGCCTAACTTCTAGCACCCATGTTTAAAAATCACAGCCAGCTTCTTTCTCAGATCATTTATACAATTCTAGCAGTAGAAAAGTGACACCTTGCTGTTTGTTTTCATTCTGATACACAGATGTCTGCCATTGACAAATGATTTTGAAACTAAATGAACCAAGTTCAAATGTAGAATGCTAGGATGTCATTTTTAATCAATAATGATCAGGGTTCAGGATATTTCCTGGGGATTAATGACTGGGCAGGAACAGTTAATCACCTCAAGCCATTAACCCCAACTGTTTATTAAGCCCAGGATATACACTGACTGAGCCCTAAATCATTATGGCTACTATAAACATTTCCCAAAAAAAATAAACCAGAAAACTTTTTGGATGGGTATTTTGTGTTATTTATCTTCTGAGCTTGTACATGTCTAGCTCTGTATATGTTTACATAAGGTTGCCAACTTTCTAATGGCATAAAACCTTTGCCCACCCTTCCCTATCCCTTCCCTTAGGCCAGTCCCCCGCTTTCCCTTCTCTGAGGCCCCACCTCCCACTCACTCCATCCCCCCTCCCTCTGTCGCTTGCTCTCCCCCACCTTCACTCACTTGCTCACCGAGCTTGGGCAGAGGGTTCGGGTGCGGGAGGGGGTGAGGGCTCCAGCTGGGGGTGCGGGCTTTGGGGTAGGGCCAGAAATGAGGGGCTCAGGACTGTGGCAGGGGGTTGGGGTGCAGGCTCTGGGAGGGAGTTTGGTTGCGGGAGGGGGCTCAGGGCTCAGGCAGGGGGCTGAGGTGTGGGAGAGGGTGAGAAGCACAGGCCTGGCGGCGTTTATCTCGGGCTGCTCCCGGAAGCAACCATCATGTCCTGCTCCTAGGCTCAGGGCAGCCAAGCAGCTCTGAGCACTGCCTCTGCCCACAGACATTGCCCCTGCAGCTCCCACTGGCTGCCGTTCCTGGCCAAAGGGAGCTGTAGAGCTGGTGCTCGGGGAAGGAGCAACATGTGGAGCCTCCTTTGCCATGCCTCTGCCTAGAAGCTGAGGGACATGTCACTGCTTCCGGGGAGCTGCACAGAGCCAAGTAGGAAGCCTGCCAGCCTTGCCAACTGGACTTCTAACTGCCCAGTCAACGGTGCTGACCAGATCCTCCAGGGTCCCTTTTCAGCTGGGCGTTGCGGTCGAAAACTGGACACCTGGCAATCCTAGGTTGCCCCTCTCTATGGTAGCTGCACATGTGCTTCACATCTTGTGCATAGTGGTACAGGGTGTTTGTGGACAATCAAAGCCTGGCACATTAGTGATTCAGGTTTGTCTGAGTTTCATTTAGCTCATAACATTGCAATTCACACTGAAAAAAGGTATGGGGACAATTCTGC